>NW_027040532.1:0-1200000 GCF_037179485.1 Ochlerotatus camptorhynchus
ATGGACATAAAATTGTGTGGAGATGTATTAGTGAAGGTGATCAATACCACTGAATCACCCACAAAATGAAATCTTTTTTCCCTCTGTTCGGGACATAAACCCACTGCGACCAGTAATTTGATTTATTGTAGAATATCCAGTGTCTATAGTTTTGTGCATGTCGTATTATTCCATCACTATTGAGAAATGATGAAGTATTCGGTTTTGATACAGTTGTCATTCTTGCCTTCATCGCAAGGAATCGATTCTAATTGAAAGGTCCCGCTATTCATACCCTTCAAAGAGTGAGAGCACCCTTTGTCAGTCAGAATTGGAATACTTAGCAACAAAATTAAGCAATGACACCGATAATGATCATGTATCAGAACCCTAGTCTTAACCACTTCAAACTACACAGTTCTAAAAAGTAGGGTACATTTCTGTCACCATGATGCACATAAATCAAGCGTCACATATCATAAAAATTCACATTACAGATCGTGTAAATTTATGAGTCATTTAATGAAAAATTCTAAGTAAAGACTGGACTCGGAAAAAATGAGACACACAAAAATGATCACCAAAAATTCATTTTAAATCGGATACTTCTCAAATTTTCAGGGATTAAATAACTATATATTAGCTATGTTTTGGCATAACTTATTTATTGAATTTCCTCCACCAAGCTGAATGCTCGTACATTTCTCATAACACTGCTCATGAGATCTTGGGCGAGGCTTTGCCCATCTTCCTTACACAATTTCTCCCGGTTTTTCTTCAAAGCTTCATGGGTTTTGAATGTTTTTCCACTTTTCTTGAACTTCTTCTTCATTATCGCCCAAAATTTTTCGTTCGGACGAAGTTCTGGTGTATTTGGCGGGTTCGCCTCCTTCGGGACCACATTAACGCCCTTCGCTTCGTACCAATACAGGCTTGGCGTAATGGCACGAAGCGAGATCCGGCCAGAACAGCGTGGGACCACGGTCAGAGCGGAGCAAGCGCTTCTGCAAGCATTCCTCTCGATAAATCTGCCCGTTTATGGTGCCGGTTGTAACGAACGGCTTGCTGTACCGTCCTCACTCGCAGATCACCTGCCACAACAGGTACTTCTTCGCGAATTTGTCCATCTTTCTCTTCCGGAACTTTTGCGGAACCTCCATGCGAAACGTACCGACAAAAAACTCGAGGCCGGGGATTTGTTTGGTGTCCGCCTTGATGTATGTCTCGTCGTCCATGACGAGACAGCCTGGCTTGACCAACCACTCACGGTACAGCTTCCGCGCACGCAATTTGGCCACCGTGTTTTGCTTGTCAGTCCGGTTTGGCGCCTTCCTGACCTTAAAACACGTAGCCCAGCCAGCTTCATGGTCTGCTGGACGAACCACTTCGACGAATTGACCTTTTTGGCCACGTCTCGGGTGGAAAGGTTCGGGTTATTCTTAAAGTATTGCCTTATCTTCCGCGCCTTCTCTGGGTATTCCGTTTTCGGTTTTCGGCCGCTTCCAGCGCGCCGCTCGATGGTCTTCGTCTCCTGGAACATCTTCACAACGCGGGACACGGTGGAATGGTGGATTCCAAGCCTTTTGCCGATCCATCTGTGCGACTGACCAGGATTATCGATCACCGCGCCCAAGATTTGCTGGCGTAGCTCTTCTTGTTTCGAATGCATCTTGAAAACTACTTGACAGATCGCGATAAAATTTTGCACACATATACATAACACTATAAACTAGTATTACCCAAAATTTCTCTATTTTTAACCCACGCGATAAAAAGTTACACCCAAAACAAAGTGTCGCATTTTTTCCGAGTCCAGTCTTTATGCAACCATCCATATTCGTAAGCAATATTTCTTGCAAGTTGCTAGTTTACGTGAAAAGGAAGTTTACATGCTTCAATTCAAGCATACATGGATATTTACATCGCCGTTAAAATTCAAATTTTTTGGTGTGTAGGGAACAACGAATAGAAGATTAGAAATCACATAGATGAAGACTAACAAATTCGTTTTTTCTCTTGTTTCAAGTTCATCCTTGGTGGACAAAGCCGAGTATTGTCACTACCAAATTTTGCAAATGCAATTCCAAAACAATACCACACAAGTATTCTTTTGCACTTCACACTTCAAGTATTCTCCCTCCTATGTCATGCTGATCAACACCAAATTTTGGTATCAGATCAGAATTAGGTATTCATTAGTTATTTTTTCCTGCTCGGGATGCGTTCCTTTGATAGCTGAAAAATCCTGTTCCCTTAGTTTGAAGCAGTCAGGACTGGGATTCGCTGGTAGATCTTACATCCCGTAACGTACCACGAAAAGGTGATGTACCCACGTTACGGGGCTCTTAGGTGTTCATCAACTTGCATATGTTTTATGGACTTAAAAAATAATTTTTGGACGAGATTTACGCTAAAAAAGTTGTACCAGGCTCTCCAATAGAAAATTTTAGTACCGTAAAACGGGGTAAAATTGATAGTTTTTTAAAGTATATTCTAAATATTTTTTACAGCAATGAATGTTTTTCAAATTTTATATTTATAAAACAAGTACTGAGGATCCAAGAGTTTATTCGTTAGTAATATGTTTAACGGAAATTAAAGCATTTACACATTTTTTTTATTTTTGTGACTGAACTCCAGTATTTTGATTTGGGGTTACTTTGATAATGCTCGATGAATGTAGAAAAAAAATGGGTGAAATTTAAACAAATCCGTTTCAAGAAATATGGAACTTTGAATGAGTATATAATCAGAAACCTCATAAGCAATAAGAATGCAACATTGAATTTGTTATGGCTATATTGGAAATACATTTCATAAGTGATGGTTTGAGTGCTTTTTAAAACAGGCGAAAAACACGAAAATTGTTACATTCAAAGTGTTTTTATGTTACTTCATACGCGAAGCTAGCGATTTTCAGAGTTGGTTGGAAATGCTAACATGAAGCTTTAGTGTGATAATTTATTAGCTAGAGAATGATTTTTAGAAGAGGGTAGGTGGATAGTCCCGTTAGAGTACGGCAGTATGAAAATTGAATAGAAGTTGAAAATGAGCCAAGGGTTATTAATGCGACAGTTTTTAAAGTCAGACGCACATCGTTTCCCTAACCCGTACGATGTACGCGGAGACTTGAAGTTTGTCTTCAAGCCTACAGGCAGACTTTAAAAACTGTCGCATTAATGGCCCTTCGCTCATTTTCAACTTCTATTCAATTTTGATACTGCCGTACTCTAACGGAACTATCCACCTACCTTCTTCTAAAAATCATTATCCAGCTAATAAATTATCACACTAAAGCTTCATGTTAGCATTTCCAACCAACTACGAAAATTGTTTTTTAATATGTTTGTATAATATGTTGCACATACTAGATAAAAACTATATATCTGATATCAACGGAAATACCCTAACCTACAATATGGAACCAAAGTTTCTAATTTGGAAAAAGCGCAGCGAGTATTCTTTTTATATACTATCAAATTTACTCGCATTATCATAGATACCCCGTTTTACGGTTCTAGCTTCATATGAAAGAGGGGAACCTAAGATTTTGTTTGGTGGTTGTTTCATTGCTACTGATTTGGTTAAATAAGGTTTTTATTAATAGACACCGTGCCAGGATTGATCGCTATCAAAGAGAACATTGTTGATGTAAAAGGTGCAAAATCAAGTGCATCCTTCGTCCTTTATAACTTTTCAGAACTGCATTTTTTCTATTTTGGGAATCCGTAAATGTTGAAGCGTTTCAATTCCCACGTTGCTAATATTGTAACGCTGAAACGTCGACAAAAATCTAAGAGCAATTTATAAAATAATCGAAGACCGTCAATTTTGCTCCAGGTCATCAATATTGTTGAGTGAATTGATATTCATCTCCCTACCCTAACTTGGCACTGCATCCTTACGAAGTCGAAGTGCTTTTCTCTGATTCCTGGGGGTAAATTGTTTGTCGAACGAGACTATGAATAAAATCGGGTTGTGAAAATTGAGTTTTTTCGCATACCGCCTGGGCCTGAGCTGCCTGGTCTCGGTATGAACCGATCGTACGTTCCTCCATGAGACCGCCCGTAAGTGCGCGGAACATAAATCACAACTGTGTGGATAAATTATGAGCGCGTAGGTACGGCAGCAGCAGTCAGTGGAGGGACGGACGAGCGAGTGAATCACAATCTGCAGCTAAGAGAACCAGGGTAGGTATATCATGCACGCAGATCATCGAGACGAAAAAAAAAAATACATTGAGGAAGTCTCGAGTGTCGTAGCTCGCAAGTTCGATGTCGTTTCGCTCAAACAGCTATGAGGAACGGCTAGGCGAATGTCGAGCGGGCGATATGTGTGTACACATACATGTTAGGCTTCGTGCGGTAAGGAGTTATTGATATCTTCCAAGTTTCTTCTCCATAGCGATATATCATCGCCGGAAGTCGGGAGGATAGAAAGCGACTGACTCTCGGGGAGGTGAATTTCAGGAAGTAATAAATCGTTACGATTGGATAGCTCTACAAATCTGTGGATGGAACCCCGGGCACCGTAAGGGTGGAAAGTCATCGCATTGGAATTTATGATGTTTTGAGAAATTACCTTTTTTAAGGAAATCGATGCTGCAGAAACCCACGGTTGGTTTCGAGTACTATTTGCTTGGAATTAAGCAGTTTTTGGGACACTTGGAAATCGAGTGACATTTCACTTGATAATGATTTCATATGCTAGCTAACACCGTATGTAGGAAAAGACGTCGTCATAAATTATTCCACTTTGGCGTCAGTAGGTCTTAAGGTCGACAATAGCTCGGGGACATTTTCATTACATTGTTGTTCATCGCACTGGGAGCACTCAGGATGAAGTTTAGTGGAAGAAAGTACGCGATAAGAATATATAGTTCATCAGCAGAAAGATTACGAGTGTGATATATACACATCCCATTTATAAGACACTACACTGCAGAAATAAATGGGATGAGAAATGAGAATGAGCAGCAATTGTGACCAGTGACGTAGAAAGGGGGGTTCATTCCTATATCAGAGCAGTTGTTGAGATCTTCCGATACAGTTAGGAGATATGGGGGTAAAATGTTCATGCTAAAGCATATCTTCGGTTAATCCACCATGTGAATCGATATTTAAGTACAATGACATCTATTTGTTGGATTAGACTATTTAATAGCGAGATATTACATTATTAGATATTGCTTATCGAAAGTTGTTACGTACAGCCACTCCATAGCAAAACTATAAAGTGGTTCTCAGAGTTTCGTAAAAATGGGTAATAGTGATCCTTATCGCAAAATATTAGACCCGTATTTTTTTTTTTTTTTTTTTTGTCACTAGAGTGGCCATTTCCATCTTGGGGTGGTCCGAAAAATCAATTTTATTCAAAAATTACTTTTATCAAAAAATCATAACTTTTTAACCACTGATTTAAAAGATCAAAATATCAAAGGAAAGGTAACTTGAAACATTGAATGTGGGCCTTATTACAGGTGTCACTACACAGTGATAAGGAAGTGATACTCAGAATAAGTGTCGTGATTGCCGTACAAATCAAATGTTTTTTAATGGCTTTCAAGGTTTGTAGATAGAGGGCTCAATATGTTTTTATATTTTTCCTTGAAAATTGAGGTTTTTTTCCATAACATATAAAAAAATCTGCGATGCGATTTTTATTTTTTTTTTTTTGAGTTATGTTTGTTTTAAGTAATCAAGTTTTGAGTTTTCGCTCAATACTCCTATGCGAATAGACTACCATGCATCGTGACCACGTTACAGTCTCTATAAATCAACGGAAACGTCCCTAACCTCGGTCTTTTATGAAGCCAATTACATTTTATGTCATATCTTATTTAATAACTGTGCTGCAAACGGAATTTCACTAGCAACATGCAAGTTTAGATATTCTTATTATTTGGATATTAACTAGACACAACCAAAAATTGTAAAACTAACCTTTTAACATGAAAACTCTCCAGGTACGTCGATGTACTGTACTCAAATTGGGTCTATAAATGGATGAAACTTTGCCCTATAGAAGATGACCCTCAATCTACAAAGGACCAGCATGTGAAACCGCGCTTCTTTTTCACTCCACTCACGTAATCACATTGTAGACGTCACTTACACTTCTCGCGTAAGAATTGATGAGGAAAAAAGAGTCAGTCTGGTTGATCTAGATAACATAAACCGCGATGCTTTTAGAATCAACATAAAAGCCAAATAGATTATCTCACGACCACAAATATAACGAACTGTCAAGTAAAGTCCAGAGTAACATGTGAAATGGGCCTATGTTCCAAATGAAAACAGTGGCTTTAAAACGTCGATGTCTCGCGGATTAAGACTCATTCAGGCAAACCAACAGCAGCATCTGATAGAGTAAGTTTGCTCTATCAAATGGTGTAGTGAGTTTACACCGTGATGCATGAGCAATCGACGTTTAAAGTCATTATAGACATTCAGTTCATAGGACCTTATCATATGTTGCTCTAGAAGTAATAGTCTGAAGCTAAGAGACAACTGGCTTCTTTTTGTCTGTGGTGTGTTCTTCTTCTCTCGCGGAAACGACCGTGCAACTATTTCATTATGGGCGACGCAGTCGACTGTCAAAACACAAGAAAATAGATTCCCTGTTGTAAAAATTTTCGCGTTTCTATACGTTCGCCCGACCAATCATGCGCTGGTTCGCGTTTGACAGAAAATTGGTTCATAAAAGTCCCCTTATTGTCTCCTCTTTCTCTTTGGTCCGAAGGGCCTAATTCAAGATGGTTGGTCACTCTACACAGTGTGCCAAAATCAAACTTGGGCACACCTGGGTGCAGTCATTGGAGCTGTTTGGCACCCATGGTTACAATTTTTTATTATCTTTAAAGTTACTGGCAACACTGAAATTTTTCTGGCCTGCGCAGTTTGCATGTATCAAAATTTGTTAGTGATGTTGCCGCAATATAATCAAATTATTTTCAAAACACAACCGTGAATCTCAATCAAGTCTCACCATGGATTCTCACAAGTCACGTCCAGTCACGGCAGTCACGTCCACATTTCTTCCTAGACGAAGAACAGCTGACAGCGGTATCTTGACCTGACCGAGGTTTCAGGCCATAGCTACACGAACTAGTGATGCAGGTCCCACGGCTGCGGCTGCTTCCAACGGTGCTTGAGTTTTAATCGGAAAGTCAACAACCAAACAAAAACTATACCATCCGACCATTCGAACTGCTCGAATACATCTATGGCGGTGGCTGCTACACCAACCATTCCATCGTTCAACATATAATGTTGGAGGACCGTCTTGTCAAAATCTCAAATAGTTCAACAAATTATTTTTACTCTTCTGCCTTTTTGCACTTCCAACTAACACAATAAGAAATTATAATTACGAATCATAACATTAACTACACAGAAAAAGGAGAATTCTTTTCTTTCTTTTCTCAGAAAAAGAAGCTTCCGCTCTTTCCAAGCTTACGTGTTTTCGATGTTCTCGTTGCTCCAAGCACCGTTCATAGACTTGGAGGAGGAAAAGCACAGCTTCATAATGAACGGGAATGTTGTGCCTTTGTGATCGATCGCGCTGTGGTTGCACTTCATGATGGCGTACACCGCCAGGGCTTCACTCGGGAACTCGATCAATCCGAAGGAGGAACGTTCCGATTTCAGCAGGAACATTCGCACTTGCGACGGGTGGCAGTCCTTGGTGGTGAATGCAGTCAGAAGCAGATCCTCGAACATACCGGGTGGGGTATTGAAGAAGTGGAGAAGCTTGCTCGGGAATGGAAGCGATTGTTCTTAGAGGTGCTGTACACCTTGAAGATAGAATTGTCCGGCAGAGTATACGGGTTGGTGGACTCTGACAAGTAATTCTGCTTGGAAAATGCAATTTGAATTTGGATAGGGTAGAGAACTACTTCGGCTTAACCGCCCATTTTGGGCCTATCGAGCAGAAAACATTATATCCATGATTTAAGAGTTAACACGCCAATTATGCGTTTGGTACGATAATTTAGTTAATAAGCTACGGAACGAAGTCGATGAGAACGCGTGATATGAAGGTTTGCACCCATTATTCCCAAAAACAAAAGAAGCGCTCCGACCGAAACAATTTTTATCTTCATCCGATAGGCCGAAGTGAATTCATTGGCGTTTCAATGCGTAAGGCCGAGTTTAGAATCCGTAGGCCGAGTTTGGCGTCAAGAAGCAGCGTTAAACTTTTGACAATATCTCAACGATTGGGTTCTCTTTATTAAATCTTGCGGTACGTACGGAAAGGTAAATAAATTTGGAAGCCATCTATAATAATAACATTCCGTTTGGTGCTGAACTGCGGTAGATTAAGAAAGATTAAGGGCGGGTTGGGCTTAATAGGCCGGAAATTAGGTATTTAACCCTACCATCATTTCCATTAATTCAATGTTCGACTGCGATTGCGTCTCCCATCTGGACCATGGCGGTACCGAGTTCGTAGACCATCATCACTGCGCCATGTTGCTGTGTCGGTTGAATGAAGTTGGCTGGTCCGTTTCGGGTCATCGTCAGTCCGACGTGTGGTCCGGCCGGTGTTGATTTCCAGTTTTCCGACGAATGATACTCGGGCGGTAAAAAATCGGTGCAAATCCGTTTCCTCCGCGGGCACCCAGAAGGGCTGGTGGTCTAATGATTGACGTTCGTTGTGCGGGGTCGGCCTTCCGCCGAAGATGGAAGGATCGTGTAGCAACAGAGCTCGTCCGTTGCAGGCATCCTTGGAGACAGATGCATCCAGTGTGTAGTCTCAACTGGAGTCCGTGTTGGTTTTGAAAACATTGAAAAACAAAACAAAAACAAGAGCTGTTAAAATACCGGGTTGCCAAACAAGGCATTATACACAAACAAACAAAAGTCAGTTCAATGACTTCTTGGCACTGCCAGTACAGCTGTGGCACACTAAGGTACACTGAGAAAAATGTTGGCACAAAATAAGTGTGTAGAGTGACCACCCCTTGGCCTAATTTGAATTTTAATGCACGGCCGACAGGCAGAGTTGCTTCCACTCACTTGCTATAAAAAATATTATTCGTAATTATGCAATCATTAGATGCAATAATGCTATGTTGTACTTGTAAGTTACAAGAAGAGGTAGTAAAGTATGTGTTTGACTCATAAAACCTGTCAATTTCGCTTTGAGAGCGTCACAATTATTGATCTTATGATTCGTGAGCGTTCATTCAGAGTGAGCGCTCACGAGTCGTAAAATCGCTGATTGTGACACACTGAAAGCAATTTTGACAGATTTTATGTGTCAAAAATATATTTCATGACCTCCTCTTGTAACTTACAAGTACTAAATAGCATTATACTATATCATGATTTCATAATTCCGAAAAACATTTTTTTTTTATAGAAAGTGAGTGGAAGTAACCCTACCGATAGGATCGACTCAAAATTTAGTGGTTTTTCACTGATAATCGCAAAAATGTAGGCCACTCATGACTGAGTAATATGTTTCTCTCCTCATAAATCTGCTCGAATATCAAACAAATCTCCAATATGATAATGAGAGAGAGAAGGATTAGTAATTTCCATTTAATTCCACTACCTTATTTGCTTATCCTTGACAGATACGCGTATTTCATCTACAATGTGCAGACTTCTTCAGTGTCTTGTACTAATACTCGATAGTCGAATAGCAACAACACCCTAGAAACCATCAAGCCCGCGAATCGCCCTTTTTGTAATAAAAAGCTGATTTTTAAATTAATTTATTTGTTTAATAAGAATCAATCGAATTCACAGTACAGAGCCAAGGATATTTGTTCAATACATCTTAAAACTACACAGCAAAAAAATAATTTTGATATCACGTCAAAGTGGATGCACTGCAATCATGTCGAAAATATGGTGTAATATTACTTTCTAAAAAGGACAAAACTATCATTAATACAATGCATGAACTGACATTACGCTGCTTTTACTGCATTTGTTTATTTATGTGGTCATAAAAATTACATGAAATTTTCGACATGATTGTAGTCCATCCACTTTGATGTGATATCAAAATTATTTTTTTGCTGTGTACATGTAGTCAAAATATACAACACAATAAACACTTTTATCTTCCGCTTTCCAATAAGCCTCCTTCATCAGAACGGGTGCCGCTTCCAGTAATTTCATTGTACGTCAGTATCACCAACTGGGGGCAGAGCGCTTCCATTGCAACAATGGACGCAAAACGTGGTCAGCACTCACACACTCATCACGAAACGGTTGCTTTCCAAAATCGACGACGCATCGACTGAAAGAACTGCTGATGAAGAACAATGAGGAGAACCACATAATATTTACTGACGATCGCGTGACACACATCGAAAGTGGCCTATTTCTGTCGACAGCCGATATACGACTGATAAAAAGTATGGAAGCCCTATATTAACCTTATATTGCAAAAAAAGGTGCCTATCTGGCTAATAGCGGGCTTGGTGGATACTTTAGCACACTTCCATCAGTAATGATTAATAAACACTCAAAAGGAATTATATACATTAAGTATAGTTCATTTTACGCGATGACAGGAGCCAGTTTGCCTGACATAACTGATCCTATTAATGCTGATTCTCTCAGCGTATAGCTAACTGAAAAATTCATTGATGAATTGAAAAAATCGGTTCATTAGAAACGTCTCGTAAAATGATCTTTTTCCCGAAAAACCAGAATCATATTTCAATTAATTAGCTGCATCATTTCCTAATGTGCATTTTAGAAATTCGTAGCTTGTAGCATTTACATTAGCTGGTCATTTTTTTTTTTTTTTTTTTTTTTTTTTTTTTTTTTTTTTTTTTTCCGTCGATCTTGTTTTCCGTGCTGAGCACCAATGCTACCGACGTGCCAGGAAGGCAGCTCCCACACCTGGACCCTACCTATCGACCCATCAACTCATGAGCCGGGGACCAACGGCTTTACTTCCCATCCGAAGGAAGGCGTGATCAGAGATGTTATGCCTCAGAACATCCCGGCGGCGCCGACTGGGATTGAACCCAGGCCTGCTGGGGTGAGAGGTAATCACGCTTACCACTACACCACCGGCGCCGTTATTAGCTGGTCATGTTGTTTATTGTTATTTACTCACTGGCTGTTTTGTATGTCTTAACATAATAATTGAAATGGCGAACGTTATAATTTATTTCACAGTGCTGTGATAAATATTGGATTAATTAAGTGGGAAATTGTGCTTGTGCCGCGGTAGAATTGATCCTACGTGTGCCCCATAGTGATCATATAGTGGATAAATAGGAGAACGGTTGCTGCTGCAGCTGGTTCTTTTTCAATTTGCATTTTTTTTTTCCTTCACCCGGCATGCTATTAGCACCCTGCGGCATTGTAAATTTCTGCTTTCGTTCGTTTTGACTTGTGTCTCTGTACAGAAAATATTGGAAGCTAAATAGTATAAAAGTTACGCTAAATCGCAACTCTCCGTGCCGACGCAAAGGTCGGTATAAAGGGAGAGAATACAGACTTGCAATGCATACATACGGTTTATTCGAGGGAATGTATTTTCTGCTTCTTTTTCGTTTAATGCTTAATATAATTGTTTTCAAATAAAAATTAAAGTTTTAATTAAAGCAAAAGCAGTACCATAAAATTATCATTATCGAAACCCAGGTTTATCATTACCCGACGTTTTGATCTTTGTTAAGCGGCTAAAACTTGGGTCCACCGGAATTGTTATATTCAACGCTTTGGCCGTTAAGTCGAACAGATAGAATAAATTACTGTGCATCAGCAGTTTATTGGCTAATCGATACAGGGTTGCTATTGATGGCAGGCTATGATTCCACTTCCGGCAGGCTTATATGCTTCTTTCAATCAATGAGCAGACGATGTTTGCAGAACCATTTGAGAACGTTATCACCTTCAACGTGAACTGAAAAACGACTACGAGTGCCATCGTGTTTGACATTGTCATTTTTGATCTTTTTAGTATACACTGATCGAATTCCACTCCGATAATCGGACTTAGTATAGTTTTGAAAAAATTATCAATCGTAAAATGTATAAATTTTGATTAATAATAAAATGCATAAAATTTAATCAATATTGGTTTTGTAATATTATTGAGTGTAGTGTTGCGTGTAAGGTTTATGTGTATAAGTGGATAGATATGGCAGAGTGTGCAATATGTTATTTGGGGATTTTGGTAAGTGATTTGCCGGTTATCTGTGTGGGTAAGTGTGCTCGTGTATTTCATTGCTAATGCACTACACTTACGCGGACTCAGGCAAAGCTTATCACGGACAATGCAAATGTTCGGTTCAAGTGTGTTAATTGTCTATCATATCATAGTTGCGACTAGCAGAATGATCTGATCTCACGCGTCGAAAGGGTCGAGAAAGAGATGAAGAATGTATTTCAACTCTCGGACTCGATTACTGGCATGCGAGATCACATTGCTGCTCAGATAGACATCGCGTTAAAGAGACATTAGCCGAAATGTAAATGGTATTGAAAAATTAATTTGTGGGAAATTGGACAATACGAAAAACTCATTGTTTCAAATTACTGCGGAAAAACAATTAGCTGTAACGAATGACCAGCGCAGTAAATCTAGTCTAGAACTAATCGGACCAAAATACCGGACGCAAAAAACGTAAATTAGTAATTAGTAATAGTGATAATGATGATGATGTTTTTCAAGAAAATGCAAGTTTTGTGTCGTGCAAGTAAGAAAGAATCCAAACAAGCTTGCGAAGATACTCGTAAGTTTTTGAAAACACAGTTAGATAAAAAAAACACAAAATCAGTAATTTTAGGAATGTTAAAGTTGGCCCTATTATTATTGAGTGTGCAACAGGAGCTAATCTAAATGATGTAAAAACTGGTATTGAAGGCAATCTGGGTGAAAAATATGACCTCTTCAGAGGCAACTGCTGTGAATTCTTCTGGAATCATTCATTGATTTGCTTTCTCTTTAAAAGTGAAGTCCTTTTTTTTTGGTTATTTTTTTCGTCGATCTTGTTTTTCGTGCTGAGCACCAATGCTACCGACGCCAGGAAGGCAGCTCCCACACCTGGACCCTACCTATCGACCCATTAACTCATGAACCGGGGACCAACGGCTTTACTTCCCATCCGAAGGAAGGCGTGATCAGAGATGTTATGCCTCAGAACATCCCGGCGGCGCCGACTGGGATTGAACCCAGGCCTGCTGGGATGAGAGGTAATCACGCTTACCACTCCATTACCGGCGCCGCTAAAAGTGAAGACCTGTTTGACTACTTTTTCAAGAACTTTCCCGAAATGTTAATTGGGGGTTTAAATCGATATACAAGTAGTTTGGAGATGATTGTGAATAGTTTCAGATGCCAATTCATCAATATTCAAAATCTCGCATAAAGTTCAGTCCAGTTAGAATCCGGAATCACTTATTGTGTTGCAGCGGCACGGAAAGTGACCGCTGCAAGAATTATTTTACAGCGCTTTGTTTACCTAGGCGCCCACTTTCTGTGGTATAAATGTCACGGTGTTTCGTGCAGTGAGTCAAAAATTATTCCAGATGGAAGCCGAGAGGAGAGAAACAATTTTGCACACCCACGTTGATAATCCAACGTGGTCCGCAATAAAAATCGCAAAAACGTTGAAAATCGCCAAATCAACCATGTATGATCCCAACTAACATTTTCAGCTTTGTAAGCCAACTTTTCCGACGTTGTGCCGTAAAGTAGTTGAAAAGAAGCTGCAGATACAGCTACAAGTAAAAGCTAGCAAAATAGTTTTGGAGAGCGTTTACTCAACTTTCTCACAACCATTATTCAATTTGTCAGTCGCACTGAATAACATCAGCCAATAAACGTTAATGTCACTTCTATACACACACTACCCAACTTTCAACTTGTAGCTGCAAAACAAAGCTAACAAAGTGAATATATTACTCATTTGATGGCTTCTATACAACCAACCACTCTTGCTGAATAACGTAAAACTCAAAAGTGCTTTTTCAACAACTAAACAAACTGTACTCAGCTTATAAACTGTGTTAGAGCAACTTCGGAAGTATTTTCACAGTCAACTAGGTTTATTTTTAGACGCGTGCAGTTTTACAGCTTTTACTCTGTTCTTTTATAACTAGTCGAGAAAAGTGATTCATGTGTACTATTATAAAGCCTCTACTCAGTGATTTTGTTGTAGAAGGGAATGTTGATTTGTTTACATAAGTTCAAAGCAAGGTTGCAAAGACTCATTTCAGCTAAAATAATGTTTTTCGGAATAATAAAACCAAAAGATGGTATGATGGCATGTTTTACTTGTAACTTACAAGAAGAGGTTACAAAGTATACGTTGGAAACATAAAACCTGTAAATTTTGCTTTCTATGAGTCACAATCAGCGATTTGCTGATCGCTGAGTGAGTGAGTGAGTGAGTGAGTGAGTTTGTGAAAAACCGCTGATTGTGACTCTCATGAAGTGAAATAAACAGGTTTAATATTTCAAACACATTCTTTGCAACCTCTTCTTGTATCCTACCAATTCAAAATTTGATCATGGCATCTAATTATTTCATAATTTAGAAAAACATTGTTTTAGCTGAAATGAGTCTTTGCAACCTTGGTTCAAAGTGTTGGCGTAGTGTCAAGGTTTGCCAATACGGTCGTCTTGAGTTCGATTCCAGGTTCCGGTGCAGGGTAAACAATTTGGTGATGATTTATAACACATTTCGATTAATTTGATTCACAGCAAAATAAACTCAATAAATTCCTTCATAAAAAAAGCGTAAACAGTATTTAACCCGGCTTCAAGAGAAAGCTGTATAGTGATTATTGGATAACCGGGAAAAGGTTGAATAAGCGCCTTTCAAGTTCACACACAACTAAACAGCAGGATAACAGCTGTATAGGAGCGTTAATGGATATGCAATAAGAGCTTCACCCGACCATTCCAACAGCCATAAGAAGCTGACTAAGTTCGCCAGATTTGCTTATATAGAGGTTGAGTAAAGGTTTCCTCATATCGTATAACGTTTGAATACAGCTTGAGACTGTATAAATGAAATGAGTAAAGCGTTTACATTGTGAAAATTGTTAGTTGGGATGTGCTCAAACGTTTCAGGGAGCGAAAGAGCGTGGATCGAGTGCCTCAAGGTAAGCGTCGTAGTGGAACATATGACCGCAAGCTGAACCAGAAGGTGTTGAGAACCGTCAGAGCAAACCCTGGACTATCAGATAATGAAATCGTACAAAAATACGCTGATGCTCGCAGTACCGTTCGAAGAATTTGTTTGCGAGCAGGATATCGTTCTTATCGAGCCAGCAAGCAACCAAACAGAACGTTGAAGCAAAGTGTTACCAAAACTCGAGCTCGGAAATTTTACCAGCAGGTTTTGACGAAGTACCAAGGATGCCAGCTCATCGACGATGAAACCTACGTCAAAATGGCTTCCGGACAGCTTCCTGGCCAAAAATTCTACATGGTGACGGCACGAGGAGATGTTCCTGCGAAGTTTAAGTTTTCTTTTATGGACAAATTTGCCAAAAAAAAAACTGATGATTTGGCAAGGGATATGCAGCTGCGGAGCAAAGACCAAAGTGTTCGTGACGAATAAGACGATGGACTCGAAGCTGTACAAGGAAGAATGCCTCAAAAACCGCGTACTACCGTTCATTAAAGCCCATAAAGGTGCCGTGAAGTTTTGGCCAGATTTGGCGAGTTGCCACTACAGCCGGGAAGTCATCCAGTGGTACCGCGATAATAACGTAGATTTCATCGCCCGCAGTTCCGGCCCATCGAGAGATTTTCGGCAATAATAAAGCGGAAGCTTAAGAAAAGTGGAAAAACGGCTCGGGACGCGATTCAGATTATCAAAATGTGGAACAAATGTGCCAAGGAAGTTGACTCCGGAGGTGTGCAGCGTTTGATGGGAGGAATAAAGAAGAAAGTGCGAATTTTCATTAGAAACGAAGATAAATGATTTGTATTGATATTTTTTTCCTAAAAGTACAGTGAATTACCTTTGTTTTGATGTATTAAGCTTATTTGTACGTCAATCCGTTACCGAGATACAGATGATTTTATTATTCCGGATTCTAAATGGACATAGCTTTACAACTCATGAAAAAAATCAAAGTTCCAGAAAGTCACTAAAAAAAAATCGATGTAACACCTGATCTCTTGGTTTTTTTTTTTGAGATCGTGGTAGGCCACGATGAAAAGTTGACGTGTTTTGTTTTTGCAGCTGTTTTTTTTTTTCGAATGAAGTTTTATGATTTTATGCAATTTTCAAACGCGATTGATAATTTCAAAGGTGTTTTTAAGTGTTCGTGATTCAGAAAAAAAAATATTTAGAAATGTGTCCTTGTCGAGGGGAAACCGTTCCGAAAAATTAATTTTTAAAGCACGCTGTTTGTGTTTGTCGAGGAGAAAACTTTATTTCTCTGAGTGCTTTAAAAACCTGGGTGAAGTGCCTTAAGAAATTTAAGAAGAAGAGTGAAAATAGCGCATACTCGCAAAAAATGAGAGAAGGAAGTTTGGTGATGGATGTGGGACTTGTTGTATGTGAAAGTAACCTCGGAATGGACGTGAGTGACCAGGCATTCTGAAATGGGTTACTGAATCTCAACAGAGCTATCACCTTTCAACTTCCGGGCTAAAATTATATTGCAAACATTTTTCTTCCATAAAAACACTGCCGGACAGTGGAAGTTGGATTGTATATGCATACAAACATACATACATACAAACATACAAACATACAACACCTGATCTCGATGTTTCACGCATTTTCAGCCATTTGGTGTCCAAATAGATTTCCTCAATTTCATGTACCCTTCCTCCCCTTGGGAAATTTTCGCAGTGCGCCACGGGTATCTTTTTTGAAATTTGAGATGACCATTTTCATTAGCACCCTAATATGTATACTTATTTCAACGCTTTTCTGTGTGCTAAGAATTATTCAACAGTTTGGTATTTATTTAGAACCCATGCTTTGCGACACCTGCTGGTATAATTATAGACTTCGTTTAGGTCAGATCACCCTAAGAACGCTACTGAACTCTGATACGGTTAGCCCAACTACTCCCAACGTGTATAGTAGAACAATCGCAAATCTTTCGTTTCCCGACAGTGACTACGTTAGATGGCAACGGTGGAGACTGCGGGGAAAGCCCTTCTCCGATATGGTTCTTACAAAAGTGATAACGTAATCATAATTTTATTACGAAGCGCGTGTACCGTCCGTCAGTTTGGACGAAGGATGGCACAGCGCAGTCATCCTAACGAGAAAATGTCCGCATGTCGCACGGAAATCCTTTTCGCTTGTCGGTTCCTGTCCCCTTTGCTGCCAGCCATATCGTCGCGTTTCGTCGCCGTCATCCGAAGAAAAGAAATTGTACGGCGAGCGATTGTAATATTGGAACCGATAAGAACGAAAATTGCGGAATGGAGGGCATTTGGCCGGCTGCTGCACTTGACGATTGGAATGGGACCAAAGGAAAACGCTCATGAAGATTGGATTAGATCTTTTCCATTGTCCCATTTACTATTACACTGTGTCACTAAGGGGAGATGGTAGAGGGGAAGATAGAATTTTGTTTTTGCCTAGTGACTTTTAACTCTCATGATACACTTTACGTGTCTCGAATATTAAACGCTGACTGCGGGAATGGCAAGTAGGAAGGATGCTGATTTAGAAGAGTGAATCGGAAGAAATGGACCCAATCCAATGCGATGATGAAAGCATTTTTCGCCAATGCGCATTTTTTCCCTTTTATCTGTGAGATATGAGGAGTGTAATCCTCAAAAGGATATTATTCCTTTTTTTCTGACGAAAATATGAAACGTGAAAAAGAAGATGCTCGTTTGTTGCAGATTATTTTTAACAAGGGATTCCGATTTTCTGTGACTGATATGTGATGTATGAGCTCATGAAGAAGTCTTACTCGTTTGTTCTTTGAATAATGGTAATAGAAATTTGAAACGAATCATAAACAAAATATCTTCCAACACTGATCACCGCACCGATCAACCATTCACGATTGCAATGCCCGATTATTCTCATAATGAAAATTGTCCAATTTATGCACCTAAATCAATTTCATCCTGTCAGGAAGGGCATGCTTGCCTTCACACGAAAGCGAGCCGTTTTTTGCCTCAGGTACTTTTTGCAAAAACGAACATAACAAACGGATCGCCTGTCCGTTTTGAAAGTCTGATCTTAACGCCGCTGCACAAGCTGGCTGCCTCAGCCAAGTCGCCTAACCTCGCGAAGAGATGAACAAATTGTTGAAAGGTGCGCATAATCGAAATCCAGCTGTGAAGCCGCAAAAACCACTTCCCAGAGCCCTTAATCATTACGGCTCGGTTGTTTGGGTCTTCCCTTACGCCTTTCCTCGCAACCGACGATGAAGGTGAAATAATAGCATTTCGCGCATTTTTCATACATTTATGCCAACACGCGTGGATTGATTTCGCATCTGATGCACCGCACGAAGCATATTACCACGTTGAGATGAATTAATTTCGCTGCTTGAAATGCGTGAGCAATTTGTCAGCCTGATTGACGCATTGCCGCTTCAATGGGATGTATTTATTAGCGACTGGGGCAATGTGTCATGGCGGCGAAAGTTGATACATTCCCGGATGTGTAGGCTTGTTTCTAGGCTGAACTTACTGTAGGGGAAACTGGACAACTCGATCGACCTTCTCCCCTGTTTTCTCGAAATCCAGAAATGATGTTCTTCGTGTAATTGACACAAAGTCTCGTCTTGACGGAAGGTAAAGTTATGGGATATTTGCGTCAGTTTGATGAAGGTTTCTATTTTTGAAAGCGGTTTTATGTGTTCACTAACTAGACTTTTTTTTAGCTAGCTTCAAAATATTTGATAACTTTTTGGGTATACAACCAAAACATAGTAAATTTGCACAGTACAAAGCTTTGAAAAAGAAAAATCAATTCTAATAATTGAGTTGGTGGTATTTCTATTGATCTTTTGTTCAGTTTGATTTCAAGTTGTTAACTCAGTTAGGGGAGACTTGATGGTTTAGACACACTTAATCCTGAGATATCTGTGTGTGTGTGTGTGAAAAAAAACTAGATATCTGTTTGGGGAGACTTATTCCCGTGAACTTTGACACACTTGATCAAGGGATACCCGTAACAATGAATACCAAAAGAAATGTCAGAAAAAGGTCACATTCAGAAAACCGTACGTAGGTCTGTATTTATCATGTCAGAGGTGTAGCAGGTTGAGCCTACATGGATCGATCGAACAGACTTCCTTTGGAGAAGGGCTTTCTTTGATATGCGGTATCCAAACTATGGTAGACTCTAAACAGAGTATCTACCAGTGAGGACCGCAGTGAAGAGAGTTTGACTGCTGATCGATAATTGTCCCGTATATTATGAAATATTTGGTTTATATAGCATTTACATGTTCTTGCTTATCCTAGTTAGTCTACATGTAAGAACGAGACGACTGGAGTGCCGATACCCAAAATATGCATCTTTGCCAGGTCTGCATTTTTGGTGACTTGGTGGTCCTACCCGACTGCGCAACATGACACCTTGCGTTGGCACTTCGGTATAGGCCTCACGCGGGGAGAGGAAAGTGGAAATGAAATAACTCTAACGCTGTGGCGCAATCGCCGCATATGGTTGCAATTGCATTCTATGTAATTTGAATCTATGAACTTTGTTCGGATTGAAGTTAATGACTTTGTTTGTTTACGATATGGTTATTGTCGTGGTTATTTGTAGGGATGCACATGACACCTTCCCTTTTTGGGAGAATGGTGTAATGAAATGAAATGAAATGTAACCATTCTAAATTTTGTGACTACTCCAGATGTCTCTATATAAATTTGATTTTGTTTTATAATTATGTTATAATGGTTTTACGACAATTTATTTAACTAACCGAGTTTCGCACTCCTCAGTATAAAACTGGGAACTTTCACCTGTTTCAATTTTCGTCATATTTTTTTTTTTTTTTTGATTTTCATTTTTTTTTTTTTTGAAACTAGGCTCGGTGGATTCTTTACTAAATTGTCTTACAAATATTTTTTTTTTGATTATATGAGATATTTAAACTATTAATCTATTTTTATGTACGATTTGATTTTCATTTGTTATTTGGTTTTTAATTATTGCGTTTGGATGTTGAATATCAATTATTGTAAATGGTCCTGTGTATACTGAATCTAATTTTCTACGGTTTTCCTTTTTTAACCATAGTTTATCTCCTATTTGAATTTCTATTGGATTTGAATATTCTGCTTGATTTGATATTCTTTTCTCTTTTGTTTTGTCTAATAACATTTTTGCTCTTTGATTTGCTATTTGTAATTTGTATTTTAGTTCTTTAAAGTATGCTTCGTAATTGTAGATTGGATCAATTTCAGTTCCTAGTTTTAGTTTTGTTGGATAGTTTGCTTGTGTACCAAAGATAAGTTCAAAAGGTGTGAAAGTATGTTCTGTATGTGGCGTTGTATTGTAAAAGAAAGTGAAAAATGGTAACCATGAGTCCCAATCATCATGTTGCTCATTGATGAATTGCCTAAGGTATTCATTCAAACAACGATGACTTCGCTCGAGAGCTCCTATGGTTTCTGGATGATAAGCTGTTCCAAATTTTTGGTTTATTGAAAGAATAGTACATATTTGCTGGAACACTTCATTTTTATACTCAGTGCCCATATCTGATTTGATTGCTATAGGACAACCATAGATTAAAATGAAATTTTCAACGAATGCTTTTGCTAAAGTATTAGCTTGCTTATCTACTAATGGTATTGCTATAATATACTTCGTTAAGTCACATTGTATTGTCAATGCGTAACGATTTCCTTTCGTTGATCTCGTTATTGGACCAACGGTATCCATTGAAATTAATTCAAATGGTTTTGCTGGTGTTGTAGTTTTTTCGAATATTTCTTTAGTCTTAATTCTGTGTTTATTTTGTCTACATGAAATACAGTTTTTAACATATTTGCTTATACTGTCTTTCATATTAGACCAATGATAATTTCTTCTTAGTTTTTGTAATAATTTGTTAATACCTACGTGTCCTCCCGAAGGGGTATCGTGGTTTTCTTTGATAAGATTATTTATTTCATCTGTATCTTTTATTATCTTTGCTGGTGTGTATAGTATTATTATGACGTCATTTAAAATTTCATTGCATACTTCTTTAAACTGTTCCCGGGAAACATAATTAAATATTGGATCCATTACACTGATCGCAATTTTCTTTATACACATCGTTTTGGCCATATTATTTATCGTTTGTATGCATTTTTCTAAGTAAATAATTCCCTTTTCATGGAATAGTTGCGCTTGAGCAATAATTCCTTTCAGGTTTTTATTTTTGATTATAATGTTTAAATGGTCGAGTTTTGGTTCAAATATAACTTTCTGTAAATTGAAAGCATCAATATTGTTAATTGAATCATAAGCTTTAAGTTGATCAATCTTAGTGGCTTTAGATTCGTTAACTGGGGTTTGTGTCATTTTTCTAGTTTTAGATCTTGTCTGCATTGGTAAAATTGACATGTTTTTAAGAACTTCAGAATCGATAATGACACGGGAGAGAGCGTCGGGCCCAACATTGTCTTTTCCTTTAACGTGTTCGATATCGAAATTGAATTCCTCTAAATCTAGTCGCATTCTAGTCAATTTTGACGAGGGATCCTTCATAGAGAAGAGATGTACAAGGGGGTTGTGGTCTGTCTTCACTGTAAATTTCCGTCCATAGAGATAAGGTCTAAAGTGCGATATTGCCCAGTGTATTGCTGTAAGTTCTTGTTCTATTGTCGATTTGTTACTTTCTCCTTTCGTAAATTTCTTGCTGGCATAAGCTATGGGTAGTCTAATGCCGTCGTAATCCTGTTCTAGTACAGCACCGCAAGCTAGTTTTGAAGCATCTGTACTAAGAATAAAAGGTTTTCTAAAATCTGGGAATTGAAGTATTTTAGGGCTAAGAAGTTCATTTTTCAAAGTTTCGAAAGACTGTTGGCATTCTTGTGACCAGTCAAATTTAGCCTTTTTATGAAGTAAAGCGTTAAGTGGAGCTGCTTTGTCTGAAAAGTATGGAATAAATCTTCGATAGTAATTACAAAATGCGACAAATCTTCTGACGTCATCTGCATTTTGTGGTTGTGGATAATTGAGTATGGTTGAGTATTTAGTTTTATCGGGTTGAATGCCTTGAGCTGAAATGTGGTGACCTAAATATGTGACGTCTGCACAAAAGAATTTACATTTGGCTGGATTTAATTTGAGGTTGTGTTTTCTTAGATTTTGAAAAACTTTTTCTAGATTGTTTAAATGATGGTTGATAGAACATCCGACGATAATTATATCATCGATGTATAAGAATGCACATTCTGGCGGTAGTCCACTAAGGGCTATCGTCATCATGCGTTGAAAACTGTTGGGTGAAATATTTAGTCCAAAAGGTAGTCGGTTGAACTCGTAATGACCAGAGTTCGTAGAGAAAGCTGTGTATTGTTTTGAGTTTTCCTCTAACTCGATTTGATGAAATCCTGACATTAGATCGAGCGTTGAAAAATATTTAGCTCGACCTAGTTGGTCAAGGATATCGTCAATTCGCGGTAGTGGGAACTTGTCTGCTATTACTTTTTTATTTAGTTGTCTGAAATCTACTACGAGACGCCATTTTTTGTCATTGTCAGTGGATTTCTTGGGGACTAGCAATACTGGGGAATTGTAAGGAGATGTTGAATGTTGGATTATTTTTTCGTCTAGCATTTTTGTCACATGCTTGTCTATTTCTGTCTTATGAACTTCTGGTATTCTGTAATTTTTGATATATACTGGATTTGGGTCATTTAAATGTATATTTTGTTTATAAAAATTGTTACAAGTCAGGATGTCAGTTTGAAGCGCAAATAGGTCGTTGTATTTTGTACATAAGTCTTTTAATTTGTCTTTTACGTAGTATGGTGTATTTGTCAAATCTAGTTCCGCTAAACATTTTTCTTGTCTGTTCTTTTGGTTTGTTTGGTTGAATTGAAATACATTGTAATTTTGTAGAGGTTGTATTAGGTCATGGAAATTTTTCCGAATTTTAACTGTATGGTTTGTTGTGTTAATTAATCTGATCAATGAATTGTTTGAATTTATTATTGAGTTTGCACAGAATACTCCAGGTTGGATTTCTTTAGATGTGATTACGTAGTCTTGATGAGGGTTTTGTATGGTAATTTGTCTATAAACTTCGCAACGTGGTGGTATCAGTGTATCACCGTTTAAATTATCTTGGATTGGAATTTCAATTAATTTGGAATTTATGAAGCTGGATAAAGTCCATGTGTCATAGTCAATTACACAACGAAATTTAGTCAGAAAATCTCTTCCTAAAATTCCGTCTGTGGGTATTGGTAAGTTTTCGGGTATAATGTGGAATTGATGTGAAACATTGCATTCATAGGGTAAATGTAAAGGAACGTTGATCGTTCCGAGTGTATCAATGGCTTGATGTTGTATTCCAGTAATCGAACAAATTTGTTGAGTGTCAATGTGTATCGCCTGCTTCAATTTTGTGGGTTTCAACACTGAAATTTCAGCTCCTGAATCTACGAGAAAAGTACATTCGGAGTGTGATGATTCAGTTTTCAAAATCACAAAATTGGAAAACGCAGTCGTGATATTAAAAATACCTTTTATTGTCTTGGATGTTGCATGTTTGCTAAAGCTATTTGGAATTGTTGTTGTTGTTGTTGAGGCTGCTGTCGAGGTGATTGCTGCTGAGTTGCAATCGGCATGATTTGTTGGCCCCCAACTTCTGGTTGGGGGACCTGCGGGTTTTCCGAGATGTAGTAATAAACACCTCGGCTTCCAGGTCCCGAATTGTTATAAAACCCTCTTCCTCTGTTATTGAATCGAGGGAAATTTCCGCGATTACTTTGAAAATTTTGGAAATTTCCTCTGTTTTGGTGGAAATTTCCTCGGTGATTTTGGAAATTTCCGCGATGATTTTGGGAATTACCACGGTAATTTTGGAAATTTCCGCGGTTGGATTGGTAATTTCCACGGTTGTTTTGGTAGTTATTATTATTATAGTTATTGGAGGAACCACGTCCTCTTTGGAAATTTCTGCTTTGAATCGAAAAAACATTAGCAGTGTTGGTTTGTTTCTCGGCTTCGTTTTCGGACGCCTTTTCTACTGCCTTGGACAAGGTAGCAAACTGTCCTGCTTTAAGCAATAACTTTGTTTCCTCGTTTTTTACACCACTTATTAGTGCTTTGATGCCGGTACATGTGGCAAGTTTAGAGGCTGTCTCTAGTGGGACATTTTCCTCTATATACGCTCGTTCAAGATCAAGCGTGAGTTTCTCGATTTCTTCAGTAAATTTTCCGAAATTTTCTTTCTGTTTAATTGCGCCCAATTTCGCAATAATAGTATTTGGTGCTGTTGAATGACTGCACTTAAGTTTTAGCTTATTAATTATTTCATCAATGCTTTCGGGATTTTCCGTTACTGCAGCGCGAGCTTTGCCTTCCAGTTTTGAAAGAATAGTCTGTATGGCTACTGCTTTATTGTTTTCGTTTACTAATGCTTTGCATGCATTAAGCGCTGACAATACATTAGCTAATTTATTTTGTGTACCATCAAATGTTGGAACTAAGGTTGAAATAACCTTTATTATTTCTAATATAGACGCCATTTTTACAGGTTTTGATACTTTTATACAAAATAAAACGCAGTGTACTGCGGCTTTGAATTTGAAGTTATCTTTGATATTTTTCAATTTGAATGTGATCAATTCCTTCAGATCATTATATAATTGTCGGCTTAATTTAATGTTAAATTCTAATTTAGTGCCATCTAAATAGCTTTCATTTTTGACTTGTAAATCTACGATTAATTTGTAAGTTTTTTCTACCAAATTTAATTTATTTGCTAGCGTAACCCTTTTGTATGTTCTATTTGGGTTTTTGTCAAAATTATTTTTTACGTGTATCAATTCTTTGATTTTTTCGTCAATGATTTGGTCCATACCTTTATTAATTCATCATCGTGTTGTCCTGGTTGAGATCATCATCGTGCTGTCCTTGGTGAGATCATCTTTTTGTTGTCTTCGTTGAGATCGTATTCTTGTTGTTCTCGTTGAGATCATCTTCATGTTGTATTTCAGGATCATATTGAACACTATTTCTTCCGGTGAGTGTTGTTTTTAAACCTCACTTCGCGCACTGTTTTGCTTGATGCAAGTTTTTCTTCTTTACTACGTTTTACTCAGTCAAAAATCACTAGACCGTTCTTATGAATACGGTAGTTTTTGTACTTTTCTCATGTACACTATTGTTGGATTAGTGCAACATTTGTCTGGGTTGCACAAGCCATTTTCATGTTTCCAACGTGCTATTTTTTCGACCATATAGTCTTTTTCCGCTTGGGCTATTATTTCTGCCCAGAACTCCTTTGCTTCTGTGGGGGTCAATTTTTCTGCACTCATTTTTACTTCACTTTGTTCATCTTCTTTACACAACTGCTGCATTCAGCCGGACGGCTGTTGATGCCACCCGTTCGGATTGATTGCGATAGTGATTATTCATAATTTTCAGCACTCCATATGCTAGAACTACCAATGCAATGGTTGCTAACGCCACCGTTTGAAGTGTATCGTGCGTATTCTCATTGGACGTAATAATCTCGTCCGCACTGAACCATCCCATGGCTTACACTTTTGTATTCGCGACGCACTATTGAACTAAAATGTTACGGTTAGCTTTGCACAGTTTTTGGCACTTTCACGCTGCGCGTTGCTTTTTGAAACGAACTTTTTTCGCGACGCACTATCACTTTTACAACGGACTTTTGTTATTCGCGACGCAACTTTTGGTCAGTAATTTAACGAGCTGACCCACTGTCACGGTCTGCCATGTAGCAGGTTGAGCCTACATGGATCGATCGAACAGACTTCCTTTGGAGAAGGGCTTTCTTTGATATGCGGTATCCAAACTATGGTAGACTCTAAACAGAGTATCTACCAGTGAGGACCGCAGTGAAGAGAGTTTGACTGCTGATCGATAATTGTCCCGTATATTATGAAATATTTGGTTTATATAGCATTTACATGTTCTTGCTTATCCTAGTTAGTCTACATGTAAGAACGAGACGACTGGAGTGCCGATACCCAAAATATGCATCTTTGCCAGGTCTGCATTTTTGGTGACTTGGTGGTCCTACCCGACTGCGCAACATGACACCTTGCGTTGGCACTTCGGTATAGGCCTCACGCGGGGAGAGGAAAGTGGAAATGAAATAACTCTAACGCTGTGGCGCAATCGCCGCATATGGTTGCAATTGCATTCTATGTAATTTGAATCTATGAACTTTGTTCGGATTGAAGTTAATGACTTTGTTTGTTTACGATATGGTTATTGTCGTGGTTATTTGTAGGGATGCACATGACAGGCTCTAGAGTTTAACAAAAAATTCATAAGATAGGTTCCTGTGTGCACTCTTCCTAATAAAAATCAATGTAATCAAAAGGGGATCAAGTTTCCCCATTTTTTTTGGAAAAGGCGTTTTTAGATATCTTTCAGAAAAAAACAACTAATCTTTTAGAATCCTGACGAATGTGCGCGTCTTAGTGGAATACCTGTATAATGAGAGAGAGAAGGATTAATATTTTCCATTTAAATCCACTACTTTATATGCTTATCCTTGACAGATACGCGTATTTCGTCTACAATGTGCAGACTTCTTCAATGTCTTGTACTAATGCTCGACTGAAGAAAAACATCGCATTTACCGAATATACAGGTACAGGTAACAGGTAAAAAGTACATTTTCACTTAGAAACTAGGTAAACTTAAATTTAATTTTCTATAGGAACAGGTACTCCGCTGTTTACTCGTTGATGTGTCCTAGGTAGTAACTTGAAAAGCCATGTGTGTCCGTTTCCTTGATTCCTGTTGAGTAAAGTTGAATTACGTTGTTTGTTGATCTCGAGGCTTTCTGCAACATCCAATTTCCATGGTGTAGATACGGTTCGTAAAATCGTGATGTCCTCCGTCGATAGTTGGTAGTCCTCTGTGAAGATGTGTTCTGCAACCTTTGATTTAAAATCATATGTTAGGCCTTTTTCCTATTGCTTTTTGGCCTTATTAACCTCCGCTATATGTTCTTTAAATCTAGTTGCTAAAGTTCTCTTGGTTTGTCCTACATATACTTTGTCACAATGATTACAGCTTATTTTATATACACCTGCTTTACCTAAAACATTGACTGGGTCTTTAGTGGATCCTAACAATGATTTCAACGGGTTATGTCAACTGGTGAAAACTAAATCTAATCCGAATTGTTTGAACTGTGGTCTTAACTTACAAGTCATATCTTGATCGAATGGAACGGACACTCGTTTCAATGGTTCAGGTGCTGCGGTGAGGGTTGTAAATAATCTCCTTTGTAGAATTCTCGCTTTTTAAACCGATGATACTCAGTTCCAGAGTAAAGCAGTTAGTAACACCCAGGAATTCGCCCAGCAACTACAATCTTCAGGAGACATCAACGAGGATGAGATTATGGTATCTTTCGACGTCACAGCTCTTTTTCCCAGCGTATCGGTCAAGGAAGCGATCAACCATTTGCAGGACTGGCTATTAACACAACGAGAGGATGCAGCATGGAGAAACAAGGTTCGGACGTACCTTAAGATGACCCGCCTTTGTATGGAAGAGAACTACTTCTCTTTCCGAGGTAACTTCTACAAGCAGACGAAAGGAGCCCCAATGGGAAACCTCCTATCCCCCTTCTTGTGTGAACTTTTCATGGCCAACTTGGAGACAATCCTGAAAAAGAAAGGACTATTACCAAACCGTTGGTGGAGGTTTGTTGACGATATCTTCAGCGTAGTTAAACAGGAAGCCCTTCCACAAATTTTAGATGAGATCAACAGAATTCACAAGGATATCAAATTCACTCACGAGGTAGAAAAAGACGGGAAACTCGCATTTCTCGATCTTCTAATCATCAGGGAATGGTCATCATCTTCCTCGCTTGAATACGAAATCTACAGGAAACCAACAAGCACCAAAAGAGTTATCCCCTATACTTCCAACCATTCGTTCCAGCAGAAAATGGCCGCCTTTCACCACATGATTCATCGAATGCAGGCTCTTCCACTCAGCGATACAGGAAAGGTTAAGGAATTACAGTACATCTTCGAAACAGCAAGACTCAACGGATACAAGGAGACCACAATCCAGGCAATCATCGATAAAAAAGCGAGAATTCTACAAAGGAGATTATTTACAACCCTCACCGCAGCACCTGAACCATTGAAACGAGTGTCCGTTCCATTCGATCAAGATATGACTTGCAAGTTAAGACCACAGTTAAAACAATTCGGATTAGATTTAGTTTTCACCAGTAGACATAACCAGTTGAAATCATTGTTAGGATCCACTAAAGACCCAGTTAATGTTTTAGGCAAAGCAGGTGTATATAAAATAAGCTGTAATCATTGTAACACAGTATATGTAGGGCAAACCAAGAGAACTTTAGCAACTAGATTTAAAGAACATATAGCGGAGGTTAATAAGGCCAAAAAGCAATAGGAAAAAGGCCTAACATATGATTTTAAATCAAAGGTTGCAGAACACATCTTCACAGAGGACTACCAACTATCGACGGAGGACATCACGATTTTACGAACCGTATCTACACCATGGAAATTGGATGTTGCAGAAAGCCTCGAGATCAACAAACAACGTAATTCAACTTTACTCAACAGGGATAAAGGAAACGGACACACATGGCTTTTCAAGTTACTACCTAGGACACATCAACGAGTAAACAGCGGAGTACCTGTTCCTATAGAAAATTAAATTTAAGTTTACCTAGTTTCTAAGTGAAAATGTACCTGTGTTAATATATATTTGGTAAATGCGATGTTTTTCTTTAGTCAAATATTAGTACAAGACACTGAAGAAGTCTGCACATTGTAGACGAAATACGCGTATCTGTCAAGGATAAGCAAATAAAGTAGTGGAATTAAATGGAAAATACTAATCCTTCTCTCTCTCATTATAATCTTTAAGAATTTATACACAGTTTTGAGAGCTGTGTTTATATATTTTCAGGTCATATTTTTTGTACTCTTATGCAAAAACCACATCAAATTTTCACTTTTCCGCTGATAAATATACAAAATTTGAACTGGGGATAAAGTGTGTCCACTATGGTGGGTCAACTTTACAACTCCCACTGCTCTTTCAATACGTTTTGAGGTCCCCAAGTGCTGTCCAATGTTTGAACGAATTTGGCTATAATCTCGATATGCGGAAACCTTTAACGATCCTATTCATTTGCTTACCAAAAATACTATACAAAACAAAGTTGTTCAAGACTGCAAATCGAATTCATGTAAAAAATTAGGCTACGATGACTCTTATATTATTATTAATGATCAATTCCTTAGCATCGAACATATTTTAATGAACATGAATTATGAAATTTATGGAACGCAGTCACTACTGTCTTCAACTACGGCCCTCATGATCATGTTAAGGACACACCTAACAACACAACAAAAAGTAATCGTTCAAGTGCCAAGCTTGCATGTTCGATCTCAACATTTATTTTCTTTACGAATCATGCTTCAACATGAAAAAAATAAATCCTAATGGATTATTCGTAGACACCTAACCATAATAACCCGAGGAACATGCATCATGTGATCGAGGTCATCCCTCTGACAAATGGGAATGATGAAAATAAATCTCGATTATTTTGTTCAACACTGCAAATCGAATTGAACTTGTACAAATATATATTTTATTGAACGGCTACGCAGTCTTTGTTAAATTGAACGAGTTTTTATTTACCCGACGTTTCGACACGGGATTGTGTCTTCTTCAGGGGGAACTGTAATTTTATGTATCAATATACTATGTTTTCCTTACATATTTATGTTATGGTGACTTACAATAGTTTTTTCGTTTTTTGTCTTATGTTTTGTCTAACTTTAACTGTCCGGTCTCTAATGTGTTGGTACATGCTGTAAATTGAGTATTTGTTTGTTACTTATTGTTTTTAGTAATTTAAAATAAATTTAAAACTCCGTACACGTCGGATACACTATGCTATGAACTTGTAGTACTTTCAAATGGCGCAAAATTGTTTTTGGCAACCCCCTAATTATGAAACCCATTTTGTTTGGTAGCCGAAATGCCCTATCTTAAAAACCTATCTCTCATTTGTGGTCCATTGCTCTCTTCTGGTTTTGTTGCGTTTATCTGTATTCTTAATATTGTGCAATGCTGCTGCGTATGTCGTACTAAATCTGTCTATGTCTGTTCGTTTGTTTACTGTGTAGTTGGTGTTAGTGATATGGCACATTTCAAGGAATGGAAGTGTTGATGATTTGTAGCTATGGTCTATAATTTGTGTATTATCTAGATTGAATCTGTGGTTGGTTTCTATACAATGTTGGATCAGGGCGGTAGTGGTTTCTATGAGTGTTGCTGTGGCTGCTTCGGTAATGGTGTGGTTATCGTTCATCAGTTTTTCTAACTTGTTCACATTTGTTCTGTGTCCTGCTAGTCTTCTGCGTAAATTGTTTCTCGTCATTCCTATGTAGCATCACATCACAATTATTGCACGGAATTTTATAAATTACATTGCTAATTTCCTCTTTACTTACAGGGTATTTAACTTTAGTGTGGAGATCGTTGATAGTGCGGTGCTGTTTTGTTGCGACTAATATGTTTGGGTAGTCCTTGGACAGGATTTTCGTAATGCGTTGGGAAAGTGCTGGTACATACGGGATTGCTCTGTAAATTTTTCCTTCCCTTTCTATTGTAGGTTGGTCTGGCATCGTTTGGATATTGATCTGTTGGTCTACGTCATTGATGGATCTCTTGGTCGAATGATGATCGGTTATCGTTGGTGCTGCTTGTTGGTGATCGATATTAATTGCATCGTTTGGGTGAAGCATTGGTACGGACTGTATGTGCGGGATGGAAATAGCTGGCACCATGGTCGGCTGGGTGGGTGGCTGCCTTGATGGTTGGTTTCGCGTACATTCGGCTGGGTTAGATGTGGTTGGGTGCAGTGGGGGTGGGGTGAATGTATTATGGTGCGATGGTTGGCTGGAATGGGTGTTGGACGGATGATCTTGATATTTGTTCTTATGTAGATTTAGTAATCGGTTGACTAGTTGTTTGGGGTAGTTGTTCCTTAGTAGATGTTGGTGGATTGTTTTTGCTATTTCTTCCCTGGGCTTGTTGCGTGTGAGCGAGTGAACTCGGTGGATAAAGTTGGTCGCCACATTTATTTTGTGTTTTGGCTGATGAAATGATTTGTAGTTCAGCATTCTGCCTGACGCAATCGGTTTAGCGTACCATTCAGTGGTCAGTGTTTGATCTGGATTCCGTATGACCGTCATGTCAAGGAATGCCAGTCTTCGGTCTTTCTCAATTTCTATAGTGAACTGTATTCTTGGTTCTATTTTGTTGAATGCGTCTAGGACCTGCTGTTCGGTGTTCCGTGGAATAGCCATGAAGATATCGTCCACGTATTTCCAAAATATGGTAGTCCCAAATGGTAGGGAACTCATAGCTGTACTGATGACCGAGTCTAGCACGATGTCCGCTACGATTGGCGATAGCGGGCTACCCATGGCCGTCCCAAATGTCTGTTTGTAGTACTGACCATCAAAACAGAAATAGCTGGCCTCCATACAGTATTCCACAATCTCTAGGAAAAGATCCAGATTGATTTGTGTGTTAATTTCATTCCACCGTTGAATGATGTTCCTGATGACCAAGTGTCGTGGTACGTTCCTAAACAACGACGTTACATCCAGAGATATCATAATGTAGCCTTCTGGGAGTTTGATGCTATTGACTTTCGTTACAGAAATTGAACGAGTTGGTTGTGCTGTACGGACTGTGGAGAGAGCTCTGGAGAATGTTGGCGATATACTTTGCTAGCTTGTATGTAGGTGCGGTTATGTTGGGAATGACTGGGCGGAGAGGTAGGTTTTGCTTATGGGCTTTTGGTTGGCCGTAAATCGTGGGACATGTTGCGTTATTCGTGGTTAGTTCGTTGGCTGTTCTATAGTCGTGAATTAATAAAGCTAAAGTAAAGTTTCCTCAAAAGTCTAATAGATTTACAGTCTTCGACAAAGTTGTTCTCCATAGTATTTCCAATGCGGGATTTCGTGAAATTTGTTTGAAATTTTTGGCTAGCAAATGAAAAGGATCGTTTCGTACAAGAAGAACAGAATCTGATGTACAACACCAAGCTGAATATAACGTTGATTAGTAGTGAATAAAACGATTTGTATCCCCATAAATAAACCTCCATAAGATAGCTTGACTAACGACTGATCAAGACTTATTGAAGCTTAAAACTACTCCACAAATCAGCAATGCGCTACAAATATTTTAATAGCCTGATAGAATGAATAAGCAATAACAATAGTGTTAAATGTCGTCAATGCCACGCGTTGCATAGTTCTTCTAAATCCACTGCCTACCTTACCCAGGATTGTATTGAAAATAAGTTCTAATTCATAAAAAAAATTATTTTAAATTAAAAAAGGCTTTTTAATTATGTATGTAATGTCCTTGTTAAGAATTAAACTTCACAAAAACAAATTAAAATCTATTCTCTTAGGTACTTTTATGATCTAAGATTTTGGTCGTCTTATAAATTTTGCTGCTTATAACAGCTTTTAAGCACTTTTTGTATACATCGTGCAATATTTTTAAAACTTGTTTCACGATCTTACTAGTTTTAGCAACCATAAAAAATCCGAATTGTTTTGGCCTAATTTGCAATCAATTATTCATTCCTGCTTAAAAATGAAATGAAAATTTTTGATTTTCGCCCTTTTTAATGCCAATTGCTGATGCTGAATGACAATTTTAAAGATCATATTCTTAAGAATATTAATAGTTTTAAAACCTTAAAATAGTCAAAAACATTATGTAACAAAAAATAAAAAATAAACTCGAAAATACATTGTCCAAAACCTCATAAGAGGAACTATGTACATCTAACATGATACCAGTCCTTTAATGAATTTTGGTTTGTTTTAGTTTGTTAAGATTTAAAGAAGGACATGACACACATAATAGATAAATCTGTTTTTATTAAATCATTCCACACAAAAACGTCAATGGCTCTCAAAAAGACAACCTTAGAGCTATTTGGTCTCAGTAGAACCGGTTCTGAATATTCCGATGATAAACTTAATATCTGTGATGACCATATTTAGTGACATGTCAAATTACATCTACTGGACGAAATATGACCAATGTCACTCAAAACTACAACTTCCGTAGAACTGGTTTTGGATATTCCGGATCATGGTTCCACATGGTCAAACCATCTCTCATAGCCACTTTAGAAACGGGTCTGGATATTATGGATTGTTGGTCCTTCGCTCATTTTCAACTTCTATTCAATTTTCACACTACCGTACTCTAGCGGAACTATCAACCTACCCACTTCAAAACTTTTTCCAGCTAATAAATTATCACACTAAACCTTCATGTTGATATTAGATATCATTTCCAACCAACTATGGATTTCTATTGTTTTTATATTTTTGGAAAAGATAAAAAATCTCCTTTTTATGGTTCAATCATGGCACGATTGTTACTTCAATTTCGATTTCAAAGAGTCACAATTAGCTATTTTATGATTTTCGTGGATTTATTGTTTAAGTTATCAAGTTATCACTATATATTCTTTCAAGTTCAAATAACCTCTTGCTTCATTTGACCTCAGACATGGCACATGTACTGCAAATCACAGTCATTCTGCAAATCTGAGACCACTGCCTTTTTTGTGTTGCTGCCAAAGGCAACACTGAAGTCAAACGGCAACATTCCTGACCGCATGCTGATTTATCGAAGTCAATTTGCCATTCGCGCCTTGTTCTCGGGCTCCACATGATATCTTCCAAGGGCTCCACTTGTTCCTGTTCCATTCCAAGCGTGCGTGTTGGCAAAGAAAAATGCAATATTTATTCAACAATATTGTGAGTGAGGCATTAGTCAATCCGCAGCCAAAGCACCCGTCATCATTGTCATTATTTGGATTGTTTTTCGACTGGATTAAAAATAGCCCATTTCAACCGAAAAAAAAAATTGCGCGTTTCGTTTCGTGGTGTCGCTGGATGAGCTGGGATAAATTGCTTCCAAAGCCGCCACCCCGGACCCTGACTGTGCCCTTTATTTATCATTTTTATGTTCAATCTCAATTTCTAGGAACAACGAGGCATGACGCGAAAATCACACACACGCACGCGAGTCGGAGCAGTCTGCAAGATTTCCGGGAAAGGAAAAAAAAGCAATCGAAAAAGTTGAATTGAGTGGATGATGGAAAAGTGGGTGGGGAGAGCGTCGTCGTCAGGCTGACGACGTCTTACTGTGGAGATGCGATACCCCCCACATGTGTGATCGAGAATGGGACTACATGCGGAGAAAAGGATTTGGCGCCTTGTTTTCCGGGTCATTAAATGAATTTGTTTATGCTCCCGACTCGGATCGAAACGACTGCTGTTGCTGCTGCTGCGAAGCTAGCAATAGGGAATTCCTCCTAGTTGCCTGACACGATATAAAACAATGCATAGCCATACCGTATTGATGTCTCCACCAGTTAGCAGTATATGAGGACCTCTTGGGGAAAATCGTACACGCCTAGCGCTGGCTGGGAGAAACCATCGCGTGCGTGGAAAAGAATGATACCATGAAAGAAGGCAAATACAAATGCCTTCGTAATGTATGCATGACAAGTAGGTAGATGAAAAATTTTCCAACATACTCGACTGATGACACGCTTTGTACACAGAAAAAAAAATGAGAATGGGAAAACATGTCGAGGTTTCGCCCCAAGCGGAACAAGGCACGACTTTTGCTAGGATGATTGTACCGTTTGCGTCGCGAAGATGATTGCGGTTCTTTGGATGAGTCATGGTTTTTAGTGACATTGTGTGCCTACAAAGGATGATTCTTGTACATTGCGTAGATTGTCAGAGCTATTGCATGGGTAATTACATTCATGTATGCGTTAGTTTTTAAATATTTATCATTGGAAAAGATTTGGTAAAATGTACTTTCCTAGCTACGCTCAAAAATACACTGCAATGTAATCCATGCTTTTGACCATGCTACAAGGAAAACCTGAACTTCTGTGAGATTTCCCTTACTGCTCTTACAGACTGAGGTCAAGCTTTAACGGTTTAATTCAAAATCGCCACGATTAACCGTTAAATAACCACGTGTTGCCTCTCCCACAGAGTCTCACATGTTTGCGAGACAACGTTGCCAATATGATGGTAAAAAAGGCAACTATTATAAAAATTGAAATCAAATATAGATCAGGAAAGCCAAGATCCCAATGACCTTATCAGACATGTTCCGAGTACCTTCGAGCACATGTTCACAACCTTATTTGAGTCAAAACTAATCATACGATCTATCGAACCATATGAGACTTCGAATGAAGATCATTTTTATCACATTTAGTCTCCATATCAATATCATACCTGATAATATTATATACACTGAACATTCAAAAATATGATTATGGGTACCAGTGTTGGCAAAATTAGAAATCAATTGATATTTTTCCGCTCTCATGCGCTCGCAATATCAAGCGTGATATTGGAACAAAGTATCATGATTGATATTGATTTTACAAGCTTCTTTGATATTGCGATACTAGAGAGTTGACTCGACACAAAAATGATTCCATTGCACATCGTTTCCTTAGAAAGAAAAAGCATAGTTTGCTATCTCTTTTTAATCTTCACCGATGGCGGACGCGAAGGGACTGCTGCAAGCCGTTATGGAAGTTTCGGTTGCATTCGGGTGTAAAGCAAAAATCATTAACCTCAATCTCACCACAATGTTTGTTGAGATTTGCAGTTGGTGAGTTTTGTTAGCTTGATATTCCGAGCTGCGATATCACAGTTTGCCAATCAACCGCAGTTGTTTGCTTGTTAATTTGTGATTACGAAAATCAAGCGTGGTCTTGGGCGTTGGTGAGCTTTGATTTTTTGATATTTTGCCAACACTGAGGGGTACCAAGAACTACATTGACCATTATCAGACTGATGATTTCTTGGCTCAAATTAGAACAAAATCTAATTTGAACCACGATACCATCATTAAATATCGAAAATTCAAAAAGTAGATCATTAGCGATCGGACCTCATTGGGTGTGAAGTATTTAGGGTACATGTCACTTTCCCTGAGCTTCTCTGATATTCTCATGGCTTTCTCTTAGGTTCCTTGAGTATCTATTTCGATGTTTTAAAATATCGGTATGGCTCCACCCCACTCAATCGATTCTAAATCAGATTCTGATCATTCTCCCTGGTAAGGTGATGTATTTGGTTACGAACTCATACTGTACTGAACCTTTGAAGTTTATCTGAGATCACTTTGTGAAGAAGAACATTGCCCTAGCTTTTTTTCTTAATGATCAATGATCTTTTCGCCTCCCGCAGGAATTACTGCAGAATTGAGAAAATATAACAAAAAATCAAATCTCACTCTAAATTTTCGTAGACAAAAATTAACAAGCAAGCAACTACGGATGACATTACAAGCTCTGTGATATCGCTTCGAATAGCATGTTAATAGCGAATTTTTTTTTACTTCAGTTCCAACCTGGATCGGGTATCAAGATTGGGTCTGCTTGTTAGCTTTCAAACGTCAGTGTTAACGTTTGTTTTTGTAACCTGGCTCGGGTTGAGGTTCGCACTGACAATATGCTCGGGTTCGCACGGGTTGGAACTGATTCCAACCAGGATAATAAACAAATTCGATATAACAGAACTCACCCGCTTTGAGTCGCGTACGGGTGCAAACCAAAGAGAATTATTCTCTTTTGCTTAACACCTGTTCGCAACCTGAAACTTCAATCACTGCTTGCAACAGTAATTTCGTGTGTCCCATTGCTAAAGAGTAAAGAGATCATTTTCAGAACTTTGTTATGAATCCTTTGAAGTGCTTTTTTCCTGGTAGTGCAACAACAAGACCATATTGGCACAGCATAAAGCATGGCCGGTCTAAAAACTTGTTTAAATATTAGAAGTTTATTCGTCAGGCAAAGTTTGGATTTCTTATTTATAAGAGGATACAAACATTTTATATGTTTGTTACATTTGGCTTGAATGCCCTCAATGTGATCTTTAAACGTTAATTTTTGGTCAAGTAATAATGCAAGATATTTCACTTGGTTTGACCAGGAAATTGGAACTCCGTTCATAGTGACTATGTGACTACTACTGGGTTTCAAAAAGGAAGCTCTAGGCGTATGTGGAAATGTTATAAGTTGAGTTTTGGAAGCGTTGGGAGAAATCATCCATTTTTGTAAATAAGAAGAGAAAATATCTAAACTTTTCTGCGAACGAAGACTTCTTCCTTTAGCGGAAATGCCTGTGCAATCAGCGAACAAAGATTTGTGGCAGCCCTGAGGCAAATCAGGGAGGTCCGAAGCGAAAATGTTATACAATATAGGCCCAAGAATGCTACCCTGAGGAACTCCTGCACTAACAGGTAGTCTATTGGATTTGGAATTTTGGTAATTTACCTGCAGAGTTCTGTCAGTTAAATAATTTTGAACTAATTTCATAATGTAAAGTGGAAAATTCAACTTTTTCAATTTAGCAATCAAACCTTCATGCCACACACTGTCGAATGCTTTTTCTAAGTCTAGAAGAGCAACTCCAGTTGAGTGGCCTTCAGATTTGTTTGAACGAATTAAATTGGTCACTCTTAAGAGTTGATGAGTAGTTGAATGCCAAGGCGAAATCCAAACTGCTCATCTGCAAAAATTGAGTTTGTATTGATGTGTAGCATCATTCAATTTAAAATTATCTTTTCAAAAAGTTTACTTATTGAAAGAAGCAAACTTATTGGGCGGTAGCTAGAAGCTTCAGCTGGATTTTTATCCGGCTTCAAAATTGGAACAACTTTTGCATTTTTCCATTTATCAGGAAAGTATGCCAAATGGAAACATCTGTTGAATAATTTCACCAAGAAAGGCAAGGTACTCTCTGGGAGTTTTTTGATGAGGATATAGAAAATTCCATCATCACCTGGAGCCTTAACCATACTTCGTCCAAATCAGTCCCCAAGGAATCATCAAAAATATTTTCCCGAGAGAAAATATTCAAATAATCCCGAGCAACCTGATTCTCAATAGGACTAGTAAGACCCAAACTGAAATTATGGGAACTCTCGAATTGCTTAGCAAGTTTCAGAGCTTTTTCCATATTCGTGATCAAAATTTTACCACCTTCTTTAAGCGCTGGAATAGGCTTTTGAGGTTTTTCAAAAAATTTGTGAGTTTCCAAAAAGGTTTGGAACTCGGGTCTAATTTAGAAACATTATTTTCAAAAGTTTTGTTCCTCAGGGCAGAGAATCACGTTTTAATTTGTTTTTGCAAATCCCGCCAGATAACTTTCATGGCAGGATCGCGTGTTCTTTGATATTGTCTCCTACGGACATTTTTAAGACGGATCAAGAGCTGAAGATCGTCATCTATTATAATTGAATCGAATTTAACCTCGCATTTTGGTACTGAGGCAGCTCTTGCTTCAACTATAGAAGTAGTCAGAGATTCAAGAGCATAATTAATTTCATCTTTGGTTTGCAAAGGAATGTTTGGATCGAAGTTATATTCCATAAATGTTCGATATTACTCCCAATCAGCTCTATGGTAATTGAAAGTATTGAAAGTCTCAGCTGTTCGGATTAAAAATTATTTCTTGGGATATTTCAAAAGCTACTGGAAGGTGATCAGAACCGAAGTCAGCATGGGTAACCAATTGGCTAAAAAAGTTGAAATGAATCAGTTAAGACCAAATCAATAGTTGAGGGATTTCTTGCAGAAGAAAAGCATGTTGGACTGTTTGGATATTGAATAGTGTAATAGCCTGCAGAACAATCATCAAACAGAATATTACCATTGGAATTGCTTTGAGCATTATTCCATGAGCGGTGTTTTGCATTAAAATCACCAATAATGAAGAATTTAGACCTATGACGAGTAAGTTTCTGGAGGTCACCTTTGAGAAAATTCTTTTGCTGGCCTACGCATTGAAATGGCAAATAGGCAGCTATAAACGTAAGTTGTCCAAATTTTGTTTCAACCGAAACTCCCAAAGCTTCAAAAACTTTGGTTTCAAATGAAGAAAGAATTTTATGTTTGATTCGTCTATGAACAATGATGGCAACGCCACCACAGGGTCCATCAAGACGATCATTTCTATAAATGAAATAATTTGCGTCCTTCTTAACCTTATGGTCAGGTTTAAGGAACGTTTCAGTTACAACGGCAATATGCACGTTATGAACTCTCAAAAAGTTAAATAGCTCGTCTTCATTATCTTTAAGAGATCGAGCATTCGAATTTGAAATATTTAATGCTTTAAAATCCATTACTGAATTTTAAAGTCCTGACAATATTATTTGCAAATTTTATTCCAGTTTGAATAGCATCAAGCATAGAGTTAGAATTAAGCATATCAGTAATCATGTCAATTAATGATTTCTGTAAAAATTCCATTTTAGGGGCAGTAAGTCAAAGTTTCCGTTAGAATTACGTTGGTTACTATTTTGATTTCTACCCGCTGCAATAGCAGCAAAGGTAGCTCCATTAACTCGCTGAACATTGTTAGCAGCAAGGGGAGTAGGTATAGATGAAAAATTTGAAGCAGAGGTGCTATTTGTACCTACGGGTACGAATGTAGAATTTGTTCCTCGCTGGCCGTGGAGCGTTTCCTACCTGTCGCTCAGAACTAGATTGTAGGATCGCTTTGCAAGTCTTACATTCCCAAAAATTGGATTTGTGGTTTTGACCACAATTTGAACATTTCAATTTCTTAGAATCTTCCTTCACAGGACAGTCGTCCTTTGCGTGAGAGGAATCACCACAATTCATGCATTTAGCTGGCATGTAGCAGTTTTTAGTTTCGTGACCCCATCCCTGGCACTTACGGCACTGAGTGAGGTTTTGGAAATTTCCTCCAGTCTTCCTGAAGTGTTCCCACTTCACTCGGACATGTAGCATAAGGCTAGCTTTTTGTAAAGCCTTAAGGTTGTTTAGTTCACTAGACTTGAAGTGAACTAAATAAAAATCATTAGAAATCCCGTTGCGCGAATCGCCAGGACGGGATTTCAAATCAAATCAAATTGATTGCTTAAATTAATTTCATCAGAAGGGGGATCAAGAGTTTGCCCCTTTCTTTTGTGTTTAGGTGCCATGGCGGCAGTACATTTTTATCCAAATCGACTTCCAAGCAGATTACTATAAGAATCTGAAGGATCGAAGAGGAATTTTCCAAATCGATATCCAAGAAGGATTACCTCGGATAGGGTCCAAACAAGGATCGAAGAGGAATAAGAGTTGAACAAGGTAGAACATTTTTACAGATTGAGCACTGAAAAGTGCTGTTTAAATTTGTTGTAGCTTTAGGTAGTAGTAACACTTCCTTCAGCAAAAAGCAAATAGATCCGCACGGCAATCAGACACAGTTGTTATCATTCTATGGAAGGGGTCGGTCGATTCCAAGAATTGTTAAAACATACAGAGGATCACTATGCGGTGGTTTCATGTTCTGACAACATCTTAAATGGAAATATATTCTTTATCAATACGTACCGTTTGGGATTGCAGTCCTGCAAACTTTCATTTTCAATTTCTCCAACAATAGATCCTGCTACGCCTTCCGTTGGATCGTGATGTAGGTACCGGATATTTCTTCTTTTTTTAAACCTTGAATGTTCAGCAGCTTCAGAATGACGGTAGTTACCTCAATGGTGATGGAAGCTGCCAATTCCTTATAATTGATTGCTTCCAACAGGCAAAATAAACAATATTTCAGTTCCTCGTTTACAAGTAAAAGTTACTTTCATTCACTAGGTATCGATCCGAGTTTCAATCCTCTACTTGATCCATCATGCCAAGTTTTTCGGTTTGGAGTTGGAAAACCACCGGGGATTAGGATACAAATTGCTGTGAAGCAAAACAAAAACAAAAACGAATACCGTGTTATTATTATTCGTTTTGGTGACATTAGATCACCCACTCAGTCACTGTTTATGAGCAGTCTCACTAACACTTGTGCTTCAAAGTTCCACCTTAGATTGACCGAGGCGCTGTTATCAGTGACGTTTGATATTTGTATGGGAGAAGGGTACAGTTGCCAATCTTCTTGATTTGTAGTCTTCGCTTTTATACAACATGTTTTCATATGTCATTTAAAGAAACATAAGCAACCATGAGTATACCTCATATATAATATATTCAATTCATATATATTCATATTATATTTTCTTTGCTGAAAATTAGATGTCGGGGTTCGAAGCCTATCTCCACTCTATCAACCATGCAACAAATACGATACTTTTAACTTTTGTAAAAATAAAAATTTTAGCGATTAATAATATTTGAACAGAACCCAAGAGGGAAATAATATTGAAGTCTCACGAAAATCGGTCAAATCCACCTATTTATCCCAGGAATATAACTCTTTCTGTAAAAATTGGTGGTCCTGAGAAGGACCGATTTTTCGATCTCCACTACATTGTCCGATGCAAAAATGAGCTTCGGTACGACATCGTTCTTAACTCAGCGCCTGCAAGAATGTGAACGATGGAAGAGAGAGAGAGGAAAAAATCAGTCTCTTGCTCCTGCTCGATTATGACGATTATGTCACTGATTAGCAACCACCTATCACCTTCCCACGCAATTTTTTTTCGCGTGAGGCGACATCTCCTGGAATAAAAAGGAACCAGTGCTGTCTGGCATGAAGTATATTTGCTGGCGATATCACTTTAGATCGATCATCTGTAAGGATGGCATGCACCAGTTGCAAAAAAGTTGTATCGGGTTCGGAGAATAGTTTTTGCCGCGGGTACTGCGGTAATTTGTTTCACCAATAGTATCCTCTACATTGGTGTCGGGGTCTTCCAGAACCCTCGTACAGGCAAGTATTCCTCACGTATCAGCAATTCGTTGGTTGATAGTTCTTTGGCTTCCAGGATATCGTTACGGCCTGACTCTACCGAAAACAAACTTTTCAATTCCGAACCAAACACCAGGATGGTTCACCTAGAGCAGCAACGAGTACCTCAACGTTATCTTCCTTCATCATCGTTCACTTCTTCACCGGGCCGCACTGCACTCAGAGCATTGGAAGCCCCTAATCCCTCCGACTCAGTCGAGCTTGCTGGATCCCGCCGTCATAGTCGTCCCGGTCCTGAGTTCGGAAACGGAGACGGGGTCTTCCAACCTGTGACCACAGGCAAGTACAGTTGCATAGATGAATATTTGTCAAGTTCTGATACCTCTTCAAGTTGCAGTTTACCTTCTTGCGGGACACACGCTGTATCTCAACGTGGTTTACGTGTGTACTATCAAAACACCAGAGGACTCAAGACTAAATTGGACGATGTTTATCTTGCTGCGTTTGACGAGGAGTTTGACGTTTATGTCTTCACGGAGACATGGCTTGATGGGACCAATTGGACCGTACTCTTACAAACAGTGTTCGTACTCGCGGAGGTGGTGTTCTCGTTGCTGTTTCCAACGCATTTGCCTCTTGCCAGATCGCCTATGAACAATTTACTTCGATTGAGACTTAGCCTCGCTTCACGGAGCATTTTTATTGGAGCGGTGTACATTCCCCCTGAACGACGTCTCGACTGTAGCATAATGCAACTTCATTTGCTGTAGAATTTGCTTCTTCTATGGCTAATTATTCGGACATGATTCTTATGCTCGGTGATTTCAATCAGCCTGGGCTTATCTGGTCGCACTCAAATCAGGGATTTGCATATCCTAATCCAATAGCATCTGTTACTACTCCGGCCAGCCGCTGGTACTGGTTTTCATGGATTAAGGCAGATAAATCTAGTTCCCAACTTTCAGTCTCATTTCCTAGACTTGGTGTTCGTTACTGAGGCGCCTGATGTCATCGTTCCTCTTGACAACATCCATCCTGCTTTGGATATTTCTATCGCAAATAGATCTCAACTTCACTTTGATGAAACTTCGATTGTCTATCGTCTCAACTTCCGGAAGACTGATTTACGTTTGCTGCGACGTTCCTTGTCCGAGATAGACTGAAGCGTGTTGAATGACCTGGAGATCGACATAGCTGTCGATCGCTATAATTGCTTTCTGAGCGACTGTATTTCTGCTTCAGTGCCAAAGTGCCTACCTCCTAGAAAACCGCACATGGACTAACGCTACTCTCCGCAACCTGGAAAAAGCACGTGTTAGAACACTTCGTGCCCTTATTCATCGGCGGTGTTTCTTGACCAAACGGAATTTTTCAATTGTCAGTAACAACTATCGCCGCTACAACAAGCTTCTCTACGAGCGGTATGTAATTCGCACTGAACGCAATCTGCGAAGCAATCCTAGGGGATTCTGGTCGTTCGTAAATACTAAAAGAAAGGAAACTGGTCTCCCGTCGAAGGTGTTTCTGGGCAACGACGTAGCATTGACAACTGAGGATAAATGCAGGCTTTTTGCAAGGCACTTCTCGAGCGTTTTCTCGAACGACTCACCATCGCAAGTTGAAATCAATCTAGCAGTCCGCGATGTGCCAACCGATGTCGTAAACATAGTGGTTCTCTCTGCGATAAGGAAAACTAAATCTTCTTTTTCACCCGGACCGAGCGTTATGCCATCTGCTGTGCTGAGAAAATGCTGTGATATCTTAGCCGTCCCGCTGACCCTGCTTTTTAATCTATCGTTCCATCAGCGTAAGTTTTCCACGCTTTGGAAATGCTTTACTATGCTCCCTGTTTTCAAGAAAGGAGACAAATGCAATGTAGAAAACTACCGTGGGATTACCTAGCTCGGGGTCGAATCTAAAGTGTTCGAGTCGCTGGTCAATGAGAGATTGTTTGGTTCCTTCAAAAACTATATTAGCACCTGCCAACATGGCTTCTTTCCTGGCCGCTCCGTCGAAACGAATCTCGTCAGCTTTACGTCTTTCTGCATGGAAAATGTATCTAAGAAACTCCAAGTGGATGCCATCTACACAGATCTTAAAGCTGCGTTTGATAAAGTTGTGCACGTCATTCTACTAGCAAAACTGGACATAATTGGATGTTCTGCTCCCTTCTGCAGTTGGCTGAGATCGTACCTCGTACAACGGCAAGTTACTGTCTGCATCGGAAACTACTCATCTTACTGCTTCTCGAACAGTTCCGGAGTTCCACAGGGAAGCATACTGGGACCACTGCTCTTCTCTCTATTTGTGAACGATGCAACGTTTATCCTGCCTAGCGGAGGTAAATTGTTTTTTGCTGATGACCTGAAAATTTACATTGTTGTTCGCAACCAAGCTGATTGCTTAGAATTACAAAAGCTTCTGGAGATCTTTCATGATTGGTGTGTGCGTAATTTTATGCTCCTGTGCGTCTCAAAGTGTTGTGTGATTAACTTCCACCGAACTAGAAATGTTATTTTGTTCGATTATAATGTTGCTGACACTGTACTCCAACGTGTTGATCACGTAAAAGACCTTGGCGTCGTGTTTGATGAAAGGCTTACTTACACTCGCCACTTCTCAGCCACAATCGACAAAGCGAACCGTCAACTAGGATTCATGTTCAAAATCTCAAACGAATTCCCGGATCCTTTGTGTTTTAAAGCTCTTTACTGCTCATTGGTGCGCTCATTGCTTGAGTTTGCGTGTGTTGTCTGGAGTCCCTACCAGGCAGTATGGATTGCACGATTCGAAGCTGTCCAACGTAGATTCGTCAGATACGCATTGCGCTATCTTCCTTGGAGCGACCCGCTTAATCTAGCACCGTATGCTGATCGCTGTCGTTTGCTGGGCTTGGATACTCTTGTTGAGCGGAGAAACGCATCGCAGGCTGTCTTCATTGCCAAAGTTTTGCTTGCTGAATATGATGTGCCGGAGTTACTGGCTAAGATTAATGTATATGCACCTGTCCGTACGCTCCGTCCGAGAGCTTTGCTACACGAGGAAGCGCACAATACCAATTATGCAGCTAACAGCTCTCTTGTCGCCATGGTTCGTCAATTCAACGTGGTATCCGACCAATTCGATGTTGGCATCACTTCATCCAGATTTCGTAATCGCTTAATGTCGGGCAATCTTAATGTATGACTAGTTTTAGCTTTAAGTGTTGCATTAAGACTTTAAAGTTAGATGGACTAATAATAAATAAATAAATAAATTAATTAATTACCATAATTTAGTATTGGAACACTATTGTGGGAACATTTTTTTTTGGTACTATTTTTTGGTATTTTACCTATTTCAGGCTCATCCATACCAATTTAAGGTATCGAGATATTCGTTCCTGTTCGGGTGCTCTAGTTTCTTGCAATCTGCTGGAAATAACACGAAGACTTCTTCCTTTTGCGGAAATTCCTGTGTCATCTGCTGCCTAAGTTTTGTGCCAACCCTGATTGCAAATTATTGATTTGTCATTATATTTGCTATAATAAAATATCCAAACATGTAATTTAAACATTAGACCTTACTGAAAGGAAATGGGTATTTTATAAAATTTGACAAAATCTTACGTTCGTGTCAAATAAATCTTAAAAAAAAACTTTATCTTGTAATGTTCGAAGTTTGACCTCAATTAAATGACAACTGCTTATGACTAGATCTTTCATCACATTTTTCTCCATTGTGATATTAAAAAAAAACTACCTACACTTTCCAAATTCTTGCACATATCCCTGCTAATCCCTTTCAATCCGCATCGTACCACATCCTCATCCGCCGGAATCACTCGCTCACGCGTACTGCCGTACTTATGTGCTCCTTTCCACCACTCGTGATGATGATATGCAACGACTTTTCCAACGAGTTTTGATTACATATTCATGAGGTATGTACGACGGTGCTGCTCCACGCGGTACGTCATACGAGGGGCCGGGAATGGTGGATGTGAGGGTGGAAGTCTGGCGGCAGGTGTCGTGTGGGATTCCTTGTTCCTGAGCTTGTCCCCAGGCGCCATGTGTGTAAGATGCGGTTATAAACTTGGCTGCCTTGTCGAGCTTTCAGAGTTCGCGGGAGTCCTTTGCAGTTGCACATTGGGCAATTTCGGTCAGAATTAAATTAAATAAGAATGGAAGTAAACTAAGGGAAATGGCTCTAATGTTGGCCTGTAGATTTGTTGGGCTCATCGATAAAAATCCCATATTTTCATATTTTTTTTTTCAGAACAAAGCGTGATTTGGAAAATACAACTGGACAGTTTTGGTTGCTAGGAAAAAAATCAGAAAAATATGCTTTCGTTCGATAGGTATGTGGCCCATATTAAGGACGCTTAGACTGACATTAGTAACTTTCAATTAAGGATTTGTTTTTGATAACAATTTGGATTTCCACATTTGGCATTCCCACTATCCTTTATTCAAGATTTATTCAAGAACAAATTTGTATCATCATCTCCTGCCTTCCTTTACAACAGCAGAATGCCATTTCTGTTATACAGCTCCAGTTAGCAGCAGTCAGTAGTGTTTAAGGAAGCAAAAGTTCTCTCCCTACAGTCGGTATCAAACGAGGTAATACGACAAATAAAATGGGAAAACTGCATACCGTTTTGGCATCGCAGCCAACAGCCCTTCGGGGAGTTTTCACCCCAACCCGTATCGAAGATTGCCCTACGTGTTTTTAAAAGTGCGAGCACGTGTACGAAAAGAGCTCAGGCAACAGACATCTTCCCTTTTGTGTCTCTGATGTGTTTTCCTTCGAAGAAACGAAGCAAGAGACGGAATGCGTATATTTTAAAGTTTGTTCTCGCCGAAGGGAACTGCTCCTTGGATTTTCACGAGTGAATAGATTCTCAACCGTACGATACATTGGTTTCAAATTAAACTGCGCCGTCGTCTGGCCGTGAATGGGAGGCACCGGAAATGGAGTTCGTCTGGCTGTTGGTCTATTGTCTACTCTCGAGCGAGCGTGAAGAGCCATTTCGTCAAAGATTTTCCGAAGCCGGTCGTTGTGGTCCCATTGGTGGTGACGGAGGTGATCGGAGCGGTCGGAAATCCCTCAGTCTGCACCGAATGCCATAGTCTCGGAGCTCCCCTTTGGCTTCGCCCATTCTGACTGAGTTCCGAACGAATGAATAGTTGAGCACTGCTCGACTTGTTTCCATATTTCCGGCTTTTACTTTTATTTCACGCCTCCGGGTCCAGAGGGTATTCTGCTAGCTGGCTTCATAAATATTTTGCCACGAAACCATGTTTGTACAGGCAAAGAAGTGCACTTAGGCGGGGGTGAAAAATAAGTCCCCAGCATTGTGGTACAGCGTGGCTCCAATTTTTTCAACTCCACTGTTGACTGGAAGATGATTGAGCTCGTCTGAGCCTCAAGGATTGATACATAAATGTGGAAGTCACTTTTTTTCTGTTATAAAGAGCGAATCTATCGGTGTGATGGGAAATATTTGAAATGTAAATACGGTGCTTTGTTACGGATATGGTTCTCCCTTCTTTGTTCGTCAAAGAAAGTTATTTTTGAAAGCGAGAAATTTTCAAGAAAAGCATCGTGGAATAACAACGCCAAACAATTTTCGAATGTTTGAAGAGGCGTCAATCGTTTCGTTATCTTATGATATCAACAAGGAACGCCCTGGGCCTTGTTCATTGGTGCATTATCAAGATATTTACAGGGGAAAAAGGGGTGTAAAGCTGGATTTGAGAAAAATTATGTGTTTTCAATTTTTACATAACTAATAATTTTATCTGACGGCGCCGGTGGTTGAGTGGTAAACGTGATTGCATTCTCACTCAACTGTGTATTGGTACAATCCCAGCCGAGGTCATTGGGAATTTTCAGAGGCGACAAAATCTCTGGTCATGTCTTCCTTCGAGACGGGTTCGATATGTTCCAGGTGTGGAAGTCGCCTCCCTGGCACTCCATTGCCGTCGGTGATTAATCACCAATGAATTATATCGTCAGGCCCTTTTCCACATAGATAGTGCTATTCCGTTGGTAGGAAGTAATCAAAATCCCCTATCCAAAATTGAGAGAAGTGCAAATAATTCGCTTTCTATGTATATTCTGCTCAAAAATGTGAACGACAACTTAAAGAAATCAATCAGGGTTAAGGTTTTCCCGCATATTATTATTAAGCAAGCAACAATTTGTGACTATGGCAAGACCAGACACTCCCGGGTAACTAGCTCAGTAGCATGAGACCCCTGAACTGTGTCGCAGGGCCGGCATGTTACTGGGTATTTGAAGGGCTCCGCGGACAAAGTATGAAACACAGGAATATTCACATTTTATAACACATTTACTTGCCCTCTTCTGTGGCGTGTGGGTGTGGGTTTTCACATATATGTGGCGTGTATGCGAGGGTTTTAAAATTTGCACTGTACTCACTGCTGCAGCGGGATCTCCTACGGCGTCGCGACGCTGGCGTTGGCCCACACGGCTGCTCCTGCACCACCGTGTGGCCGGAAACTTGCGGCGCGGGCTGCAGACAGTGTTGTTGTAGCTTTGGGAGAATGGTGGATCTGGTGGCGTTCATCAGCCACATACGGCTCAGCAGGCGTTGCTGGCTCGTTTGGCTGGCAGGCGTCTTCCGTCGTTGACAAAATCGGCTAACCGTGGCATGGCCACCTTGGTCGAGCCGAGACGGGACCATCCTTGGCAATTAAGGCCACCGGCCTGAGGAAATCGTCAAATTCTGTCAGGGAAATTTCCGTCAGGATAATAAAAATCAATTACCTGAACGCAGGTAGGCTTTTCAGCCCAAACCCCACAAGGGGGGGGGGGGGGTTTGTATTATATATGCACTACACTTCACGATACCGGTCTACACGGACGCCTGATTACTTCTGCCGATTAGAAGGTTATTTCTTTTAGAACATGGCCACTCGCATGCCTTTTGCCGATCATTCTCCATTTTTAGCTTAAGACTACGATTGTCCTCCCTTTAGTATCGTTCGAGTGTTTTTGCAGCGGTACTAACCCTCTCGCTGCTGTGCGATGCCTTCTGTCGTTGATATTAAAATACGTGAATGTTCCAAACAACAACAACTCATACAAACGAAAATCCACGGATTGTAACCAACTGGTTACAAATTAAACAACAGTATTGTCCCATACATTTTTCACTCACTTCACTACCAATCCCAAGAGAGCCAAAAAAATAAAATTCAAGAGCGAAAATTTTCTCTCACGAGCTCAATCTCTCCACATGCCATGTATCTTGATGCCACACGATACGTGATTTCCCTTTCACAGACTACAAAATATAGTTTCCAGCCCTGAAAAAAATGTTGGAACCCTAATTTATGCAATTAGATTTCCCATGCAGGGGCGGATCCAGGCTTGCTTTAACTTCTCAAACTCACCGAAGGTTTTAAGACAATCACCTCGAGTGAGTGGCGGCAGGGATATGGAAGAAGTAAACAAACACTCATAGAGAGAGAGGGAGCGTGAACTTCAGCGATTTGACGTGAGGTGCGCTTTTCGAGACTCCGCATGACTTTTTTGTTCGACGCAAGAAGCTCAAAGTTCACCCAGAGTAAGAGTAAGAGCGTGTGATAGAAAACATGAACATGAATGGCAGCAAACCTCACTCTCATTTTATCCCTCTTCACTCACAATCTCTGAAGCTCAGTAAAATTATTTGGCAGTAGGCATTCTACTCCTCAGAAAAATGCTACGCTCGGCTCATTTCAAACTCACGATCGAGTCTCCATCAAGCCTGGGCGGAGCTTGGCAAGCATTTTATTCGTCGAATATGTGAAAGCACTGCTCTCTGTTGGAACTAAGTATATGCTTAATTTTCGATAGATGTGGCACCATTAATAACAGTAGTGACATCTTAAGAAAAATTAACGCCTAACCAATGTAACATGATTAATTCATCATTTAGTCATCTTCTACAATTAATTTTCCATCAGATGTCATTGCTGTTATTTGCAGTGACCTTTATTCGATTATACGCATAATCTGTTTTCTGTTAATTATGAATAATTGAAGTAATTGGAACTGCCCTAGAGATCTCTGAACTGCAATCATGTTCTCTGAACCAGAATTTCTCAGCGGTTTCAAAGTGTTGACGCAATTTTCATGGAGATAATTGTACTGCCCTGAAGTTCTTTGATCTATTCTGAAGCTCTCACTATTGTTTTTATGTTTTCGATGCTTATGGAATTTCCATTAAAATAACAAACCTTCCCTGAAGTTTCCTAAATTTTTAAGAAGTTCTCGAATGTTCTCTAACGTTTCCTTATTTTTCAAGTAGTTCTCGGATATTCTCTAGTGGGTGCAGTTTCCAACCCCTTTGGATACGGTTGTGTTTTAAGTTTGTTCTCTGTTTTGTGGGTGCGTTCGCTTTCATAGTTTTCGGCTGCATTTTGCCGGATTAGCGCTGGCACTCTGCTTCCCGGACGGTTATACGTGTGTGATTGGTGGTTTTCTCGCTTTCCGGGAAGTTTTAGAATCGAGAAAGAAAACGTATTTCATCATGTTTGCCGGCATCAGAAGAGATGTCGCTATCTGCGTTGATTGATTTTTTTTTCTACTGGACTAGAAATTTGTGGTATCGCGAGCGATAATTTTTAATTTCTGTTTATCTACGCGCTGTAATGTGCCTCATAGCCTAGTCAGTAAAGGCTTGGTATTACCAAGACGGAGGCGGCGGGTTCGATTCCCGGTCCGGTCGAGGGAATCTTTCGGGTTGGAAATTTTCTCGACTCCCCTGGGCATAGAGTATCATTGTGCTTGCCACACAATACACAAATTCATGCATTGGTATTGGCATCGAAAGCTCTCAATTATTAACTGTGGAAGTGCATTTAGAACACTAAGTTGCGAGCACGCAAAAAGCTAATATGCGCTAAGCAATAAGCTTGAAATGCGAACAAGAAGAAGAAGAAGGTGCGTGAAAGAGCTCGGCACGGTCGGTGTTGATGTTGGTTCGCTCGCAACTATTTTTGCAAAGCATTTAGTGTTTTCGACCGAAATTGATACCGAAAGTGTACCACAAGTGCTTCTGAACGTGTTTCGCAGTTGGGTGTGGTGAAGTTCGTGCGTTCCCGGTTGATTTTCAGTGGAAAATCCGTATCACAAAATTGCTCACCTAGTTCTTTTTTTCCATTCAAAGGCGACGGGTTTGCTTTCCCGAAATGACGTTTATTGGATCCGTTTCTTTGCACGGGTGTGTTTTTTGTAACCAGCGGTGTGTAAGTGTGCTTGTGATTTTCATTGCCTACCGGGAGGCCGGTTCACCGTGTTCGGATGTTACGCTTTCGGCGTGTAGTTCTATCGAGAATCTCGTCACCGTGTGCGAGTTTGAACACGGTCCGGTTGGTAAATTAGCTGGGGAAAGTGCGTGAATCAGCAAGTTTACGGCTTGCAAAAGTGCTCGTCTCTGCACTGGTCTCTCGCCAGTGTCGGAGATTTTGAGCAAGCTGAAGGATGCCTCGCTGGATACTCCCAAGACTGGACTGTACGGGCGGTAGCTGGTGGTCGTGAACGGTTCCTGAGGAAAGCACGAGACGCGAATCTCCTCTCAGATGACCATGGCAATGCAGGAAGTATTACAACAAAGGTAATTGCTATTAGATATTTTTGCAAACAGTGACAGATAGCTGATATGAAGTTCAAGTGGAGGTGCAAAGGTTTCATATCCTAGACAAATGGTAAGTTACAAATTCGCATGTTGTCGTTGTCGTAGGCGCCGTCATATTCGCCGTCGTAGTCGCTGTCGTAATCGCCGTCGTAGTTGCCGTAGGCAGCACCGTTAGTATATTTAAAATTAACCATCAACTGCTGAAACTTTATGAATTATCGCGAATTTCTGTTGTTCTTTACATACCAAGTGAAATTCTTCTTCTTTCTTAGCTTTAAGTTTTAGAATTTGAAAGATCGTCGGTTGCAATGGCGTGCTTACTGAGTATAAAAAAGCGGTCTCAGGTCCTTTCAGATTAAAAAATGTATGGTAAGATCGCTTGTGTATCGTATGTTTTGTAAAACTTTTCGTTGTCGTCGGTGCCAGGTTTGACTAGTTATAACAACTTGGGTAACGGTACAATGTGATATGAGGGGCTAGGTGGCCTTAGAGCAACCGTTTTTGCTTACTGATCAGAACATCATGAGTCTAATATCAAGTCCATTCACATTCAAGATTCGTCAACCGTTTTATTTGTTAACATGTCTACATGGTAATAACAGCAACTCGATGGTTAAAAAGAAGCTCGTCTGCCTAGTGACAAACGTTTTTGCTTACTGAGTAGAAGACCTTGGGTTCAATCCCAAGCTCCTTCACGTTACATGATCGTTAGGACATCAATTCAGCTTATCGTTTACCAAAACGAACCCTGCTGCAAACCCAACCCTATTACCCAATATCCCAGTGACTACTCGTGCCAGTGCAGAGGTGTTCTCGGCTTCCATCAAAGCGAGTGTTACGTCAACACATTCCTACTTCTTTCTTTCTTGACCTGTGTTCGGGCACGGCCGGCGCTGGTATTGCCTAGTTTGAGATCACCAGTTTCACCAGGATCCCGAGTAGCACATTTCCTTCACAATAAGTTGCAGCAACTTGTTTATGACTGATATTAGTTGTATAGAAGTTGCTACAACCGATTTGTGACAAGCGTGCTACTAGGGATGATTACTAGTCCCAAGCATCGTCTATCGGTTCTCTGTGTAATTACAGCTGGTCTGGCAATTACAGAGTAGCAACCGTGGGCCGTCAATCATGCTCAAGCATGCTCATGCTAGTTCTCGGATCTTCTCTAGCGTTCCAACAATTTTCCCAATATTCATGAAACTTCCCTGCAAACCCCACATATTTTCAGAAATTTTCAGAACAGTCTTGAAATTTGCGGAAAATTCTATTATTCTTTGGAACTTCCTGAAACTTTCTGCATCTCTGACCTTCCTAGAAATACTTGCATCATCTCTGAAAAGAATGAATCTGCATAAAATCTTTAACTTCTCTAATGGTTTTTGATCTTCTTTGAAGATGCCGGAACAGGCTCTCAAAGCCATCCGGAAAACCTTCTCCTGAAGTTATTGGTACATCCCTGAAATAAATGAATCTGTTCTAGAACTCTTTAAACTTCTCTAAGAATGTTTGAACTTCTTAGAAATTCACAAAATATGCAACATTCCTTAAGGTCTTTAAACTTAAGTGAAGTTTTTGCAACGGAAGCCCCTGAAGTACCGCAATTCTCCTGAATTTAATAGAACGGCTCTGAAGCTCTTGGATCTTCACTGAAGTTCTCGAAACTTATTTGAAATCTATGGAATTTCCCTGAAGCTATTGGAACCTATCGTAAAGATCTTAAACTACGCTAATCTCTTCTAGAAAATCTGTATTTTAATTTAAATTATGATTAAAGTCACTAGTCTTTCAAATGAATCCACTATCTGCTATCCCACACCAGGTCGACGAAATCGGTGCCAAATTATAACGAAACAAATGTGTTATCCTCTCCAAGAAATATTAAATCCGACCATCGGAAGAAGAACCTGAGAAAACATTTGTTAATAAAACAGCAAAGAAAGGGTTATCCTCCATATAATTCCACTTAATTAATTTTGGTATCCATGACCGATACGTATTTCAACTACAATGTGCAGTCTTCATCAGTGTCATTCCCACTAAAGAGCTTATCAAAATCTAACCCCCATTTATCAGCCAAATTTACGGAGTTAACGGGTTTAAAAATATTAAACATCTTAAAACCCCCCATCTCATGTTTACTGAGAAAAAAGGGTTGAAAAATATCGAACACCTAGCACCCCTCAAATCTCAATAAAGGCCATATTTACGGAGATCAACGGGTTTAATGATTTAAGCCAAATTTACGGAAACGATCGTGCATAAAGATTTCGAACACCTAATCAATCTTCAAATCGTGATTAGGCTATATTACCTTTGTTACTACCGTAACATAGGTATTAAAATCGGATTTCACACGTCTTGCCGTCTGTGACCGATAGCCATCCACACAAGCTATCTCACCTGTATAAAACATTCCCAATCGATAGATCTCTGCTCGATCTGGCTCGAAAGTTTGATTACGACATCGTAGAATCAAATTGAATATGAAAAATCGACCGGGCAAGATGAAACCGAGCAATACGGCGTAAACTTCTTTTTTTTTAAGTCAAGGGAAGGCTTAATGTTTAGTTTGGGCGTTATCATCTGAAGAAGAAATCGTACGCATTTGTATTGTGTTGATGCCAAGAGTTTTCATACTTTACAATATATCCCAATAAGACCAGTTGGCAGTATTGAAAACTGTCACTGTAGAAGTCACGAAAGGACTGATCATAGTCACCTTTTTTAATTTCATCACTCTCGAATCGGACGCTCACTCAATCAACGTATCAGTTGCTTTTGACAGTTGACAATGAAAGTTCGTCACTCACCACTTCACTCAATCAGTCGTGCTGTTTACACTCTTCTTTATAGTGAGTGTCATCTCAGCACCATTTTTTTATCAATCAGTGACATTCGTTTACCTATCATTGATGATAATCGTGGTAATCATTTTTCCTATAGTAGCCTCCGGTTCTAGCGCACAGTTTTTGTGGCCTTCCCACGAAGAAACTGAAGAAAAAAGTATATTCCATTGATTAATATCACCTGAAGGATCCTGCCTTCTCAACGGTTGTAGGACAAAGTTACCACTAAACGGGGTGTCTTTGATCGCAGGGGAGACTTTGATCAGGTTGTGCAGCGCTGAGCTTCTCAGGCATCAAATTATCCCTATCCATTATCCATTATCCAATCTATCATTGGATATTATCCCTATACTAAATCAGATAATTTTTAAGCCTGGTTCGTTTTTGTGTCAATATATCTGGAGAACTTTGAAATTTGGACGTATTTGGTTTTCGAACCAAACACGCGAATCACCGATTTCTCGCAAATAAAAGCTCGATCTCGCAAGGAGATAATACCAAATGATATAGGGAACATTCCTCTACCTGATTGTGGTGTATGCTTTCAAGGTTTAGATTTTATATGCGAGAAATCGGTGATTGTCGTGTTTTGTTACAAAAGTAAATACGTTCAAATCTCAAAGTTCTGCAGATTTGTTAACACAAAAACCAAGGTGACTACATATAGGTGTTCTAATGTGTCAAACTCATGATTCAGCCATTTTGGATTTTTGTATAGGACAGCGACCGAGTTTGTTTACAATCTGCTCATAAACCCCACTTCCCCCCCCCCCCCCCGCGACCTCCTCACCTATGCACTAACCAAGCTGTATCCCCATGTATATACCCACCATGACAAAAACGAAGCTCACGATCATCAAAACAATAACAATTATTACTTGTTGTCTGTATCACACTCAATCTTGACATCTCTTCATCTAGTCACTCAGTCGACACTCAGGCTCCGATAGCTCAACAAGTCAGCCGGGGTTTGGTGTGGTGAGTTTCATCGGTGAGACTCGTTTAATTATGCTTTGGTCTTTTCATTTGGCTTCGTACGCTCTCGTAACAATCGTAAGATTTTGCAACTCTGCCAGTTGGATTTTGTTCCTTGAAATTTGTGCACGGCCGATGAGATCAATCCAAATTGTAGTTCAGTTTATTCTTAATCGCAAAAAGTGCAGAAACTTTGCAATAAGTACACACTTAGAAATTATTATTTTTACATGAGACGTAATACAGCTTCGACGTAAATCATGGAACGTAAACAAACATGGCATGTAAAATTAAGTGTCATGAAACTGAAACATATGCAACTCGACGAAAAATGCATTTGATTGAATTGATTTACTCGTCCTTTTCAACTGATTCTTATTTCAAAAGGGCCGCTTGCATGTGTCGGACTCAGGGCACTGAAATTTACATGTCTTTTTCGTAGTGTGTAAATTATCCCCATGTTTTAAAACCACAATTAACTGCAGGAAAACGAGGAAAATTTACGAAAAGTTTACTCAGTCTACTGGCAGTACCAACAAACCGAGAAATTCCAATCTTTACTGTTATCATATTCTGGAATGTTTTCCTTGAAAAAGCGCAAAAAATCTGGAAAAACATGAAGCAAATTTACTCATTACTGAATTCCGATTTATGAGTAAAGGTAGATCAAATTTGAGTTGATCTCGTTGGCCGTGTACAGCGCGTTTTTCCACCTTTCTGCACATTTCTAAACATCAATTTCTAAACATCAAAATTTCAGTAAAGTGAACCCCACTCGTTTCAATATATTGACACGAAGGGGAATTATTGACAATAATATTACGATTATTGTCAATACAATAAATGGTGTAGGGTCCACTTAAGATCTTCTCATTTCCATTAGAAGTAGGGCTATCCAATATTGTGCAAACAAGATTGTAACTGACAAGATAACAAATTAACATTCGGATTCAGGTTGATGTTGTTCATTCGTCATCTTGTCAGTCCCAACTTTGTTTACTCAATTTTGGTGAATATAGGTAGATCCTACTCAAATTTGGGTTGTTTAGAAATGCATAAACTGACCAATTTGCAGAACCTTGGGCTAAAGCAAACCTCACACGCATCAATATATTGACGCGAAGGGGAATTATTGACAATAATATTGATGATGTGAATTCAGAAATATTGACAATCTCGATGTATTGACGTCAATATAGAATGTATTGACAATACGATTATTGTCAATAAAAGCAATCGTGTAGGGTCCACTTAAGCATTTAAAGCAGACGTTACACGTGTCAATATATTCACAATAATCGTATTCAATTTCTATTCCTTCATTATATGAAGATTGACAATAGCAATGACAGTTTAACTTTATTCCATCAATATTTTTGACAATATTTCCCTAATTTTTGTATCAATATGTTGATAAGTGTAACTGACGCTTTGAATATTGGCCTATACATCATCCTCATTTTTACAATTGCTATCAGAACTGGTAAATCACGACACGAACAAAACTAATGAGACAATAGCTTGTTTAAAGAAATTGTGTTGAAAATTCGACCAGAGCGTCCTCCGGAGTGCAATGTAGGCACTAATCCCTGCCGTAATGCGTCTTTGAATTTATCTGCTGGTATCATTTTTGACCATCACCAGTGAGCCAACATACACGAACTCACACGAACTTGACCACCGTCAGCCTGAACTAGAGGTGGGAGGCTAACATGGTCTTCCCTAGAACTTCTTCCTCTCATGTATTTCGTCTTCGATGCGTTAATGGCAAGTCAAATTCGCCTAGCTTCAGTCTTCAGTCTGATGAACTTTTCCGCCATCGTCTCAAAGTTCCTTGCCATGATGTCGATGTCATCGGCGAAGCCAAGCCAGGATGGACTTCCTGAACATCTTGCCATTCGTATCTATCACCGCTCTTCTTATCACACTTTCAAACGCGGTTTTAAAGCAGACACGAAATCACTTTGCCGTAACCCCCTTCGAGATTCAAAGGGACTCGAGAGGGTCCCCGATACTCGAACAATGCACATAACTCGATCCATCGTCGCCTTGACCTACCACGTCAGTTTATCCGAAAATCCGTACTCGTGCATAATCTGCCATAGCTGATCTCGATCGATTGTGTCGCATGCGGATTTGGTGTTCAATTGGGCTGTGTAGAAACTGAGACCAATAAAAATATAAGCAACTATTAAGGCCTCTTCTATCTAGGAATAATATCAAAAAAGAGATTATACTGTGTAACAAAGGTTCTATTCACCTGCCCGGTGGATATGGGTTTTTCGGAGATAAACGGGTTTAAAGGTTTGGAAAACTCAAATTTATAGAGAAAATTGGGTATCTTTATTTAGGTCACCTAAATACTCGTCAAATCACAATTAAGGCAATATTTACCGAGATAAACTGGTTTAAAGATTTGAACATTTGTACGCCATTAGAAAAATGTGATTTATTTAAAAAAAAAAATCATATTTAGTTATAAAAAAAAACTCAACGAATTTAAGTAAAATGACCAAAATGTGTATACAGTTGTTAGGAATCACTGTTTCTCCGCTTTTCAAAACCGTATAAAAATCTAAAATAGGTTGAAAAAATATGAAGTTACTCATGATCAGTGCTGAGATTTGTCATTGTCATTGACAGACTTTTGCGCGATATTGACAAAATTGTTTTTCACATATTCAATGATAGACTTGATCCTTAAAAAAATCATTGTCAAAATCTCATTCATTTTTTCGTCAATGACAAAGATTCACCTGGTAACAGAAAGTGTAATTTCTTGCATTCTGAGACACATTATTGTTATCCAAGCCGTTCAGGACGTAGATGCTTATTCACTTTAATGGCTCCATGTAATTGTTTTGCTCAAGCCATTTAATTTCATCTCAAATTTAGCTAATAATCAAATCAGCACATGTTCGTCACTGACAAAAATGCTACTGACAATTGACATGGCTTGACGATGACTGTTAGCTCAAACGAGTGACCAAAGCAGAATTTTGAGTATCACCGTGTATTGTCGAAATTTTGCAGCACTGCTCATGATAGTATGGACAGTAAAAATGAATTTTAATATTACATCCAAGAGGATGCACTTCAATCATATCAAAAATCTCATGTAATTTTTATGGCCACAAAAATAAAGAAATGTAGTAAAAGCAGCGTAATGTCAGTTCATGCACTGTATTAATGATAATTTGAAATGAAAGTAACCCAAGTAACCAACAAGCCCGCTAATTCGCCTTTTTGCAATATAAGGCTAATATGCGGCTAATGCAAAACTTAGCAATAATGTTAGTCGTGTATCAGCCTTATATTGCAAAAAGGCGAATTAGCGGGCTTGTTGGTTGCTTGGGAATATTACACCATATTTTTGACACGATTGAAGTGCATCCACTTTGATGTGATATCAAAATTATTTTTTTGCTGTGTGTGGTCACTTAGCCAAAATCGGTTCTTTGACAATAACTTAAAATTTTGTGGTGTTGATACAATTTCAAATAGGATTTAATTTTGAACTCGAATTAACTAACAACCAACGATAGGTCACTTGAAAGGTGTTTTAGCCTTTCTTTTGTTCTTTCAGAGGTCTTGATGTTTATTTTGTATGTCGTATGTTATAGATCCTTAATAAAACACGCAAACAATAATGAACCTTGTTTCCTAATACGTGACCAAGGCCCACAAATAATCCGCAGTAAAAGCCAACCAATTTTCAATGGTCCATAAAAGACCTCCAATTCATCCCATACAAGCCTTTTTTTAGAACGATTGATTCGAAGGAAAGAGCTCTTCTAAATCGGAACCATTCACAAACCGCATACGGGAAGCCCAGCACACAATAGAGCTAAAATCACCGTCTTCTTTATGGCAGTCATTGATTGTGGCGAGCGATTTCCTTCTGAATCAGCGGTAGATTTTCAGGATGATGGGTAATAACCGTTCGCTCAGTCAGAAAGCACCAACACATTCCCGCAAGGGCATGAAAGATTGAAGAATGGTCCCTCCCCAAGCCGCCTCCCACTACCCTTGGATTGGAAAATGTGTATAAATTTTCTCTTTGTTCGCCGCGCGCTCGTTCGCTCTGTGTGCACAGGATGCCTTTGTTTGCCCTCTTACCCTGAAAGATTCCTCTCTTCTTGAATGGCGCACTCTTCACGTATCCCGTGTAAGATTGAGTCGAAGAAAGGTAACAGGTCGACGATGGCATGGTCGGGGGTGAAGCTAAGGATGGGAAGGTAAAGTGACGAAAATGGGATATTGAATGGATTCGAAAAATGGATGATTTGTTTAGTTTGGTTGGAAAGATTTCCCTTCCCTGTCCAAAAGGGCACCGGGGGGCGACATGAAAACAGTCTAATCATTAATTTTGATTCCTTATTGTTGTGGCTACGGCGGAAGTCTGGGAATATGCTTGTGTTGCTTTCCGCCGACAGCAAGGATCATCATCATCATCATCATTATTATTATGAATCACTTTCCGGGTATTGTTCCGTTCATTTTCCCGACGATGGCGTGTTGATGGGGCCGCCGACGACGACGACGACGATGAGGATGAAAATATTTTGACAATAGCATCGCTTCTGATAGGCAGCAGCGAAAGTGGCGACGACGAGTAGTTACACAAAGAGGTCTTGTGGGTTTGTTTTGATAGACCACTCAAGATGAAACACTTGATATATGTACACGGTTTTCCCCTCCTGGTGGGTGATTCCGATGCTTGCTTCTTTTTCTTATTTGGCTTTTACATCACAACTGGAACGTTACGCTTGCCCTAAACTATACTGCTGTCGATTCAGAGATTTCTGAACCTATAACATTTTTGGATTTGAATGAAGCTTAATGTCGGCCTAATTGTACCTAATACTAGGCCCATGCATTTTGAAGGAAAACAGTTTTTTGCCAATTGTTCAGAAGCAACCAAATATATCCACTTGTATCTAATAAAAATTGAAGAACATGATAATTTTTATCGATGGATCCAACATTATTTCCCATATTTGACACTACGCATAAAGTAGGACCGGACCAGGAATCGATCCCGCCGCCTCCAGTATGGTCTTGCTTGATAGCTGCACCTTTACCGACAGAGCTAAGGAATGCCCCATCCGATCCTGCGTGTATAAGGAAGTCCGTTTCGATTTTCGGAGGCATCAGTACCATGAGCATACCGAAAGAAAAGCCATTTCCAAATATCATTAGTCATTCGGTTTCGAGGAAAACAAATCTGCGGAAAGACAGAAAACCACGAGGTCAGATGTTATGATTTAGTGGTATCATTTTTCATAATGCCATCTCGTGTATCTGCATGTTCGCTGAATAACCAGCAGCGTTGGCGGAGATATATTACCAGAAAAGATGAGGAAGGATTTCCACAACTTATTCCAATTTGTTAGAAGCATCAATGCTTCCAGGAAATATTCATCACTCAGCTTTGCATCGATTGTTTCCGAATTGACTCTAACTAGTGCAGTGATGCGTTCTTGTTCTCTTAACAGAACAATCGAAAAGTTCAAACACCTTCCTGATCCTGAATGCTTCAGGTAACATCCGGAGCAAATAATTTATCTTATCACGCTCATGGAACAGAACAAGCAAAGTGATGCATTTACCAAGAAGTGGTCACGATGCTACGGACAGGACACAGTCACACTCGTCCGTTTGTTGTAGGTCTTTCTCCACTGCATGCACCCTAAACTGAACGAATAAATGGAAGCCATTTGGCAAAGCTAACACGACACAATCAACGACGAACGGAGGCGAGATGCGCCCCGGGCAGGGTGTAGTTCCTTTTATCCTTTCTGAATCAGTTAATAGCGCCAGCCAACAGTTTCTGATAGTGATGGTAGCATCAGAAACAGCTTGCCTTGCAGATTCCAAAATGAATAGAAGTTTATGGAAAATAGCATTTTAAGCATACTTCTGACACGTAGAATGAGAGTTGATCCAGTATTCCACAATTGAAACAGATAAAACATCTTGAGGAACATCCCTATACCCCTCAACCGAACGCTTGAAAAAGAGAAACTTTAGGATTGTGTATCTTTTATCACAACAACATGGTAAACAAAACAAAGTACGAGCTCTATGAGCAGTGATCATGTCTTGTCTTAATGTTTTGGGTACACACAGCAGACGTAGCTACCCATCCAGAAGCACGTGTATATGCCGAAAGCTGCTCGTTGTCCTTACCAACAGCTTATGCCAAAGGTAGGTACTTGCCAAATCCAATGGCCTCCCTCTCGTTTAGCTAGACACAATGTTTGGAAGCTGTTTGTTTTATTTTACGGGCACAAATGAGTTTGTACATGCGATGCATTCTTGCTCTGCAGCCCTTAATCTGATGCTTTCATCCACGGGGCTTTTTGGAACAGTGCAGCCATTTTTTTTCCGTAGAACATTTTCTTCTCTGTTATAATCAAACTGAAAAAGATTGATTTTCACTAGGGGAATTTACGTATTCTCGTCAATCTAAGCAGCGTCTGCACTTCTACTAGCATTTTCTCAGCGTCACGCACATATATGATGTTTATGTTTGTTTACATTCATCTGCTGCTTGCTTTTCTATCCATTCCAATCGACAGAATTTTTCAAAACGTTTTGAAAGCGTTTTTACAACGCTCCAAACTTCTCAGGTGAGTGTGACTATTGTCGGCAGCCTCTTTTTCTTCGGCAACCTTCCCATTAGAACTGCGTGTTAACCAGCTGTTCTATTATCGGCAACTCGAAATCAACCCCATTTTGTAGTGCGTATGCTTTATTTGAAGAAAAATGTAGCATTACTGGATTGCTCGATCGTTCAAATATAATCAGATTGAAGCTGAAAGGCTAAACAATCCTTTGGACACATTCAGGGAAGTGCGTTGATGGGAAAACATAGTGAAATTAACGTTTAAATTTTGGTTGCCGAAAACAGTCAATGGGTGCCGAAGCCAACATTTACCCTATCATCCGTTCTTTCTGACTTTGACGCTCTTACACGAGCTGATGCCTAATCTCAACTTAGTGTTCTTTGAAACATTCCCACAGTTATTAATGGAAATATATCTACGCCAACCGATGCTTCCTCGCATTCCAAGCTTATTGATATCGCATATTAGCTTATACATGTTCTAGATGCACTTATATACAGTTATAAATTGCAAGCTTTCGATGCTAGTACCATTTTTTGAATTAGTTTAATTGTGTGGCAAGTACAATCATACTCTATGCCAAGGAAAGTCTAGATATATTCCAACCAGAAAAATTCCTAGACCAGACTGGGAATCGAACCAAACCATGGTCTTGCTTTATAGCTGCGCCTTTACCGACTGAGCTTAAAGAGGCCCATGCCAACCAATGCAGACGTAACTCTTGTTTCAGCTGAAGAAATTTGATCAAGCATAGTCGTTATTGCAAGAAAAAGTTTCAGGAATCGAATGTAATTGGTTTCATCTTTGGTACCTAGACAGTGCTGTTGTCGTAAAATTTGAGCTAAGCGGTCGATTTTTTTCATTTGGCGATCAAGATCAAAATGGCGCTAGCGTGATCGAACTAGTGGCGTCAAGAAACTTTCGATCATTTTTTTTTATAATTACTTTATTTGTACAGGCTCAATCGAATAAACTTTACAGAGCCGAGTTATCCTTTGCGTTATACATTATTACTGTCTTAAATTTAAAGTTAAAGGAACTGGACCGAGTACTCGCGGTTGTCTCGAAGTAAGTGGAGATTTACAATTTTTTGGATGGGAAAAGGGAAGAAAGAGGTTTGAAATGTGGTTTACGATACAACTATTTAATTAATCCTAAAGCATGAAATTATTTCTATTCATCTTGAAAACAAACATTGAAAAAAACCCCACACGTACAAGGTTAATCAAACTTACAATATAAGGTTAATATCCTTAAAGTAAACATATATGAGTTTCATAAACTCCAGATCGCGTCTAGCCAAAATATCCCGAACTGGAACATTAGGTTGTCTACCTCGAGCACGAAGAGAATCATAAAAATGTGATCTGACTCCACGATACTCCGCACAAGATCAAAGTATGTGATCAGCGTCCTGGTAACCTTGTCCACATTCACAGAGATTGCTGTCTCCCAACCCCACACGGAACAAGTGAGCGTTTAGACAATAGTGATTGGACATGAGACGAGACATCACGCGTATGAAGTCTCGACTCAAGTCCAACCCTTTGAACCATGCAAACTTCGACACCTTAGGGATAATTGAATGTAGCCATCGTCCCAAGCTCCCTTCACTCCATTGATGTTGCCAGCTAACGAGCGACTGCTGACGATAAATAGAGAAAAATTCACTATAGGCGATCTGTCGATCATAAATGTCGCCTTCCATAGCGCCCACCTTCGCAAGTGAATCCGCCTTCTCATTGCCCAAAATTGAGCAATGCGAAGAGACCCACGCGAAGGTGATGATGAAAGAGCGCACGGATAAAGTACTAAGCAGTTCTCGTATTTTCAAGAGAAAATACGAGAAGTGCTTTACCGGCCTAATGGAACGGATAGCCTCGACAGAACTGAGACTATCCGTAAAAATAAAGTAGTGGTCTGGAAGAAGTGAAGCAATAGTTTCCAAAGTGTAGTGAATTGCTGCCAGTTCAGCCACATACACAGAACAAGGAGCTTCAAGTTTTCGAGAGGCGCTATGAAATTCATTAAATACACCAAAACCAGCCGACTCCTCTATTAGAGATCCATCTGTGAAAAACGTTCTTGCAGAATCAACATGGCCAAACTTTGCAGCGTATAATGACGGAGCAATCATAGGACGATGATGCTCTGGAATTTCGCGGATTTCCTGCGTCATAGATAAATCAAAATTCACTGAATTGCCGAAATCGGAGAAGATTACACGATTGGGAATATTTCTTGAAGGGCTGACATCCTGTGTTAAATATAGGTAGTACAAAGTCATAAAACTTGTTTGAGGATTTAGCTCCAGAAGCTTCTCAAAATTTTCGATCACCAGTGGGTTCATTACTTCGCAACGGGTGAGGAGCCTCAGAGATAACTCTGAAAAACGGACGGATAGTGGCAACATGCCCGCCAGCACTTCGAGACTCATAGTATGAGTCAAGTGCATGCATCCTAACGCGATACGAAGACAACGATACTGGATCCGTTCCAGCTTGATGATGTGCGTTTTAGCCGCCGACTGGAAGCAAAAACTACCGTACTCTAAAACCGATAAAATCGTTGTCCGGTACAACGTCAGAAGATCTTGTGGATGGGCTTCCCACCACGTTCCGGTAATTGATCGAAGGAAATTGATCCTTAGTTGGCATTTTCGTCTCAGATACTCAATGTGGGATCTCCAGGTGCATTTGGAATCGAACCAGACCCCAAGATATTTAAAGGACATGGAATGAGTGATCGGTTTACCCAAAAGTTGAAGCTTCGGTTGTGCTGGGCTATGCTTCCTAGAAAAAACGACCAACTCAGTTTTCTCCGTGGAGAATTCGATACCTAGCTGAATAGCCCAAGTAGATAAATTGTCCAAGGTATCCTGTAAGGGTCCTTGCAGGTCAACCTCTTTTGGCCCTGTGATAGACACTACGCCGTCATCTGCAAGTTGTCTCAACGTGCAATTGTCACTAAGACAGACATCAATTTCTCTAACGTAGAAATTGTACAAAAGGGGGCTTAAACATGAGCCTTGGGGGAGACCCATGTAGCTAAATCGAAAAGCTGTAGAGTTTCCATGAGAAAAGCTCATATGTTTTTCTGATAGCAAATTGTACAAAAAATTATTCCTTAATGGAGACAATCCACAAGCGTGGAGTTTCTCTGAAAGAACTTCAACGGATACTGAATCAAAAGCCCCCTTGATATCCAAGAACACAGAAGCCATTTGCTCTTTCTTAGCAAAAGCTAACTGAATTTCCGAGGAAAGCAACGCGAGACAGTCGTTCGTTCCCTTACCCCTACGGAAACCAAATTGAGTATCTGAAAGAAGGTGGTTCGTCTCAACCCATTGGTCGAGGCGAAGAAGGATCATTTTCTCCATCAATTTCCGAACACAACAACAGCATCGCGATGGGCCGATACGAATTGTGATCCGACGCGGGTTTATCAGGCTTTTTAATGGCTATCACCCTCACTCGTCTCCAATCGTCGGGAACAATATTGAGCTCCAAGAACTGATTGTACAAGTTCAACATGCGCCTCTTAGCGACGTCTGGGAGGTTTTTCAGCAAGTTGAACTTGATTCTATCAGATCCCGGGGCAGAATTGCCACACGAAAGGAGAGCGAGTGAAAGTTCCACCATTGAAAAAGGCTGACTGATTTCGTCTACCGAATTCGCGACGGCACGGAATCCGGACACACTTTTCGCGCGAATTTAAGAATCCATTGATCCGAGCATTCCTCGCTTTCGTTGTTAGTAGACCGGTTACGCATTCTTCGCGCCGTACTCCAAAGCGTATTCATAGACGTTTCGCGCGACAATCCGTCTACAAACTGCCGCCAGTAATCCCGTTTTTTGGCCTTGATGAGGCTCTTGAGTTCGCGTTCAAGAGATGTGTATGCGTCGAAATGCTCGCGTGTTCCGCGTTTCCGAAAAAGTTTAAACGCGTCGGACTTCTTACGGTAAACCTCCGTGCATTGTTGATCCCACCAGAGCGATGGTGTTTTCTTACGAATAGACGATCGCGGCACCGGTCGTGTTTGAGCTTGAAGTGCGCTGTCGATGATGAGATTAGAGAGGAAATTATATTCCTCCAACGGCGGAAGCTCTTCCACTGACGATACTGTATCGTCTATCGCGGATTGGAACTTAGTCCAATCGATGTTACGGGTTAGATCATACGCGACGTTAACGGATTCTGACGAGTTGAACCCACTGGCAATCGAAATTTTGATCGGCAGATGATAACTACCGTGCGGATCCTTGATTACATGCCAAGTGCAATCCAGCGATAGTGAATTGAAGCAAAAGGTGAGGTCTAATCTGCTACCATTCAAGGATGGACCAGCCAAACGTGTTACTTCTTCATTGTTAAGTATTGTCATGTTGAAGTTGTCGCAGAGATCATAAATCAAAGTAGAACGGTTATCATCGTACAGCTCCCCCCAGCCTGTACCGTGGGAGTTAAAATCTCCCATGATCAACCATGGAGCGGGAAGTACCGCACATATGTCGAAAAGTTGTTTGCGATTAACAGAGACTCTAGGAGCAATATATACAGAAGCAATACAAAGGCTCTTACCTTTAATGGTAGCCTGACATGCGACAACTTCAATACCGGGGAATTCGGGAAGATTCACTCTATAGAAGGAATGGCACTTTTTGATCCCCAAAAGTACCCCTCCTCCACGTGAATCCTCACGATCCAATCGAATAATGTTAAAATCAAAAAAAGGGAGATCAATTTCTGAAGAGAGCCATGTTTCACAGAGGGCAAATGCATCGCAATTATTGTTATGGACTAAATACTTGAACGAATCTAATTTCGGAATAAGACTTCGACAATTCCACTGTAGAACAGTGATCAAATCCTCGACCTCGTTTGGAAAATTATCCATCGAAGGAGATGATAGCTGCAAGAAGGGGCCATTTTGAAGTCAATTGCTTCAAGAAGGATTTCACAGTGCTTTTCAGAGGATCAGAAATGTTGAGGTATTTGAGAATACCGTCCACAATGTCATCAAATGAGAACAGCCCAGATGAAGAAGGGGTTTCTGTTCTTAAAATTGGGGCATCAGGGGTTTTGGATGTCCCCGGAAGAGGTGGAAAATCCTGGGTATAATCAGTTTTGCGGAATCCAGGAGGAGTAGAAGTCTCCTTTTTTCCACCTCTAGATATGAACTAGCCTAAGGCTAAAAATCTCTTAAATAAAGAATTAAAAAAAAAAAAAAAAAAAACTTTTTTCCACCACTCCTTGATTTGGGCAAGCTGATTTGGGGTTCTTGATCTGCAACTTTCCGCGAACGGATGCGTTTTCGTTTCCGGGCAGAACCTTCCGGAAAACTGAAAGAAACTCCCTCCTCAGCCAAGTCAGAGCCAGACTCGTCATCTGACAAAAGAGCGAAGGGATTTGTTTCGTTGGTCGATGGCTTGGCTGTCTTAAGCATTTCTGCAAAAGACCGCCTGGAACGTTCCTTAAGGGAGCGTTTCATTTTGTCCCCGAGCTGTTTGTACGCCGGGCACGACGAGAGAGCATGAGGAGGAGTTCCGTTGCAGTACACGCATTTTGGTGCAGTAGCTGCGCAGGCGCCATCCTCATGCTTCTCCCCGCATGTGGAGCAGCGTGCCTTGTTGCCGCAGTGAGAGGCCGTATGTCCCAACCGCTTACAATTCTGGCAGTTCATGACCCGAGGTACAAACAACCGCACAGGAAGACGAAGTTTTCCCAGCTCGATGTATTGAGGAAGGGCAGATCCAGAAAAGATCACCCGAAACGAGTCTTTGGGGGTAAAACTCTTTTTACCCTCGCTGAGCGATACTGACTTCATTCTATGAACGGCCAGTATCTTTACCGGAGGAAGCAAGGGGTTCTTGAATCGGCCAACCGCTTGCTTCTCCAGTATCTCGGGGTTCATACTCGCCTCAGTGACCACGCCTTCGATCTCCACATCAGAGGCTGGAATGTACACCCTATATTCTCATGTGCCTCATCTCATGTGCTACGATTAATACTAGAACACAACACTAGAGCTCTAAGTTCTGTAAGGTGTAGGTAAACGATATACAGGCTGTTGAAACTTGGTTGCTTTGACCGACATTTCATACGCGTTACCACAAACCATTCCTATTTTAGAGGAAAGGTAACATATGGTGGTTACGTGTTGAAAGTTGATCTATACATATGAAACAATATGTTGTATATTAATTTATTTGATAAGGCTCAACCGAATTAACTTAACAGAGCCGAGGATTCATGGTACCTATACAATACATCTTAAAGCTATAGTCAAAAGGTACAACACAATAAACACTTTATCTTCCGCTATCCAAAAAGCCTCCTCCTTCAGAACTGGAGCCGCTTCCAGTAGTTTCATTGTATGGCAAATTGTTGTACGCCAACGAGGGTCAGAGCGCGTCCATTGCAGCAATGGACGCAAAACGTGGTCAGCACTCACACACTCATCACGAAACTGTTGATTTCCAAAGTCGACGACGCATCGACCGAAAGAACTGCTAATGAAGAACAATGAGGAGGACCACACAATGGTTGCTGCCGAGAAAACAGACGATCGCGTAGCACACATCGAGAGTGGCCTGCTTTTGTCGACAGCCGAGTGAACACTGACAATGAGCGGTTCCACGAACAAGTGGGAAATTTTTCCAGTTTTTATTTTTTGTATTTTTTGATTTGCATGAAACCTTGCATATAAGTTTTTGGGGAAGAAAAACGCCGTTTTGCATACTTGGTTCGCCATTTTGAATCTAGCCTTACTTATGAGAAGGGCCTATGAAAAATGCACATGATATCTTCAAAAAATTGTATCTCGGAAACGGTTTGTCCGATTGGTTTGGTGTCTTGGGCGAAGTTTTAGACAATTGTTGGTGTTATATGGAGAAAATATGCACGGTAAAAAAAAAAGTTTGGTATTTGTGTTTTGAACTAAAATATAAATTTTCCCTCTAAAGTGACATGTCAATAATTTTTTTATTATTTTTATGTTATAGCTGACTGAAAATGCTATCTAGTGCACAGTAGGTTGTTCTGGAGAAAAAAAGGTTACAATGAAAAAAATTGTTTTTTAAAAAAATACAATTTTCAAAAAAGCTATTAAGAAAAGTCAAAAAAGTTTGTCACCCTAATTTTATGAAAGTACATCAAATTTGCAAACAAAAAGTACTTCGGTAACATTTTTTTAAGATGCACCGTTTAGAAGATATTACTGATTTAATATTGTTTTTTTTGATAACTTAATAAGTTTTGGCCCTTTTCGGATGTACTCCGTGTTTTTTCAGTTTCAAAAGTATTTTTTTCGGAAAGATTGGAAAATTTTGAGTTAAAATGACACTGACAGCTTAAAGATTCGAGTGAAATTCTCTGCCTTAAAAGTATTTTGAAAAACAAGTTACAAAATCCCACTATCAGGAACAATGATTTCTTCAAATGATTTTTGGTGCGTTGTGCTGAAAACGTGCTAACAAGTATTAGATACAGGTAATCAGATACCAGTTAGCTGTACTACGTACAGTTGGTGATTGTAAACATGGTCTTTGTTCGTCTTGCCGTCTACATATTGATTCAAGAGCTCACCTCACCCAAAACGAGGAACAAAGCGTAGCCGGCGGCTCAAGGATGCCAACTGTTCAGACCATACCTGATGTACCTGATTCGCAAAGCTATGAAAGTTTGGTCACGATACCATCAGAGTCAACGCTAAGCACAATTAAATCAAATGAAGACTTCACGATGCCTGTAGACGTCGAAATATTCAACCGAGGAATAGCAGCTATTCGTGTTTCGCCTATAGATTTAGGTAAGGTTAAAAATGTTCACTATCCTGAAAAAAAGTGCGCTGAAATCGTCGAAGGTGTACGAAGAAATCTTTTTAAATTAGACGCTAAAACAGAAAAAGCAAACGAGTTTGATGAAGTCATAGAAAATATGAAAATTAAATTTTTAAATTCAGCCACACGGCAAGAAAAACTATCAATTTTATCATTGTTGCCAAAATCATGGTCAGTACAAAAAAATGTAGACGAATTTAAAACCAGTAGAAATATGGCATCAGATGCAAGAAAGGAAAGAGATAATGTATTTGATTCATCTCAAGGTTCAAGCTCTGGAAAAGCTTTGAGTAATGAAACAAAAGAACTGGTTTTGAATTTTTTTGAGGACGATGATATAAGCCGTGCAATGCCAGGCCAAAGAGATTTTGTTAGCGTAAAGACAGGAAATAAGAGATTAGCTGTTCAGAAAAGATTGTTAATGATGACATTGAGAGAAGCTTTTAATCGCTTTAATGAAATGTACGTCAATGTAAAAATAGGGTTTTCATCATTTGCAAGCCTCCGGCCAAGGCAATGTAAACTATTGACTATCACAGGAACACATAATGTTTGCGTTTGCACTACGCATAAAAATGTCAATTTAATTCTACATAGCTTAAAAAAATACAATGTATTGAATGATCTAAAAACATTAACGAATAGATTACTTTGCGAAAATAAGACAACTCATTGCCATCTACGAAGATGTAAAAACTGCCCAGATACCTCAGTTTTAGAAGACAGTTTATTGAAACAACTGGAAGAAAACTTTGTTGAAAAGCTTTCATTCGAACAATGGGTTACCACTGACAGATGTGATTTAGAAACTATTGTAAAGCAAACCGATGAGTTTGTTTCATTTTTCAGCTCAAAATCAGAAAGTTTGATTCCGCATGATTTTGTAAAAACCGAACAATCCAATTTTTTGAAAACTACAAAACAAAACTTGCAAGATGGTGAATTTTTAGCTATTTGTGACTTTTCTGAAAATTACAGCTTCGTTTTGCAGGATGAAGTTCAATCACACCATTGGAACGTGCAACAGGCCACAATCCATCCTTTCATAATATATTATACTGAAAATATGCAAATTAAACATTTTAGCTTCATTATAATTTCTGAAGAACTAAGACATGATTCAGTCGCTGTCAATTTCTAGCCTTTGTAAATTTAAGTCAAAGTATGGTATTGACGCTGAATGGCATTTCTTCGCAACATCGCACGGAAAAGGTCCATGCGATGCTATTGGAGGTACGATAAAACGCATGGCTACCAGAGCAAGTTTAGCCAAAGAACGCGAACACCCGATAAAGACTGCAAGAGAGTTGTTTAATTGGGCAAACAAACGAAAAGAAGAAGAACTTACAAAGTTGTCATTTTGTTATTCTACTACAGAAGAATACGAAAATATGTCTTTGCAGCTAAATAAACAATATAATAATGCAAAAACAATTCAAGGAACTCAATAAACTCCACTCATTTCTTCCTCTATCAGAAAATACAATAAAGGCAAAGCTTTATTCAAACTATCCTGACAATGATGCCAAAATATTCAATATTGTTAAGAAAGTTGTGTAAACAATAATTTTATAAAAATACAGGAATAAAAATAAACTGATGATATCCAACATATAATGATATTTTTTATTGCGCACAATCACCCGAGCAATCACCATCCCTGAAAAATAAGCTTAATTCGCTCTTTTGAATCTTGCTAATTGAGGAGCTTACATTTGCAGTTCTCAAAAAGGTGTATCTCGAAATCAAGTTGTCTCATCGGTTTGATGTCTGTGGCGATGTTCGGCAATAGAGAGAAAATATGCACAGTATAAACACATCCAGTTTAAATGGATTAAACTGTTAGGCGATATGCAAGAGTTGAATGCACATTTTCAGCACAACGCACCAAAAATCACTTGAAGAAATCATTGTTCCTGATAGTGGGATTTTGTAACTTGTTTTTCAAAATACTTTTAAGGCAGAGAATTTCACTCGAATCTTTAAGCTGTCAGTGTCATTTTAACTCAAAATTTTCCAATCTTTCCGAAAAAAAATACTTTTGAAACTGAAAAAACACGGAGTACATCCGAAAAGGGCCAAAACTTATTAAGTTATCAAAAAAACAATATTAAATCAGTAATATCTTCTAAACGGTGCATCTTAGAAAAATGTTACCGAAGTACTTTTTGTTTGCAAATTTGATGTACTTTCATAAAATTAGGGTGACAAACTTTTTTGACTTTTCTTAATAGCTTTTTTGAAAATTGTATTTTTTTAAAAAACAATTTTTTTCATCGTAACCTATTTTTCTCCAGAACAACCTACTGTGCACTAGATAGCATTTTTAGTCAGCTATAACATAAAAATAATAAAAAAATTATTGACACGTCACTTTAGAGGGAAAATTTATAGTTTAGTTCAAAACACAAATACCAAACTTTTTTTTTTTACCGTGCATATTTTCTCCATATAACACCAACAATTGTCTAAAACTTCGCCCAAGACACCAAACCAATCGGACAAACCGTTTCCGAGATACAATTTTTTGAAGATATCATGTGCATTTTTCATAGGCCCTTCTCATAAGTAAGGCTAGATTCAAAATGGCGAACCAAGTATGCAAAACGGCGTTTTTCTTCCCCAAAAACTTGTATGCAAGGTTTCATGCAAACCAAAAAAGATGAAAATTACTCGTTGCTTTAATGATATGGAACCGCTCCAATATGATATTCAAAACCTTAAGGACATTCTTAAGTCATCCTTTTTTTAGCAACTCTCTAAATCAGATCAGAAGAACATCTGCCAATGCTGGTCTTTTTATGCTTCCTGGCTGTCTAGGGGGTATATCTGAAAGAATATCTGCATCAATAAAATAGCAAAAAAGGTTATCTTCTATTTGATTCCACTTTATTAATTTTGGTATCCATGACAGATACGTATTTCGACTACAATGTGCAGTCTTCATCAGTGTCATTCCCACTAAAGAACTTATCAAAATCACCTATCATCCCATAGGTAAAAAAGTCAAGATCACAGGTATAACTTTTTTACTTATGGGATGAGTACTTAAGGGGTTAGATTTTGATAAGTTCTTTAGTGGGAATGACACTGATGAAGACTGCACATTGTAGTCGAAATACGTATCTGTCATTGATATCAAAATTAATTAAGTGGAATTAAATAGACGGATAACCTTTTTTTGCTGTTTTATTCAAGCATTCCGCTAACAACCCAATTCCATTACTTCATTACTTAGGCATCGTTTCCTGAACATCTACAAAATTTCCATAGGTTTTAGAAAATTTACTCAAATTTCAAAGTTCCCTGAAATAAAAAGATGGTCCAAAATCTTCATCTTCAGGAAAACTTCATCAAAGTTTGCTGCACGTCTACGTTTTTCGTTGATTTTCCGCAAAGTTCGACGCACGAAATTTCCTGAATTTGTGCGGAACTCTGAACTATTTCAAGTCCATGAGATTTCATCAAAGTGCTCCGAAGGTTTAAAAAAAGGTCCCCGAAAAATAAAGAGGTTCCCTGACATTAAACAATTAACTTCCACGGAGATCCCTAAACTTGTATAATGTTCCCACTTCTGCGAAGTTTTCTGAACTTTTCCATGATCTTAGAACTTCAAATAATTTCAATAAATTTTGCTCATGCATCAATCTTGGTATTAATGCATAAAACAAAATTTAATATTAATACCAAAGAAACATTGAAAATCAGGACAGTGTTCTAGTGAAAACAGTTAACGGAACATTAGTGTCAAACGAAGCATAAGCGTTATTAATAACATTAGTGACAGTATGACAGTATTCAGCTCATACTGTCAATTACGAGATGCGAGGTGTATGAAATGTAGTTGTCATATAACTTTTTCAGGTGCGTAGAAAAAAAGTTACCGAAGTAGTTCGATGAAACTCTACACGGGAAAAAACCGATTCCATTTTCATGAATAAAAAATCATGAAATCTAAAAATTTGCCATCCCATGAAATCATAACAATGATTCATGATTTTGTTATGGAAATTCATGATTTCATAATGCAGCGGAATCATGACCGCTTTAAGCGTTACCTAGAAAACCGTGTTCACCGCACTACATAGATATCTCTTATACGCCTTTTGCCTTCCATTTTATACAAGTTCTGATAGTCTAGTGGTCAAAGTGTGAGTTTAATGATGATAAGATTCTTGGTTTGAATCCAGTTCATTGCTTTATTTTATTTTTTACATGTTTCGGTTTAAAAACTAAAAGTTATAATCATGAATTTAGTTCATGATTTTAACTTGGTTAATTCTTGATTTCGGGAATCTTGGGTGCGTTACGCAAACATAGCTCATGATATCATAAATATTATTCATGGTGTATTTTCATAACATGAAAATACGCTATGTTCATGAAATCATGAGTTATTTTTTTTTTTCTTTTCGGATTTTTGATTTGTTTCCATGTACGAAGTTCACTGAAGTTCGGTGAGCTTCTACAAAGTTTGGTGAACTTAAAAAAAATCTGCAGCTTCCTGAACTTTAAAAAAAAGTTTCTTGAAGAACTACAAAATTCCTTGTAACTAGGATAGCAGTTCGTACCCTGCACAGCAAAAAATTAATTTTGGTATCACATCAAAGTGGATGAACTTCAATCGTGTTAAAAGTATGGTGTAATATTACTTGCCAAAACGATAACAAAATCATTCATGCAGTGCTTGAACTGACAGTACGCTACTTTTACTGCATTTGTTTATTTTTGTGGCCATAAAAATTACATGAGATTTTCGACAAGATTGAAGTGCATCCTCTTGGATGTAATATGAAAATTTATTTTTTGCTGTGTGGTGTAGTGGCTGTAGATGCATTGTAAATCAACAGAGAAAGTGGTAGAGGTCCAGCATGAAGAGGTGGTGATAATGGACGTGCACTCAGGAGGCCGATAAAGCACACAAAAACGAAGCCCAGCATCCTCGGCAGAAACGGTTTGCGGATCTTGTAGCGGTATTCGAATTAGATATTAAATTAATGTAGCATGAAGTTCAAATGCTACAAATGTTTACTGTTACTATTCGAAACGACACGCACTATCCCAGTTCACTTGTATGCAACTGGTGAACTCATATCAAGAGTAAATTATCCCTGCATGAAATTTCACTCATTATTTGTTCATCCGCTCACTAGGCGCGTAAGTTTTCTCATTTGAGGTGGCATGAAATTTGATCCGTGGGAATGAGTATAATCTCCCAGTAGGATTACTTGTCGTCGGAAATTTAATAATAAGAAAAACACTTTAAGTTAAAGATTGGAATGAGCTAGACAGATGTGGGATACTTGGGAGGAAAAGAGATAGTATCTCTGATCGAATCGGAAGGTAATCGGAGATCGCCTTTTGAAAAGATCGTTTTTTCGGTTTCCGGAACGAAGGCCAAGAATTGTTTTAGCGGCCCTTCTGAGGAATCCCAAGTTCTTTCTCGTCCACTTTAATCCAACCCGTGGAAGAGGCAGGACTGTGAAGTTTTTTGGTATAGTTTCGCGGTGTGTTTGTAGAGGTATATTTAAATGTGAGAAGTGTCTTTAAGTTCAGCGTAATTAATTGTTCGTTTATTTCTTTGATTAGGTGTAGTTACTGTTGATTTAGTTGAGTAGGCTAGTGCGGTACTGTGCGCGATTTTAGTTTCAAGCAAAAAGGTAAATGATTTGCTATGCGGTTTTGCAACAATGCGCTCAGCCAATTGTACAGCCGTTTGACGGCTTTTTGTCTCTAGTTTCGTCCCACCACCTCCCGCTCGGCATACCGCGCCCCCCGTTATTACCACTACCCTGACCCCACGCGTCGGTATTAAAGGACCTAACTTCGGCCGGAGTTAGAAGGGAGCTGCGCCGTCAATATCACGCTCCAGGTGAGCATTTTTCCCACCCACCGGGATATCACCACGAAAAGCAGTTGGTAAATTAACGAATCAAGACTCGCACCCAATTTGATGAATCTTTTGTATTCCGTGCAGCGAGCGTCGCCGGGGTGACAGTCCATGGTGAGGAGCAGTCGGTAAAGCAGAAGCGTGAGTAGAACCGTACAATGTCCGCATGCATGCATTAAATCTGGATGAAGCGCCAGTTATAAATAGCCATTTAGAAATCCGCACAGTTAGGTAGGGAATTAGAGACAGAGTAGGAGAAGAATGAGGGTTCCCGGATAAAAATGTTTAGATAATAAAATTTTCGTTCTATTAGTTTTTCTAAATAAATGTTTTTCTATTCTGCTAATTAATTTTGTTGCTTGTTAGGTTAGAATTTCCCGTTCAATGAGTGCACTGATCTAAAGAAGTTTCTCACGTTTCGTTCGTTGTTGTAGTTTTCGTTGTTTGGTTTTACTCCAAGTCGGACTGCTTGGGAATCTCAGTCCACCATTTCTGTTCTGAAGCGTGTAGATTTTGTGTTTGGGGAAGAGCTTGACCTGTGATGAGAAACAGTGCATTCGCTCTGGTAGAAAGACGGTTTCTGGTTAGTTTTCATTCGGTTGGATTTAGTGTTTTCTTTGAATCCCAAGTACTTAACGTCTACTAGCGCGTTCCAATCTTTTGCATTAGACTGAACTTGCCCTGGGGTTTTGAGTTTGCCGGGCATCCGAAACGACAAGTGGTCCTCTATGGAGGTGGCGCTTAAGCCATTTGTTTAAAAACTAATTCACGGAACACTCTAGTATACCGATTTAGGCTAGCCAACTTTGTGCCGGCTACAATCTGTCGAGATTCAATATTTGTCTAGTCCTTCGGCTCCGCAGAGCTTTCAAAGATATTGAGGCTACTAAAAAAAATTGGAAATCATGGTTTTCAATTCAGAGTGTGACAAATATGTTGGATTCATCCTAAAATTTACAATCCAGTTTTCTTATTTCTCATCATATTTTCAGGTTGACTTGGGATGCTACTTGGGATGAACACACCATGCTTTTTTCTAAATATATTAGAAATATTATTAGATATATATATTAGATAAATATTAGATTAGAAATATATTTGAACAGTTCTCAAATTTAAGTACATGCTTGAATTAACTAGTGATGTCATCAGTTACAGCTTGAAAGGCTGAAATTATAGCTGGATGAAGTCACACGAATCAATTTCAACAGCGAAGACACTTTTTCAATAGCCTTCTATTGGTTCTCTGCCAGCTGGAAAGTACCTTTTTTATTATGATGGTTTCAATTTGATCAACCATGCTCAATTGGTTCCAAATCAGGCTGATCAATCTCCCAAAAATTGAGCTATTTGATGGCGAACTCATTCTGCACTGGCTCTTTGAATTTTATATGGGAATTGTTAAAAGAAGTTTACTTTTTGTCCTCATCGTTCTAGCCCTACACCATAATAATTTACGTAAAAAGTTGTCCATCGGAGCCCCCCCCCCTTCTACGTGAAATTTTCCCAGCAACAACTTTGTTGAAAACCACGTTTTAATTGAATGTCTAGAAAACTAGTTATTAATTTATTTCTAGGTTGATTACTTTCTGGTAGGATTAATCGGTTGCTTTCAGGGCAACACTGCATCTATTATTCCAACGTTGTCTGCTGAGTAGTAAATGGAGCATGTCAGAAGAACATCATCTTCCTAATCAATTAGTAACTAATTATCCTAACGTTCAATTTTTCAATTCCCACATAAACTTCAAAAGGCCAAGTGCAGTATGAGCTCACCTAATCAAATTTTGAACAAATTTTGAGATCAAATTTTGTGAGAACGATCAGGAGCTGATTTTAAATCGTTTGAACTTGGTCGAGCAAAATCATGAACCATGAAAATTCCATGCGCATGGATCGCCGGGTAAAGCAGGTGCATAAGAACGCCTATCAATGGTTGTTGGGTTCTGCCCTGACCGGCGATTTGCGACCTCTGTGCACCTGAACTCCGATTCTTACCTCCACGCGGTGCCCGGTGGGGTTGCTGGCGGTGATATTTGCCGTCAGTAATGCGAACAAGAACGGGGGATCATCGTTGTCACCAAAGCACTACTGTCAATACATCGGTAGTGCCCGTGATGACGATGACAGAGCAATAAGGTTATAGCCAACTCTAAGTAGCCTGTGATTATCGCTACCTGGGGATGCTAACCGGCTGGGTCTGGTTACGACTTGGCCGTCCTGAATGAACTATTTCCACCTCCTCAAGGTGGTTTGTTTAAAAGGACGTTAATAAATGGAAGCAAGAAGCGCATGGATCGGTAACAAATAACCCCGCCGGTAAATGATTTGTAATCATTTAACTCATCTTCCACTTGAAATACTTCTATAAAACCAAAATCTCTAAACCCTCAAAAACTGAATACCATCTGGTTCAAATCAATCAGCTGTACCAGCAACACTAGAGTGTGACAGGACTACTCGATCAACAGTTCTCCGTTGTTTTCTTTATTACCAACCAGCCACTTTTAGCATGCACGTATGACGTAGGTACGCTGCCGATCTCCTTGGAGCTCGCCGAGCTTAGCTCATGAGACACAGCACATGTGACACGAATGAGGCACGAATAAAAAAGAGACGCGAAATAATACGTCTCGAAATGTACCAGGCACCTACGATCTGATTGAAAGCGTGTCTCAATCACGCGGGATGGATGCACGTGTACATTAACTCTGGATTCAACACATTGTAGTTTCATTTTTTATACCTATGATCTTGACTTTTTTACCTAGGGGTTGAGTACTTAAGGAGGTTAGATTTTGATAAGTGCTTTAGTGGGAATGACACTGACTGACATTGTAGTCAAAATACGTATCTGTCATGGATACCAAAATTAATTAAGTGTAATTTAAAGAAAAAGTGTATCATGAAGAATGGTTGCATGCAGGGTTGCTTCCACTCACTTGCTATAGATGAGTGATTTTCGGAGTTTTGAATTCGTTAGATGTTGTAATGGAGATTTGTGTTGTTGGATGCGGGAGGAGATTGGAGGGCGGGTGTTTGACACATAGAGCCTGTCAATTTCGCTTTTAGAGTGTCGCAGTCAGCGGTTTTATGATTCGTGAGCGCTCGCGATTCGTAGGATCGTTGATTGTGACTGCAAGTGGATTTGGTGGGTTTTGTGTGTCGGACGCTTTGGCCTCTATATTCGCCGTATATTCGTATCTTGACGCGAAGTGGTGTGGATTATGAGATGCTCGATGACCCTAGAGTGATCGATTTTGCTTACTGAGCAAAAAATCATGGATTTAACCCCAAGCTCTTCCACAGCACAATAAATCGCCACCATCATTTGTATATTTGATATTGAACATTAACCTCCGTAGTTATGGTTATGAGATGCTCGATGACCCTGGAGGGATCGTTTTTGCTTACTGAGCAGAAAATCATGGGTTTAATCCCAAGCTCTCCGTCATGACTCTTAAAATTCATGATCACTAAACAAAATGAATATGTTCTTTCGATAGCCGGCTATCGAGAGATTAAATAAACAACAAATAAACAATGCATACTTTTGGTTGCATCGCCAACTTGAGGTGAATCCTAACCGAATACCCTACCCAACCCTCCAACTCGGTAGCACTTATGAGGGTGCCGCTAAGTCGGTGGCCTCTCGTTATGTAAGTACTACTTCAACATTATCATATTAACATATCCCTAGTTATGGTAAAGATGGGCGTGGCTGGGAATAGCGACAGTCATGCTTCTGTTACTCTTGTTTAGATTGGAACCAATGTTTACTCCCCAGCATTATTCCTGAAAGTAGTCTAACTGAGAATTTCAGAAGAGACGTGAGTGTTTTCAAAAAGTTTACTTATTGAAGAAAGCAAACTTATTGGACGGTAGCTAGAAGCTTCAGCTGGATTTTTATCCGACTTCAAAATTGGAACAACTTTTGCATTTTTCCATTTATCAGGAAAGTATGCCAAATGGAAACATCTGTTAAATAATTTTACCAAGAAAGACAAGGTACTCTCTGGGAGTTTTTTGATGAGGATATAGAAAATTCCATCATCACCTGGAGCTTTCATATTTTGAAACTTTTTAGTTATAGACCTTACTTCATCCAAATCAGTCCCCAGGAATCATCAAAAATATTTTCCCGAGAGAAAATATTCTGAAAATCCCGAGCAACCTGATTCTCAATAAGACTAGTAAGACCCAAACCGAAATTATGGGAGCTCTCGAATTGCTTAGCAAGTTTCTGAGCTTTTTCCAAATTTGTGATCAAAATTTACCACCTTCTTTAAGCGCTGGAATAGACTTTTGAGGTTTTTTCAAAATTTTTGTGAGTTTCCAATAGGGTTTGGAACTCGGGTCTAATTTAGAAACATTATTTTCAAAAGTTTTGTTCCTCAGGATAGAGAATCACTTTTTAATTTGTTTTTGCAAATCCCGCCAGATAACTTTCATGGCAGGATCGCGTGTTCTTTGATATTGTCTCCTACGGACATTTTTAAGACGGATCAAGAGCTGAAGATCGTCGTCTATTATGATTGAATCGAATTTAACCTCGCATTTTGGTAATGAGGCAGCTCTTGCTTCAACTATAGAAGTAGTCAGAGATTCAAGAGCAACATCATCTTTGGTTTGCAAAGGAATGTTTAGATCGAAGTTATATTCTATAAATGTTCGATATTGCTCCCAATCAGCTCTATGGTAATTGAAAGTAGAGCTGTCGGGATTAAAAATTATTTCTTGGGATATTTCAAAAGTTACTGGAAGGTGATCAGAACCGAAGTCAGCATGGGTAACCAATTGGCTACAAAGTTGACATGAATCAGTTAAGACCAAATCAAAAGTTGAGGGATTTCTTGCTGAAGAAAAGCATGTTGGGCTGTTTGGATATTGAATAGTGTAATAACCTGCAGAACAATCTGTAACAGTAAACCTGCTAGAAAGTAGACGACTTAAACTCAAAGCGGTACAAACGGAACGATACGATACCCAAAATCGCCACTTTCAGGGGGAATATGTTACGTATGGCTTTAACGGATTCTGGTACTCAGAGATGAGACGGAATCAGGCTAGGTTGTGGTAGTTTATACCGAACCCTTTCTAACCCGGACCAACGTTGACCAAAAACCCTGAATCGAAATCAACAAATCCGCTTAAGCGCCAACACATACAAAAATGTGATGCGGAAATGCGTGTTTAAGTTTGCCAAGCTAGCTCACTCAGGGCGGGTCTAACGTACGCGATCAAACTCATGCAATCAACGTGTGTTAAAAAGAGATTAATTCACTAAAAAGCATTCAATCAGGTTCATTTAACTATGTATATTTACGGGATCAAAGGTTGAGATTGAATTTGCAGGTTGGTTCTCGCTCACAAAAAGAAACTAAGTGTGGGCAAAGAATACAATTTTGGAAGCTACGTATTTCAGGTTGTTATATGACACATGAGTTAAACTTAAAAACTAAAGCGCTCTAACCTTTTCTTTTTCGATGGCAACCCGGGTTACTTGCTGCTGCTGATGCACGTGGAGGTGATCGAGGTCGGCGGAATGCCAACGCGGTTGTTGCCAATCGCCAATCGGAGTGACGACTCGTTCGCTGAAGCGGTCGGCCGGAAGCCGCGTGTGTAGCGTTGTTCGACTGCGGGATCGCTACAGTTCGATCGACGGCCTATTGCTATCGGCCGGGGGCCACAGCGTGCTCTTCGGTGTGCTACGAAATCACGGCGGTACGATCGACGGTTGTCGCTATTGGCCGGGGGCCACGGTGTAGGCGAATACTGCGGTTGTGCGATCGGCGACTCTTCACGGCGGTGTGAGTCGAGCCTCTCGCGGATCCCGTTGGCTACCCGTGCCGACGAGTGGTGCCGACAAAGGTTCGGAAACGTAGGCGGCGGAGCGTGAAACAATCACGGTTTACTAGCGGCCGAGGGCCGCGGCGTGGCTTGCGTAGTGCTGCAGAAAGCAGAGAGCACTTCTTCAGTGGGTGACCACCGAACGACGGAAAGCACTAGAGGGCGCGGTCCGAAAACGCACTGTACACCGAGATACTCTGGTGTAAGATGGCTGCTGTGTGCTTGTGTACTCGACCATCAGGTGGAACGTCGATGACGCCGATAGTTTTCGGTCCCCACCGAGAACCTTCTTTCGAAGGATTGACCTTCGAAACGTTATTAACCTAATTAATTTCTTGCCACACACTTCACTGAATTAACTAATTACCTGGTATGATTCACCGAATCGATAATCTCGGTGATACACTAGCACTATAAATTTAAGTATTTGTCTGATGGTGATATCTATCACCCAAAACACTACATTAGAATTTTTATTATTTAATTAGATTAGAAAATCACTTACTTTTCAAAGTACCGATCTCCCGCACTTGACAGTGCTTAGCACTCACTGCTCGGTAACTTTATAATTTTTCCTAACTGTCTAGCTCGATAGCCAACTTGCAGATGATCTCACCACGCGCAGAGTCGTGTTTATATCCCCTCTGCATTTTACACGCGGCCGATTCTGATTGGCCGCTTTTGTTGCATAATCTTTTCTTATCAATCTGTAGATTGCATGGTATGAGAGGGAGACAGCTGATGTCTCAATACATCAAGAACACGAACGCTTCGCGACGGGTTTGGTTGTTGTCCGCGCTAGAAATATCGATAATGGGGTGTTACGAATGATCGTAACGCCAATATCAATCTAGCCTCATTATGAAGCGTCTCCGCTATGCTGTCAGTCTGATGATAGCTAGCGGAGGCATTACATAATACCCCGAATGTAGCGTTGAAAATTTTAATAAAATTTTTACAAAATTTTATTAAAATTTTCTTTGAATCAAATTTATTTTTGTCCGAATGTATGTAATGTACAAACAACAAAAAATCAATCACTAAACAACTATTTGTATATCATGGTTTCTAAAATTTCAACACTTTAGGTAATCTTAACAATAGTATCAACATCATCGTTCACTTCATTTCGCTTCTTCATCCTTTAATATCTGCATTTTTCCATACCGCTGAACCGACAAAAAAAAAAACAGGAGAAAAAAAAAACAAATCTCTGCGAAAAGTATTGCCGATTCTAGGCCGCCATGTTTTTCTTTATTATTGCGGAACGAAACGATACGGTACTAAATTTTATGCAAATTCGGTTTGCGGTACACTTTCATACCTGCTATTGCACGATTTGCCTCCTTTCGGCGACGGCGAGACGGGACAAAAAACCTCCAGATCTTTCCGGAGTATCGACGGCACTTCGAACCGGACTTCATTTTCACATCGGTACTTTTATTTTTTTTTTCGCGAAACTTGGTTATCACTCGAAGGCAAACAATATGCCAAACAAAACGTGACGACGTTCTAAAGGAAACTGTTGTTTCACGATCATGATTTCCGCTGACGTGTAGATGTGTTTGAACCTGAAACGCGACTAACTTGACGAAGAACCGAGGGGGTGGATCGCGTTCGAAATAAACGTTGGTGTTGTTTATTTCTACCTATTCTTATTTTATTTCAACCTATTCTTATTTTATTTTTGGACCTAAACAAGTATTTTTAAAGCCTCCTATTGTTCTAAACCTGACAATCGTAGAACAAAACTTTTTGTTTTCATTTATTTTTAATACAAAATTATTTAATCAACCTATTATTTATTTCCGAAAGTGATCTAATTTTACAACCCTATTTATGCGACAGTCGTGAACGTGAACCTGTCGGAAAGTGAAACTGGTGACAGCTCACGCTTTTTGGTAGGTGCGAACTAAATGAAAAGCAGAACTGACAATAGCGACAGCAAAAATAAATAAACTGTTTCCGCGACGCGACGGTATTCTTCTACAACGTGAATCGAACGGATCGAAAAGAAAAAAACGGTCCGGCGCGTAATCAACGTTATTAGGTAAGTATTATTAAATATTTTAACTTTCTTTAGTCTATTTTAGGTAAAAATTATATTCCCTGCTACTCGACACTGGGAGTGGAGGAGGTATTTTATTCAAATTGGTATTTGGTAGTTTGCTGGTTTGGCAGACATAGCTTGGGAATAGAAGAAAAATTCGGTGTCGAAGACCTTGAAGCATGTTGCCCTTTTTGCTGTGAAGTGCAATTTTGTTAGTAATAGTGGCTATTTGCGTTTTAGCTTCGAAGAATGGAAAACGCCTAATGTTTTTCCAGACACTGGATCTTTCAGTTCATAGCAGCAGCTACCGATTTTTCTGTGAACTAGTGCCTCGCTGTATCGTGGAGCTAATTTTGCTGTGAAGTTTTGTGCTTTGTCCGAAAGATAGAAGTTCTTCTTCAGTACGATATCGCCTTCCTTGAAGTTGGTGTCCTTTCCAGCTCGTAAATTGTAGTTTACTGCATAGCGGTCGTATGCCTTTTTCAAATTTATTCGTACTGCCTCGTATATGTGCTTGAGATCCTCTAGCAATTTTGAAGGATCGAATTGGTCCAAATTAGTGTTGGTGTCGCGTAATCTGGTGTATTCATTGCCGGCACTAATGATGTTTCTGCCGAAATTAATGAAATACGGGGAGTAACCAGTGGATGCATGGATGCAAACAGAATATTACCATTGGAATTGCTTTGAGCATTATTCCATGAGCGGTGTTTTGCATTAAAATCGCCAATAATGAAAAATTTAGACCTATGATGGGTAAGTTTCTGAATGTCACCATTGAGAAAATTCTTTTGCTGGCCTACGCATTGGAATGGCAAATAGGCAGCTATAAACGTAAGTAGTCAAAATTTTGTTTCAACAGAAACTCCCAAAGTTTCAAATGAAGAAAGAATTTTATGTTTGATTCGTCTATGAACAATGATGGCAACGCCACCACAGGGTCCATCAAGACGATCATTTCTATAAATTAAATAATTTGAGTCCTTCTTAACCTTATGGTCAGGTTTAAGGAACGTTTCAGTTATAACGTTAATATGCACGTTATGAGCTCTCAAAAAGTTAAATAGCTCGTCTTCATTATCTTTAAGAGATCGAGCATTCCAATTTGAAATATTTAAAGCTTTAAAATCCATTACTGAATTTTAAAGTCATAACAATATTATTTGCAAATTTTACTCCAGTTTGAATAGCATCCAACATGGAGTTAGATTTAAGCATATCAGAAATCATGTCAATTAATGAATTCTGTAAAAATTCCATTTTAGAGGAAGTGACACCAGATTTAAAGAATGGATACGCATTTTGAAGAGTTCTAAACTACCTACGGCTATTTCAAAAGTGTGTATCCTCCTGTTTTTTGGTCGTCTAGGTTTTTAACTTCAAACTAAAGGAATTCCTCAGGTGGGTGGTGCTGTCCACCCACTGCAATTTCTTGGCTTTCCTCTGTTCAATTGAGCTGATTTTTGGTATGTTGTTGTGGTAAACCATAAACATGTGACCTACACAAAATCAGCTCAATTGCTAGGAGGACAGCCGAAAAATGGTGGTGGGTGGATGGCACAACTCACTGCGCTATTCGGAGGATTCTTGTTTCACTATTAATGTATTCAACATTGTCTTTGAAATATACTGCTTGATACTGTAGTTTTGTGGTAGGGGTAATACATTAACTATGTCCCACTCTAAAGGAAGAGGAGGGAATTGTAAGATTATTTGGCGAGCAATGCATTGAGGAAAAGTTTGATACCTTTTGCTACTTTTTTTTTTACAACTGCCACAAAATTGTTCGCCTTTTTAATAGTGAAACTATAGACAATCATTTCATTTGAATTCTTTGTGGTTTGGTCAATAGTGCCAACTGTTGTTTTATTGTTTTAGGAGGATCACGTTTGAAACGGAACGCAAATACTTCGCTCAGAATTCTCGATGCTCAGATAAATCCTACTGAAGAAATCGATGGAGGCTCATCGGGTTCTGATGAAAATTGCTTCAATCATACTGGCATGCCAACCATTGACAATCCTGAACAAAATGTGTCTGAAGAACTTCACCATACCACGAACCAGCCATTTGTCCAAGCAAAGGACGTCGAACGTTCAATACCCGATAAAGGAACTTCACCGGATGATCATACCGTGTACCAAAAATGAAAATGACGTCGAACGTGCAGTGCCTAATCATAAGATGTCACCAGATGTCGAGCGTAATCATTCATCGATCGTACCGGTCACAAGTAATACCATGGACACCTTGTATAATCATAATTCTACGATAATTTCGAACATCGGTGAAACAAGTAGCAGAGTTAAGTCTGGAAGCTTCATATTATCAGATTTGTTAGTATCAGACAAACAGGTTAACATTTGGACTGGGATTCCAACTTTAATCGTTATTGAGGAAATTTGCCTGGCATGCAAAAAATTGGAGTTGGTGTTGTATGCAAAGAACTTCAAAATGCACACAACTGATCGTGTGATCCTGACGCTTACTAAACTGAAGCAGAGTCTAAATTTCGAAACACTAGGTACGTTGTTTGGAATATCTGGAGTGACAGCTTCCAGTTACTTTGGTTATACCATTCAAATACTGCGTCGAGTCTTATCGCCGTTCCTGTATTGGCCAACCAAAGAGGAGATTTCCAAAAATATCCCTTTATCCTTTCCAAATGTAACGATTGTACTCGACTGTACCGAAATTCCAGTAGCCCCACCAAAAACCAAAGAAGAACTCATCAACCGTTTAGAGGCACACCGGGACAAAATTATGGTAGATAAAGGAGTCTCAATTCAAAATGAGTGTCTCTCCCACCATATTAAACTTCATATTCCTCCTTTTATGAGAAATGAACGATTGACAGCTTCCGAAGCTATCAGGAATGAAGCCATAGCCAGAGCCAGGATACACGTTATGCAATTGCATCAGTCCGTCTACCCTTAGTCATATTGATGACATTACAGCTACGATTTGCGCAATTGTTAACCTTACTCCACCCATTCTAGCTGATGATAAGTTTTAATTTGTTGTTTTTTTTCTGATTGATTCATTGTAGTTTTTGCTTTAGTCTACATTCCTGAAAAAAATGAATAAAACTAGCAAATAAGGAAAACGCAACTAATATTTTTTTGTTTTAATTATTAAACTGAAAATTCAAAGAAGTCGAATTTCTTCCTCCATTACTCAAAAAAAAAACTCTTCAAACGATTATCCAATCCAACAAAGAAAAACAGCACATACAATATTTCAGGCATAACATTTGATAACGGCACAAAAGCATTTGTAAACAAACTTTCTAAGGCCCTTTACACGCGAACCAAAGTACGCCCACGCAAACCAATACCACTTTCGGAAAAGTGATAGTTGCCCCTATCCGATAATGTTGGTGGTTTGCGTGGACGTACTTTAGTTCGCGTGTAAAGGGCCTTAGAAAGTGTGTTTACAAATGCTTTTGTGCCGTTATCAAATGTTATGCCTGATTTTATCCCTCTGATTGTATTTCTCTCTAGTACTTTAATCTACATAACAAACAGTTCTGAGTATTATGTGATTAGTTTTGGTAATATTTTATCAAAATACAATGGTTTCAATCTACTGACGATTTCTTCAACGAAATCTGCATTGTAAGATACTTCAATTGTGGCAAAATCATTATCTTTTGAAGAATAAATAATAAAATCGCAAACCATGCAGTTCAATATCCACATGTTTATCTGGACCTGGCAATGGTATGAATGTTTATGATTCATTTCTAATTTGTTGGTAGTGTCATTGAGTTTCGAAAATATCTTTACATTCTGAGGTTCAAGAACTTCTGAAAGACTTGCTTCACTGCCAACAGGACAATTTATCTCCAAGAGTATTCCTGAAAGTGGTTCAATCCCATCTGGTGACCCAGTAATCCAAGTTTCAGCTGGATGGATGATTAGCTGTAGCATTCAAAAGCTAGACATTCAGCATTTTTTTCCATACTTAACCGCTCGAACTTGCAGTGGTTTTGAATGCCAGTAGCCGTGAATTTTCTTATCCCAATCTGGCTTCTTGTTGTTCAGATATGTGAACAGTTTGTAGCAGGAGCTAGCAGTTATCCTCGTAGATCTATGCATAATCCAATCATTGGTTTCTTGTTCTTTAGTTAAGGTGATACTCTAAGGAAGCCTTAGCGTGAAACTTCAAAGGCACAAATGTCAGCTTCCACAAAACATACAAATTTGAAATTGCTACTCTCTGTTTGTAGTAGCACAGCAAACAAGGAGCAACAATTTCAAATTTGTATGTTTTGTGGAAGCTGACATTTGTGCCTTTAAAGTTTCATGCTAAGACTTCCTTAGAGTATCACCTTAAAAGAGCTATGTCTACAGATTGATGTTTATCCACTGATATGTGGTTTTCGTAGTACTGTTGGTGCTGCTCGTGCTTAAAATGGCATGGTGTCGTATCAAGATGGTTCGTCTCAGAAGACAAACAGTATAAAATGTCTTCCTTTGAGCAAAACACATATGAAATGTCTGCGGTAATTGCTGATTGCAATGCTCTGTTAGGGTATGACTTCGGTTATGTTAAATATAATTCTATAAAATGAACTTAAAATAGCAACAAACTCATCAGCAAAGGATACGATCGAATGATTGTGCGATTATTCTGTCTTCCTCGGCTTTGTTTTCGTTCAGAAACTGTTTAGGAGTTGGAACACAGCACATATCTCGTACTCGTTTTGGTCCCCAAGAGACGGATTTTTGAGCCTTCGACATACCCCACGCTTGGGTCACATCAGTGCAAGATAAATACTCAAGCCTCTTGTATCTAAATAAGACGTTAAATTAATGTAGGGATATTATTTAGGGCATAAAGGGTGATACGGTCAAAATTTGGTCAATATCAACTTGACGTATTTCTTTCAATTTTGCATTTAAAAAACCAGAACACCCCTCATTTTGAAGGTGTGTGTGTGTAGAATGTTGCTCCTATTTTGATTTTGGAATTCACTCTTCAGTTGTCAAAATGCCGTCCAAGCAAGAAGAGCAGCGTATCAAAATTTTGCTCGCGCATCGCGAAAATCCGAGCTACTCGCACGCAAAGTTGGCAAAATCGCTAAAAGTTGCCAAATGAACCGTTACAAATGTAATTAAAGTGTTTGGGGAACGCTTGTCGACAGCCAGGAAGTCTGGATCGGGGGGAAATCGAAAACCGGAAGCCGCTGAGACGACAAAGAGAGTTGCCGGTAGTTTCAAGCGAAACCCTAACCTCTCTCTCCGAGATGCCGCAAATAAGCTGGGTGTATCGTCTACAAACGTGCATCGAGCCAAAAAACGAGCCGGACTATCGACTTACAAGAAGGTAGTGACTCCAAATCGCGATGATAAACAAAATACGACGGCCAAAGCGCGATCCCGGAGGCTGTACACGACGATGCTGACGAAGTTTGACTGCGTGGTAATGGACGACGAAACCTACGTCAAAGCCGACTACAAGCAGCTTCCGGGACAGGAGTTTTATACGGCAAAAGGAAGGGGAAAGGTAGCAGATGTTTTCAAGCACATGAAACTGTCAAAGTTCGCAAAGAAATATCTGGTTTGGCAAGCCATCTGTACCTGTGGCTTGAAAAGCAGCATTTTCATAGCTTCCGGGACTGTCAACCAAGAAATTTACGTGAAAGAGTGTTTGAATAAACGTCTGCTGCCTTTCCTGAAGAAACACGGTTGTTCCGTACTGTTTTGGCCGGATTTGGCATCTTGCCATTACGGTAAAAAGGCCATGGAGTGGTACGCCGCCAACAACGTGCAGGTGGTTCCCAAGGACAAGAACCCTCCCAACACGCCAGAGCTCCGCCCAATTGAGAAATACTGGGCTATTGTCAAGCGGAACCTAAAGAAGACCAAAAAAACTGCTAAGGGCGAGCAGCAGTTCAAGGCAAACTGGCTTTCTGCGGCGAACAAGGTGGCTGTACAAAATCTGATGGCAGGGGTCAAGCGTAAGGCCCGGCAATTCGGATTTGGAAAAGCGGAAGCCTAACTGAATATTTTTCCTGAATTTTATACTAATTGAACTTGAAAAAGAAATTTAATTTGATTTTTTAAATAAACGATTTCACTGATTTACTCGCGTTTTCCCTTGACCAAATTTTGACCGTATCACCCTTTATCATAATCTCATACTTACTTTTCAATATATATATAAGGCAAGCTATAATGTGCTTGCATTTGGGCGTACCAGCTTTACATGAACATCGTAGCAACCATTCCGATATAGAGGCATACAAGATCAGTTCAAGTGAACATTACTCGCATCATATTTCCGGTATCGCAGGCAAATGACGTGGTTGGCGTTAAAAACGGCGAAACCTTCTCTGATTGGCCGCACCGATTCTCCCACGTGGGAGTCCCACGTAGTCCAAGATATCAACTATGGTAATATCCACATCATGATCTTCAGCAAATGGAACACACAACACATTCACGTTAAAGATGTTTTACAATCGTCTTAGATTGTATACGCTTGCGTATTGCTACGTTCAGTACGCATAGGTTTGAGGTTAAAATGAAATGCAAATTTGAAAACTGGAACTCAATTTTTGATCAGATTTTTCTCTAAAATGCATATAAAATGTGTTTGATAGAGCAATTGATATGTTTTTTTTTTACCATTTCCGCCTAGTTCCAGTGTAGAAAACCGCGTCATTCAAAATGAATAACTAGCACTTTAAAGTAGTTCCGTATCACCTGCATTCAATAAAAACAAAACATCTCCGCGTTTTTAGTTACTGAACCGGAACGTAAGTGTCACCATAATACATTTTGTTTTGCTTTTGATCTCCTATTCAAAATCATCGCTTGAAATGTAAAAAAATATGTATTTCTAGCAACACTGGCTCTTCTCAAATCTTCCACAAAGCATCCAAACACAGCTCACTAGAAATTCACACACACACATACGTCACGTCCCAAGCCCTAGAAGAACTTTTACTCCTCACTTCGTGCCATTGTGGTTTCGTGCCCTGAGATCATTTTAGATCTAAACACAGCCAGCACCGACACCAACGACGACGCCGAAGCTCGCTTATTTGATGAACGTGACTATTAGACAATTTCATTTGAGTTTCTGACAATTCTGCCATTGTCACATGTGTGGTGTATGTTGCATTCACATCTAGCCTGGCGGTAGGTGGCCAATGCCACTGACACCAACTGCTAGATTTCCTCCGCTGTCGTTCCTCGTTGGCACGAAACGTAGCTAAATGTACACTTTTCTCAAATTGGAAAGTTTTGTTTTCCATCAGTCCCTTCAACAGCACTGACAAAGAAGAGTTTTTCTCTGGTACGCATACACTGCGCATGGAGCTGTTCTGTTTTTGAATCGCCAAACTTTTTCCGCTGACACGATTTATTCTACTTGCATTGCGAGCTTGCAAGCGGCAATATGAGTGTCGATAGAAGTCAAACACAAAGTTTGACTGCGAGTAATTCGGCAAGTGTGTCCCTTATGGTAAAAAAAGGACGCATTGATTTGAACAAAGGATCACGAATTTGGCAACATTTTAACGATTACTTCCATACCAACCAGCAGAATATGATTGTGCTTCGTGAAATGAAAAATTGTGTCAAAAGCAGGATAAAATTTTGAATGTGACCGGACATAGCTCGTTTTTACTATGCTTGCCGTCACGATCTATTGAATCCCCCCTGAAAGCAACCGAAAAGCACTAATCCATTGAAAATTATAACAATCGTTCGCATAAATACTCGGCTGAGCCAATGCATGTGTCAGGATGCATTCTTCCTTGCTTTCGAGCGTTCGCATACGCGATGCCCCATGTGTGAGCAGCTGCATAAACATAAGCAGTAACATAACACAAAAACGAAATCCTCGAAAATGGCATCCTCGCAAGGCTGCGAAGCATTTTTCTGTTGGCAAAAGAATATTTTCAACGTTTTTATTTCCGGTAGGTTTCCTTCTGGTCGATGCTTCCTACTAATGCAGACATTTGGAGATTTTCGCCTGGCATAGAGCAATATCTTGAGCTCTGCGTTCAGAATAAACGGCGCAAATGGGTTTTCCCTGAGGAGAGGAACCTTAAGGCTACCAAGATAAAAAAGGTTAACGTTGCACATGTACAAACTACACTGCAGATGCAGCTAGCTAGCATCTCCACAAAACAGCAGAGCAAATACGAAAAAGCGCACACACATTTACTTCTGGAGCGAATCCAAATCTACGAAACATAAAATAAAAGCTTAAAACTGACATTATCTCGTACACATTTGTGAGCCCTACCCTTTGGCCACCCTTTGATCGGCGGGAATCGCTTTGGGGAGCACGATGAGACCCAGGCCATGAGGTTTCAAATTATATTTTTACGTCCACCGCGTCATGAGCGATGATGATGCGGGCACCTAGGGAAAACCTGAACTTTGGGAGCTAACCCTTGAATCGGTTGAAAAGTTTTTTTTTTACAGCGAATGGCATAAAAAATCACATCATCCCTTGTTGTGGTCGTGTGGTGCCTTTTTCGTGGTGTAAAAGTTTTCGTGTTCTGTTAAAAATTGACCTCACGAGATTTTCACTCTGCTGATGCTGCGCGGTGGATTGTATGGAAGATAAAATGCTAAAATGTGTTCGATTGAACAGGTTTAGCACTAACAGAGGGTGCGGAATTGTTCGGAATTGGAAACTCAATAACGTTGATATGTAGGTATTGATATTCTAAATAATTAGTAGGTGCCGTGCCTTTCCATTTTTGGCAACACGATCTCATTAGTTATGTTTACTCCAGTTTGTTACAAATTCTTCATTGATAAATTTTAATACAAAACCAGCCTTCTATGATCCATAAAAAACACTCTAGTAATGTCATAAATGGAAATTTGTTTATGATTAATTTTATAGACGGTCAACATACCAAAAAACACGCGATGCCAAAACGGGAAGGCACTGTATTGAATAAACCGAGAAAGATGCTATTTCCTTCTATTATCTAGAATCATCAGAGTAGTTAAAGCACGGTAAAGCATTATCTTTAAGAACCACGATGTTCTTCACATTCAAATCAAAACACGTGCTGATCGAATTATAAAGCTTTGAGAGGAGAGTGGCCATGTTAGGGGTGATCCATTTATTATGTCACGCTAAATTGAGGAAATATTAACCCCCTCTCCCCCCTTTCGTGACGTTTTTCCTATACCTTATACATTGCTTGTCACAAAGTAATAATCTCCCCCCCCTCCTTAGAGCGTGACATAATATGTGAATCACCCCTTATGCAATTTTATCACCAACAAACCGACATGCAACTTAAACTTATCTCTTGACCGAGAATTCATAACGGCCGATTCAAATGTGCAGCGATCCTATCTGTCAAAACCATAGAAATGTTTTATCTAGATTAAAAAACCCGAATTTATCCACCTATGGTGTGATCAGACCCTTCTTACTTATTCAAGTTTATTTATTTTATTGTCATTATCAGTGACCAAGCCCCCACCTCCGTGTCATCCAGTGACGCTACGCCACTGCCTGGGGGTACCCGGAATATATCCGGGTGTAGTCTATTTGGTGAGGCTACCAATCACCTTATCATCGTATTTTAATGTGATTTAATGGGTTTTAATTCAATTCATATTCAAGCAACTTCCCCGGGGTACCCGGAACATGTCCAAGTGTGTCCAATGTGGTCTGGAACACTTAACACGACTTGCATTGATCTTTTTTTTTTTAATTCTGTAGTAATTTGATGTGTCGCATGATGGTTTTGATACGTTTTCCGTTAAATCCACCGTGAAGGCCCATATTCACCGGATCTTATTCCGGCCATATCTCCGGAACCGGTTCACCGATTCCAAAACCGTTCAATAGTATATGACACTCGGCCCTCCGGGCCTCGGATCGATAGTCGGTTTTTCAAGTGATATCTATACCCTTCTTTGTAAGAAGGGTAAAAAAGATTAAAAAGGAGCTCGCTTTCCAGTGGCAAACCTTTTTGCTTACTGAGCAGAAGACCGTGAGTTCAATCCCAAGCTTCTTCGCGTTATAGAATCGTTAGGATATCAATTCAGCTTATCGCTTATCAAAACCAACCCTGCTGCAACCCTCTTACCCAATATCCCAGTGATTCCTCGTGGAAGTGCAGAGGTGTTCTCGACTTCCATCAAAGCGAGTGTCACCTCAACACATTCCTACCCATTATTTTCTTGACCTGCGTTCGGGTGCGGCCGGCGCTGGTATTGCCTAGTTTGGGATCACCAGTTTTTACACATTGAGCATGAATTCTAGTCCCAAGTATCATCAATTGGTTCTCTATTCCGGCGAATTTAAAAGGAAAAAATGTTCTATATCGTAACAGAGCTCGGTTCAGATTATTTAAAAGATGTGCAGTATTTGTTGCGAAATGCTCCATCCTGATCGAAAATTATGTGATAAATAGTCGTCGCCGGTACGTAGACAATCGCTAGTACTAGGTCGAAACTGCGAAATAATTTGTTTTCTCGGTAATATATGACGTAGGCATGATGCGGGACATTATTCCATTTCCATAGCTTCATTGCGACGGTTTGTTGTAATGTACAGGACTTGGTTGCCTAGTCCAACCGTTTTTGTTTACTGCACAGAAGACCGTGAGTTTCATCCCAATCCACTTTTTTTTGTTTTTTAATTTATTTGATAAGGTTCAACCGAATTAACTCTACAGAGCTGAGGATTCTTGTTCATTATACAATACATCTTAAAACTATAGTCAAATGGTACAACACAATAAACATTTTATCTTCCGCTATCCAATAAGCCTCCTCCACCAGAACGGGAGCCACTTCCAGTGGTTTCATTGTATGGCAGATTCGCCAACGGGGGTCAGAGCGCTTCCATTGCAGCAATGGACGCAAAACGTGGTAGCACTCACACATTCATCACGAAACGGTTGCTTTCCAAAGTCGACGACGCATGGACTGAAAGAATTGCTGATGAAGAAAAATGAGGACCACACATTGGTTGCTGCCGAGTAAACAGACGATTGCGTGACACACATTGAGAGTGGTCTGCTTCTGTCAACAGCCGAGTGAAAACTGATCCCAGTCCACTTAACATTACTGAGATGATATGGTCGCATCGTTTGCCTATGAGGTATTAAAAAATCACAAGTCCTTTTGGCGTCGATTTCGGAAATGAATACATTCTATCAAAACTACGATCGCATCATATCAATCCTGATCCAACGAACATAACCTACTAAAAAAATCTCCCTCCTGTGACCTTTGTGTTGACGTATAGTTAAAAACGGTCCCCAAAACATCAAAGGTCGCTCTAAAATTCCTTCCATCCTCCACCTGATTGCAAGGACGTGGCCGGCGCCGTTATTGATCTTTAACATATGGAGTTACTGAAAGTTGTACAATGAGAGTGGACGGTCAATCCCAACCCCATTCAGTTGATTCATTGTGCAATTCAACTGATTCTGCCCAACTAACAATTTTCACAATGTAAACGCTTAACTCATTTCATTTATACAGCCTCAAGCTGTATTCAAACATTATACGATATGAGGAAATCTTTACTCAACCTCTATACAAGCAAATCTGGCGAATTTAGTCAGCTAATTATGGTTGTTGGGATGGTTGGGACAAGCTCTTATTGCATATCCATTAACGTTTCTATACAGCTGTTATCCTGCTGTTTAGTTGTGTGTCAACTTAAATGGCACTTATTCAACCTTTTCCTGGTTATCCAATAATCACTACACAGCTTTCTCTTAAAGCCGGGTTAAATACTGTTTATGCTCTTTTTATGGAGGAATTCATTGAGTTTATTTTGCTGTAAACGCTCTCCAAAACTATTTTGTTAGCTGCTGCTTGTAGCTGTATGTGCAGCTTCTTTTCAGCTACTTTACAGCACAACGCTGGAAAAATTGGCTTATAAAGCTGAAAATGTTAGTTGGGTGATCAATCACGGAGTAGCCACCATTTGATATGTGCAGTCAGTCAAAGCTAAGTTAAGCTAAGCGAACTACCTTCTGTGTTGAAATAGCCATCTAACTTGTTTTCCAATGCTCAACAAATGCGCTGCAATTTTGTTCCAGCAAAAATTCTGAGAGTGCAAAACATCAAAACCAAATACCATATTTGATCACCGCTTTCGGCCAGAATCACATGCTCTCCACCAGAAAGGGCACCAACTACTATCACCGCCATCCTTTCGTATCCTAACTAATAGTAAAAGCTCTGACCCTTAACCATCTCGCTCCGGTGGCAGTATGCTTGCATGCAGTCAGTCGGGGATCGCACTGACACTGCATGCCTGCTTCGTGCCCGTAAAGTGCACCATCAGAAGGTGCCACTACTGACTGCATTTTACAGCAATAAAACCATGTTTTCGCATTTGTTTGCCATTTTTATTTTTCACTACTGGCACTCTTTTTTTTTTACTTTATGCATAACAGAGGAGACAGCGAGAGAAGGGAAAGGACATGTATGTGCTTCCAAGCTTTTGTGCAGTCCGATTAAATGGAAGAACTTTAAGCGATTTGTCCATTTTTGTCCGCAGTGCGTTCTCGCCATGTCGCTTTCGAAAATTGAGTTGGCTCAACTTTTGCTGATAAAGTATCCGTTTCGGGTGAGAAAGGACCTTTTTTGTGTTAGATTTATGGATTTTGATTATTGCCTTTCAGGCAAAGTGTACACTTTTTGGCAATGATTGGATGCTCTCCCATTTGGAAAAAGTTGAATTACCCCTTCGCAATTTTTATTTGAACTAGAAATCATATGAGCTTTTTGAAGGAAACTTATGCTTCATTTTATCTTAACGAAATTGGATGGATTCGAAGTCAACCAAGGCTATATCCATTGTGATTGTTGTAAGCAATATCCTGCTCAAATATCATCAAGTTTAATGTAATACCACCATTACTAATTTCTTTGTATTTTCGCAATGTTCATTCCTCAATGTATGAGTTCACATCCGTAGAGAAGTATATAAATTAACAAAATAATTTATCCAACGTTGCTCATGATACTCAACACAAAAGACACCAGGGTCCAGCACCGGACGGTCCAACGGTTGACCATTGATCCTTTTCCCTTTTTTCCCTAGACATGCCTCCTTTAGTGGTCGATGTAGTTTTGCATACTTACGGTAGACTTCAATGAAACCATCCCAGCTGCCCATATGGCTAAAGAGGGGATGAGTTTTGGTTTTCTCACTAAACTAATAGAATATTTTATTGTTTCATGCTCGTACCGAATAACCAGTATAGCTATAGCTACGGTGCAGGATACTTCCACAGTCAGTCAGTCTGGTGGTGGTCGAAGCTGACGAAGGGAATAAGAAATTGTTTTGCTACGTGCTGGCTTTGTGTACATGCTTCCCGGGAGTAGGAAGTAATGAGTACTGTATGCAATACGTCCCCCTCCGGCATCGTCATGTAACAACAACAACAACAAACTACCCCGAAAACGAAAACGAGAATCGAGACTATGGTTTCGAGAAGGGGGAAGATTTAATTTATTTGCAGAATTGCTACCAAAAGACAAATTACTGTTTAATTGTTTCTACAGCTATGGTCGGCCAGTTGGTTGGGTTGCCTTTTCATGGTAGGGCAAACAAATGGCATGCATTTGTTTGGGAATGTTTATTCTTGTTGGGGCTTCTTCCTGCACCATAGAATGTGAACTAGAATGTTGAATTATGTTAACAATTTCTATCCAGTCAAGTTGAAGCAAATAGTTAATGGAGTTGTCGATTTGGATGCAATGCCAACGAACAGGTAGTACTATACATATCATGACAAAGTACTCTAAATTATGAAAGTTTGAAGACTATCTATGCAGGAAGTTGATTAAATAAAATTAAGCTAATTTTGACTGAAATTTTTAAACAAAATATTGTTTGGCCTGACCAACATAATTCATTCAATCAACATTTAATCCATTGCGAAAAGTCAGTAGTTTTTTTGTGTGTGACATACCACGTGTGATTAGTTAAGCTTACTTCAGTGATAATTTATGCTTACTTAGTATTGCTTCATCACTAATTAGCAAAATTTCAAAAGAACTCTGAAGATAATTCGAATGACAATTCCAAGAGGGTGACGGCCCCGGCGTAATGGTAACCTCTCACGCCAAACTCACCGGCTCAAATCTCATTCCATGAAAAGTCGCGAATTACCAAAATGTGTGTTGAAATGACTCTAACATGAAAAAAACAGTGGAATGTTGTCCACAATTCTGAGAAAGTTCTGACAAAAGCTCCAAAGAAATTCTGACATGAACTCTAAGAGAATTCAGTGATCAGTGATTTTACCCAGCAACGTTCAAATGATTTTACATTCACAAATAACCCATGATTTTTTTTTCTGGAGCGCTTTAGAATAGTCTAAGAATGGTTTAAACTATAAACTGGATATTGGTATTACATACACGCTTCCAGGCTCGAAAATATTCTTTTCAAACTTGGCACGTATTAAGTTTATTTTTTTTTGTTTTATTGCGGAATGTATTTGCACTGGTCTCACCATGTTAATTTGATCCTCCAATCCATGGGTTCCGTAATTTTGATTTTCTCTAAGCTTTGCATCTCATTTCGTGATGCACCACCCAGGCTTCCAGTGCGCGCGCTACCGTATGCGAGACGCAATACGAATAGTCTCATAATCATAGCAGTCTCATGCGCAAGAGATTTGTAGCACTCTGTTTCTCTCTCTTCAGTTTTGTCGCATCTCACATTCTCATAATGTCTGTGTGTCGCACTGTTTTGTAAGCACAGCACATTTCCGGATGTAAGGGAGAACAGCCCATAATGCACCCCTGGGGTAAAATGCCCACTTATAGAAAAACACCGATAACTTTTCCTCAGATGCATTTTCCGGGTAACGGTTTGTGATTGTTTTCAACTGGAGGTTTAACAAATAATTCTTGATCATAAAATCATAAAATTGACCTACTGATTCCTTAAAAAAATTGCATTTTGTGCAAAACAGGACACAGTTGTTAAAATCGTCGACTGTAAATTAAGCTTTTATCATCATGTATCACAAAAAAAAATTAAAAAATTTACTTTTCGTATATTTTTTAGATATTTTACTTGATGAATCACAGTTTAACATTATATTGAGATTTTGAGACCTTATTTCTGATGTAACATAAAGAAATAATCATTTGAAATACCGCATCCCTTTGCATTATCTACTTGCAGGGGTTATGGTTTGTTTACCATGGGGTGCATTTTACCCCAATGTTGTGGTGCGTTTTGGCCATTGTTGTCGTGCGTCTTGTCCCAATGTTGTGGTGCATATTGCATCATGAATCAGGCGTTTTGCCCCGATATCATTTTGGAAGCAATTTAAAAAATACCTTGAAAGTCATGGAAAATCATCCTTTTGTAGTTCTAAATCACTTAATCTTTGTAGAAAACATGGTAATGAACCAAACGCCATTACTTTCTTCTTGATGTTAGCTTCCATTCGCCAGCCATTGACGATTTTGCTTAAACGGTGCGTTTTGCACCATCCTACCCTATGCGTTTCATTAGAACGAGTATCATGCGACGTCGCGTGAGCCGAAGCTCATGCGCTTTTCGCAATGAGACGTCGCTAAGCGACGTTTCAATGCGACATCGAAATAACAAACTCAACTTGAAGACCAACTCGTGTTCTTGATGTGGGGAAAGTGTTGTTTTGTTTTGGAAACGATGGAAAGCGACCTAGCTACTACACTCTTATCGAACATGGAGAAGAGATGTCGGATGGTTATGACCAACAAAGTTTTCCTTGCGGCAATTTTCGTTGATTAAAGGATTAACTTGAAAAATAGCCCATTCATAACGAACGAAGTAAGAGATGTGGCTTTGGTAAGCGAAATGTACAATCAAGTTGTGGTTTATTTGCTCGTTAATATGTTTTTTTTTATTTCACCGTGGGTCCACGGTACTAACACTAGAAATCTGTCGTCGCAAATTGATTGTTTCAATTCAGCATCATGGTGGCTGATATGAACTATCCTGTGAGCGCTAACACATCTGAAGAATTCAGTTGCTGCCGTAATAAGTTTTGTTGATTGACAGGTATTCAATACAATTCCTGAAGCAAGAAGCTTAGCAACAATCCGTAATACAGATATGACACAAATTGTTCCTAAATTTATTACTTTAACCTTAATCCAGCATTTCGTACCTACGTACACTGTGGTGCAAAGTTGATCGGACAAAGGTCGTTTTCATACAAACTAGCCAAGTTTAACATGTTATAAATGTGTTCTGTTATGATCAATTGGGCTGAAATTTTGAAGCAAAACTACAAATATGTTGAATTTCACGTGTAAGAAATACCAAATTTTTTGAAGCACCTGCTGGAAGGTGACAAAAAAATAAAATTTGTGCATAGCTGATCGGACAAAGGTCAATGGAAAAGCAAGTTTTGTGTCAAAAATTTCAACTCAATTGATCTGACAGAACACATTTACAACATGTTAAACTTGGTTAATTTTTAAGTACAGACTTGTGTGTATGCAATGAGAAGTCACCATCAACGTTTTGCAGCAAAGTACACTTCTGCGTTGAAAATAATCACTAAAAATAGTGTTCACTCAAGCCAGACAAATAAAAATATTAATCTTAAGAGTTCTATCATTACTAGCGTGTTGATATGATCGGTCAAGTCAGACCGAAATGTGAATTTTTTATTTGATTTTGAGAAAAACGAATTTAAAGTTGGCTGTTCAATATTGTGTCTAATGTAATGGGAAAAATCATTTGACCGTTTTCTCGTGCTACTCTAATTTTTCAAATCTGGCTGAAAAATTTAAATGTAGCTGAGGGAATTCTTGATCTTATGATATCATTAACTCATTTTTTGTTTTTATTTTGCTACTTAGTCCCTTCTGACTTAAGGCCGACCATATGATCTTGTATAGTATAGTGCTGTTTTACATTCAAAATCGTCCATTTATATTTTTACTGGTCTGAGTAAAAGTATTCTGAGAGATTCTGAGTTTAATTTGGTGCAAATGCGCAATAACTTGTTTATTTTTCTACCAAATGGGCTGAAAGCTTCAAAGGCTTCCAAAAAATGTATTTTAGAAGATTTCCGCATAAGGACTTGTTGAAGGACACAAAGTTCCATAGATATTCCGGTATTATTTGGGTGCTAACATGCTAACGGTATCCCAACTACCGTAAGGTTGCCATGCACCGCTCACGTTGCCTTTTCGACAAGCAATTGCGTCTTCCTAGAATCATTAGTGGTGATCTTACGGTGATTCCAGTATATCTCTGGAACCATGAGTTGAGTCTGTTGAATCTATACTAGAAGATATTTCTGGAACCATCTAAAAACTTTACCCCATTTCAAAATCCACATGTGCAAAGGGCCACAAGTCTTCTGTGAACAAACCCTTGCGGTCCCTTATCTCGTCACCCGACATCATCACTTATGATGGGACCGCGAGAGTCAAAGCATGCGAAACAGCGCACGGCGATGGCGCCCTGAGAGAGCGCATTGAGATGTTTCAATGCAGGGCTGATAGCAGTGTTAAGCAATAAAAATAGTGAATTAGTGACTAAAATCATTTAAAAAAGTTACTAAAAAGTGACCAAAATCATTTTAAAAAGTTACCAAAATGTGACTTAAACATGATCAAAAAACTTCCAGAAATAGAATCATGCAAATTGATTTGTCAGTCATCTAAAAAAGGTAGACATTGATTTCCTATCTGTACGCATTCGTCAAAAGTTTATATCTTGCACAACTAGATTAAAAACTAACAACACTGTGTAACACGACTTTCAATAACAGAGATATTTTACCATATTTGAAATTATTATGGTCTCCTGAATTAAAGTTTAGAATTAATTTATTCTCTAACACGTCACGCATTTTAGATATGAACTATGATAATCCTTATGCGATCTGCGAACTTGCATCACGAAGGTGCTCCGCGTTTGCTTAGTTACCTAATAAGAAGACATTACCTAATTATTAGAACTATTTCCTAAATGAGGAATGAAACGTCGAGATAGTGTTTTAAAATATTAAATGACATAGATACCCAGATCTAATTTTGAATTGCTGAAAAAAAGCAAAATTCTTCTTCAACAGGAGGTGCTATTCATTCTACTGTGACGAAAATCTACTGGGCCGAACATCTACTGGACCGAACAAGGCTGAATGAGTCATTAGGTCGTCTTGGGACAGGTTTTTCCGAATGTTTCTACCATAAAGTACCATAGTTTCATTAACCTATGATCCTAATTTCACGCATTTTTCAAAAATACAATCGATATGTATAATGGAAACATTTTAAATTAAGCTTAAAATTCTGATAGGTATTATTGACTAGTGTAAAGGAAAAAAATATGATTTTAAAAAAATCTTTAGAAAACTAGTTTAATTCACTCTGCTCATTACATTATTAAAAATTCTTGCTAGGAATTGCCAGAAGAATTCTCCTGAAAATTCACTTGGAGTTCTCCTCAGCATTTACTTAATATAGCGTTAGCGTTAGCGTTGTTATGATATACTTCGTAGATTCGATACTAGCGACACTCACGTCTCTTCTGAAATTCTCAGTTAGACTACTTTCAGGAATAATGCTGAGGAGTAAACATTGGTTCCAATCTAAACAAGAGTAACAGAAGCATGACTGTCGCTATTGCCGGCCACGCCCATCTTTACCATAACTAGGGATAGGGAAGGAAATGTTGATGTAGTATTTACTTAACGAGAGGCCACCGACTTAGCGACACCCTCATAAGTGCTACGGAGTTGGAGGGTTGGGTAGGGTATTCGGTTAGGATTCACCTCAAGTTGGCGATGCAACCAAAAGTATGTATTGTTTATTTGTTGTTTATTTAATCTCTCGATAGCCGGCTATCGAAAGAACATATTAATTTTGTTAAGTGATAATGAATTTTAAGAGTCATGATGGAGAGCTTGGAATTAAACCCATGATTTTCTGCTCAGTAAACAAAAACGATCCCTCCAGGGTCATCGAGCATCTCAGAACCATAACGCTTCGCGACAATACAGGACTACGTTTTCGCTTGATATGCAAATAGTTTCCGAGGTTAATGTTCAATATCAAATATACAAATGATGGTGGCGATTTATTGTGCTGTGGAAGAGCTTGGGTTAAATCCATGATTTTCTGCTCAGTAAGCAAAATCGATCCCTCGAGGGTCATCGAGCATCTTATAATCCACAGCGCTTTGAATAACTATTATTTACGATAATTACATGAAATAAATAAAATATAAACTACAAACAAAACGTGACTGCTAAAATCTCAAAAAGATATTCTCACAAATATATTTCACGCCACCAGGAATCTCAAAACCATTAGACGTTATAATGATACTCTGCACATATTAGACACAAGAAGAGGCCAAAAAGCAAGCGTCCGAAACACAAAACCCGTCAAATCCACTTGCAGTCACAATCAACGATTCTACGAATCGCGAGTGCTCACGAATCATAAAACCGCTAACTGCGACACTCTGAAAGCGAAATTGACAGGCTCTATGCGTCAAACACCCGCCATCCAACCTCCTCCCGCATCCAACAGCACAAATCTCCATTACAACATCTAACGAATTAAAAACTCCGAAAGTCACTCATCTATAGCAAGTGAGTGGAAGCAACCCTGCATGCAACCATTCTTAATGATACACTTGTTCTGCGTATCTTTCTATTAGGCCTGTGGACATGCGTTAGCTTCGAAACTTCTAACCAAACTGGGTAAATTTTCAGATCACAAAAAAAACTTGAAAAAAAAACTTTCAAAGGTAATTACAAGTAAGATAAATATTGATTATTTTACGCGAAAACGAGCAAGTAATATTAAATCTCTTGTATCATATGCTAATGCAAATTGACTGTAACAAAAATAATATGTTTAAATAAAATTAAATATTAATAAAATTATATGCAAAATTTACAAGAAGATCATTACTTTATTGGTGAGAAGTTTTTAATAAGCCCTCCCAGTTCCTCTGTATACAGAACAAATCTGATACTATAATCAGAATTGCTCAGTCTGCATAATGCAGCCGATTGCATCAAAGAAGTTCTATTAACAACCAAGAATTAATTGTTTGAGGTATACTGAAGCTTTAAGAAGGTGATATGTGTCACTATAGGAAATCATCATCGTTGCAAATATAAAGAAATTAAACATAACCCTTTGCTTCAGTACCGTCAACCTCCATGTCCATGGGGAGGGGTTCTCCTTAGCATTTACTTAATATTATCCTGAAATTCCCATAGAATTATCTTAGGAATATTCTTTTTAGTTCTGCTAGGAGATCCCAAATTTTTTTCGAAATGCTGATAATGCTAATGATGATTAAGATAATTAAATATGACATTTTAACCAGGTTAGCAAACAAAATCGATTACATCTCAAAACCAAACGCATTATTTTATTCTGTAAGCGCTGTAATCTCGATATTTGTGTTGCATTGGCCAGAAATAAAATGGAAGGGCAAAAGTCTAGATGAGGAGAGATGATTGATTTGAATAGCTGTATTTTACTGGCATTAGTTAAATCGTTTTTCAGTGGACATAGAATTCCATTCTTTTTGCCAATTTTCTTGATGAGATTGTCAATGTGAGAGTTGAACTTAAGTGTGTCATCAATAATCATCATCAATTACAACAGAGACGTTCTCATTTACTCGATTCCGCGAAATTACCATAAATTTAGTTTTACTTGTATTTCAACTGCTTGGACTTCAACCATCTACTTAGAGAACGCAAATCTTCATTCAAGTGTAAAACGGCATCATCTAAATCCTTAGCTGTATTGAATAACACAGTATCATCTGCGAAAATAATAACATCGCAAAATCGTAAAACAAGTAATTAATATACATAATAAATATCAGGGGCCCCAATACACTTCCCTGGGGCACTCCAAGGTTATTCCCCACGGGACTGGAAGCAGAATCATTAAAAACCAGTCCGCTGAGTTCTGTCAGACAAATAGCTTTCAAACCATTTATATGCAGTACTCGTAATTCCAAAGCGCTTGATTGATCTCAACAATAAGGGCCTAGAAATTGTTTCAAAAGCGCGTTTAAGATCCAAAAATAACAGTAACAATTTACACAGTTATTTTTCCACTCCGAATACTAAATTCAACGCGGTTTCACAAGAATGACCTTCCCGATATTCCGATTGTTCTGGTATCAACAAACTATTACTATTTAAATATTCCAACAGCTGGCCTTTAACATCAAGTTTTAAAACTTTCTCTAATGTGTGAAAAATGTTGATGGGACGAAACTCTTCGGCTTTAATCGTTCCAGCAAATTTTTGAATAGGGACCACTAAGGATACCTTCCAAATTTGTGGCACATGTCCTTGTCCAGTTTATAATGATTCATTAATAAGGTCCAGTAAGATATGGCCAATGACAATGCTGCTGGGATTCTCCTTTCAATTATCTGAAAAACAACACCGGAATATCCTTAGAATACTCCTCGAAATCCACTTGAAATTTAGCTCAGAATTTTCTAAGGATATTCCTAAGAAATCCGTTGGAAGTATTGTTTAAATTCTAATTGAATATATGTTGGAATTACCATTGAATTTTGCTCCTATTCCTTGGTATTCAACTCACAACTATGAAATTTTCACCTGAAAAATTACTGTCCGAAGTACCATGGTATTACATATCTCTAGAATCTATTCTAAAATCTGTTCAAAACTGCTTTGGAAAAAAGTTCTTTTAATAGTTCTTTAAAGTAACTGTATCCAAGGGTCTTGAGATTTTTTAAAGAGAGGAAGAAGCACATTTTTTTCTATTTGGCAACGAAGTTCACGAGTTTATCTCGGTGACATCGAATTTCCGGCATTTTCCAGTTATCCCGATTTTCCGGTCACACTGATTATTTAATTTTGCAGTTGAATCTGGACTCCTACAAGGTGCGAAATCTCAAATAAAATTGTGCTTTGATGATGCATCGTCTTGGTTTCTTCTGCGTACTTTTTCGTAAGTTAGTTTAATGAACTTCCAACTAAGAACTAAGCATAGTGTAGCACTGTTACAATTTTTATTAATTTTTTTAACAAATTTTACATTGCAATGCAAGCGGGAATGGCGAAAATAGTGACTTTAGTGACTTTTTGTCGAAAATAGGGACTTTTTAGGGACCACGTTCAAAAAAGTGACAAAGTCACTAAAAAGTGACCCGCTATCAGCCCTGCAATGAAACAGTCGCATGTGATTGAATACATGCGTCGCATTGAGAGAGCAATGCGATGAGACAAACAAAAATTGAAACGCTCGAATTTGTTGAGAGCGTGTAGCTTGTCGCGCGCATCGTTCTGGTTTCTCTTTTGTACAATAATGTAGCACACCATGGATTTGAGAGTCATGCGACGCTCCGTCTCACAGCTCGCTGTCGCATTTGTGTATGCGTGAGATTTCCGGAAGCCTGGATGCACCTTTGTCGTAATACTTCCTTTAACGAACTAAAATTTTCTTGCATTGTCATGGTCATCTGGGAGGAGGTTCACGTGTAATGCTTTTCCCAGGAACAGTTCACGGCCACCAACTGCCACCCATCCAGTCTTGGGCGTATCCAGCGAGGCATCTTTCATATTGCGCGCAATCTCCGACACCGGCGAGAGACCAGCAGCCGAGCACTTTTGCAAGCGAAAAACCTGCTGATTCACGGCCATCGAATCACCACCAAAACTCGCGACGAACACATTATCAACAAGTTCCAGGGCTAATTCACCAACCGTACCAATCTCTCAATAGAAATACACGCCGAAAGTGTAGCATCCGAACTTGGAGTACCGGGCTCCCGGGAGGCAATGAAAACCTACACCGAGCAATGGAACTGAATCTGCGTTGTATATTTTGGAGATTAGATTCATGGTTAACCGAGCCACTCAAGGCAAACACAGGCAAAACACGATAAATCATTAAATGATAAGTTCATGAACACGTGAAACTAAATTTTAGAACACAAATTAAAAAATTTAAAGCCAAAATGTGTTTAATTCGCTTACGAAAAATAAGCAGCAAAAGAAGCCGGGTAAAGCAGGTGCATAAGAACGCTCGTCAATGGTTGTCGGGTTCTGCCAGACTTGCGATATCGGTGCATCTGAACTCCGATTCTTACCTCCACGCGGTGCTCGGTGGGGTTGCTGGCTATGATGCGTTGGGGGGAGTCCGAAGGTTTTGAGTGTGTGCAGGATGGGACCTAAAGGGCGAACATGAAATTATTGCGACACATTCAACAGGGCATAACTTTTTTACCATTGGGTAAAAATCAACCAAATTTTGCACACTTTCTCATTGATGGAGGTGGAGGTGAACCAACGCGAGTTGAGAGAACAAATTCTTTCCAAACACCTGGAATTTCCTGACCTGTCGCACCGGCAGTTGGGAAAAATGTTGAACATTCACCATTCAACCGTCTGCAGAGTGTTGAAGCGGTTCCAGGAGCGGTTGACGTTGGACCACGACAAAGGAGCCGGGACCGGAGAACAAAAAGACGGAGGGAAAGGTGAAGCGGATGATTAAAGCAAATCCCAACGTCTCAAGCCGTGATTTGGCTAAAAAGATCGGCATGTCGCAGAACTACGTCCAGAATGCAAAGAAGAGAGCTGGACTACATATATACAAGGTACAGAACTTCCCAAACCGCGATGAGCGGCAACAATCGACGGCTAAAACTCGGGCATGGAAGCTCTACGAGAAGATGCTGACAAAATATCGCTGCTGTGTGATGGACGACGAAACGTATATAAAAGCCGATTTTATGCAAATTCCGGGGTTGGAGTTTTTCACCGGCAAGAGCAAGTTCGATGTGGACGACAAATTTAAGAAGAAGAAAATGTCGAAGTTCGCCTCCAAATATCTCATTTGGCAGGCCATCTGCTCTTGCGGACTGAGGAGTGAGCCTTTCGTGACAAAGGGCACAGTAAATGGCGAGATCTACAAATCTGAGTGCCTCGAGAAGCGCCTTTTGCCGTTCTTGCAGCAGCACGATGAAGCTCCGCTATTTTGGCCAGATTTGGCATCATGCCACTATTCTAAAAGTGTCCTGGAGTGGTATGAGGCCAATTCTGTCCATTTTGTTTCAAAGGACATGAATCCGCCAAACTGTCCGGAGCTGCGCCTGGTGGAGCAGTACTGGGCAATAATGAAGCGGGAACTTCGGAAGAGCAAGAAGACAGTCAAAGACGAGAAGGACATGTTAAGAAAATGGAAAAAAAAAACTGAGAAACTGGTACCGGATGACACTGTAAAGACTTTGATGGAGGGCATCAAGCGAAAATGCGTTCAATTTTACACTCAAGGCTCCATTGATTAACTTTTCTTTTGATTTTTGAAGTAAATATATGTATAAAACTACCCTAAAATTTTGGTTTGATTCTAAACATTATAAGAAAATTGGCATGACATTTTCGGTGTCGCAATAATTTCGTGTTCGCCCTTTAAATTCACCTCTACCAGGGGAACAGTTTAAAGAGACGTTAATAAACTAAGCCAGCAGCAAAAGAAAAACACGTCAGTTTTCAAGCGCGGCCTACTGCGATCCCCCACCTTAGCAAGTGTACAATTATATGCAAATGCAAAATAAAACTTGAAAAACCATCATCAATCCCTTTATTATTGGGCAGGGCCTGACGATGTGAATCTGATTTTGATCAGTGAACGCCGCATCATATGGTAGATTTTCTCACTATTATCCTGTCGTTTCTAGCCTATCTGAACTATTTCTTAAATGGAAACCATAACATGGGTTACGCTCCCCCTAAGTGGGCCCTCCGCATCCTATCTCTGTTTTATCTAATTTTTTTAATGCCAATGGTTTGAATCTGTTTAAATGCATGACTTTATAACTTGGAAATAACTTACAATCAAATAAACCGATAACCCACTCACTTGGCCAGGCTTGAGAATCGTCCAGTGGGCAGTGCACTCTACACTCCAAGTTCCCTTTCTTTCAAATTTACCCCAAATTTGATATTTTACCCATTGAGTGTTGATTAATCACAATGAAACATTGTGACAGAGCACGGACTTGAGGTTACTAGAGTATTAAATAATCTAGGTCCTAATTAGGATTATATATGAAAAATCCAAATCTGGCCGAAGCCCACCAATTTGGGCAATGATGATTTGTAGCAAATAAATTTCAATTTCGGAGCTGCCGAGAAATTTAATTTTGATTGAAGTTTGATTGAGTCAATGCGCTGTGAAACGATTTCATTTACAAATGTAACCATTTCATATTCACGACGCTATTTTAATGTTTGTATGTTTATAAGCATGCAGCGTGCTTCAGATGATGCAATAGGAATTGATGTCCAAGCTAATTTACGAAGAACGTATAATAGAAATTGTAACAACAATAATGACCAAAAATCATGGAAACCATGGATATGGAAAGCAATCATAATTTTTCTTTGAGACTCAAATTTTGGAGTCTTTCGGTTTGCTTGAAGCAACATAGGGATGTCACACCCGTGGTTTTCATAAACGGAATACAGACAAAAATTGTCTACTCTGCCCCCAAAAAAACTCTCGTTCTACTTTTACCGAAATCTATCAACCAATTTCTCGGTCCCGCATCCGTGGCGTAGCTAGAAAATTTATTTGGAGGGGGCCTAAGGGAGGCCTGCTGCATTTTTTTATCTTGCAAAACTACTGTTAAATACAAACTCACTCAAATTGCGTCAAGGCAACTTATTTTTGGGTGTATTTTTTCTGTGACCAATTATATGACATTGAGGTTTCGTATTATTCAAATGGTGAAACATTAAATTTGATTTTATTTATTCCATAACAACGAATGGGACCTCGATTAGAAGAGCCTTAAAGGTTTACTGATTTTGAACAAGCAATGATCGTTTGTTCATGGTTTTTGTAATGAAATCACAGTCCGGATCTTGTAAATGTAAGCATCTCAAACTTAAGAAAATTCTCAGAGTTAGGTAATTTCATGAATTTTGTATCTAGCTTTTTTTTAGATTGTGAATATTTCGCCATCGGTCAAATCTCAAACGTAGGATCCAAAATTGAATTCTAGGAGTTTGAATTTATATTTTTTTGTTACAAGGTAAAGCGCACACAGAATAAATTTTATACATTTAGGACGTAGGAAAATGTTTTAACGTAGGACTACGTCAGTGATTTCTATATGAAAACCGAAAATGGAACATGTAACGAAATTTTGAAAGACTTTGAACGTTTATTACTCAACTGCCCCTGGATCAATTTCAATTATTTTAAAAGCAATCGATCAGAAATATTTCTACGCATAAATAGCAGTTTATTTTCAACAAGAAACTATTGAAAAAATGAGGAATGCCAAGCATTGTCCAAAAGCATCGAAATAACTAACAAATTCACCAATTACGTACATGCATATGTTGCAGATGCACAATTCTAAACATTGTGATATTAAAATAAAATTAATGTTGGGCTCCCAAACTCTGATACAGATTGTAAGCATAAATTCTTCGAATACAAATTTAAATAAAAGTCTACGAATGTATATTAAAGGGTGTCCACGATGAAATTGCCACACACAAAATTGATTCGCAAAATTCGAGTTTTCATCCGATTGCCATCAAATTTTCAGGGATTGAGAAATAACTATTAAACTTCATTTTACCATTTTACTCGTATTTTATTTACAGTCCATACGCAAATGCCCGCACCTTGGCCTTAACCCCGGCCATAAGATTCTGCACAACCTGTGAATCAACCGTTTTTTGCATGTAAACCCATACTTTCTTCAGTTCCTCGACTGTCTTCACTACCTTAGGTCGTTTAAGAAGGTGCTGCTTCATAATCGCCCAGTACTTCTCGATGGGGCGGAGCTCCGGAGTGTTGGGAGGGTTGAACATTTTCGGCACGAAATTGACCTTATTGTCCGCATACCACTTCAGCACGTCCTTGGAGTAGTGGCATGAGGCCAATTCCGGCCAGAAGATTGTTGGGACGTTGTGGGCCTTCAGGAGAGGAAGCAGCCGCTTCTGGAGGCACTCTTTTATGTACACCTGTCCGTTCATCGTGTCCTGGGTCACGAAAGGTGCACTCCGCTTCCCGCACGTGCAGATGGCTTGCCAAACCAGGAATTTCTTCGCAAATTTGGACATCTTCTGAGTGCGGACATGCTCCGGAACGCTGAACTTATCCTTGGCCGTGAAAAACAGGTTGCCGGGGATCTGTTTGAAGTCGGCCTTCACATATGTTTCGTCGTCCATGATGCAGCATTCAACTTTCGTCAGCATGTTGAGGTACAACTTCCTGGTACGGGTTTTGGCGGACTTGTTCTGCTTCTCGTCGCGATTAGGGGCCTTTTGTACCTTGAACGTTCGAAGCCCAGCCTTAGTTTTGGCCTTCTGGACAAAACTTCAGCTTAGGTGCAGCTTCTTAGCCACATCCCTAATGGAGGCGTTCGGATTTCGGTTGAAGGCCCCAACTACGCGGTTGTGATTTTTGGTGTTGTACGGAATACTTTTTCCTTCACTTCTGGGCTTCCGATCGGTGGTCAACCGTTCCTCGAACCGCTTAATCACTCGCGACACCGTGGAATTCGCGATTCCCAACGTTTTAGCGATGGAACGATGCGAGGGATCCTTGTTCTCGTGATGAATGCGCAAGATTTTATCACGCACGAGCTGTTCTTTCGACTCCATTTCCGCGAGTTTTGATCACAGGACTTTAAAACTTGCAGGATGTAAATAATGCACTATGAACTAAATCCACCCAAATTTTCATTAAATTCTACCCAACGGTTAAAAAGTTAGAGCAATTTCATAGTGTGGCAATTTCATCGTGGACACCCTTTAATTAATAATTATAATATGTTTGGCCTAATCGAAAGTTTTCAAAAAACTCCATAAAATAAATATGCCTAATTTTGTTCAAAATAAATTTAATGGATTTAAAAAAGTTAAAAAGTGGTCTTCAAAATTCGTAATTCAAGATCTTAGGAAACTTACCAAGATTCTGAGACTCACAGCATTTCTCAAAAAAAAAACCTTCGAGATAGAAAAAATTAAGATTTAAAAATTTCGAAAAATCTTGACATGTGACAAAAATCAGGTTATAGTTTAATTTCATCAAGTTTTTAAGATACAAGATTTTGAATGTCATGATTCTGATATTTGAAGAGAAAAAAAAAATAATAACAATTTTTATTCGATGCGTCGGACTTACTAACATTCGGAGTTATATATAAAATTGAGATTTACCTATATTTCTAATCGAAAGGAATGAGCTCGAAACTTGAATGATGGTGTCCCTGTTTATAACTAGATTGTAATTTAGCTTATTTTTTCAAAATTTGGGATATTTTTAGTATTTTAAATTTAGTTAGTTATGGTTAAACCCATTTGATATCAATTTACTTTACGTGCATGGTAGTTTGCATGGAACTATCCTGCAGTTGAATTCCGGGCATACAATTCATCGAAAAGAAAGAAATTTATACATATTACGTATATGCAGAAATTGAAATTTCTGCCTGGAATTCAGCTGCTGGAGTGCAATTTTTTGACAATATAGCTAAATCACCAAGGCACGGGTCTTTCGTATAGAGATTGTACAAATATGACCGTAAAATCAAGATTCCATCTGATTCCATTTGTTGGCCCACTGCCAACATTGATGGAGACGGATGGCCACCAACACGTTAGCTCACTGCTAACCACTTCTTTCACAATGTGCACAATATAGATGGCCATCCACGTATCAGCTCACTGCTGATCGATGTCGTGGCGATTGTGTTCACACACTGTGAACACCACGATGATTCTATCGGCTCACTGCCGATGTCGATGATGGTGATGACTCACTGCCACCGCACGCACACTTACGCTAATGTCGACAATGCAATCAGCCTGCTACCGACGTTGGATGTCAATGAAGAATAGGCGATAATGGTCCACTACCACTACACGCACGCTAAAGAACGATGACGACGATGCAATCCAGCAAGATAGCTTCCAAATCACCCAGCGATAAGCTTCAGCTACCGGTAATTCTTGCTGAGCCCTGAAAAGAGCTCAACGCGCAACTCTTTTGTAGGATGTAGTGAGCTATGTGCATCGGGTGAAAAGGAAACCACGCTATCTCCGAAGGTCGGGCTCAAGCTGTTTCGAGGCGTAGCATAGCATAGCATAGCATATGCGATTGTACAAATCGTGAGTGGCTGTTTAATGGTCAACTAATACGTTTTGCAGAAAATATCGTGTGTTGACGCAGAAAATATCACTTGGGATTTGTGATTTTCCCCACACAAACATAAAATCTACAAAACAAGCATCGCATTATACACCAGGCCACATCCTTACAATAGCAGGGAACGGGAGGGAAAGTTAATTCAACATCTACTTAAGAAGGTGCAGGGAACCCATACTACCTTCATAGGTGTCACAGGACGGAAAGAGTTGTGTTAGTGGGAGGGTGAATGATTTGGAAGCTCTATTTGTCAATATAGAGCATTTTATAAATCAGTGACACAAATGAAATCTAAATAGATAAAATGAAAAGATCTCACCCGATTGGCCTAGTGACTTTGCAGCGTCATGTTTTCGAAAAAGGCTCAAGCTGCTTCGAAGCGACGCTGAAATTAATCAGCGAGAATCCGGTCAGGTCAATTCAAGCAGGGGAATTTCTTCTTGCTTGGAAAAACGGCTACTTTGGGTTTGATAAGAACAATGTTTATTCCTCTGCTTCTGGTATAAAACTGAATAATGGTTCGAAAATGGCTATTGCTTTTATGATATACAAAAACTACGAAAAGATTACATTTATGATACATTCTGCTCTGTGATTGGTCGATGGAAGCTCACTGTTGATTCGGCCAAGCCAGCGACGGTCGGCTGTACTTCTCCCTCTCTCTCTCTACGACGGCTCGATACGTAACGCTTACACACACAAAAGGACCGCGAGTGTTGTAAACGCTTCTTGCCGGAGAGTGGCGCGTTGACACGGCTGACGGTGGTGAACGTTAGGAAGTTTCGCTATTGCGAACACCATTAGCTGTAAAACTTTTGTAAAACTTAATGATCAACCTACAACCTACCAAATATCCAGTAAACTTTATTAATATCTAAATGGAGATCTTTCGAATATTCCCTGCTGTCTATGAAGAATGTCTGAAATAATATCTTGTAACTAATGCAACGTTTCCTGAGCATATACAAAAATTAAGTTTCACAAAATTTCCTCAACTTCTACGAAGTTCTCTGGATTTATTCCTAATTCCATATTTTTGCCATCCCTCTTAATTCTACAAAGATCTCTGGACATCTTTGCACTTCTGGAAAGACACCTAAATATTTTTGAACACCTAGAAAGTTCCTCGAAATTTAGCGAAGTTCCCAAAACCTCCAAGAAGTCCATGGAGCTTTTTTGGAGTAAGATCTCTGACAAACTGCAACGAAGTTCTCTAAACTGAAGCGAAGATTCCTGAAGTTCTTAGAAGTTTATAACTATGTTTAGACCTTTAACAAAATTCAATGAACTTTTTCAAAAAAAAAATACGCAGCATCTCAAAATGCTACGAAATTCGAAAAACTTCTACAAAGTTTGCTGCACTTCTACGTTTCTCGTTGATTTTTCGCGAACATGAACGAAATTTATTGAATTTGTACGTAATTTCCACAACTACTTCAAATCCATGAGACCAAAAAAGCTGAAATAGGTTCCCGATCAATAATAAGCTTCACTAATATAAAATAATGTTCCTTTAACTTCTACGAACCTCCTCAAATTGAAATGAATTCTGTATTTCTACACAGTTTTCAGAACTTTTCCAAGTTCCTTTTTTCTACGAATTTTTCGGAAGGTCCATGAAGATCCCAGAATTTCTACCAATTTTACTTAATTTCTACGATCTTCCCTGAACTTCTATTTGAAGTTTTACGAAGTTCCCACAAGTTAAAGAAAAATCCCAGGGCTCATGGCCAACTTGTAGAGCCTTATTGTCATCGATTTGATATAATGTAATTTCTCAAAATTGATTCTTCTAGTCCAGAACCTAAAAAAAGTAATCAACATGAAGGACTTTAAAAAAATCTTTGTTGATGGTAGCATCGAACTTAACAAGCTTGACAAAATACCGGTGAGTAAAAAACTACAAGGGACAGCCCTATCGGGTTGTACGCAATGGTGACGTAGGACTACGTGGTCTTATGTAATAAATCTTATTTGTTAACTGCAGCAGGAGGTTGTGTTTTGTGTAGGAATAGTAATTTGAGCGGGGTTATCTCTGTTTATACTCTTTAGTATGACGCGCTTGACATAGATGGCTAACGAAGAGCTACTAATTCCGATCACTAGCTGTGCGGCTTCTTCCTCCTTTTAGGGATGGTCATGTGGGCTGCAGCTCACTACTTGTAGGCAGCCTTTCGTTGTGAACTGGAGAACACCACCACTCACCACGCGGTGATTGAATAAACACCGTTTGGTGAGACCGGATGAAATTCAACTATGAAATCTGTGTTAGGGAAATCGAATTTCGCAGGCAATCGGTTAATTATCATAGCAACAGTTGTACATTCGTGCAATTTACAATAGTGACATTTTGAAAAATAAGAAAGTCTTAACAGATGCGTAGGAATATTTCTGATCGATTGGTGATAAAATTATTGAAATTGGTCCAGGGGCAGCTGAGTAATTAACGTTCAAAATCTTTCATAATTTTGTTACATGTTCCATTTTTTGATTTTCACAAAGTGGACCCCCACATAGAAATCACAGACGTAGTCCTACGTCAAAAAAACATCAAAAATTCTGAAGGCGGCCTAGATATTTCTTGAGGGGGCCTGGCACCCCCAATAGCTACACCAATGCCCGCATCCCTTTACTATGAAGCAAAAACGATACTCGTAAGAACCGAAAAAGATAAATTGTGCGCTGTGCTATCCATGTTTATTATGCAAATAATATTTTGCCATTTTTATGCGAGATTTAATACAATTTGCATATACTGACAACGATTCTCCTCCAACTCCTGCCGTTGGATGCTTGATTTTGATCTGAATAGAGCCATTTTTCCATCAGATGCCAAATCGGTGATGACATTGGGGAACTGTCTGGAAGTAAGGCTTCTCTGGGTTGCCCTCTTTAGGATGTAATATGTGAAATCGTGAACCGTGTCGTAAAAACATTTTTATTAAGTGTTTACAGCTCTTTTCTCTCGCACATGCGATGCAGCTTTCGCGGGGAATAAATCTGATAACCGAAGGATGGTTCAAGCAAACTTCTCAATCTTAAAGCTTAGGAGCATATCATACATGTCTTACTTGCATGAAAAACTCCTTCTCTTTAAAATGGTAATAATTCCATATGCATGAAACAAAATAAGTTCACCGTGCAGGTTCCATCTCCAGGGAAGCCATTTGGCTCGAACCACAAAATTTACTGCCAAGTTGAGCCAAATCACTCTTGCGAATCTCCAGAGAAATTATTCAAAATTACACGCATATTTTCCCGCAAGCGAAGTGCGCTGCTGGTGCTACCAACCATTGAAAATAGGGTTCTACTACAGGGTAGGTAAAGACACTGCTACTGTTGAGCTCATTTTCTTGCCAGAGGAGCGGTTTTTTATAGCACTCCCCACCACAAAAAGCCACGTGTAAAAATAAAGGGTCGAAAAAAAACTGCTGCCAGATAATGGAAAAGTAACCAACAGCGCAGCACAGGAAATAATTTTCAATTATGCTAAGTACTTCATAAAATATTCATATACTATAAATGAAGTTATTGCAGTTTATTTACGGCGAAGGATTGACGATATCAGTGACTTGGGATGGATTGTTAATTTTTTATTTTCTGATCTTTATTTGCTTTCTTGATTTTCCGAGAGGGTCGTTCGACCGGTGGTAAACGACAGATCAAAGGACTATTTCCATACTTTGTATTTATTGAAAGTGATCTAAAGGTTCCGATGCTCAGCGGGTGGAAAGCAAGATGGATATTCACTATTCATAAACGAGCCGGCTGGAATCGCCTTATCTCATGCTTTTTCGCATAGAAGAAGCTCTTTGAAGCACCGACCGGCAGCAGAAAGATAAAATTTAAATAATTCATGATAAGAGCAGCAACCTTAAGTTGATAAATCTTTCAAAAAGTGCATCACAGATATTCATGTATCCCATCGTACCAACTATGCTCGACTCAAAGAGATGAATTTCACTTCATTTTCTTAGGAACTGCAGCTGCCCTGCTCTATGAAAGAAGCTTCTAAGTTTTCCGGCTTCTACTACTGACTATCCGGTGATGATAATTTCCCGTAAAGCCAGCCAGCAGCACCTTTCAAAGTCAGTCATAATGTTGGGGAAATCTTCCAGCAGTCAGTCGTTGGCTTAACCATGCTGAATAGTTTTAACTTCCTACTACTTCACATGGAAGAACATTCCCTCATTTACAGAGCACCCGCACGCTGTATGTGCGCTATGTGTGTGCGACGCACTCTAGGAAGAGTCAGCAGCAGTAAAACGTAATGGTACAACATTTAATTTAACTTATTATTTTGATACCGAAAGCACCACCATTGCGATGGATTACTCCCTAGGTTAGAAACTGTGGGCTCAAAAGGAAAGATTTTTGTGATAATCCTGCATTCGGATAAATATACAAGAAAATTTGTCAAATATTGTAATGTACGAATGCTAGGGTGGATCTACTTTACATCCCCCTGCTCCCTACTACTATTTCGATCTGCATTGAGGTTTCCAACAACAGTGCAAATTTTAAAGAGTTAGGTTATTATCAGGTTTTGCGGGAGAACATTAAAGTTTGTTTGGGAAAATGAATGAAAAACGAACTAAACAATTTATTTGCTTGAAGGAAATTAAAAATTCTCAATTTTCAACAAACCTCAGAGTTAGATTGAAATTTTAGGATAAGTGGTCGGCAATGCTGATAAAAATCATTCTTTCTACACTCAACTTAGCTGAAAATGAAGACAACCTTATGTGCATTTTGCACCTTAGTAGACTCCTGAGCTGAAATTATTTCCTCAGTCACGATCCCTCACCTCACCCACAGGCGTACATGGTTTGATCGCTTTTCTTGATTTGTTCTGATTATTTTCCACTTACGCGCTTGTCAGATTGTATTCAATTGTTCTGTTCCACTGTTTTCCTATCGGCTTCATTCCGGAATTAAGGTAACCGGCGATGTAACCATAGTACGGTGATAGAGGAAATGCCTCACCAAACCTGAGCGTCTGTTCACCATAGAGGTTTGGCTCAAAACGGTGTCTGTTCTCCATGTTAGGAGCGGCTGATCACCGTCCTAGTGCCAGCGTGGGACTCTAAACAGAGCTGTGCACGATGGTCCCCCGGCGAGACAGGGGGTTGGGGCAGGCCCAAAAAGCTGCCCTGAAAAAAAAAACAAATTTGCAAATACTGAAGAGAGAGAAACGGATCGGAACAATCGGCACAGACCTACGCAACGAAATAAGGACTACGATTGGAAACTCGGAGCATGGATCTGCAAATCGCTTGGCTTCCCAGGCTGCGATAGGTTAGGATTCGAAGTTGTATCACTGCAGGAACTTTGCTGGACGGGACAAAAGGTATGGAAAAGCGGGCATCGAGCGGCTACTTTCTACCAGAGCTGTGGCACCACCAACGAGCTGAGAACCGGCTTTGTAGTGCTGGGTAAGATGCGCCAACGCGTGATTGGTTGGCAGCCGATCAACGCGAGGATGTGCAAGTTGAGGATTAAGGGTCGTTTCTTCAACAACAGTATGATCAACGTGCACTGCCCACACGAAGGGAGATCCGACGGCGAGAAAGAAGTGTTCTATGTGCAGTTGGAGCAGGTGTACGACGGCTGTTCGCAACGGGACGTCAAAATCCTCATCGGCGACATAAACGCTCAGGTAGGGCGGGAGGCAATGTATAGACCGGCAATCGGGCCAAACAGCCTGCATGCCGTATCGAACGACAACGGCCAACGATGCGTGAACTTTGCAACCTCTCGAGGAATGGTAGTTCGAAGTACCTTTTTCCCCCGCAAGGATATCCACAAAACCACCTGGAGATCACCTGACCAACACACAGAAAACCAAATCGATCACGTTCTAATCGACGGGAAATTCTTCTCCGACATTATCAACGTCCGCACGTACCGCAGTGCGAACATAGATTCGGACCACTACCTAGTTGCAGTATGCATGCGCTCAAAACTCTCGACGGTGCATGACGCCCGTCGAATTCGAACGCCGCGACCCAACATTGAGCAACTACGGGACATCGGAGCTGCCCAGGACTACGCGCAGCAGCTGGAAGTTGCACTACCCACGGAAGAGCAGCTTGGCGCAGCTTCTCTTGAAGATGGCTGGAGGGACATCCGTTCAGCCATAGGTAGTACTGCTGCAGCGGCACTAGGTACTGCAATCCCGGACCGAAGAAATTACTGGTTTGACGGCGAATGCAAACTGTTAGTAGAGGAGAAGAATGCAGCACGGGCAAGAATGCTGCAACACCGCACGAGATTGAATGTGGAGCGATACAGACAAAACTCGGTTTTCCGAAGGAAGAAGCGTCAGCAGGAAGACCGAGATCGCGAGGTGATGGAAAATCTGTACCGCGTAAACGATACACGGAAGTTCTATGAGAAGCTAAATAGTTCGCGCGAAGGCTACGTGCCGCAAGCCGATGTACAAGCCGAAGTACTATGACGAGCACCTCAACGGTAAAGCAGCAGAAAACGAAGGTGGCACGGCAACAGACCTTGGAGCACGCGCAGAAGACGACAGGATCTTCAAGACGTTGAGGAGGAGATCGGTCGGCTGAAGAACAACAAAGCAACTGGTGTAGATCAACTACCAAGTGAGCTATTAAAATACGGTAGTGAAGCACTGGCTAGAGCGCTGCACTGGGTAATTGCAAAGATTTAGGAGGAGGATATACTACCAGAGGAGTGGATGGAAGGTGTCGTATGCCCAATCTACAAAAAGGGCGACAAGTTAGATTGCTGCAACTACCGCGCGATCACACTGCTGAGCGCCGCCTACAAGGTACTCTCCCAAATTCTATGCCGCCGCCTGTCACCATATGCAAGAGAGTTCGTGGGGCAATACCAGGCGGGATTCATGGGTGCCCGCGCTACCACGGACCAAATTTTCGCGATTCGGCAGTTTCTGCAGAAATGCCGCGAATACAACGTGCCCGCACATCATTTGTTCATCGATTTCAAATCCGCATACGACACAATCGATCGAGATCAGCTATGGCAGATTATGCACGGGTACGGATTTCCGGACAAACTGACGCGATTGGTCAAGGCGACGATGGATCGAGTGATGTGCGTTGTTCGAGTATCGGGGACACTCTCGAGTCCCTTTGAATCTCGAAAGGGGTTACGGCAAGGTGATGGACTATCGTGTCTGCTGTTCAACATCGCGTTAGAAGGTGTGATCAGAAGAGCTGGGATAGACACGAGTGGCACGATCTTCAGGAAGTCCATCCAGCTTCTTGGCTTCGCTGATGACATTGACATCATGGCACGGAACTTTGAGACGATGGCGGGACAATGTTAGCCTCCCACCCCGAGTTCAGATTGACAGTGACGAAATCGAGGTGGTCCTGCCTACTTTGGACTCCGGAGGACGCTCCGGTCGAATAAAATTCGCCGCCGCACGAAGTTGACTGTCTGAAGCTGATTAGACCGGTGGTCCTCTACGGCCACGAGACCTGGACTATGCTCGTGGAGGACCAACGCGCCCTTGGTGTTTTCGAACGGAAGGTGTTGTGTACCATCTACGGTGGAGTGCAGATGGATGACGAAACGTGGAGGAGGCGAATGAACCACGAATTGCACCAGCTGCTGAGAGAACCATCCATCGTCCACATTGCAAAAATTGGGCGACTACGGTGGGCTGGGCACGTCGTAAGAATGCTTCACGACGACCCAGTGAAAATGGTTCTAGAAAGCGACCCAACAGGAACAAGAAGAAGAGGCGCACAGCGGGCAAGGTGGATCGACCAAGTACAAGGTGACCTGCGGACCCTTCGCAGACTACGAGGCTTCATTTAATTACATTATTAATCATTTAATTACATTTGTAACGGTTGATTTGGCAACTTTTAGCGATTTTGCCAACTTTGCGTGCGAGTAGCTCGGATTTTCGCGATGCGCGAGCAAAATTTTGATACGCTGCTCTTCTTGCTTGGACGGCATTTTGACAACTGAAGAGTGAATTCCAAAATCAAAATAGGATCAACATTCTACACACACACACCTTCAAAATGAGGGGTGTTCAGGTTTTTTAAATGCAAAATTGAAAGAAATACGTCAAGTTGATATTGACCAAATTTTGACCGTATCACCCTTTAATAGCCCAGTATTTTTCGATGCAGAACAACATTTGAATTGTGGCACGAAGCTAAATCCGGCCAGAAAATTGTAGGGCCCTCGTGTTGCTTCAGCAGAGGAAGCAGACGCTTCTGTAGACACTCCTTGAGGTAGATTTCCCCGTTTACAGTCCCGGTAGTTACAGACGGCGCACTCCGTTTGCCACATGAGCAGATCGCTTGCCAAATTATGTATTTCTTGGCAAACTTTGAATGTTTCTGCTTCCTTACTTCCTCGGGAACATCAAACGTGTGCTGGGCGGTGAGGAACAGTAGCCCCGGAAGCTGCCGGAAGTCCGCCTTGACGTAAGTCTCATCATCCATGATGAGACAATGAAGCTTCGTCAGCATCAGGGGTGTACAGTTTCCGGACCCGTGACTTTCCCACCGTATTTTGCCGTTCGTCACGATTTGGAGCCTCCTGCACTTTGTACGTATGCAGGCCTTCCCGGTCCTTGGCTCTCTGAACGAAAGACTTGTAAAGATTCAACTTTTTGATCACATCCCTGACCGAAGCATTGGGATTCCGCTTAAACGCTTTCACGAAACGCATCCATTCTGACCGCATTTCTCCTTCCGTTTGATGCTTAGAGTTTCGTAGTAACGTTTAATCACACGACTCACCACGTGCAGTCACGATTCCGAGTTGTTTTCCAATGTCCCGATGAGAGAGTTGAGGATTTTCCAGGTGTTTGCGTTGACCGCGATAAAAAATACAGTGTAAACAATACACTCTAAACTACTTCTACCCAAATTTTCATGAGAAAATACCCAATGCGTAATTTTGTACAGGGTTTTTTTCCATGATGCAATTTTATGTGCGACACCCTTAACACTTCCGAGCTTAAATATTTGTTTATGTGCTACAGGAAGCAGTACATGTTTGAATGCTACTAGACCAATCGCCAGGAAGCAGGGTAAGGTCGCAAGTGGACGTTTTTTTGTTTTTTTCGCTGTCATTTTTTCCGCTCGAAACCTTTAAATTATTTCCTTGCAGAGTCCATTTTTCCATCACGCCTCGCAATTTCAAGAGCACACAACTCTAGATCTACGAGGTTTATACATCTGCAAATTTCAGACATTGCTTGCTTCTCCGCAGCAAGCAACATGTAGTAGTTTCAGCTACGTGCATTCTCAGAAACCTGATTATTTTTACACGTAAAATTTACACATGACATGCAGGCATATTATATTAAACAGCTTTATTTCATATGCTGGTTACTATCGCAAAGGCGCGTACGCGTATTTTGTCTTCTACTTGTAGACTTCATCAGTGTCATGTACTTAACACAACTACTTGACACTGATGAAGTCTACAAGTAGTAGACGAAACACACGTATCTGTCAAAAGACAAGCAATTATAACGAAATTAAAAGGAAATAAATCAGCACACTCAAAAATGCTTCCGTTGGATTCCGTTAGAAGTTTTGAAAAAATTAAAAGCCTGAATACTGGTTTCCCAAGGGCCTCCAAAGCATATCTGGGTCTCAGACTTAGACTGCCCATTTCATCATAGATTAAGTTCAAGTTAAACCAATCCGGTTCTTTAATTTAATCATCCGAAAGAGCTTCAATTTCTGAACACAAAATTAGAGCACAAATTAGAGCCATAGACTGACATCTCAATTTATGAATCAAGATTTAAAGCAAAATAATTACTTAACTGTTTGACACTAAACTAACAAATTGACACAAATACATAGTCCCACCGAGGGGTTTAAAATAGTTTCAGAAAACACAAAATGATTAAATTTTGAATAAAGGTACCATTTTAATGCAGATTACGCATATGCATTTACGTCAATACCCCAAAATAACCCAAGAGGGTCCTGAGTACTTCACTTGACCGATAATACTCTTGAATTCACGTGTGGTTTCACATGATAACATTTTAGATTCAAACCACTTCCCCGAGATTACCTGAAATATGTAGTCGAGTACTTGGGTGAAAAAATCGGGCTTAATAAGTACGATTACGTTGGCAGCAGCCTCCAGCGCCCCTAAATGGTACTTTATTGTATAGAGCGAACTCGCAATTTATTATCTTCGTGTCAAAAAGCGAAACAATTTAAACTTTACGCTTTTCATTTTCATATCATTTGGCTCAGAAAAATTTGAGTGGAATTTTTAGTTAGATTTACTGCCTTTTTGATACCATTTACTCATCTTTGCATATGTCTCATATTTATATACACACTTAGAAAAAATATGTAAATTTAGGTGCTATGAGAGTGACATATACGAGCGTCAATTTTGACATAAATTTGAGTCATAACCGACGTGAAATATAGCTCAATCAAACGTACTTTTCGTCGAGCAACAAACTTTTCAGTCTCGGAGCACAGATGGATTCCGTTACGTATAAAATTAGTTAAGTTAGCGAAAGTCAGTATTGGGCTGACTAACACAGCCGTAAAAGTTATAACTAATTTACCACCAGGTTGTAAACTGATTTACCAATATTATCATTCTCTTACACCCAGAAATGCTTTTTATACCCCAGGGAAACCAGTATTTAGTGTCCTACATTCAGGTAAGTTCTGGTACCTCTCCAGTAATGACCAGAATTTAGTATGAAGCTATTTTATGTTTTACGAGAATCCTATTTGTCACCTTTAAACTCTGTAATTAGAGGAACTCCCCCTTGTGAGGCCCACTTTTTCAGGAGACCCCCTTCCAAGAACCCCTACATCAATCTCTGTAATTTAGGGAGTTCTGAAACTCCCAACCTTTCTAACTAGGGAGACGAACCAGCCCACGGCTGAAAGTTTCTTGTCACCGGTAGGTGGATTAATCGGGGTTTTTATTCATACGGCCCATTGCCCCACTGTTTCCTCAAGCCATTCCCCGAAACCGTTAAAATTTGTCGCAGCAATCAGCAGTACCAACAGCCAGTGCGTAAACTAGTTCCACAGTGTCATAAAGCGTTGAAAATGGTTTGATAGCGATCCCTTTCAGCTTCTTCTGAGCAATTACGATTTCCCCCTCTCAGAGGCACCCTTTCGCAAAGCGGTATAATATCGGTAGGTACAGGAGGGTTTGAATTAGTTTGAGTTAGACGGAAGAGACTAGCATAGATCTTAGAATTATCAAGCCATCTTGTAGTTACTTTATAAAAGATGATTTTCCGGAGAGTGAGTTCGTTTTAAGTGCTTTTGACAATTTCATATTTTATCCGGTATGAATAAGTTAGAAGTTGTTACCGTGTGCTATATCCTTCCTTAACAAGCATATATGGTGGTTGCTTCCCTATAGATATGCATTAAAAATTTATTAGAGAAACTATATTTTGTTCCGTTCACATCGCAGGGTTTGTAGCATCAGAGGAAACGATGCATATCTCAAAATGGGATCCACTTTCTAATCAGGAGAAAATATATCGTTGCTGGTTTAATTAAACTTTTCGGAAGTTATTTTACCCACAAGATTAGATTCCCAAAGGTAACAAAGGCATATCATCATTTTCTAGAACTTCATTTGAAAAAAAAATTGTATTGATCGATGCTACACAAAAGCAAGGAACTTTATTTCAGCCACTGTTGGATAAAAAATCCCTGCTCCCTTGCAGACACGCAAACTTTGTCCATTACTAACAATGATACAAACACACAGTTTGATTTGCAAGAGCAAGTTACTGGCCAGAAAGTTGGAAAATCAATGCGATTGTTGCATTTTCCGTTCCCACCCCAGGAGAAGACGAACCATTATAGCACTGCAATCGACTGAAAGTTCCATCCGACGACGAACAGAACAGCTCTGACTCTGGCATCCTCTTCCTTTCGCATCTCACCGAAGGCGAACCAAGCACTACTGTTGTAGTGCTGGAAGAATTTGCTAGTGCTTTTGCTTTTTGGACCCCGGGGCACTTTGGGCTTCAGTTGTTCCGATTCCCGTTTGGCTTCGTATGATGCTAGTGTTCCGTTTTTTAATGAGAGCGACATCGACGACGACGACGACGACCAACGTAAGGATATGCCAATAGGGATATATGCAAATGAAACTTGTCGTAAGATAAATTACAAATCGTTTTGGCAGCTGAAAAGTTGAACAATTAATCATAAATAATAAGGGGAGTGTTGCGTGTAGAGCAACGAATTATTCCAATTTTTGATCCGGCTTCAAGTGGATAGGAGAAATGTGCAACAACAAGTTTATTCGTGAGCATAAATTGTCTGCAGCATTTGCATAAATGCTGAAAGAATGAAGTACATTTCAATTAAAGCGAATAAGAATCGCTAAATATTTTAATTACATCGGGTTCGTTTATTTTGTCTCAAATGCATTACTTAGCTTCAATTATGCGAAAATAGGCTTTATAGTTACAGTACCGGATTTTGTTTCGGATCTCCTTTAAGCAAACTCATTATTTGGTTTTAACTGACTCAATCCCATTAATTATACATTCGTTTACATTAAATTTAACTTGCATGCGTATTTTTACAGTTAAGTAAAAATTGATATAATTTTCAACGAACAACGAATAAATTTACATAAACGTGCAGCTTTTTCACTGAATTTCAGATTTTCAATTTTGGGGCTGAAGTTGATTATGCTAGTTTTTATGCAATGCATTATTTGTATTCGCTGAAGAAGAATCTGGTGTTAAAAATTCAACAAAAGTAATAATTTACAGAAAACTTACAAATTTTGTTGAAAAATAGTTTAAACGACGCCTGCATGTAGGCAAGTAACATCATCTTATAACATAAAATTATTTAAATGGTACGAAATCGTTTATTTTGAAGCTGATTTCAGATTCGGATGCAGCGACCTAAAATCAAGTAAAATAATAATTTTTTTCAAGCGGTGCCGGTGGTGTAGTGGTAATTGTGATTGCCTCTCACCCCAAAGGGGCTGGGTTCAAGCCCAGTCGGCGCCGCCGTGATGTTCTGAGGCATAACATCTCTTCGGAAGGGAAGTAAAGCCGTTGGTTCATGAGTTGATGGGTTGATAAGTAGGGTCCAGGTGTGGGAGCTGCCTCCCTGGCGTTAGTAGTCTTTTCATTCTCGACCGCAATCACACCACCGAGACTGGATCCACTGGCACCCTGGTCCTCCGATGACCCCTGGCTTCTCAAACTAATGTCTGGCCTCGATGAATTTCCAACAAACGTACGATCAGGCTTCACCAGTTTAGTTCCGAAGCCAGCGCCAGTGTACGAAGCCATCTCAAGATTCCATCTAACGAAGGTCGGTCGGCAATCAGCTGATCGAGGAGTTACCGATATCCACCGAGTCCTCAATGCGATGGAGACATATCATATGTGTTAATAGGTGTTAGGATTATACAATTTTACTCAATCGGTCGCCTAGTGCACAGAAAAAAAAATCTGAATGTTAACCATCGCGTAAAATCTCCCTTCGTTTAATTTTGAGCTATACTTGGCATAAACAATGAAATCGTTAACAAGCTTGCATACAATATTGCAAACTTATGCAATATTGCGCTTAATTTACACGAAATATCGCGTAAATGTATGCCAAATCTAGCGTTAATTTTAAGTGCGCTATATTTCACAGAAATTAACATGATTTTTTGGAACGGTGTAGTGTTAAAAATTAGAAATTGTTTGAAAAATGAACTTTTGAACAGTGGCCGCACCCTAGACCCAGGAAGTACTAGAGTAGGTATATATCTCTCTGTTATCTCTTCTTATCATCGTTCCGAATGATCGTGCGAACGAACGTTCGAATGTTTGTAGGGTTTTACTCATAGCTATTCTCTGTACACCTCATATAACCAGTATACAAGAGTCAGATCAGTGAGTTGCAAATAAACAAGCGCATCCACTCCTATATCTCTGTCGGATATTGAAGCGAGCAATAAAGCAAACGCTTACACTAAGACCGGACCAAATTAGTTTCTTTTTCGTACAACGCCTAAATGTAGGCAATCAACATTAGTTTTCAATAAAATTATTTCTATGATACGAAATCGTTCATTTTTACAAAATCTGATTGAAGATTCGGATTCAGCAACCCAAAATTAAGTCAAATAAGCTATTTCACCGAACATAGCACCATAAAAGAAGCTGATTTTGAACCGTTTAGGACAGGTTAAAGGTTTCACATTTTACCGCTTCCTTAGAATTTGTACTTTTAGAGTGGTAGAATGCATGGGTTGGGGAAACGTATCAAATATACCGTAATCCGGTGGCAAATCGATCACAATTTAACGTAACTATCGAATTTATTTGGGCCTACTAAGCACAACCTGCCTCTACTTTTCGAGCGGATTTTTTTCAGGGAATGGAATGTTTCCACTACAACTGTCATCGTAATGTACTTACCTTTCCAGTACGGGTAAGATTTGATAGAAAAGTAACAAATTGTTGAGATATCTTTAAAAATCTAACACTGTTTCTTGACCCCAAACTCGGCCTGACGCATTCAAATGTCTTTGAATTCACTTCAGCCTAGCACCACTGCGACCAGTAATTTGATCTATTGTAGTATATCCCGTGTCCTTAGTTTAGTGCGTGTCGTATTACTCCATTACCATTGAGAAATGATGAAGTATATGATTTTTTTTACAGCTTTCATTCTTGCATTGATCGCATTTATCGCTAATTGAAAGGTCCCTCTATTTATACCCTTCGAAGTGTTGAAAACCCTCCAAAGCCGCGCCCCTTTGTCAGCCAAAATTGTATTCCTTAGCAACAAAATTAAGGAATGACACCGATAAGGACCATGCATAAGAACCCTAGTCTTAACCACTTCAAACTAGAGAATAACGAATAGACGATTAGGAATCACATAGATGAAGACTAACTAACTCAGTTTTTCCTTGTTTCAAGATCATCCTCGGTGGATAAAGCCGAGTCTTATCACTACCAGAAAGGCATAAAAAGTAACAAGGACTAAGATGTGTTCCTTGCAGTACTGAAAAATCCTGTTCCCCTAGTTTGAAGTAGTCAGGACTAGGAATCGGTGGTAGATCTTACATTTCGTAACGTACCACGAAAAGGTGATCTACCCACGTTATGGGGCAAAAAAACCTTTGTGTAAAAACTATTTTCAGCAGAAACGCAAAAAAATATGCATAAAATGCAGAATTGCGCCTAAATGTAGTAAATTTAATTAAAAATCCCTTGTAATTTTGCAAAAAACCCTGGACCCTGGATGTAATGATACTTGAAACATTCGATTGTAATTAATTAAATAATTCATTGGCACTTAGTTTAGTAAAAAATGCTACTTGAATGGTAATGACATCATGTCAATCGTTGCAGTCCTATGATCGTTTGTTTGGATGTTGATATTGTATGCTACTTAACGTCAGTTCTATAAAATTGAAATATATGTAATAGGGTAGAGAACTACCCAAATAACATTTTCTGCTTTATAAGCCTTCTTTTTCAGCATTGTGCTGTAAAGTAGCTGAAAAAAGCTGCACATACAGCTACAAGCAGAAGCTAGCAAAATAGTTTTTGAGAGCGTTTACTAAACTTTTTCACAACCATTATTCAATTTGTCAGTTACACTAAATAACAGCAGCCAATAAACACTACTGCCACTTCTATCCAAATATTAATCAAGTTTCAACTTCTAGCTGCAAAACAAAGCCAATAAAGTGAATATATTGCTCATTTTAGGGCTTCAATAAGTTCCTATATCAAAAAAGTAGAAGGGTCTGTGCCTAGGGGCACGAACAAAAGCTTGACGTAGGACCGCTAGTGGACGGAATAAATGTGAAGAGCATTTAGTTCTTTGAATTGATCAATTATCTATTATCTCAACTCTTTCCGCTTTTGAATTGTAGGCGTACCAAATTTGTAATAATTTTCAAAGAGAAAGTTGATTAAGAGAATCAATCAAAATCACTTGCACTCCTGCTTCCAAGTTTGGTTACAAGATTACAACTCTGGAGAGCATTTTGTGTAGTCGTTGGGGGCTTGTGGTTCTGAATATGGACAAACAAGCACAGATAAATTTTATTCCAACTCTTTACTGATGTAAGTTTGATGGCCACTTACGCTTGGCATGTTTAGTGTAGGTGACAGCATCACGGATCTCATTTTCGAGCAACACCTTCAGCACACCTTGTAGATCAGACCGGAGATACGTTTGACACCACCACGGCGATCCAGACAACCGGTTATCTCGAAGAACTTTGTGATGACGCTTGGCGCCTCCTTTACCAGACCTTTTCCTCCTTTGCCACGATCAGTCAATTGTTGCTTGTTAGGTGTGAAGGAGTGGACTAGCCACCACCTTCTTACTGCTGCTATTGCTGTTCACCACGCCGTCCGAAGCGAAAATGAGCTAATGCTTTGACTTTAAATGATCTTTATTTCTTATATTTGTGTGGTTTACATATGTATTACTTTTCAAGTGACACAGATGCGTCTTTTCAACTTTAGTTATTTTGAAATTTCAATTATTATTAATTACAGTTCCTAGTCTTATCAGGCCTGTTTTAAGAATGACCACCTTGGTGGAATTGGTTTGTTTTAAATATGAAAAAGGAGACTACTTATAACTACTATTTACAACTACAACTAACCTAAAACTACTATATACACCTAATTTACTATATACAAATTGCTTATCAAAGCATGTTCTGATAAATAGCATTTTTGTGCAAATTTAGTCTTAATTTCGTTAATTTTGGAATCTATTTTGGCAATGCCTGCTTCTTCATGTAAATTTGTTATTATAGTGTCGAAAGAACGATCAAGGATCATCCTAAGCACTCTGTTCTCAGCGACCTGGATTTTGTTCCAGTGAGTCTGTGCACATGATTCCCACACTGGAGCTGCGTAGAGGATCGCAGGTGCTATGATTTGTTTGTAGACGGCCAGTTTGTTCACCCTTGAGAGGCGGGATCTGCGGCAAATCAGCGGATACAGACACCTAACCAAGGCAGAACCCTTGACTACAATTTTCTCTACATGCGAACGGAAGAGGAGCTTTTCATCGAACAACATCCCGAGATAGGTTACTTCGGCAGACCACTCAACCCTAGTGCCATCCATGATTACAGTACAAGATGGAGCCGGTTTCAGTTTGGGCGATTGCCGATGGAGGAATATGATCGCTTGTGTTTTGGAGGCATTGATTTTGATTTTCCACGTGGTGGCATAATCAGCAAAGGCGTTAAGGCATTGTTGAAGTTTGTTCGTTATTTCGCGAGGCATCCTTCCTTTGACGGCTATTGCGGTATCATCATGGAGAATTTGGACACAAGAGCATGGATTGCAAAAATTGTGATAGATGCTCTAGGTGCAGCCAACAACACAAAACGTCGGAGTGTACGTCAACTGTATTGAAATGTATTAATTGTTTGAAAACGAATAAAGAACGAAAAATGAACTTGGACGTCAACCATGCCGCATTTAGCTCGGAATGTTTGCTTTATAAAAGACTTTTTGATCAGAAGAAAAGCAGCTTGCGTTTCAATAAATAGCAGCCAAGTTCCAGGAATGTGAATCAATTCGATTTTTTATACTTGAATATTGCGGGGTTGTCAACAAACTACGTAGCATTACGTCAGATTGTTGAGGAAAAACGTCCTCTTTTAGTTTTCTTATCTGAAACTCATATTGTAGAAACTGAAGCTTTTGATCAGTATAGTATTCCGGGATATATTGTTGCTGCTTGTTTATCACATTCTAGACACACTGGCGGTGTTGCTATTTATGTCAAAGAATCAGTTCAATTCAACCTTCGTACCAACGAAGTTATTGATGGCAACTGGTTCTTGGGCATTACAGTTGTACGTGGCATGAAGATGGGTAATTATGGTGTTTTGTATCATTCTCCCAGTTCTAGTGACCAGCGTTTTGTTGAAGTTTTAGAGAACTGGTTTGAGACATTCCTTGATTCTAGTAAATTAAATATATTGGCTGGTGATTTTAATATTAATTGGCGTGATAACCATAATTCGAATCATTTGAAGCGTTTAGCTGAGTTTTTTTAATTTAAAGCAAACGGTAAATGAGTATACGCGTATTTCCAGGCACAGTAGAACTTTAATTGACCACGTTTATTCCAATTTTGATTCCATTTGTTCAGTTACGGATACTGATTTGAAAATAACCGATCATGAGACCTTAGTGATTAATGTCTTAGACCATGTTAACGATAACGATAATTTTGTAAAATTGAAGTGCTGGAGGAAATATTCGAAGCAAGCTGTTTCGAATCTTGTTGAGAGAAGCCTGGATTTTCCATTCGCGGCCGGTAACTTAGATGAATCTACAGCTGTTCTTAATAACGCTTTGAAAACGTGTACCAATCAACTAGTTGAGCAAAAGTTTGTTTCTTTGAAAAACTCGAACAGCTGGTACAATTTGGATCTTTTGCGTCTTAAACGGAAAAGGGACAAATTGTACAAAAAGTTTTGTAGATCTAATAATGACAATCATTGGACTAGGTACACAATCGCGCGTAATAAGTATTCACAATCGATAAAGAAAACTCGTTGTGAATATGTTCAAAAGAAGATTGATCAGCATCAAAACAACAGCAAAGAGTTATGGAAAATTTTGAAATCTTTATTAAAACCTAGTAATTGCAAACCGCGGTCCATAACTTTTAATGGCACATTAGAACAGTCAGAACAAGTAATTGCAGCTAAGTTTAATGATTATTTCGTAGATAGCGTTTCATTGATTAATCAATCTATTGAATTGGTCGATGAACCTGACGAAATAAAACAGCCAGTTAATAGTAGTTGTAGATTTGAAGTTTTTCACCCAATCACATTAGATGAACTTAGAGTTATTTGTTTTTCATTAGGAAAATCGGCTGGAGTAGAAAATGTTAATGCTAGAGTTATTCAAGATTGCTTTCATGTCATTGGCCACATCTTGCTGGACCTTATTAATGAATCATTACAAACTGGACATGTGCCACAAATTTGGAAGGAATCCTTAGTGGTCCCTATTCAAAAAGTTGCTGGAACGATTAAAGCCGAAGAGTTTCGTCCCATCAACATGTTGCACACATTAGAGAAAATTTTAGAACTTGTTGTTAAAGGTCAGCTGTTGGAGTATTTAAATAGTAATAGTTTGTTGATACCAGAACAATCGGGATATCGGGAAGGTCATTCTTGTGAAACCGCGTTGAATTTGGTATTAGCGAAGTGGAAAAATAACTTGGAGTGTAAAGATACGATTGTTGCTGTTTTTTTGGATCTTAAACGCGCTTTTGAAACAATTTCTAGGCCCTTATTGTTAAGATCAATCAAGCGCTTTGGAATTACGAGTACTGCATATAAATGGTTTGAAAGCTATTTGTCTGACAGAACTCAACGGACTGTTTTTAATGATTCTGTTTCCAGTCCCGTGGGGAATAATCTTGGAGTGCCCCAGGGAAGTGTATTAGGGCCCCTGTTATTTATTATGTATATTAATGACTTGCGACGTGTTTTACGATTTTGCGACATTAATCTTTTTGCAGATGATACTGTGTTATTCATTGCAGCTAAGGATTTAGATGATGCCGTTTTACACTTGAATGAAGATTTGCGTTCTCTAAGTAGATGGTTGAAGTATAAGCAGTTAAAATTGAATACAAGTAAAACTAAATTTATGGTAATTTCGCGGAATCGAGTAAATGAGAACGTCTCTGTTGTAATTGATGATGAGACTATTGATCGCGTTCGGGAGATTAAATATCTTGGCGTGATTATTGATGACACACTTAAGTTCAACTCTCACATTGACAATGTCATCAAGAAAATTGCCAAGAAGTATGGAATTCTATGTCGACTGAAAAACGATTTAACTATTGCCAGTAAAATACAGCTATACAAATCAATCATCTCTCCTCATCTTGACTTTTGCCCTTCCATTTTATTTCTGGCCAATGCAACACAAATATCGAGATTACAGCGCTTGCAGAATAAAATAATGCGTTTGATTTTGAGATGTAATAGATTCACTTCCTCAACTTTGATGTTAGACGCCTTACAATGGTTGTCGGTGAAGCAAAGAATTGTATATTTGACTATGGTGTTCATTTTTAAAGTAGTTAACGGTTTGCTGCCTCGATATTTGTGTGATCGAATTGAAAGAGGAAGTGACTTTCATAGATATAATACTAGAAACGCGGTTGAAATAAGAACACCACATTTCTTGACTTGTGCTTCACAAAATTCATTATATTATAAAGGAATAAATGTTTTCAATTCGATGCCTAGACATATCAAACGTTTAGCAACACTTACAGAATTTAAAAGACAATGCATTTCACACGTTAAAACTGTCTTTTGAACAGTTATCCAGTGATTTTTTTATGAATTGACAAATTATGTATCTTGACGAAGTTATCTCTAACGGATTATTTTATATGGATAGCTGTCATAACGACTTTTTAATAATTATTGTAGCACTGCAAAAACTATTTCTGTTCGCCACGAGGGTGATGATGGATTTTTAATATTTGATTTTATAGTAGATTAATTAAAACAAAAAGTAGTCTACAAAGGTTTGAGCCTCGCGCGCGTATTACGGATATAGAGGACTGAATTTAACATTTGATAAAAAAAAAATGCAATTTTGAAGCTTATTTGAAAGATACCTTGAGTTAGTAGTAAGTTTTCTGGCAAATGTTAGGGGTTCGTGAGCATTCCTGACATTGCTGAAAATTATGATAGCATCAGATTGCGGGGTTACTAGTGTAATAGGATGCTTTGTTGATTGTTCATTAACTCTTGATTGCTTGTAATACTTATGAATATTTTAGGTGGACAAAAAGGCGAACTAAGAGGTGGACGCCTGAGCTTTTCCACATTTATATCGCTGTGAAGCAACTGTAAACTTTAGAAGGAATCTATATCTGTAACTGAAACCAGTTCGATTTTGTTTGCCAACCTGGTTAAAATGTCATATTCAATTATCTTAAAGATAAATCGTCCAGCTCAAACCTTTGTAGGGGTAAGAGGTGGGACCATCATCATCATCATCTGCGAACAGGAAAAACACGCAACCGTCTCCAAGGGGAGGAATGTCGGAAGTGTAAATGCTGTAAAGCAAGGGGCCCAGCAGACTGCCTTGCGGGACTCCTGCTGGGATGGAAAACGTGTCTGAAAGACAACCATTCAACGATACCTTAAACGCCTTTGCTGGAGGTAGTTACGGGTGATTTTAACCAGATGTAATGGGATGTTGAAGTTACAAAGCTTGTATACAAGCCCATTGTGCCAGACATTATCAAACGCTTTCTCAACGTCTAGCAAGGCCATGACTGTGGACTTGGATACAGCTTTGTTACTTCGGATGTTATTCATCACCCGCACTAGCTGGTGATTGGTGGAGCCCCTTTCTGAATCTAAACTGTTCCGGAAGGAGAATGTTATTTTCCTCGACAAACTTGAGCAAACGATTGAGAATGAGTTTCTCGAACAATTTGCTCAGCGCTGAAAGGAGGCTGATTGGTCTGTAGCTTGAAGGCAATGTTGGATCCTTACCGGGTTTGCGGATTGGTATGATTTTTGCTATTTTCCAGATTCTTGGAAAGTAGTGCAGTTCCAAACATCTGTTGAAGATAGCGGTTAGAAGAGACTGCACTTTCATGCTGAGTCTCTTCAAGATCAAGTTAAATATACCGTCAAACCCGGGAGCCTTCATGTTCTTGGTGCCTTTCAGCGCTGAGCAAATCTGTTGTACTGTAATCATATCCTAGCCTAGACATCTAGGTTTTGAACGCATTGCGCAACCTGATCATCGAGCGGACTTTGGACCCCACAGGAGAAAGCAAATGCGATCGGCAAGCATGTCGCTTCATCGCATTTGCTTGGCTCGAAGCGACATGCTTGCCGATCGCATTTGCTTTCTCCTGTGGGGTGATTAAAAGCCGATCGTCATCATTTTCGACTCCAGATTCTGGACAACACGCCCGAAACTTTCATTTCGGAGTGAGTCCATTCTGGAAGCAATCTGCCTATTCAGATCGGCCATTTCACGTTTTTTACCCAGGTCTCCAGTCCTCTGAAACTGGCGTCTACGAACATTTCTCAACCGAATCAGTAATTGGGTGTGGGAATCAATAGCAACAAACTTACCCCTCACAGGAACTTGTCGAACACACGCCTCGTCAGCCACGGATATGGCCTGTTGGAGTCCTTCCAACGCCCGGTCGATGTCATCTACAGTGTCGAGCAGTGGATTTTCATCGATGTTGCTGTCCACCATTCGTTCGTACTGCACCCAGTTGACATGGTGGTAGTCTTTACGCAGGCAGCTTCTAGCAGGAACCACGTTGACACCGACTTCATTCACCACCGGTTGGTGGTCGGAGCTGAGATCGTTATGCGCCTCCGGCTTGAATAGTACGATGTTTGACAGGAAAAAGTCCAGGGTGGACGGATTTCCCGCCGGAGAGATAAAAGTTGGTTCGTCCGGAAACTGCACAGTGTACAGTCCATGTTGTGCGTGGTTGAACAATAGACATCCATTCCGGTTCCGCTGGTAGTTCCGCCAAGCGGACGTTCAGGTCGCCCCCAACGATGAATCGGGAGCTAGTACGGGTGATGGCGGTCAGGTCGTTCTTGAATTGAGTTCCTAGTCCATTGTTGGCGGTGCACTGGCGTGGGCAGTAAACAGCGATAAACCGGACGTTTCCAGTTGGTGATTCCACCTCCACACTAACGGCCTCGATGATAGAAGTGCGGACGTGGGGCAGAGTGCAGAACTTGATTCCCTTTCTGACGATGACCGCTACACCATCCCCCCCCCCTGGAGCTGGTGCGATCAAGCTGGATTATGTTGTGGTCAGGGAACCAGAAGCTGTCGCCGGACTTTAGATGGGTCTCGGTTAGAAGGCCCACGTCGATGCTGTGCTTGCGGAGGAAGTCGGCAAGCTCAATCTGTTTTGCTTTTACAGAGCAAGCGTTCCAGGTAGCGATGGTTAGCGGTTTAGACACCATACTGGATGATGAACTTACCGAGCACTTGGATCTGTTCGGGTTTATTGCGTCACTTACGAAGAGCACCGGACATGTTGACGAAAATTTCCATCAGTTCATCCGCTGAGAACAGATCGGGGTTGTTGTTTTGCGCTGGTGGTTGTCTCCAGAATCCAGGAGGATGGAGAGCTTTGGCCAGCAGAATCACCAGAAGTTGCTTGAGCGGAATGCACCCGCGAATTTTCTTGCCTTTGCTGAGGAGCACGAAGAGGCGGCAGATCCTCCGTCCGAAATGCCGGGACTTTGTCCTTCTTGCGTCCTGGTTGGTTGTTAGTTGCCGCCTGTTTTCGGATGCGTTTGAAGTTCTCGTGTTTGGAGCACTGTCTGTCGGAACCTTGGTGAGCACCACCACAGTTGGAGCATTTTAACGCCACGGCTCCATCCGAAGGGCAGTCGAAAGTGGCGTGGTCTTGAGCTCAATTGCCACAGCGTGGCTTAATGTTGCAGTTGCGGGTGCCGTGTCCAAAGTTCAGACACCGTTAGCACTGAGTCACATCACGATGGCCGCCACGGTATGGCTCCCAGCGGACGATGATGGAATTGATGGAGCGGATGGCCTTCAGCGCGTTGAGCGTCACCGTTCCCTTCTGGAAGTGTACCAAGAAAAGGCTATCCGGATACGCCTTCACATTTTCGTCCTTCCTTGTCATCCGATAGACGGCACTTGGGGCCAGCTTGTACCGGTCTCTGATTTCAGCTTCGATCGGGTCGAAGTTTGGTAGGCCCCTAATGACGACTTTGAATGGCTTCTCACCGGGAATGTAGTGGGTGAAGAATTCCACCTTGCAAGTCATCAGGTGGGCGACGACCAAGTCATACTCCCCGTTGGTACGGAGCACCACCTTGGTGCCGACTCTGCCCAACTTGTATTCGGCTTTAACGCCCAGCGTCGCTAGATCTGCGATGTGCTCATTAAGATGGACATTTTTCACTTCCAATGGAGGTAGCTTCACTTTTGCCGCACTCGGGCCGGCAGAATTTACGTTGCCGATGGCGTCGCCGAAATACCGATGTCGCTGGCGTTCGTCGCAGTGACATCGGACTGGCCTCGATTCTTCTTTCTCTTCTTGCTGCGTTTTTTCAACACAGCTGGCTGGATATTCCCATCCATGGGGAGAACAGCAAACCTGTTCGAGGTAGGCACACCGTAGCTTCCTTCCCCGGGGTTCTGGACCTTCGCCGGGCTTCGCGACCGATGCTTCCCCATTTCAGGGCACACACACACGCACGACAAACTGCGAAAGAGAGCGTGAACACTATCGCCACGAACTTTTCAAACAACTCGAGAGAGTGAGCTAACACCGAACTGAACTGCTTGACGATCAAGCAGAGAATCTGATCGAGCTAATGCCATACAGCAGCGCTCTTTTATATCTTTTCAGGTTAAAGCAGAATGATGTGCAATCAAGTGGTATAAAAGCTACAAAGACTCCTCCCATTATGAGTAGTTTGCTATCAAGTAGCGCACTGGCTCTTTTCTTTTTGCGTACACGGCGAATGAGAACGACCCAAATTTGAGTTTAGTTCACTCATAATCGCCAAAAGTGCAGGAACTCACCGATGAGTAAATTTGTCTCATGGTTTCCTGTGAAAAACTTAAAAAATCTGCCAGAAAATGAGAAAATTGACGAAAATTTTATTCAGTCTCGGAGTAGTACCAATAGACTGAGTGAATCCAATCTTTACTTTTCTCAAATTCGGGAATTTTTCCCTGGAAAATCCTGGAAAACCTGGGGAAACATGAGGCAAATTTACTCATCGCTGAGCTCCTGCACTTTATTTCTGATTTCTGAGATAACTAAACTCAAATTTGGGTCGTTCTCATTCGCCGTGATATCACCTTGAAAGATATCGGCGCCGGTGGTTAGCGTGATTACTTCTTACCCCAGCAGGCCTGGGTCCAATCTCAGTCGGCGCGACTGGCATGTTCTAAGGCATAACATCTCTGATCACGCCTTCCTTCGGGAAGTAAAGCCGTTGGTCCTCGGAGGAGTTGATAGGTCGATTGGTAGGGTCCAGGTGTGGGAGCTGCCTCCCTGGCGTCGGTAGCATTGGAGCTCGCAGTACGGAAAACAAATCTCGCGTCACTTTTCAATAGGTCCTATCTACATTGATCGATTCTCTTCATCGACACCCTCTTTCGTAAATAACTCGGCTTCACAAATCAGTGCCAACATTTCAAAGGGGCGTAATGGCATTTGTAAACAATGGCTTTAGCCGTCGTTTCCTCGCGAATAAAACCTCACTCATGAAAATTAATAACACTAGCAGGTAGATGAATGTTTCCTCTACCAGCTAGCATTGTTGATTTACAGGGGTGAGCTTTCGACAGCTAAAGCCATTGTTTACAAAAGCAATTACGCCCCTTTGAAATGTTGGCACTGAAATGTTTCCTGCCGTCTTCGTCGAATTAGATGCTAGATGGTTGCTTCTTCCATCGGTTGGTTGGTTGGTTGTCTTTATTAAGGAGATTTTCAGCTAGACTTCTTCCATCGAAAATATCCGGCCGTGGCGATTCAAAGTTGATCAAGGTTGATCAAAATAATATGTACCCGTGCTTCCAGTTTGATTACATGAGCTTTTTTGTGATCGTTGGTTCTGAATATGGACAAACAGGCAGATGAATTCTATTCCTACTCTTTACTGTAATAAGTTTGGTTGCCCTGCAAAGGCCTAAAATCCAATATCAATCTGAGTAAGAAATTAACCAGTAATAGACCCCATACGGTAGTAGAAAATACACAACTTAACAGCAGCAGTGACAATGTCGCACATTTCCCGGGTCAGTTGTTTATAAACAGTAGCTACCGCATCGTCAGCGATGCGCGCTGGCTTAACTAGGTGCTTCGAGAAAGGTCAAAGTAAACATTGGTGAGTAAGCACCCTACATAGCCGTTCCTACCGCGAGGAGCATTAATTCTTGTTAAAAAAAACAGACACCGACTTTCCAAGAGAAAAACTATCTGTCTCGCTTTATATGTACATACTGGAGAAAAACTATTGTGTAGAGTTTAAGTAACAAATTCATGTATAAAAGGTTTCGAAGAATAAAGAATCGGGGCAGTTGTTCTGATGAGTTTATTATCCGAGGTTTGCTAGGTGCGGACGAGCACAGTTCCAACCTCAGGATAACTGATTCATCAAAGAGCTTTTTCCATACAGTAGAAATGGAATTACACTGTCTTTCGTTTTACGGAGAAAGAAAGACCACGCGAGTTGTTGCTCTACGTTGGGCACTTCAACACGGGAGTGAAACATGGATGCGCAACGGAGTATGGGCGCTTCATCCCTGAAAAGAGCCTTTTTGTTGCCAAAGTTGGTGATGATTTAACCTCCGAAACCAAACAGAGTGCGTCTCTGTCACTTCAAAACGTATGACATCCATGGCCGCTTACGCTTGGCGTGATTAGTGTAGGTGACAGCATCACGGATCTCATTTTTCAAGAACACCTTCAGCACACCTCGTAAATCAGACCGGAGATACGTCAGACACCGCCAAGGCGAGCAAGACGACGGATGGTGGTTATCTTGAAGAATTTGCGTTTGGTTCTGAATATGCCGATTCCAGCCTCCCTATTCGCACGCGCCTGAGGATCGGAGGCAAATGCCACTTCAACTTGTTTCGTCTACTTACTACTCTCTGACGACTGTGCTGGCTGCTTCCCCGTGTAGGTAATTGGTGGATTTGTTAGTTAATTCGACGCTTTTGGACAATGCTGGACATTTACCAGTTTTTCAATAGTTTCTTGTAGAAAATCAACATTTGGAAGCATTTTTATCGATGCGTAGCCATGTTTCTGATCGATTGGTGATAAAATTATTGAAATTGAACCAGGGGCAGCTGAGATATTAACGTTCAAAATCTTTCTTAATGTGTTACATGTTCCATTTTCGGTTTTCACAAAGTGTACCCCCATATAGAAATCAAAGACGTAGTCCTACGTCAAAAACGTAAACAATATTTAACCCGGCTTCAAGTTAAAGCTGTGTAGTGACTATTGTATAATCGGGAAATGGTTGAATAAGCGCTTTTGAAGTTCACACACAACTAAACAGCAGAATAACTGAAGTCTAGAAGCGTAAATGGATATGCAATAAGACCTTGTCACAACCTTTCCAACCGCCTTAAGTAGTTGACTAAGTCCGCCAGATTTGCTTGTATAGAGGTTGAGTAAAGGTTGTATTATATCGTATAACGTTTGAATACAGCTTGAAGCTGTATAAATGAAACGAGTAACGCGTTTACATTGAAAAAATTGTTAGTTGGGGTAGCTTAGTTGGTAGTGTCAAGTTTTGCCAATGCGGTCGCCTTGAGTTCGATTCCAGGTTCCGGTGCTGGGTAATAATTTTATTGTGTGCGTATAATTAATTTCGAGTTTTTTGATTCGCAGCTAAATAAAATCAATAAATTTCCCCTTCAAAAAATGCAAACAATATTTAACCTGGCTTCAATATGAAGCTGTTAAGTTATCATTGCATAATCTGGAAAGGTTGAATAAGTGCCTTTCAAGATCACACACAACTAAACAGCTGTATAGAAGCGTAAATGGATATGCAATAAGAGCTGACCACAACAGTCCGAACATCCATAAGTAGTTGACTAAGTTCGCTAGATTTGCTTATATAGAGGTTGATTACCTCATATCGTAAAGTATCTGTATAAATGAAATGAGTAAAGCGTTTACATAGTGAAAATTGATAGTTGAGTACTTTGGGCCTATCGAACAGAAAATAGTTGCATAGTGACAATAAAAAGTGCAACGCATAATGATCAATATCACTCGGTGATCAATTTGCCCCCGGATTACGGAACTATATTAAACTACTAATGAAACACTAATCCAATTATCTTACATCAATACCATGAACATGGATTGCTGAGACACGAAAATTAACGGTGTAGTTCACTTCAATGAAAAGGAAAGGAAAATATCAATTCTCAATCCACTCCACAATCATCACTTCCAGTTACCGTCATAATGCATCAGTAGCGTAACTGCATTTGTCAAACGGTCAATGAGAGTAACTCAAAATGGAGTTGAATTTAACTGAAAAGTGGGCTTATTCAGTGAATGAGTAAAATTTTCCTCGATTTTCAATTCAAAACTTTTTGAATATGAGGAAAATCGAGATATATTTTACTCCGTCTATTAGTATACTGTCGCTGAGTAAAATCATTATCGATTTTCCAATTAGTAACCCCACTTTTTGCAATTTTGAGTTGAATTCAGCTCAGTTACTGAGTAACTCTCATTTGCCGTGCATAGTTTCTCCTGTTGACCATACGCATGCAAATTAAACCCACTTAATTTGCATAAACAACCTAGATAATTGTTTTAATCAAATTAACACTTCTCATGCTTTTCATCGGCATCTGAGCCAAATCCTTCTTGGCACAATCCAACCAACAACAATAAGAACAACGCTACGGTCTGTATGAGCTGAGCACATAGAAAGAAGTGCGGTAAATTTTTCAGCCAATTTCCGAACTGTTAGTCCCCTTAATCCCCTGCTCCGGCATCTGGAATTGGATTTTGGAAGGCATCAGGAGCATAAAGGCAGAAAAACCCCAAGACCCCAAGAATCCAACACATTTGCATTTAATTTCTTCGTTGTATTATAGGTTTTTGGCCTCGTCTGTTAGGCTTCGTCGGTACCGGTATGTAGTATACGGACATACGACCGGATCGAGTCTGTTTCATGTTTTTATTTTAGTCCGAGCTTTAGCGTTGGAAAATTCATGTTTCTTTGTTTCCTCTTGCGAAAGTGCAGCTGCAGTTTGTTCCTGAAACCGAACAGCATAGAAGGCCCGATTCGGTCAGTTGGGGGTAGGCTCGGGTTTGGGTGCCAGCAGGAACAGTGTTTCCTTCGGTAGAAAACTATGGAACAAATCTGCCTCTACCGATGGGGCACAAGTTCCAGACGGGTTTTTTCCATTGCTGAGGAAATGAGAATATGATACAGCAATGGAGATGCAGCGTATGATACTGGTCTTGGCTAAGGATTTAATGGTGAGCGAGGATCTGAGTCAGAACGGCTGGTATGCTTCGACCGGTCAGACAGCAAAAACACAATTGCATTGCTATGCGCGTGCAATGTCAAGCATGCAGAGGCATACATTTGGGCGAATTTAAATGGTTATTAAAGCCAATTCCCCACTGTTGGTCTGCGTGTTTGTCTCAAAGGATTCAATCACTATTTAATCATGTTGGTTTTCTCATCGGTTTACAACAAATAGTTACTCGTACTACACCGATGTTGTGCATACATATTTCATGCATGGAAAGTTTATCGTTCTAACAAAGACCATTATCACTTTTACCACCGTAGCTGTGAAAAATATCAGTAGAATTTAATTCAAAACTTCGTCCATGTACAACCAACTGAAATGAAAAAAAAGTATTGTCTTCAATCGAATCCGGACCGTTGTCCCCAGTCGCGTATGCCAACAGCAGACATCAACACTTGCCCCTTCCGATTGTCGTACACTTCCAACTGACTTCCTGCTGAGCAGCATGCCGACCACCTCCCGTGCTGATGTGGTGGTATCCCACATCACACCGACCGAAGAATAACCAACTTTCTGAGGGCTATAGAAATTGCACCTCCGCAGTGGGACTTCCAACGATATGTGCTCTGCAATACATCAGAATTGGCATTTGGGGCAAAAAGGGAATCGACGCTAGCTCTCACCGCTGTGGTGCGGAGCGGTGTGGTGTGCGGAGAGAAAAGTATTTAGAGCTATCCCCACCTCGTCACCTTCTTGCTTGCCGCACCAAAATACCGGCCAGGTCACAGTTGAAAAGTTTTTCCCAAAAAGAATTTCTTTTCCTTTGGTTGATTCTTGCACACTTTCTTTCGGATTTAGCTGAACTGCAGCTGTAAATATACTGGCTGCTTTAATCTATTACGAGAAAGTTTCAGCTCTCACCTCACCGCCATGACCGTATGTACCTTCCAGATTCCAGTGTCCAGCCAAAACGAATTGAGGAAATTTATAGGACTTTGCACACTTTTCAAATCACATACACACACAGGTTCTGGTGATGTCGTGGAAGGTGATGGAGAACCTTTTAGCTAAAGGTAGGTCTGCAAGAAAAGAACCAACTCCAGCAAACGTGTCTGGTTTGATTTAGGATTCTTTCTTTCGCTTGGACGGTAAGGACCGAGCAACCGAATGTGACCGTTTCTTTTTCGTGTTGGCAATGGTACCCACCTCCAGACGAGAAAAATGGAATTGATCAAAAGCCAATGAAACGGAAAATGGTCATTTAAAAACTTTTCCGCAATAGTCGCAACAGCAGCAATATCCTTTCATACTCACACACACACACACACAAATGGTGTTGATTGGCTTCGGAAAGTTCTACTGAAATTGAGTTTTCGGGATTTTTTTTTTCGGTGAATGGTCATGCTCAGATGGGTGCAGACGAGCAAGTGATTTCTCCGGTGATGTTTACTGTAACAATTCTTGAAAGAGCTACCTATTTCTTTGGAACGTATTTACTATTTGTCAGGTGTTGCGATCTCGTGTATTTATATCAACTCAACAGTTAAGAATCACCCAATGAATTCTCAGACAGTTATTATATTGTTATATTGTGTCACAAGACGATTCACAGAAATTATACTGTCTCAAAATGAGGCTCATTCAGCGAAATCAGACTTATTGTTTGCAATTTAGACGTGCCATATCTATGTACAATTAAGATTTGTTTGGAAATGTTCGCATGGTTGAAAACACTATACCGATTCTGACCTTCTGCTTCAGAAAACAAATTCTATGAATTTCAAGTTTTCGAGTTTTACAGCAGTTGATATTCCCTTCGATATCATGCTGAAGGAAAACCACACGATTTGGTTAACCAATCTTTAAATACTGGTGAAGCTGTGAATTACCTACTGTTTTAACCTTCAACATCAAAGTTAGATCATGGCAGACCTTTATATTTATTACCGTCAGTGAAGGAGACATTGGGCCAAAACACATACCCAGGTAATCAAGCAGCATTTAAAACAGGAAGTAACCACTTGTGTATGTGCTTCTACGACAACCTCTATAATGTTATTTAGCTTTATAGTCGCCTTAAAAACAACTTTTGGCTAAATGTACGGCTGCTTTGCTGATATGTTAGGTTGGGGCTTATTTTTTAAAATCGTTCGAGGGCATGTTTTCCCATGTGGCAAATGATTATTGGGACTAATTAAGTTACATATCAACAATTGAGCTTTTTTCGTTAACATTTAGAAGCGGCGACACGGCTCTGGTAGAGAATAAGTACTCATCTTTGTCGGTCCAGGCGGTTTGGTAACCACAGCACCTCAAAACCTCAAAGCTTCATCATGAAACGGACTCCAAAGAACACATTAATCATAAGCAATTTCCAAGATCGATTTTTTACATTTAACTACCTACGACAAATAAGAACACATTTACAAATATTTGCTCCATACGCAACGAAATCTACAAAAGGCCTTTAAATTGGGCGCCAATTTGTGCCGACACTGGCCGATCTCGTGTAAGCATGCGGCTTAAGCGCCACTCCGATAAAAGAGGCTGCATGCCAATTTGTGTTTGCCCGAATGAGACTGCCTCAGGGCGAGTCCAAGTATAAATCTTTCTAAAAAGAAGAGATCGAGCCAACTGCACTACCACCGAAATTGATCGGGGAGAAACCCCGAAGCAGCATAATCTATCACATCACGGAACTATCCACCTACATTCTTCTAAAGATCATTCTCTAGCTAATAAATCATCACACTAAAGCTTCATGTTAGCATTTCCAACCAACTCTAAAACGACGCTACACGTCAAGTACTCCTCATCGGCAGTTTCACCTGCTTTCCGCGAGAGGCGCAGCCACAACAAAAGAGATACGCCCCAACAAACAATTCAAAGTCACAAATAAGCATATATATTGAATAAATGCTTTATAACAGTGTACAATGCTGAATAAAACGGGTTGTCAAATTATGTGCTGAAAAAACCTCATTGAGATCGATAGATGCGCCTTTATTCTGCTGTTTGCTCTGATTTCATTGAAATACTTATTAAAAGCTATACAAACGATGACTGTCTTCCTGATTCAACACCAGAAGTCAAGAGAATTAATCATTCTCACATCTCCTTGAATTAGCTAGAGTTACCGCAGGGAGTGCTGATAGGTATTCAGATTCTAGCTTTTATTGCTTACTAGCTGAACCCGATGCGAGCGTTGCTACACACTGCGAAAAAGACATGTAAATTTCAGTGCCCTGAGACCGACACATGCAAGCGACCCTTTTGACATACGAATCAGTTGAAAAGGACGAGAAAATCAATTCAATCAAACGCACTTTTCGTCGAGTTGCATATGTTTCAGTTTCAGGACACTTAATTGTTCATGCCATGTTTGTTTACGTTCCATGATTTACGTCAAAGCTGAATTACATCTCGTGTAAAAATAATAATTTCTAAGTGTGTACGCTTGCAACTAAATGAACGAAAATTTAATAGAACTGGCGCGTTTATGGTTGTTTTTCGGAATGAGTTTTGTTAAAATATGTTCGTTTGCTAATGTTTGACTTCGATTATAGAGTTTTATTTTTTTGTTTTTATTTTTGTGTACGTAGCTGTGTTGCATATGTTATTCCATTCTCAAATATTTTCATCTGAAAAAAAAAATACAAAAATTATTCTTTTATATATATTTTTTTTTTTTTTTTCATTTCTTCAAGTACCTGGATTACTGTTGGATATGTTGTTAACAACCTGAGAGCAGACGTGTCTCTGCGTATTTCTCTCGGTCGATGCACGGTCATGCTTCTCAGTGCTCAGTTTACTCAGCGGAATGCGCTTCTGTGTGATGAAATCGGTTGGTTTCTTTTCAGCTCGGTGGTCTCTGGATTTTGCGTTAAAAAAATATTTTCGTTATATTTACCTTCCTCATACTTTAGATTTTTTCCAGTACCTTTTCAAAGTAGAGCTGTAGGATATGTTATATTTCTCGTTTTTCCGCCTGGTGCATAAACAAATAAGTTCTTCGGGTTTCCTACGCGGGAGCAAGCGACATAGAGTTGTCCATGGGAAAAACATGGTCGTTCGAGATCCAATCCGCAAACTTCAAGTGACTGCCCCTGAGCCTTGTTGATCGTCATGGCAAAAGCCATTCGTACCGGGAATTGCAGCCGCTTAAAATCAAAGGGCAGATCCGTTGGGATTATCGGGATACGTGGTAGCAGAACATCCTCTCCTTTGTAGTTTCCATTTAAAATGGTTGCTTCAATGATATTATCCATCATCCTTTTTACAGCGAGCCGAGTACCGTTGCAAAGTCGCGGGGGATTTATGTTACGCAAAAGTATGATTGGAACGCCAACTTTCAATTTCAGGACATGTGCGCCTCGACTGACATTGCTGCAACTCTACTCGCAGTAGGCAGAACTGCACACTCTGCATTAAAGCTACCGCTCAATCTACAGATCAACGAAGCACCAACTTGCAACATAAGTAAAAGTTCGGGTATGGGAAACATACTACGTACATGCGAGATCATCATATGGGACGAATATACCATGACTCACAGAAAAGCTCTGGAAGCGCTGAATAGGACTCTTAAAGACTTCCGAGGGAACAATGAGCTTTTCGGTGGTGCTCTAATTTTGTTGTCTGGTGATTTCCGTCAAACTTTTCCAGTAATCCCACGGTCAACGCCAGCGTTTGTCATGGGGCACTGAACGTTTACCTCCTAGCTTCGAACGAATCACCTTCCAACTTGCAGGCTATGAAATTAAGAAATTTTCCCTTATTTTTCAAAATTTTTAGCACACACCAAAAGATATTTTTTTATTATCTTCTCCTATCATCCCAACCAAGGCCGACTGCGTGATTGACTTTTGCATCGGTGAAAAAGAAAAAGAAGTCTTGACGTTTGCTCTGCGATTCGATTTCATATAGCCCTTCAGAAACCTCTTTCTCAAGAGAGACGATGAAGTATTCTGAAGGGACAAATGTAATCTCAGAGCAAACGTTAAAACTTCTTTTTCTTTTTCGCCGATGCAAAAATCAATGCGCGCAAAGTCGAATGTCAAATGGGGGATTGTTTCCATATCACGTAACGCATAAAGAGGAATGTTTGGATTACGCGATAAACTTTTTGGCTATGATCGGCTGCGTAATAGGGTGCATCTGCATTTTGTTAACAAAAATAAGGAACTAAACGAAATTATTTTCTGCAAAAAAACGTAGGTTTTATGTTTTTAATTTAATCCTCGGATCAGTTCTACCATAGTTTTTCATTCTATGTAGAAGCATTTCATAGACAAACAACGCCATATCCTGTCAATTTGAACCAGAGAGGAGAGGGGTCTAGAACCACCATAGAAACATTTCTTGCCTTCATCAACCTTCACATGCCAAATTTGGTTTCATTTGCTTGATTAGTTCTCAAGTTATGCAGAAATTTGTTTCATTTGTATGGGAGCCCCCCCCCCCCTTACAGAGGAGGGAGGGGTCTCGGACCAATATAGAAACATTTCTTGCCTTCATAAACCTCCACATGCCAAATTTGGTTCCGTTTGCTTGATTAGTTCTTGAGTTATGCAGAAATTTCTGTTTCATTTGTATGGGAGCCCCCCCTTACAGAGAGGGGAGGGGTCTCAAACCACCATAGAAACATTTTTTGCCTTCATAAACCTTCACATGCCAAATTTGGTTTCATTAGCTTGATTAGTTCTCGAGTTATGCAGACATTTATGTTTCATTTGTATGAGAGCCCCCCCCTTACAGAGAAGGGAGGGGTCTCAAACCACCATAGAAACATTTGTATGGGAGCCCCCCCTTGCAGAGAGGGGAGGGGTCTCAAACCATCATAAGAACCTTCCCCGGCCCCAAAAACCCATGCATACAAATTTTCACGCCGATCGGTTCAGTAGTTTCCGAGTCTATAAGAATCAGACAGACAGACAGACAGACAGACAGAAATTCATTTATATATATATATAGATAGATAGATTTAGCTGCCCATAAGATGTATTCTAGGATAGCTCAGATGGCAAGGCAAGCGGCTGGTGATCGAAAGGTCATGAGTGTGTATGTTTGTATGTAATAAATTTTCTAGGATCTTGAGTGGTGGGTGCGCGTGCTTCGACAAAAATAATGACACAACAATCACTAACGAGAACAACCCTGCTCGTGCCTTCTTATTTTCGGATTAATTATCCCGTAGTTGAATAATCGTTTGATAAATGTATAACCAGTGTTTAATTAAACACTATTTCACATGAGAATCAAACGTCTATATACTCCTTTATACCATCCCTGTTTAAGGAAGTAATGATGTCTTATAAACGCTGAATAATCAAAAAATTGATCGAATAAGCTCTGTTGCAACTTTTGTAAGTCGAATAAAAGCTTCTCGACATACCTTATTCAACACCAAATATTTCGATGTTGTGGTTGAATAAATTCTCCAGATTTGTGTGAACAAAGCCTGAACAGAAGTTATTATTAAAAATAGTACAAGTGTTATTAAGCATGCAGTTAAATAACATCGTCAAGAAGTCGTTTATTCAATAGGCAATTGTTTGTTGGGGCAACATAAAAGTCAATTTCCGACCATGCGGAAGACAACAACAGAATTACGAAACGGACCCGAAACAACGTGAAGACACTTTCTTCCTCTCATTCCACTCAATAATAGTATTTTACGGAATCAAATCAAGACCAACATTTGAAATGGCCTTAACTCCATTTTGTAAACAAACCTTGTAAGGCCATTTTCTCGCGAACCGAAACCTTCATTCGCAAACCTAACCCAGACAACCAGAAGTCGTATAACGATGTACAGACAGTATCGTAAATCACTACAGTTTAAGTCAACGTCGCATTGTGTTTAAGTTAAATCGTATAGAATGCAAATTTCCGACTTATATACGATGAATCATTTTTCCATCGTACTGTACTGCACATTAAATCGGATTACATCGTAAGACTTTTCAAATTGAATTTGTTATGACAGATTAAATCGTATATGATGTCAAATCAACTCGTTTAATAAGAAAATAAAATTTGCACGTATATGGCCTCCACTTTTGTAGGTATAAGCCCTTTGTTTGCATTATATACGATTTGATTGTGTGTAAATATGTTTGTATATCACAGAAACAACTTTGAATATACGTGCATTCTGGTTGTCTGGGAAACCACAATCGGGTAGAGGTGAATTTGCCCTACCTGTTCATTATGTTGGTTTGCCTTTGCGGACTTCGGTTCGCGAGAAAATGGCCTTACAAGGTTTGTTTACAAAATGGATTTAGGGCCATTTCAATTATTGGTCTTGAAATCAAACATTTATTTTAGGAACGAAAAAACGGTAAGTTTGAATGGGTTGGGCGTCCATAGATGACGACACGTGCGCACGTTTTGTCGACTGCCAACCTCAAATTCACGGGACTTGTCCAAATTCGTGAACCATTAGGCTCTTCGACCTATGCTCGGCAAAAAATATCCTCCGTGGCGCCCTCGCCGGACGCCACACTCAACAAAAAACAATCGGGACGGACTCACCAGTTGGTTTAACTGCTGTTGATTCCTGCGCTGTTGTTACCAGCTGCGACGATGATGCGCGTTTGACCGTTGGTTGCTAAACGGCCATCAGTTTCCACGTGGGTGGACGAACGACGATCTCACCAGAAGTGGCACTCGACAACCACAAAACCCCGATAAGCGATGTGCTTGCTTATCGCTTTCCACCGGACAAGGGGATGGTTGCCGGAATATTTCGCACCGGGGATGCAGATGATGGCGTTGGAAGTGGACGTAGCCGTCGGCTGTTGAAAATAAAATTTACCACAATGCACAGATTTTTTTAACAAGCACGTCGACGAGCACATTACCTGGTCTAGATTCGATTCTTTACACACACTAAATAATGCCTATGGTAGTGTGCGTCAGCTTTATAACTAACTATCTAAACAATCAACAAGGAGAAAATAGCAGTACAAAGTAAAACCACGTTGCTTTAACTCACTTTACAAAACTGGTGACCTCGGCCGAACTCAACGGAAGTTCGATTTTCCCGCGAACTTCTTTGAGCTGGATCGGCAATGCGAGATATTATTCTGATCGCTGGCCCTACGTTCATAGTCGGGTGTAGCCACAACTCTTTCTTTTCCCAACTTTCCCGAAGATTTCACTGGACTCGACCTTGGGTGAAACTGCACAAGTCGAGTGACGTTACTCGCGAGGCATTCTATTTTTATAGTAGGTAAATCGGCCAGTGTCGTTTCGCTACTGGCATAGTTTTTGGCGTATGGATTAGATCTATTTCGTCCTGATTTTATTTATAGATAAATAAATATTTACAACATGAAGCGAAGGCTACAAACTTTCGATTCGTGCATCCGATCCAACAGAAGAAGTGGAAAGGCAATCAAACCACATTTTGTTTGACAACGCAGTCGGAAGTTCGTCACTGTGTATGATTGACCACCCGAGGCTGCAACTCCGTTATTGCCAGATCAGTTGTAATTACACAGAGAACTAATAGACGTTGTTTGGGACTAGCAATCAATGTGGATATTGGTGAACCAAAACTAGACAATACCAGTGCCGGCTACGTCCAACTGCTGGTCAAGAAAGGAATGCGTAGGAATATGTTGACGTAATACTCGTTTTAATGAAAGCCGAGAACACCTCTGCACTCCCACGATAAATCACTGGAATATTGGATAAAAGGATTGGGATTACATCAGGCTTCGTTTTGGTAAACGATATGCTAAATTAATGTCGTAACGATTCAATAACGCAGAGGAGCGTGGGTTTGAACCAAAATCCGTTGCCACTAGGCCACCAAGCTCCTTATATCACAAATCAAAAACGATTAAGTTTACGTTCAACTTGTTACTAGGTTTTGATCTGGCGACGACGACAACAACTGCTTTTGAGAAGGATTTGATATCGATTTTCGATCAACACGTTTGTCCTAAAACTCAAATAAGGTAGAGCACTACTTCGGCCTAATCGCCAATTTTGGGCCTATCGAGCAGACAACTTCAAATAAATCCATTGTTTCAAAGTTAACAAGTCAATTATGCATTTGGTACGATACTTTAGTTCAAAAGCTACCGAACGAAGTCAATCCGACCGAATCAATTTTCACTGCCATTCGATAGGCCGAAGTGAATTCAATGGCGTTTGAATGGCGTTTCAATGCATTAGACATAATTTAGAATCCGTAGGCCGAGTTTGGGGTCAAGAAGCAGTGTTAGATTTTCAACAAAATCGCAACAATTTACTTCTATGTAACAAATCTTACGGTACTTACGGAATGGTAAATAAATTAAGAAGTCATCTGCAGTGAAAACATTTAATTTTGTGAAAAATTGAGTCAAAGGGCTGGTTGTGCTTAGTAGGCTCAAAATGAGATCTAAGCCCAATTACATCTTATACATACCCGTCCCTCCAACCGAATTTCATTTCGCTTTATATCATATTATGAAAGAAAGCCGATTCAAAGTATAACTTTATAATGTGAAGGTGCTTTTTGAACCCAGGACGATACTAAAAACTATTCTTGAGTAGGATTTGTTATAGATTTCCGATCAACAAGTCTTTCCTAAAAGTTGAATTTCAATACGGTTTATCTTATATTAAGAATAAATCTGATTTACAATAAAGCTCTATAATGTGAAGGAGCTTGAGATTGAACCCATTATGTTCTACTCAGTATGCAAAATCGGTCGCCACTAGGCTACCAAGCTCCTTATATCACGTTCAACTTGCTGTTATTAGATTTCGGTCCCGGAGGGGACCTCACCGACAACGACAACAACTGCTCTTGAGAAGGATTTACTATGGATTTCCACGTCTTAAACCAACGATCCTATTCAGTAAGCAAAGGCGTCAGCCATCAAGCTAGCAGAGCTAAAGGTTGAATAAAATTTAAACAAATAAATGGAAAGGATATCATCCGAATAGTCTGTAACTAGCCAGACTCTTAATGCTTCATAAGCTTAAAATCATTCGCTCTTCCAAGTTTACAGCTAAAAAAAAAGAAATATACAGTCAAACCTTCCTGGTTGGGCTTTTAATATTTGAGCTGCTTTTAGTTGGGCCTCTGCTGGTTGGGCTATGACCCAATTAAAAAGCAACTGTAGTAGCTGGAGAACCTAGGTTGAAATGAAATGTAAATCATTTTGAATTTGAAACAAATAAAGAGTTAAAAAATAACAACAACACAATTTAAGCATTATGGGAGTTTTTGTTGTAAATTTAATTTATTTTCACGATTTCAACGCTGATTGATAACTAAACCACAATACTTCTTTTTTCAAATCATCATATTGTGTCTAACTTAAACACATTGTCAGTAGTTCACTGCCTATAATCCTATATCAGTCCCATATGGAAAAAATAGTAGGCATTGAGAAAATGGCACTCTAGGTTACGAAGTGCAATTTCCATGTGAATATTTGATAAATCAAAATAAATTAAGATAAAATGAAGCTTGCATGTGTTGTTTTTTTTTTTTATTAATTTATTTGTACAGGCTCAATCGAATAAACTTTACAGAGCCGAGTTATCATTTGCATTATACATGATTAATGTCTTAAATCTAGAGTTAAAGGAATTGAACCGATTACTCGCGGTCGTCTCGAGGTTAGTGGAGATTTACAATTTTTTGGATGGGGAAAGGGAGAAGGAGGTTTGAAATATGATTTATTATACAAATATTTAATTAATCCTAAAACATGAACTTAAAGGGCGAACACGAAATTATTGCGACACCGAAAATGTCATGCCAATTTTCTTATAATGTTTAGAATCAAACCAAAATTTTAGGGTAGTTTTATACATATATTTACTTCAAAAATCAAAAAGTTAATCGATGGAGCCTTGAGTGTAAAATTGAACGCATTTTCGCTTGATGCCCTCCATCAAAGTCTTTACAGTGTCATCCGGTACCAGTTTCTCAGTTTTTTTTTTTCCATTTTCTTAACATGTCCTTCTCGTCTTTGACTGTCTTCTTGCTCTTCCGAAGTTCCCGCTTCATTATTGCCCAGTACTGCTCCACCGGGGACAGTTTGGCGGATTCATGTCCTTTGGAACAAAATGGACAGAATTGGCCTCATACCACTCCAGGACACTTTTAGAATAGTGGCATGATGCCAAATCTGGCCAAAATAGCGGAGCTTCGTCGTGCTGCTGCAAGAACGGCAAAAGGCGCTTCTCGAGGCACTCAGATTTGTAGATCTCGCCATTTACTGTGCCCTTTGTCACGAAAGGCTTACTCCTCAGTCCGCAAGAGCAGATGGCCTGCCAAATGAGATATTTGGAGGCGAACTTCGACATTTTCTTCTTCTTAAATTTGTCGTCCACATCGAACTTGTTCTTGCCGGTGAAAAACTCCAACCCCGGAATTTGCTTAAAATCGGCTTTTATATACGTTTCGTTGTCCATCACACAGCAGCCATATTTTGTCAGCATCTTCTCGTAGAGCTTCCGTGCCCGAGTTTTAGCCGTCGATTGTTGCCGCTCATCGCGGTTTGGGAAGTTCTGTACCTTGTATGTATGTAGTCCAGCTCTCTTCTTTGCATTCTGGACGTAGCTCTGCGACATGCCGATCTTTTTAGCCAAATCACGGCTTGAGACGTTGGGATTTGCTTTAATCATCCGCTTCACCTTTCCCTCCGTCTTTTTGTTCTCCGGTCCCGGGTTTCTTCCAGCTCCTTTGCCGTGGTCCAACGTCAACCGCTCCTGGAACCGCTTCAACACTCTGGAGACGGTTGAATGGTGAATGTTCAACATTTTCCCCAACTGCCGGTGCGACAGGTCAGGAAATTCCAGGTGTTTGGAAAGAATTTGTTCTCTCAACTCGCGTTGGTTCACCTCCATTTTCGTTGAATCGAAAAACACGACTTCGAGTTTGATAGCATGTACACAATACACATCAATGAGAAAGTGTGCAAAATTTGGTTGATTTTAACCCAATGGTAAAAAAGTTATGCCCTGTTGAATGTGTCGCAATAATTTCGTGTTCGCCCTTTATTTCTATTCATCTTGAAAACAAACATTAAAAAAAACTACACGCACAATACACAAACTAAACACAAGGTTAATCAAACTTACAATCTAAGGTTAGTATTCTTAAAGTAAACATATATGAGTTTCATAAACTCCAGATCACGTCTAGCCAAAATATCCCGAACTGGAACATTAGGTTGTCTACCTCGTGCCCGAAGGGAATCGCACAGCTCAGATCTGACTCCACGATGCTCAGCACAAGACCAAAGGATGTGATCGGCGTCTTGGTAACCTTGTCCACATTCACAGAGATTGCTGTCTCCCAGCCCAACACGAAACAAGTGAGCGTTTAACGAATAGTGATTGGACATGAGGCGAGACATCAGACGAATGAAGTCTCGACCCACATCCAACCCCTTGAACCAAGGACTCTTCGACACCTTAGGGATGATCGAGAATAGCCATCGTCCCAAACTCTCTTCACTCCATTTATTTTGCCAGCTGGCGAGCGACTGTTGACGATAAATGAAGAAAAATTCATTGAAGGCGATTTGTCGATCGTAAATATGGCCTTGCATAGCGCCCACCTTAGCAAGCGAGTCCGCCTTCTCATTGCCCGGAATCGAGCAATGAGATGGGACCCATGCAAAGGTGATGACAAAAGATCTTAAAGATAAAGCACTTAAAAGCTCTCATATTTTCATGAGAAAATACGAGGAGTGCTTTACCGGCCTCATAGAGCGAATAGCCTCGACAGAACTGAGACTATCCGTAAAAATAAAATAATGATCTGGTGCAAGTGAGGCGATCGTTTCTAGCGTATAATGTATTGCCGCCAGTTCAGCAACATATACGGAACAAGGAGCATGAAGCATTCGGGAGACGCTATGAAATTCGTTATAAATACCAAAACCAGCGGACGCCTCTATTAGTGATCCATCTGTGAAGAACGATCTTGCGGAATCAACTTGGCCAAACTTTGCAGCGTAAATTGACGGAACAATCATGGAACGATGATGTTCTGGGATTCCACGAATCTCCCGCGTCATAGATAAATCAAAACTAACTGAATTGCCGAAGTCGGAAAAGCATACACGATGGGGATTATGCTGTGAAGGGCTGACATCCTGAGTTATGTACACGTAGTACAATGACATAAAACGAGTTTGAGGGTTTAGCTCAAGAAGCTTCTCAAAGTTTTCGATTACCAGTGTGTTCATAACTTCACAACGGGTGAGGAGCCTGAGGGACAATTCCGAAAACCGATCCGATAGTGGCAACATGCCCGCCAACACTTCGAGACTCATCGTATGAGTCGAGTGCATGCATCCTAACGCGATACGAAGACAACGATACTGTATACGTTCCAGTTTGATGATGTGAGTTTTAGCCGCCGATTGGAAGCACAAACTACCGATAAAATCGTTGTCCGGTACAACGTTAGAAGATCTTGCGGATGAGCTCCCCACCACGTTCCGGTAATTGTTCGGAGAAAATTGATCCTTTGTTGGCATTTTCGTCTCAGATACTCAATGTGGGATCTCCAGGTGCATTTGGAATCGAACCAGACCCCAAGATATTTGAAGGACATGGAATGAGTGATCGGCTTACCCAAAAGTTGAAGCTTCGGTTGTGCTGGGCTATGCTTCCTAGAAAAAAACGACCAACTCAGTTTTCTCCGTGGAGAATTCGATACCTAGCTGGATAGCCCAAGTAGACAAATTGTCTAAGGTATCCTGTAAGGGTCCTTGCAGGTTGACCCCTTTGGGCCCTGTCATAGACACTACGCCATCATCTGCAAGTTGTCTCAACGTGCAGTTGTCACTTAGACAATTGTCAATTTCTCTGACATAGAAATTGTACAAAAGGGGGCTTAAACATGAGCCCTGGGGGAGACCCATGTAACTAAATCGAGAAGCTGTAGAGTTTCCATGAGAAAAGCTCATATGTTCCTCTGACAGCAAATTGTACAAAAAGTTATTAATTAATGGGGAAAGGCCACAAGCGTGGAGTTTGTCTGAAAGGACTTCAACCGATACTGAATCAAAAGCCCCCTTAATATCCAAGAACACAGAAGCCATTTGCTCTTTTTTAGCAAAAGCCAACTGGATTTCTGTGGAAAGCAACGCGAGACAGTTGTTCGTTCCCTTACCCCTACGGAAACCAAATTGAGTATCTGAGAGTAGGTGGTTCGTCTCAACCCATTTGTCGAGGCGAAAAAGGATCATTTTCTCCAACAATTTTCGAATGCACGATAACATCGCGATGGGACGATACGAGTTATGATCTGAAGCCGGTTTTCCAGGCTTTTTAATGGCTATAACTCTCACTCGCCTCCAATCATCTGGAACAATATTGAACTCCAGGAACTGACAAAGCAAGTTCAACATGCGCCTCTTAGCGACGTCTGGGAGGTTCTTCAACAAGTCGAACTTGATCCTATCAGCCCCCGGAGCCGAATTGCGACACGAAAGGAGCGCGAGTGAGAGCTCCTGCATTGAAAAAGGCTGGCTGATCTCGTCTACCGAATTCGTCGTTTCACGAGGAATCATCTGTGCCGGCACGGAATCAGGACATACTTTTCGCGCGAACTTGAGAATCCACCGATCCGAGTACTCCTCGCTCTCGTTGTTCGAAGACCGATTACGCATCCTTCGCGCCGTGTTCCAGAGCGTATTCATCGACGTTTCGCGCGATAAACCGTCCACGAATTGCCGCCAGTATCCGCGTTTCTTGGCTTTGATGAGGCTTTTGAGTTCGCGTTCAAGAGCCGAGTACGCTTCGAAATACTCGGGTGTTCCGCGTTTCCGGAAAAGCTTAAACGCGTCGGACTTTTTACGATAAACCTCAGTGCATTGCTGGTCCCACCAAGAAGGGGAAGGAGGTTTCCTACGAAAAGACGTTCCTGGAACCGGCCGAGTTTGAGCTCGAAGCGCGCTGTCCAAGATCAGATTGGAGAGGAAGTTATATTCCTCCAACGGTGGAAGCTCTTCTACCGACGACACGGCTTCATCTATCGCGGTCTTGAACGTTGTCCAATCGATATTACGGGTGAGGTCGTACGCGACGTTTACGGATTCCGACGAATTGAACCCACTGGCAATCGAAATGTCGATCGGCAAGTGATCACTACCGTGGGGATCCTGGATCACATTCCACGTGCAATCCAACGATAATGAATTAGAGCAAAGTGTGAGGTCTAATCTACTTCCATTTGAGGATGGACCAGCCAGACGTGTTACTTCTCCATTGTTGAGAATTGTCATATTGAAGTTATCACAGAGGTCATATATCAAAGTAGAACGGTTGTCATCATACAGTTCCCCCCAGCCTGTACCGTGGGAATTAAAATCTCCCATAATCAACCGTGGAGTAGGAAGAACTGAACAGATATCTGAAAGTTGTTTTTAACTAATCGAAACTCGGGGAGGAATATACACAGAAGCAATCTTGCCTTTAACAAAAGCTTGACAGGCGACAACTTCAATACCTGGGAATATTGGAAGATTCAGTCTATAGAAGGAATGACACTTTTTGAACCCCCAAAAGTACTCCTCGTCCACGCGAATCCTCACTATCCAGTCGAATAATGTTAAAATCATGAAAAGGAAGATCGATATCTGAAGAGAGCCAAGTTTCACACAGAGCAAATGCATCACAATCATTATTGTGAACCAAAAACTTAAACGATTCTATCTTAGGAATAAGACTTCGACAATTCCACTGTAGAACAGTGATCAAATCCCCGACCTCGTTTGGAAAATTATCCATCGAAGGAGATGATTGCTGCAAGGAGGGGCCACTTTAATGTCAACTGCTTCAAGAGGGTTTTCACAGTAGGAAGCATTGCCAGACCAATGCTTTTCAGAGGATCAGAAATATCGAGGTAATTGAGGATACTGTCCACAATGTTATCAAATGAGAACAACCCAGATGAAGAAGGGGCTTGTGTTCTGAAAATTGGGGCATCGGGGGTTTTGGATGTCCCCGGGAGGGGTGGAAAATCCTGGGTATAATCAGTTCTGCGGAATCCAGGAGGAGTAGAAGTCTCCTTTTTTCCACCACTCCTTGATTTGGGCAAGCTGATTTGGGGTTCTTGATCTGCAACTTTCCGCGAACGGATGCGTTTTCGTTTCCGGGCAGAACCTTCCGGAAAACTGAAAGAAACTACCTCCTCAGCCAAGTCAGAGCCAGACTCGTCATCTGACAAAAGAGCGAAGGGATTTGTTTCGTTGGTCGATGGCTTGGCTGTCTTAAGCATTTCTGCAAAAGACCGCCTGGAACGTTCTTTAAGAGAGCGCTCTAGTTTCTCCCCGCGTTGTTTGTACACCGAACACGACGCGCATGTGTTGTTGTATCAGCAAAAATTTGGCGATCCAAAAAGCAGAACTGTAACTTGACCTCTGGACGATCGAATTTCAAGATAAGACTGATATGCGATTACTTTGCTTGATGGGACAAACTGACTTGATGTTGTTTTCACATTGTTCATGATCAAAGTCCGTAGTTTTATCACGCAATATGAACGTAGATGCCAATTGATAGTGGATAACGTTGTTATCTTAAAATTGATGAATATCCACATGGGACTGATTTGCGATTGAAGGCAGTTCACACGTTATCGGAGCTTCAATTTTATAAATATATATAGGGGAAATGGCTCTAATGTTAACCTATTTATAAATTTTATCTAGATGAACGCGTCATGGGGACGGCATACTAATGGATATTTTTGGTCGCTATTGGAGATTTACTCGATTGCTGAATGGGCCTAAATTAGGGACTTTAGGCCGACATTACATCCATTTCACCTATACATTTTTTCAAATATGCAATTTGAGATACTTAAAGTTTTCAGTGTATTTTTTTCCAGTGTATATTTTTTTCTATAAAAGCACAATACTACTGCACCATTTTGCCTAAGACACCATTTCGATTAAAAAATCGTTCTCGAGATAGGTATTTTTGAATAAATGGATATCATTTTTGCATAAGCCTCTTTGAAAAGTTAGTCACATACAATACTAAGGAACCAAATGTGTAAAGTGGTATGTTGGGCAATAACAAACAATTTTGTAAAATTTCAACTTATTCGGTAACGGTCGCTTTTTTTTTTTTCCTTTGGTTTGTTTTTTCCGTCGATCTTGTTTTCCGTGCTGAGCACCAATGCTACCGACGTGCGAGGAAGGCAGCTCCCACACCTGGACCCTACCTATCGACCCATCAACTCATGAACCGGGGACCAACGGCTTTACTTCCCATCCGAAGGAAGGCGTGATCAGAGATGTTATGCCTCAGAACATCCCGGCGGCGCCGACTGGGATTGAACCCAGGCCTGCTGGGGTGAGAGGTAATCACGCTTATCACTACACCACCGGTGCCGCTGGTAACGGTCGCTTGAAAAATTCGAAAAAAATCGTCATTTGATATGAAACCGCTCTGTTGGTCTAAAAACTTTGGGAGAAACATACATTCTCAGCTGAAGGATGGACACGCTTAATGTTCTTTGGGTGCAGAAGTATAATTTTGTAATCAAAAAACTTGAATTTGTAGCATGGTCACTTTAATGTAAATATAATTTAAGAATTGCCAAGTATTATTTTGAATTTATAATTTGTTTTGCCACCTATTTTTGTATTTCAATATTTATTATCATTCACGTTATGTATTTACCATTAACATTCTTCACTTTGTGGAATACTTACACGTTCATTTAAGTTAAATTGAAATTACTAGGGGAAATTGATGTAATATCGGCCTAAATGCCCCTAATTTGGGCCCATACATAAATTCCGTAATTGACTAAATTTTCAAAACCGACCAAAAATATCCATTAGTATCGTCCCAATGACGCTTTCATCTAGATAAAATTGATAAATAGCGGATTTTTAGCGATGGACCCAATCTTAGATCTATAGGCCAACATTAGAGCCATTTCCCCTATTACAAATCAAAGGTATTGTTCGAATCCGAACCATTCTCTCTCGTAAAAAATAAATCGAACCAGAAATAGATTGAAGCGAGACAGATTAATCAAACGGTATGAGCAAGAGAGAGATAGAGTTTCAGTCGGCTCAAGATTGCAGTTGATGAGATTTGTCGTTTAAAAAAGGTCGTTAATTACTTCGGTAATTGACGTACTTCCGACGGCAAAGACTATGATCACGATTTGTTCTGAGGGTTTTTGGAACGTCCTTTCGTCCATTTTGACCTGGACCGTGGAAAAGGCGAGAGTACGTGAAAATTTCACTATTAAATAGTTCTTGTGTCGCGGTGTGTTTAAATATTTTTTTTTTATTAATTACTTTATTTGTACAGGCTCAATCGAATAAACTTTACAGAGCCGAGTTATCATTTTTGTTATACATTATTGATTTCTTATATTTAAAGTTAAAGGAGCTGGACCGGATACTCGCGGTTGTCTCGAGGTAAGTGGGGATTTACAATTTTTTTTGGATGGGAAAAGGGAGAGGGAGGTTTGAAATGTGGTTTACGATACAAATATTTAATTAATCCTAAAACATGAACGAATTTCTATTCATTTTGAAAACAAACATAAAAAAAACCCACACGTACAAAATACAAACTAAACACATGGTTAATAAAACTTACAATCTAATGTTAATATTCTTAAAGTAAACATATATGAGTTTCATAAACTCCAGATCGCTTCTAGCCAAAATATCCCGAACTGGAACATTAGGTTGTCTACCTCGAGCCCGAAGGGAATCGTACAGTTCAGATCTGACTCCGCGATGCTCAGCACAAGACCAAATAATGTGATCTGCGTCCTGGTAACCTTGTCCACATTCACAGAGATTGCTGTCACCCAGCCCAACACGGAACAAGTGAGCGTTTAACGAGTAGTGATTGGACATGAGGCGAGACATCATACGAATGAAGTCTCGACCCACATCCAACCCCTTGAACCAAGGACACTTCGACACCTTAGGGATGATTGAATATAACCATCGTCCCAAACTCCCTTCACTCCATTTATTTTGCCAGCTGGCGAGTGACTGTTGACGATAAATGAAGAAAAATTCGTCGTAGGCGATTTTTCGATCGTAAATATCGCCTTCCATAGCGCCCACCTTAGCAAGTGAGTCAGCCATCTCATTGCCCGGAATCGAGCAATGAGATGGGACCCATGCAAAGGTGATGACAAAAGATCTTAAAGATAAAGCACTTAAAAGCTCTCGTATTTTCATGAGAAAATACGAGGAGTGCTTTACCGGCCTCATAGAGCGAATAGCCTCGACAGAACTGAGACTATCCGTAAAAATAAAATAATGATCTGGTGCAAGTGAGGCGATCGTTTCTAGCGTATAATGTATTGCCGCCAGTTCAGCAACATATACGGAACAAGGAGCTTGAAGCATTCGAGAGGCACTATGAAATTTGTTAAAAATACCAAAACCAGCGGACGACTCTATTAGTGATCCATCTGTGAAGAACGATCTTGCGGAATCAACTTGGCCAAACTTTGCAGCGTAAATTGACGGAACAATCATGGAACGATGATGTTCTGGGATCCCACGAATCTCCCGCGTCATAGATAAATCAAAACTAACTGAATTGCCGAAGTCGGAGAAGCATACACGATGAGGATTATGCTGTGAAGGGCTGACATCCTGTGTTATGTACACGTAGTACAATGACATAAAACGAGTTTGAGGGTTCAGCTCAAGAAGCTTTTCAAAGTTTTCGATTACCAGTGGGTTCATAACTTCACAACGGGTGAGGAGCCTGAGGGACAATTCCGAGAACCGATCCGATAGTGCCAACATGCCCGCCAACACTTCTAGACTCATCGTATGAGTCGAGTGCATGCATCCTAACGCGATACGAAGAAATTGATCCTTTGTTGGCATTTTCGTCTCAGATACTCAATGTGGGATCTCCAGGTGCATTTTGAATCGAACCAGACCCCAAAATATTTGAAGGACATAGAATGAGTGATCGGTTTACCCAAAAGTTGAAGCTTTGGTTGTGCTGGGCTATGCTTCCTAGAAAAAACGACCAACTCAGTTTTCTCCGTGGAGAATTCGATACCTAGCTGAATAGCCCAAGTAGACAAATTGTCTAAGGTATCCTGTAAGGGTCCTTGCAGGTCGACCCCTTTGGGCCCTGTCATAGACACTACGCCGTCATCTGCAAGTTGTCTCAACGTGCAGTTGTCACTTAGACAATTGTCAATTTCTCTGACGTAGAAATTATACAAAAGGGGGCTTAAACATGAGCCCTGGGGGAGACCCATGTAACTAAATCGAGAAGCTGTAGAGTTTCCATGAGAAAAGCTCATATGTTTCTCTGACAGCAAATTGTACAAAAAGTTATTTATTAATGGAGAAAGGCCACAAGCGTGGAGTTTGTCTGAAAGGACTTCAACCGATACTGAATCAAAAGCCCCCTTGATATCCAAGAATACAGAAGCCATTTGCTCTTTTTTAGCAAAAGCCAACTGAATTTCAGTGGAAAGCAACGCGAGACAGTCGTTCGTTCCCTTGCCCCTACGGAATCTAAATTGAGTATCTGAGAGTAGGTGGTTCGTCTCAACCCATTTGTCCAAGCGAAAAAGGATCATTTTCTCCAACAATTTTCGAATGCACGATAACATCGCGATGGGACGATACGAGTTATGATCTGAAGCGAGTTTTCCAGGCTTTTTAATGGCTATAACTCTCACTTGCCTCCAATCATCCGGAACAATATTGAGCTCCAGGAACTGACAAAACAAGTTCAACATGCGCCTCTTAGCGACGTCTGGGAGGTTCTTCAACAAGTTGAACTTGATTCTATCAGCCCCCGGAGCCGAATTGCCACACGAAAGGAGCGCGAGTGAGAGTTCCAGCATTGAAAAAGGCTGGCTGATCTCGTCTACAGAATTCGTCGTTTCGCGAGGAATCATCTGTGCCGGCACGGAATCAGGACATACTTTTCGCGCGAACTTGAGAATCCAACGATCTGAGTACTCCTCGCTCTCGTTGTTCGAAGACCGGTTACGCATCCTTCGCGCCGCGTTCCAAAGCGTATTCATCGACGTTTCGCGCGATAATCCGTCCACGAATTGCCGCCAGTATCCGCGTTTCTTGGCTTTGATGAGGCTCTTGAGTTCGCGTTCAAGAGCCGAGTACGCTTCGAAATACACGGGTGTTCCACGTTTCCGGAAAAGCTTAAACGCGTCGGACTTTTTACGATAAACCTCAGTGCATTGATGGTCCCACCAAGGGGAAGGAGGTTTCCTACGCAAAGACGTTCCTGGAACCGGCCGAGTTTGAGCTCGAAGCGCGCTGTCCAAGATCAGATTGGAGAGGAAGTTATATTCCTCCAACGGTGGAAGCCCTTCTACCGACGACACGGCTTCCTCTATCGCGATCTTGAACGTTGTCCAATCGATATTACGGGTGAGGTCGTACGCGACGTTAACGGATTCCGACGGATTGAACCCACTGGCAATCGAAATTTTGATCGGCAAGTGATCACTACCGTGGGGATCCTGGATCACATTCCACGTGCAATCCAACGATAATGAATTAGAGCAAAGTGTGAGGTCTAATCTACTTCCATTTGAGGATGGACCAGCCAGACGTGTTACTTCTCCATTGTTGAAAATTGTCATATTGAAGTTATCACAGAGGTCATATATCAAAGTAGAACGGTTGTCATCATACAGTTCCCCCCAGCCTGTACCGTGGGAATTAAAATCTCCCATAATCAACCGTGGAGTAGGAAGAACTGAACAGATATCTGAAAGTTGTTTTTAACTAATCGAAACTCGGGGAGGAATATACACAGAAGCAATACAAAGGCTCTTGCCTTTAACAAAAGCCTGACATGCGACAACTTCAATACCTGGAAATTGTGGAAGATTCACTCTATAGAAGGAATGGCACTTTTTGATCCCCAAAAGTACTCCTCCTCCTCGCGAATCCTCACGATCCAGTCGAATAATGTTAAAATCATGAAAAGGAAGATCGATATCTGAAGAGAGCCAAGTTTCACACAGAGCAAATGCATCACAATCATTATTGTGAACCAAAATCGGTCATTATTGTGAACCAAACCGGTCAAATTTTTGTGTGTGCGTTCGTATAGAGAAAAGGTAATTCGTGGATAATTGTGTTGTATGGAGATTGTGTGTTAACGCGTCGAACAGCCGTTCGACGGCTTTTTATTTAGAATACGTTTCTAGCGATATACACCCGAAGCTCGACACACCGCATCTTTAGTTAGACGCTACTCTCGACCCCACGCTTCCGCGTCAAGAGTCCCGGTTTGAGGGTAAAGCCGGAAGGGAACAAACCGTTCTGACAGAGCGGCCATTTCGCTATTCCCGCCACACGCCACGTTCCCCAACGTAGTCTGCAGCGCCGTTGCATTTCGACGCGAGTTCAGTACCAGTTTCGACACCAACCATCGACTGGGAATCTCCGTAGCATCATCGTCGATCGACGCATTTCGGGCGATAAACACAATACCACCGCAAACCAGCCGGTATCTGCTTTGCTGACCAATTCATCGGGCAGCTGTTTTGGAACCGTGAGTAAACCAAACAATTAATCAAACCATGCGTATGCGTTAACTAAAGGGTGATACGGTCAAAATTTGGTCAAGGGAAAACGCGTGTAAATCGGTGAAATCGTTTATTTAAAAAATCAAATTAAATTTCTTTTTCAAGTTCAATTAGTATAAAATTCAGGAAAAATATTCAGTTAGGCTTCCGCTTTTCCAAATCCGAATTGCCGGGCCTTACGCTTGACCCCTGTCATCAGATTTTGTACAGCCACCTTGTCCACCTTCTTCGCCGCAGAAAGCCAGTTTGCCTTGAACTGCTGCTCGCCCTTAGCAGTTATTTTGGTCTTCTTTAGGTTCCGCTTGACAATAGCCCAGTATTTCTCAATTGGGCGGAGCTCTGGCGTGTTGGGAGGGTTCTTGTCCTTGGGAACTACCTGCACGTTGTTGGCGGCGTACCACTCCATGGCCTTTTTACCGTAATGGCAAGATGCCAAATCCGGCCAAAACAGCACGGAACAACCGTGTTTCTTCAGGAAAGGCACCAGACGTTTATTCAAACACTCTTTCACGTAAATTTCTTGGTTGACAGTCCCGGAAGCTATGAAAATGCTGCTTTTCAAGCCACAGGTACAGATGGCTTGCCAAACCAGATATTTCTTTGCGAACTTTGACAGTTTCATGTGCTTGAAAACATCTGCTACCTTTCCCCTTCCTTTTGCCGTATAAAACTCCTGTCCCGGAAGCTGCTTGTAGTCGGCTTTGACGTAGGTTTCGTCGTCCATTACCACGCAGTCAAACTTCGTCAGCATCGTCGTGTACAGCCTCCGGGATCGCGCTTTGGCCGTCGTATTTTGTTTATCATCGCGATTTGGAGTCACTACCTTCTTGTAAGTCGATAGTCCGGCTCGTTTTTTGGCTCGATGCACGGTTGTAGACGATACACCCAGCTTATTTGCGGCATCTCGGAGAGAGAGGCTAGGGTTTCGCTTGAAACTACCGGCAACTCTCTTTGTCGTCTCAGCGGCTTCCGGTTTTCGATTTCCCCCCGATCCAGACTTCCTGGCTGTCGACAAACGTTCCCCAAACACTTTAATTACATTTGTAACGGTTGATTTGGCAACTTTTAGCGATTTTGCCAACTTTGCGTGCGAGTAGCTCGGATTTTCGCGATGCGCGAGCAAAATTTTGATACGCTGCTCTTCTTGCTTGGACGGCATTTTGACAACTGAAGAGTGAATTCCAAAATCAAAATAGGAGCAACATTCTACACACACACACCTTCAAAATGAGGGGTGTTCAGGTTTTTTAAATGCAAAATTGAAAGAAATACGACAAGTTGATATTGACCAAATTTTGACCGTATCACCCTTTACACCACACACACCACGAAAGAATAGCTCGATGAGTGAAAATAGCTAGCAATGACTATAATAAATCCGCAGCAGTGCCGGTGGTGTAGTGGTAAGCGTGATTACCTCTCACCCCAGCAGGCCTGGGTTCAATCCCAGTCGGCGCCGCCGGGATGTTCTGAGGCATAACATCTCTGATCACGCCTTCCTTCGGATGGGAAGTAAAGCCGTTGGTCCCCGGTTCATGAGTTGATGGGTCGATAGGTAGGGTCCAGGTGTGGGAGCTGCCTTCCTGGCACGTCGGTAGCATTGGTGCTCAGCACGGAAAACAAGATCGACGGAAAACAAACCAAGGAAAAAAAATATAATAAATCCGCCCACACAGTAGGGAAACTAAAGAAACACGAATATGAAAGCCTTTTTGTTTTTTTTTTGTTTTCCTTGATTTGTTTTCACGTGTCTCGATCGGCGGGGATTTTTCGATAAGTGAGTTCCTCCGGTGATGATACTAGTGAGTGGCGTTTTTCGTGAGTAGATAGAACGACCAGTAGCATCAACCATGCTCTTGTCGCGATCGAGGCGGCCTCTACTTGTGGAGAATCTCGATCCATCTTACCATTTGAGTTTTCTGTTTCGTTCTCAATTTAAATTTTTGGTTCTGATTGAAACAAGCCCGCCCTGAGGTCGGGTTTCTAGCCGGGCATAGAAGATTCGACGGACGGTCCTCCCCGGTGGCGGTTAAGTCGTCCGTTTATCGAGCCAGGGAACGTTACAGGAGACGGAAAACCGTTAGCCGCATTTTGCGCGCTACATATTGTTACAAAAGCTGGTTGAATAAAGCGGTATATTGTAATGTCATCACTTTTTATTATTTTGATTAAAAATTACTTGATGAATGTGGGCGTCTTCGTGGAATACTTGTATAAAGAGAGAGAGAGAAGGATTAGTAATTTCTATTTAATTCCACTACCTTATTTGCATATCCTTGACAGATACGCGTATTTAATATACAATTTTCAGTGTCTTGTACTAATAGTATTCTCTCTCTCTCCCTCTCTCTCTTTATAAAAAAAAATAGCCGGAATTACCGGTAATTTGAAAGTGGTTCGGTATTACCAACCCCGCTTGGATATGTGCATAAATACAGGTAGAGATTAATGGACCCATTTTATTGTGCCCAACAGATAAAATAATCTATATTATCGACCACATAGCTTCCCAGAAAACCTTAAGTTATTAATTCCGATTGATACAATCCGCAGCATTCCATCACAATCGACAAACTTTTTTTTATAGAGTTCTGTGGACGAAGATTGCTACTGGCACTGCAGACAAACGTGGTACATCGGAACACTCTTATCAATATTTGCCCACCGCCAGCTTGACTGCTGAAATGTACTGGGGTTAAATGTTGTTACGACGATAGCATACATCTGCTGGATAAAACTTTTTCCTCCCGTCATTCGCCCACTCCATCGAACAATAGAAATAGTTCATCAAAGACACACGAAAGCTCTGCTCGTTGCACAATGGTTGGAAAAATGCGAATCACGGCCAAAAATGTTTGTATGCACGGCAAATGAATCTGACTTATATTTGAGTGCCGTTCACTCAAATTACAAAATTTACTCATTCTATGAGTGACCTAAGCTCCTGCGAATTTGATTGAACCGGACTCAAATATTAGTCAGATTCATTTTCCGTGTAGTTCCAGATGAATCGCTTTACTATTACGGAGCAGCAAAGATAAATATTTGAGGAAAAAAACTGTAATTTTCCATACACACTGGAAGAAATTTGCACCTGATTGAGGTTGAATTTTTTGATAACTAATATTTAATAAAACGATACAATCAAATTTCCAGGATTGACTCATTTATGCTTAAGTGTATTAGTAAGTAAACTAAATAGTGTGTTGTTTGAAATGATGCTCAAAACATTGAAAACTTATTATTAAAATACCAATTTTCCAACAGATTGTTTTCAAGAATTAGCAACTTTACGCAAACTTTTGACGCATATTTTGAAAGACCAAGAAACGACAAGAGATGTTATGAAAATTACCATCATACTTAATGTGGTCTATACAGAACTCTATTGAGTTTGAATTGATTGCTCCTACAATGCTAGAAAGGTTAATATGTCAGCGTTAAAATGGTATATAATAATCATATAAACACAAGTTTTTATTGTTTCATAAATTTCTTGTTTTCAACTAAAAAAATTCATAAATAATTAATAAAAAATAGCAGTTTCCAAGTAGCATTCCTGAAATTATAAACTTTGGAGTCATTTTTAAAAATATTGACAATGAACTAAAAAACACATTCATAAACACATTAAAATCGAAATGGCATTGTAGCAATTTTGGCCACCCCTTTATATGGACCCTTCTTAGTGCGTCGGTTGAAAAGGTATCTACAATGGCAAACACATGTGTGCAGGAGAGCCCGCGGTATATACGTCATAGAAGGTGAAGAAAAGACGAAACCGAAAAATAAAATAAAAACAAAAAGTTACAAACAGTGATTTTCCCCCGACGCAGTTGGTTTCCATTCGAACTTTCTCGCTTTCTCCCAAGTCTGCTAGTCACTGCTCTGCAAAACATTATAAGTCAATAAAACTCAATCAAAGTGTAAACGTGTGTAAAATAATTCCCTTTCCACCGAATGTATCGTCTTTTTCTACGTTGGTTTCCTTTCCCTGATGGAGGTGGTATATTCCCTTTGGCATCCTCAGAAAAGTACATGAAATGGTTCAAACTGATAGTGACTTCACTTTGAAAAGTAAAAAAAAATGTTCCAAAGAATTCGTTTACACATATTGCAATTCATGCTTCAACAACTGCATTTCGCCCGCTGTCGGAGATCAACCTAAATCTTTCACCCAACTGTCAGAAATATTCATTAGGATAATGGATTTATCGCTTCCACTAAAATTCATCGTCACGTCAACACGGGGGTCACACCGGGCGGCAGCTGACAATCTCTTATCTTTCATCATCCGTCCGGTCCACTCACAAATCACTCACAGACCGACAGTCAGCATATTGGCATACAGTGACGTGGACAGGATGGATTGGCAGTGAAAATCAAGGGATAATGATCCTTGTCGAAACGCCTCTGCTCAGAGTTCCTTCTGCCGCCATCAAGACCATAATATCCGGGAGCGCAGCATTTCCCGGGATAAGCAACTAATCAATGGAAACATTAGTGTGTCAATATGCCCTGCGGTATTTTCGCACGAGTGGCACCCGTCTATGGCCACTCTGTTGTGGCGTGGGAGGTGAGAAGCGATTTGCGCCTATCATTCACACAATTCGTTCGCTGTCCACGCAGTGACAACTGCTTTCGTCAGCTTATATGCCGATACAACTGTGCATGAATTCGAAGTAGATGAGCTTGGGATCCATTCGATATCCACACGGAAAAACGACGGAGGACGACAGCATAAATAAACGATGGCCAATCTGGACAATCACCACTCAACGAGAAAGCTTTTGTGTGTCATCGAGGGACTGAGATTAGGAGATTTTCCAATTTTTTTCGCCACATGAGGCAATTTTGCTTCGCATTATGCAGACACGATGAAGCTTCGAGATCCACTAACGAACTTACACTTTGTAACTTGAACATTGAGCTAAGTCATTACCCTTTTGCACCCGCAAGAAGTTCATTCTGATGATAATCGAACGCAGTCAAATGAAATCAACCAAATTAGTTTGTCGTTGTCCCCGGAGGGTCTTAAAATCAATAAATCTTCACCATTTTCGCTTTATAACGGATGATTTTTTTTATCAAAACGATTTCAGCTCTCAGTTTAATCGATGCTCCCTTTTTCATCTACCAAGAAGGGAACGTAAATGTTTCGCATAATCATCTTTCAGATTTTTTGATTGATTGCTTATGGCTTCCTCACAAATTTATGTGAATCTATAATGCAAACTTTTATAGCGGTCACTTAAAAATTAAACCGATAAATTGGGAAATTAATTTCGAGTGCTGACGATGGATAAACAACGGCAAGTAACGCAGCGGAGAAGGCAATCAATTATTGATAGATTCTAGTCGCCATTTCCGTTAGCTTGAAGATCCGTCAAGGAAGGGGACACATTTGACTAATGCCTTACCATTTGACAAATAAATGTTTCTGTTATGAGCGATCAAAATTATTGGTGTCCTTTTTTCCGTGAAGATTAAGATTAATGAGCGTGTCAGGAGAAATAATTTTCTTTTGGACTGCAACCACAGACTGATTTGCATTTTCTCCTAGTTGTCTAAGTAAGTGTAAGAAAATGCTAAAAGAAGTTAGCACCCGATGTACATTCAGAAGGTTTTTTAAATGATACGATTGACGGATAAAATTTGTTCCACTTCACATTATCTCGTGCTTACATCTGGCGATTTACTCTATGAACAGAAATTAACGAAGCTGAATGATGTATTGAGACCTGAACGTGCTGTAGCGGAGCGGAGCCAAATCTGCGATGGCATGATAGAAACAATTCTAGATAGAGCTGGAATTAGGGCGTAACAGCTTTTGTAAACAATGACTTCTATCGATGATTTCTAGGAATTCAAGGCACGTCCACGCAGAGCAACCTAACCATCGGATAGGGGAAGTCTTTCCATACCCGATGAGGATGTTGGTTTGCGTGGGCGAGCCTTGAATTTCTAGAAATCATCAAGAGAAGTCATTGTTTACTAAATCTGTTTGGCCCTGATTCCAGCTCTATCTAGAATTAGTACTTTTCTCCCTTTCGTACCTACGCAAAACCTCGCCCCGCACGTGAAATACCGCTCAGGACGGAATTCACCTTAAAGACCCAACCGGGAAATAATAGATTCTATAACAGATTTGCATAAAAAGTATGCAGACTTTATAATGTTTTGGATGAACAGATTGTGTTATGTGGTCGTCGGAAGATTTTTGTAAAAATTGTAATTTTTATGACAGCAAATTTTGGAACAAAGTTTATTTCCCCAAATGCTTTGCGGTAGAAAATTATCTCGTGAATGTTTCATATGGAAATTAATTATGGAAAAACTTGAGTAGCCACCAACAATGGCCAACCACCCTACTGCTTTCTCTCTGAGATGACCAAGTTGGTCATGACGAGAGGAGCTACACAATAGTTAGGCAAAGAAGAATTGCATTATAACACACCATCGACTGGAAATGCTTTCGGCAACGTGGGGCTTTAGGTAGTGATGAAACGTCGCTAGAACTATTCCACAGCCGCAGTCAGTAATGAGCAAAAGGAGGACGCACACTTTTTGCCTGTAGATTGGAAGACATACTTCAAATCTCCGCGCACATCGTACGGGTTAGGTAAAAGGTGTGCGTTTGACTTTGTACTGTCGCATTAATGACCCTTCGCTCATTTTCAACTTCTATTCAATTTTCATACTGCCGTACTCTAACGGAACTATCTACCTACCCTCTCCTTAAGAACATTATCCAGTTAATAAATTATCACACTAAAGCTTCATGTTAGCATTTCCAACCAACTCTGAAAATCGCTAACTTCGTGTATGAAGTAACATAAAAACACTTTGAATACATGAAATACTTGCTTTAAATTTTCGGATGGCTTGTGTGTGAATGTATGTGTATACACTAATACTAGTATACTAATGTTGATGATGGTTGAAGAATGTTTCAAAAATAAGAAGAATCCCAATGGATTGACTGTGTCTTTAACCTTAATGTAGATTGATCTATTTGAATAGTGACGCGAGATTTGGCTCTTCTCAGCAAACATGTTCGGCAAAAGATAAAAAATGCCATCACACTGTTTGCCAAGTTGTCAAATAAATGACATGACATATACAAACCGAATATTTGCCATAGCAATATTTGGTTAAATATATTTGGCACCTTGGTCAAATATATTTGTCAAAATTGGCCAAATATTTGACGTTTTGTCAAACAGTGCGATGCAAGCTTTAAGGTGGGGCTTATTTTTAATAATCGTGCGGGGACGCGTTTTCCCATGTGGAAAATGTTAGTTGGTACTAATTATGTAACATAATTTTTTTTGCGTTTTTCGTTGACATTTGGATGTGGCGCAAGGGATTAAGGTCCAAAAAAGCTTCTTCAAATAAAACATACACACTTAGATCATTTAACAGGAGTCAGTATTTTTACTTGGTTTTTGAATTGCTGAAAAAGTTGGTAAAAATTCAAATGACCGTTATCCGTAAGGAATCAAAGAAATCGACAAATTCTATTTTCCATAATTAAATGTGGTTAACAGAACCCTTATTTTTTTAATTTTACACAGATTTTCAAACTTGCCCAGCACTAATGAGACCCCCCTCTACACTGCCTCAGGGTCGGCATACACGTGTGACTATCGCGGCCAAGGAAACACTCAAATACTCCTAACACACCCCGATGAACTTTCACACAGGTCTCTTTAATTTCCCTAACTTTCCCACTTTCTTATCGGCTATATCCTACCTTAGCCTTCACTAGTTCTTCCTTCATCTTCCGTTGTCGATGGGGGCCCCTTTCTCCTCCGTTCCGATACACCTTCAACTTCACTTTCTCCTTTTGTTTTGCTTCTGTCCTTCGTCCCTCATTTTCGACTGTGGGTTGCTCAGTCGATTCACCTCTTAACACTTCACTCTCCTCTCCTCCTACGGGTGCTCCCACGGTACCGTTTGCCGAGCCATTCGCGAACGGTATAACGAGTCCACGACGCTCAAGGCAGATCCACAATGTGTAATTCTCGTCTAGCCTGTGGTTTATCCACTCAGGGTCGGCTGGCTTGCTCAAGGAGGACTCAGAAACAAAGCGGACAAAGACACAATAAAGCAGAACAAAGACAAGTCATCCTTAGGCTCGGAAAATAGAAATAAAGTTACAAATAGAAATTTCACTTAAACATTCTTAAATTTTATTCCAACAAGATACATAGGTTGGAGGGTGAGCTCGTTGCGGCCGTTGCTGCATCCGATGGGGCCCTTTGGTCCGTTGCATGCGAGGAGGAGGAGGAAGGGAAAACTCATACCTTTGTTGAATGCAGGTTACATGCCAAAACGTGGTCTCCGGGCAGTTTCTGGTTACCGCCTGTGACTACGCCCGATGCTTCTTCTGTCCGGGGTGATCTTGAGAGGGTTCGTCGTGTGCCCGCCGACGGGAAGTGAACTCATAGGTCAGGAGCCCAATAAGCGGGGGTGGACCCGCCGGACCTTAATGGGCCCTAACCTCCAAAACGTCCGTTCTAGCTTCCACGTCGCGTGTGGTCCAATGAAGTAGCGGTTGGGGCTCGTTGACCACCGGAACCGTAGCGTGTTGAGCAGGGGCTTACTTGTGGTCCGTCCTGGAATGATGTCCAACAGTAACCCTCCGGGTGACGTTCCAGGGGGGAATTCCGTGGATATTCCCCACACTAATCACCGAAGAGGGGTTCGAACACGCCGGACTTGCAGCGAATGATCTGGACACGCCGAGGTTGACGCCCCGATCAGTACAGTCACACGATCGTAGTCTTCCACGCTGTATCTTCCAGGCTAGGGGCCGTAATAGTACCCCGGTATCACACTTCACTGACTTCGTGGTTACTTCACCAAGGTTGACTCGTGACCTTCAACCAACCACTGTCACTTGAACACCCGATAGCTGGTATAGTGTTTTTTTTGCGCACTTCTGCTCGTTTCGACGGACCAAGCTCAACTGTCCCGATCTCTACAATTCATCTCCTCTCAACCTCCTAGATGCTCCACTCCTTGTCTTTTCCTCTCTCTCCTCCTCCATCTCCTTTGACATATCTCCGGAACTACGAAGACGCATTGTTTGCCATGGTGAGATGTGAGATGTCTCAACATTTATTCCCATGAAGCAGCATTCAATAGTTTTTAGTACTTTTTGTAGGGTAAATGGTTTAGTGCGGTTTTTGCCGTCTTTTTTTATCATTTACAGTAATAGCAATCTAGTAAACCGTACACCACTTTTATTATGTGTGTTTACGAGATTGTTCTTTTTTTTTTTTGTTTTTTATCTTTTGTTTTTGGTTCTTATTTTGTCTACATGCAAAGACTTACATGATTCAATAAAAGAGTGCTGGGTGACTAGTTATATGGTTTTTTTTTTATTTAGGGTTAGGTATTTTATTATGTGTTGTGTAGCCGGTTCTTCAGGTTATGACCACGGGAGTCCAGCAATGTATATATATGTTTTCAAGTCTGCCTTATATGTGTTTCAAATTGTATAATATAATTTAACAGACTGTTTTTTTTTTTTTAAATACACATAGAAAACAAACCCCGTGAAGGAAACAGAACACATGAAATAGTAACTTAAAACTACTGTACATTTGAAAGAAATATATCGAGCCGAGCAAGAACAATAAATAAATTAAGTGTTTTTAAATATTTGATTACTCCTAATGGAAATTTACTGTGATAAACAAAACGATGTCCCTTATCTTTTAAGTATAACTTGTCCTTGGACATGCATATTGTGCCGAGCATTGAACCGGTAACAAATGGCGATGAACACAGACTAGTGAACGCGGCTGGTTCTAGGATGGATCGGAATACGGTTGTATTTACACGATAACTTTGGGGTTTGACGGCAGTAGGTCGAACACAACGAACACTACGGGGTCTGACCGCGCCGTAGATAAATGTTAACGGTAAACTACGGGGTCCTGTGGGCACAATAGGATACCATGATGGCGGTTAATGATGAGAACAATTCGGGTTTTGACTTGAAGGATTTTTTTACCTGGATATTTTAGTAGGTTGGCTCCTCCTCCACTACTGATCGAGTTTCACGCCTCAAGACTCATGCAGACTAATAACTTTATTTCCCTTTTCGAATAACGATCTTTCACTACGAAAAGATATATATCACATTCGTTTTGGGTTTGTCTAGCTTGGTTTTCGACTATCACTTTTGACTTTTGCCAGGCAATTGGCTTGTAACGATGGTGGGTGATTTCCTTGCGCTCTCGATCGTTGATCCATTTTCCATCAGCATCTCCCGATGGTCACCCAATCCTGCTGTCAGCGGCATCTGGCTGTGAGTAGCGGAACTTCGTGGCGTGGTTGCGTGCTGTCCAGTGAGTGGTGGACGGTGTTGGCACTAATATTTGAATCCTTTCCTGGCATTCATAGCATTTAAATCGAAACACTAATTTCGGGACAATCTTAACAATCTTAGACAGATAGACACACCACTGGTTACAAACTTTTACCGAATAGTTCCGCAATTCAAAAACCCAGTAAAACCCGCACATGGGCTTACGCTTACATATTGATGTATCACAATCAGTATCGTTGCAGTTTTATATACAGCGTGAGTAAATATGATAATGTGAGAGAAACAAAGAGAATGGTAGAGAAAGAGAGAGATAAAACGAGAAAAAGGAAGTGTAAAGGTGGGTTTAGACAGGGCAAGTCAATTGATCAAGTCCATTGAATTCAACTGGCTTAAACAACAATCAATACGAAACTACCGATTTTAAATTGGATCACTACTTGACTAGCCTATTGGTCCCAAGCAAATCGATTAACGTACCCCATTCTAGTCGAAATTCTAGTACTACGCAATGTTTGTTTTGATTCACTATGAAAGTTTGACAGATAAAATGAGGGGTTAGTGGATTTTCCTATGTTTCGAGGGGTGAATCGATTAGCTTGAGACCGAAGATAGTACCAGAGCTGAGCCAAAAAGTTGAGCACGTTATTTCGGGACCATCTAGTCTTAGAGTTACCTCTATGGCTTGAACGCGAATTGAACGTGTAAACCATGCCATTCAACTGACTTGATCAACTCACTTGAATTGAAAAAAGTTGAACCATGCTCAACTTTTCAAGCCAATTGAATTCAACTGAGTTAATCATTTGACTTCAGTGTTCACTCGGCTGTCGACAAAAGCAGGCCACTCTCGATGTGTGCTACGCGATCGTCTGTTTACTCGGCAGCAACCATTGTGTGGTCCTCCTCATTGTTCTTCATCAGCAGTTCTTTCGGTCGATGCGTCGTCGACTTTGGAAAGCAACCGTTTCGTGATGAGTGTGTGAGTGCTGACCACGTTTTGCGTCCATTGCTGCAATGGACGCGCTCTGACCCTCGTTGGCGTACAACAATTTGCCATACAATGAAACTACTGGAAGCGGCTCCAGTTCTGATGGAGGAGGCTTTTTGGATAGCGGAAGATAAAGTGTTTATTGTGTTGTACCTTTTGACTATAGCTTTAAGATGTATTGTATAGTGACCATGAATCCTCGGCTCTGTTAAGTTAATTCGGTTGAGCCTTATCAAATAAATTAATATACAAAAAAAAAAAAAAATCATTTGACTTGCTTAGTCCAAACCCAACTTAAAGGTAAACTCTCTCTAAATAGATATTCAAGCGAACAACGAGCTAAAAGAAGGATTTTGAGTTATGCTGGGTTTAGACTAGGCAAGTCAAATGATCAGCTCAGTTGAATTCAATCGGCTTGAAAAGTTGAGCCTGGTTCAACTTTTTTCAATGCAAGTGAGTTGATCAAGTCAGTTGAATGGCATGGTTTACACGTTCAATTCGCGCTCAAGTCAGTTGAATTCAACTGACTTGATCAATTGACTTGCCCTGTCTAAACCCAGCTTTACGGTAGTAAATGTGCATGGTAAAAGTGATCGAATAGGCAACTCGGAAACCCTCCGAAGGAGAAGGAGAGTTGACTTATTTGAAATGTGATCTGATTAGGGGAAACGCTCCTATAGTTACGGTACGTTAGAAGCGTTAGGTTCCTATAGTTGTGCATGGAGTCTCAATACACAACTATAGGAACCTAATCAGCGACTCACCACAGCAGTCGATCAGTAAGGTTGTCCAGAAATACGGAGTTTAATCACCTACGGTTTCCGGTTCGACTATTCACCATACCGAATCAACACTTTCTTTAAATCGATTATTAGAAAGAGCAAGAAACCAGTTGGTTATCAGAACGAATTAAATTTAAGAAGATCGGTTGGATCAATACGTAAAAAAAACAATAATGAATATTAGCATTAGGGTAAACGCACCAATAGTGGAGCTACGTTAGTACAATGTGTTCCTACAGCGGCTTATGGATACTCCATGAGCCACTGTAGGAACACATTATACAGACGTACCTGCACTATTGGTGCGTTTACCCTACTAATTTCAGTTTTATTCAGTCGAATCTTTGTAAATATTTGTTTGTTAATTTGTTTAAATATTTCATAATTTTTATATATGAGTTGTATACAAAACGAATTTTCGTAACGATCTCGAGGAAAAACTGCAGTAAAAAGTTATTTGAAGTATGCGTAAGTACCTGAGCACCGCTGGCAGCTATAATGAGTCATTTCAGTTGATATCAGCTAGTTTTTCCATAGTTAATATTTCCATATGAAACATTCACGAGATAATTTTCTAGCCGCAGTGCATTTGGGGAAATAAACTTTGTTCCAAAATTTTGCTGTAATAAAAATTACAATATTATTTTAAACAAAACCTTCCGACGACCACATAACAGAATCTGTTCATGCGAAACATTACAAAGTCTGCATACTTTTTTATGCACATCTGTTATAGAATCTATAATTTCCCGGTTGGGTGTTTTAAGGTGAATTCCGTCCTGAGCCAGTGGTTTTGCGAAGGTACGAGAGGGAGAAAAGTACTAGTTGTCTCTATCATGCCATCGCAGATTTTGCTCCGCTCCGCTACAGCACGCTCAGGTCTGAATACACCATATAGCTGCGTTCATTGCTGTTCATAAGAGCGGCGCCGATGGTGTAGTGATAAGCGTGATTAACACTCACCCCAGCAGGCCTGGGTTCAATCCCAGTCGGCGCCGCCGGGATTTTCTAAGGCATAACATCTCTGATCACGCTTTTCATCGGAAGAGAAGTATAGCCGTTGGTCCCAGGTTCATGAGTTGATGGGTCGATACGTGTAGGGTCCAGGTGTGGGGCTGCCTCCCTGGCGTCCGTCGGTAGCATTGCATTGGTGCACGGAAAACAAGATCGACGGAAAATAAATCAAGGAAAACAAACATCAATACATTCGGACTTTTTTATCTCCCGGACAAGTTCCTTCAGAATCAGTTCTGCATTAGGATTGGGCGATGTTTAGTAAAAGATCGATCTTGGAGGTCATCACGGTATATTTTGAAAATTGAATTTAATTATCAAAAGTAACATGTTTGAATTTTCATCAACTCGTGTTTTTCGAGAGATTTGTTTATTTATCAGAAGAATTTATTTAGAAGTCTGTAAATAATATTTTGTATTAGTAGGTTACAATAAGAGATTATAAGGAATGTGTTGCTCATATCGACAGTGAGCATGCATAAGGGCGTATACGCGATGATCGATTCTCTTCATCGATTTTCTCTTTGCATTGCTACAGCTAAGCGAAACAATTTTGTAGAATTTGTTCAATGTAGAGTTGTAACAGGTTGCATTGGCTATCAAAAACAACAGCAAACGCACCGACAAACGTTAAATCTAGCGAGTGATTAACAAAAGAGAAAATCGATGAAGAGAATCGATCATCGCGTATACGCCCTTATGAATGCTCACTGTCGATATAAATCCTGCCAATTTTGATTTCAAAGAGTAACAATCAACGATGTTCGGATAGCTGTTCGCATAAAATCAAGAATGTGTGAAATTGTCTGGTTTTATTAGTAAAACACAAAATTTTATCATAATATACTACAATTCCATTATTCCATTTTTATGCGAAATGAATGAAAGTAGCACTGTTTTCAACCTTACTGTCATAATGCGTAATAATGAAAGAAGCAAGATACATATCAAATTTGTATGCTCAGTCCTATTTTATACAACATTAGGAGCGACTATGCTGATGATAAATTTGTATGTTTATGTTTGGTATGTTTAATAAATTAAGGTTTGGGGTGAATGGAAATCAGTTTTTCGATACACAAAACTTACATTCATTTGCTTCTGTGCACTAATCAATAATAGGTTTTTTTTTTTCGATGCGTTAGTTCATTAGCTACAACATAAATCCTATTAGAGTGCATTGTATGAATATTTACGCTCATTGTTCTCAAAACAAAAGAAGCGCACCTAGCGAATCCCCTTTTTCTACGTATATCCGTGGGACGAAGAAAATCTAATGGCGTTTCAATGCATTTGGACGGAATTGAAACTCGTAGGACGAATTTAGAGTCAAGAAGCAGTATTAAGCGCCCTTTACACATGTCAATATATTGACAAACATCGTATTGTCAATTTTCCTTACAATATTATCAATATATAAATATTGAAACATTAATGACAATACGCTAAAACGTTCGTTACACAGGTCAATATATTGACAATAAATTGACATACTGACAATATTATTGAAAAGGTAATATTGATGACGATGGATTGATGACGAGTATTGTTGAAAACTGAGTTTCATTTCACTTTGTCAATATTTTTCCCCTACCCAAGAGGAGGGTGAACGTACGTCATTTAGACCGACTGACTCACAAAGCACATTCACGCATGCATCTTCGTGTGTGATATAACATTGGTTTCAAACTAAATAAAAAAAAATCCTTTTACAGTCACCATTTTCTACAAAATCACAAGCATAAAATACATACTTTCTGCGTTTCACATGCCTAACGTAACACAAATTAATTAATTTAAACATGTTTTTCGTTTATGAATGTTTAACAAAACATCAGCATAATAGTTTATATTTGGGAAACTGCATACCAGAACGTGGGTTTTTCAACACGAGTGGTAATTCCTTGACAATCGATTGGATTCAATTCCATTAATTTGTAAAAACACATGTGTCTACATGTGTTAACATATTGTCTTGTGTATTTCCTGTGTTCTGTCAAAAAGTTATAGCATTTGATATTGGCTAGCCGTCATTGCCAATATCAATTTGGTATTTGAATGCAAGTTCGCGGAATTTCAGCTCAAGTGGAATAACTCACGTTCACGGTTTATCCTATATTAATTAATAAACTATATGCGTGCCCATTAATACAGTTTTTATAGCATATTACCTACATTAACTTTCTTACTCGTCTTTTGGTTATAGTTGACTTTTGAGTATTGATAATCAACAATATAAATTTGCTAAAAATTAGTAAAACTAGTGTATAATTATGATAAAACTATGCATTATATGTATGGTTAACATTCGGTAAACATTATTGTTCTGAAGAAAAAGGTGAGTTAAGTAATATCAAAACTAAAATTGGATGGTAAAATGTATCACCTAGTTCTTTGGTCATTCCGTAAACAACATTCCTTTAAATTGAAATGAAAACTTAAGAATGGATCTATTTTATTTTTGAATTATTAAAATCATAAAAAAATGTACAAGCATAAGTAAAGGTTGGGTCACAATTGGTTTTCTATGGTTCACACTAAACCAGGCCTTCGCTGTTCGGTTAATTTTGAGCTACGGAACTTTTCGGTATAAGTTTATCAGTAAAAATTTTTAAAATTTTGAAATTTATTACGATATTTTACGGGCCTAGTTAAAACCATTTAATGATAAAGTGTCGATTTTATTGATTTCTTACGAGTAAAGGGAAGTTCACCAGCACGAAGCTCCGAAGATAATCCAGATGTTCTTTTTCATATCATTTTAGTAAACACTGATCGAATTCCACTCCGTTATTCAGACTTAGTATAATTTTGACGAAAATTTTAATCGAACCAATGTATAAATATTGAAAAACCATAAAATGCATTAAATTTAATCTTTATTCGTTTTGTAATATTTTTGAGAGAACAGCCCCTAATGGTAATTTAAAATTTTACCGACTTAGGTGATACGGATTCAGTGTGTAGTTAGTATTTTTTATCGGTCCACCAACGACGTTTCTGTTTTGACCCGAGTGCAAACATTAACGCTAAACATACTTTATTTCGCTGATCCGTGTTTCTTGTGAGGGGAAATTGAGACAAGTAATATTGTCTTTAATACATTGAGGTTAAAAGGCTTCAAACGTATTGCCATTAATGTTGTCAATATTCGCATATTGATGATATTGATAGCAAAATTGACTGTGTTTTGTCAATATATTCTGAGTACTGACAAAGTGAATTGAAAATCAGCTTTTCGTCAATACTTGTCATCAATCATCATCATCAATATCACCTTTTCAATAATATTGTCAGTATGTCAATTTATTGTCAATATATTGACATGTGTAATGGGCGCTTTAGATTTTCAACAATATCTCAATAATTTGTGACTCTTTATCAAATCCAACAGTACGTATGGAAAGGTGAATAAATTTAAAAGTCATCTTTGATAGAAATATTCAATTTTTTGTTAAAACACGTTGAAAAAAGAGAGGTAAAACGCGGGTTGTGCTTAGTAGGACGGAAATTACGGCATACTATTTCACACGAATTTTATGTGAGAAATCAAACTGTATCATTGAGGTCCCTCCCGGATGCCGGAGCGGTTCCCCTGAAACCTGTTTCGGAATAAATAAAGTAGAGAAAAGGATTTATTCAATATATCTTACGTTCTTGGCATATTCAACTAATTTTGGATAACTTTTCCCCCGTCGAATTGTGCAGCATTATTTTGTATGATGGGTAGTAATTTTGAAGAAACTTTTAGCGAACTTTCCAACCTGGATCGGGTATCAAGATTGGGTCTGCTTGTTGTCTGTCAAACGTCAGTGTGAACGTTTGTTTTTGTAACCTGGCTCGGGTTGAGGTCAATAATCTCGGGTTGGAATTGGTTTCAACCTGGATATAAAAAAAAACATTATTTGTTTGACCTTTGTTTGCTCCTATAATATCATCGTAGCCAGCTATCTACGTGGCATATACAGAGTGTAAAAGCTAATTACTCGTCGAATGGTGTATGCGGATCAAAAATCGGACAACTAGATCCAGATCTATGCTTCGCCGCACTAGACCCTTATTTCAAATCGGCCCTTTCAGAGACAGACTTCGCTCAAAAATATTAAATTTCGAACACACATATCTAATGATAACGTTTCATGACTAGATGGCGGGATGAAATATCAATGATCGCAGCCCTAGAAAGTATTTAAATTGTAGTTCGCATTATTTACATGGACAACTGAACTTCTCCGGTAAATAAACTTGTAGCATGGTTACTTTGACCATTCCTGAGATACGAAAATATTGTTGTGCGTTTGCTAAATTACTAATGGACCTATTTCCATAATATGTGAGATCAAATATCTGTGATGCCCGTAGAAATTTTAAATTTGAGATTGCCTCCATTTATATTGAGAACTGACCTTTCGCTACCCCAACAAAGAACCATGCATGTGGTTCCTATGACCATTTCTAATATCCGAAAATATTGTTTTCTCGTGTGCGGACATGCCAGTGGACCTACGTTAATATATTTGAGGTGAGGTATTTGTTATTTCTAGACAAGTAAACTTTAAAACTGTGGTTTTCATCACTTATATGAATAACTGATTTTCCTTAGCACAGAACGATGTAGAATGGTTCCTATTCCTGAGACCAGGGAAATAAAATCGTAATTTTTATACAGGGGAAATGGCTCTAATGTTGGCATATGGCTCTAAGATTGGGCTCATCGCTAAAAATCTGCTATTTATCGCTTTTATCTAGATGAACGCGTCATTGAAACGGTACTAATGGATATTTTTGGTCGCAATTGAAAATTTAGTCGATTTCTGAAATCATGTATGGGCCCAAATTGGGGACATTTAGGCCAACATTACATCCATTTCCCCTATGAGATGAAATATCAAGGATCTAAGCCCAACATTTTATGTCAATTGTGGATTTAAGTATTTATATGGAGCAGTGACCCTGACCAGTGTTGGAAAAGTTCGCGATATTTCACGAAGTTCTCCAAAGGAAAAGTTTGCGAATCATAGTGATTTTTTGCGAACTTTTCCATCACTGACCCTGACCAAAACTGGGGATGGGCCCAATCTTAGATCTTTAGGGATGGGCCCAATCTTAGATCCATAGGCCAACATTAGAGCCAATTCCCCTATATGGAGAATTTCATCTTAAAATTTCACGGTGAATCAGGTTCTAAGTATTTTCTGAAGTGTAACAGATCATGGATGTCCTGAGTTCTTGTTTGACTTGAAAGAACTTGGATAACAATAATTATGAGACATGGAAGGAGCTTCGCAGAAGTTAAAAATCAACGAAAAGGAAAGTTTGCAATTTTTCTGCCCCTCAGGATTTATTTTGGGGCCAAATTCCACCTTCCCCACCAGCTGAGTTCGGTGCTGTACTATTCACCGTTCTACATTAATCTCAAACGTTTGGCCTTTTCCGAGTCCCACAAATTCTTGTGTTTGCTGCGTCATATCATATGAATCATTACTTCTGTAAATATGGATTAGAATTTAGAATTAATCTGAGACTGGCAAACGGTAATATGACTCTCGAAGAAACATGAGATGAGCATTATTTGCTTGTCACATGAAAGCTTTTCTCCAGAAAATTTGTTCGAAAACCAATTACAGAGGAACCGGAATGAGCTCATGATCGTTCTATGATCACCAAACCTGACCTGCTGATCATATGATCTCGAATCTGGCTTAGGCCAGATATTAGCAAAATTCGCTTTCTTGACACAAATTAAATTGAACCAAATACAATCAGCAATTATATATCAAATCAACATCCAAATAAATAAAGTCGGTCAACTGCAAATATGTTGTACGTCAACAAATGTCTTGACAAATAGCTGGTCAAATAACCATATGCCGGGATTTTCTGAGGCGTAAAATCTTTGATCACACCGGGGAAGTAAAGCCGTTGGTCACCGGTCCATGAGTTGATGGGTCGACAGGTTGGGTCCAGGTGTGGTAGCTGCCTTCCATACGTCAGTAGCATTGGTACTCAGTACGGAAAACAAGATCGACTTAAAAAATCATGCCCCTTAAATGCCGTACAGTAGACCTGGCCGTTTTAATATGTATGAAGCAAAACTGATGTAGTATTGTAGTATTTAGTGAACTTCGCAGAGCGAAAAATCATTAAAACACGTTTTCCAAACACAAAAATAGATGAAATTATTTTGCTAAATTAATGCATCATCAGCCTCTCAAAATAGTAAAAATCTTATTTCAATATTTAGTCAAGCATGGAAAACCAGAGCCAAGTTTGCTAGCAATTGTCTGTACGGTGGGAAAAAAAATAACAGTATTAAAAAATCAGAGACTCCTGGTCATTTAATCACTATTGTGTCCATAGCAGTATGTCTCATTCTCACAAACAGAAATGAATGAAAATTCTCTCAATGACACCAAAAGCAGTACAGAGCCACATCTCACCCACAAACACACAAACCACAATCAGAAGCCAGAGCGTCAATTTTCGCTTCAATCAAATCAACGTCTCAACGGAGCAAAAGTTTTAATTTTAACAATTTTCTCCTTGTAATTTATATTGAAATACGTGCCGTGCTTATTTATGAGCCGAGACCACTCGCTGCAGAGTGGAAATTTCAGTTTGCATCCAACTTTGGTTTCTTTCTTCCGTCCAACCGACAGTTGTGTGTTTGTGTTTTACCCCTTTTTCCCCCCTACGACGACGTTCCACCCCACCACCCACCGTATACAGCTGTAACAATAATGGCTTATTCCAAATTTACCGGAGCAAAGTGGATAAAAGCGAGCCTTGCCTCCCATCCAGCCGGAAATCCTTTGCCGACATCCCTGAGGGGGAACACGCGCCGATTGCAACACAAAAGAAAACCCGGAAGGAAGTTGGTTCACTCTCTTACTCTTCTGTCCTGACGGTGGTCGGGTTGTGAAAGCGAGTCGTCAACTATAGCTGCAGAGATCGAAAAAAAGTAGAGTTACAGGTGGGGTTGGTGGGAGATCCGGGCACAGGAAGAAAATGTGCAAACAGAATTAAAACTTTAACTATGCATTTCCTTCTGGTTCTCCGGGAATCTCTTGTGCTGCGCCGAAGCCAGTGCGAAAAGGGCGGACAAAGTGGATTCTGAACTGATCCACTTGTACAAACTGTGACGTAATATTTTGCCAAAGTTCGGTGTGTTGTTCCAGTTAGTTTATTTCTTTTCTCCACGTCGAAGTTGATTAACTGTTTGAGGAGAAAAAAATCAGTTGGTAGGTACGATTCAAATACGATTGCAAATGATTGCATGAAAATTTGTCTTTTTCCCGCTCGATAGTGGAGTTGGTGACTTTCAATTTTGTAATGTATGAATGCGGCGTCGGTTGTGCAGTTTGCAATGACAAGGTTGTTTGCAGTTGGAGAACTTGGATTGGATGCCACGTTCGTAAATGACAGCTTCATTAATGCTCTCGCATTGATGAGATGTAAAAGTTCTGCGGTCGTGTTGCAGGTTGCTGTTGGCTTTAGTGGAACCGGAACAAATCATTGTAGAATCTAGACTTCGTCTTCGTCATACGATATAAGCATTGTGTCAATTTGAACAAAAACAATTTTGTGGGGTTATGAACAAGGCACGACCGCATAGTTGACGTGAACTACGTTAAGCTGTATAGTGAAAATCTTGTGCATTTTTATAGATATTGGATTGAAATACAGTATAAGTAACCTATGATTTCGGTCCTAGGTACATATTTTGGATTTCCTACTTCCTGATTAATTAAAGTGTCCAACAATGACCGTCATGATGGCTGATAATATTTTGCCATTTTAAGATTTCTAGGGAACAAATCTTGGACGGTTGTGACATCACTCATGAAATTGAAACTCTATCTGTACTGCACTGCAGCAAACGTGTAGTTCCAGTTTCTTTGTTATAAGTTTTGTGAATATCTTGATTAGCAATAAATCTCTTCTCGGTATATCTTTTATCTACCGATTGAGCAAAAAATTACTAAATATTGCTGTTTTTTTAAAGATATCGTTTGCGTTTTGTAGACGCACATGCATCATTTGGCATAAGAACACGGGGTGATTCTGTGGTCGGGAAAAAGTGACTTCCATTTCTATTACTGTTAATCCCGTCACGTCCAATGGCCCGACGAGCCCCAGCAGCCCCACCACTACCACTGTGACGGACGCATACACGTCAACGCAACCACACCCGTGTGTTCGTCAGAGGATCGTCGATCGTATGAAAGTCAAGCGGTCGACGGGTAAAATATGTAAACAAGAAAAAACAATAGCTGAATCGAGGAAGTAAAATTAATTCTACTCGCAAGTGGTGTTACCTTAATCTACCTAATTTATACTGTTAAACTTAAATACTATCAGTATCTAACGTGTCGATTGAACTAGACTACAGTATCTTGATTAACTTATACTACTTTAAACTTATCTAAGGTGAGAACTAGCTGGAAAATTAGTGAACTTATAACTAAACATATCTATATATACATCTAATAGCTACCTACAGCTGAAGAAAACCTTAACTTATAACCATAATATCTTGCTCTATGCAAACTAATTACTGCGGAACGAATCACCAAAAGTAAGTGTAATGCAATATTTATATTTGTTCACGAAACATAACATTGTCCAATGTTCTCAGGAATTTGTAATTTTTTCCATTTTGATCAATCTGCCGGAATAAAATTCACGGATTCAAAAGATTCGTTTCACCGCCCAACAATCACAGATTACAAATTCGACAATGAGCATGCATAAGGGCGTAACCTCGATGATCGATTCTTTCTTTTGTAATATAATAACTCACTTGGATTAACACATCTCGGTGCGTTGCCTTTGATAGCCAAAACAACTTGTTACAGGTTACAGATAATATTCAAGCTGAACATTGCATTAGGTCCTAAGTATATAATTGGTTGATTCTCTTCTCTTCACAATGATACTCTATGCCCAGGAAAGTCAAAACAAATTTCCAACCCGAAAGATTCCCTCGACCGGACCGGGAATCGAACCCGCCGCCTCCGGCTTGGAAATACCGTGCCTTTACAGACTAGGCTATGAGGCCCCCTGGCTGAAAATACCTGGGAATGTCTTTACATGGCCGAGGGGATACAAGGAGAAAGTTGACGAAGAGAATCGGTCAATGTTACTCAGGATATAATGCAATGTTCAGCTTGAATTGTTTCGCTGAGCTATAGCAATATAAAGAGGAAATCGATGAAGAGAATCGATGGTTGCAAGTAGGCCCTTTTCAACGCTCACTGTCGAATTTCAGTACCTATACGGTAACTGGAAAATATCCATTAATGGGTACAATTTAACCCATTTTGAAGTAAAGTAGGTTAACCCATTTATTGGGTAAAAAATTTACCCATTAATGGGTATCTAATACCCATTAATGGGTATCTAATACCGATAAATGAGTAATTGTTACCCATTTGTGCGTAAACGTTACTGATAAATAGGTTTTTTTACCCATTAATAAGTTAACCTACTTTACTTTAAAATGGCTGAAATTGTACTCATTAATGGGTACGATAATGTTAGAGTGTAGCACTGCAAAAAAACATTTTTTTTTAAATTAATTTTTTTTTATATTCAGTTGTTTTGTTTTACCATAGTTTTACATTGTTAGTGATCAACATTAGTTATTCATTCTACTTTTTGCTTATTGGTATTTATCGTTTTACAGAGTGAACATTTGTTCTATTTTAAATTTTTAAATTTAAATTTCCTATCTAATCACATTAAATCCTAACAAACCTACTATGCACAAAATAATGGGTAAACATTTCTAATTTTTTCGTACTCTGAATTTAGAGTCCTACTTTGGTGCCAACTGGCGAGTTCAGTCATTCTCTGCCGATGAACGTCGGCTATCCGTGTGCGCGGAGGCAGATTCAGAATCATCTTCAGGAACTTATAATTCAGGACTTGGAGCTTCTTCCGATGTGTTTTAGCGCAACCCTTCCATACCGGAGACCCATACTCCAGCATAGGCGCAACAATCTGCCTGTAGACGGCAAGCTTGTTGACGGTGGATGCTTTCGAGCGACGGTTGATGATCGGATACAGACGTTTCACGTCTTCCACGAGTGACCAGAAGAGGCGCTTACTGTCGAGAATCAGGCCAAGGTAGCGTACCTTTATCTTTGATGACGGTTTGAGCCGGTCGGTGTTGCTATGCGGAAACACAATGGTTTGCGTTTTGGCCGCGTTCACACATATCTTCCAGTCGGTGAGATATATGGTGTAGGCATCCAATCCGTTTTGGAGCTTCGATACGAGAGTGCGCATTACTCGTCCCTTGTAGCTGATTGCCAAATCGTCAGCAAACAGCGACAGTGTTCCACCATGCGGCAGTGTCGGTATGTCCGATGTGTACAGATTGTACAATATGGGTCCCAGGATGCTTCCTTGAGGAACTCCGGCAGGTACATTATACTATTAAGAGAGAGCACTGCTTACGCATACTTGAGACGTCCTGCCGTCGATGATCTTCACCAGGTAGCTGGGGAAACGAAATTGCAGAAGCTTCGCCATGACCGTTGTCTTCAAGACCGACCTCACCTGATGATGATGATGAGGTTTAAAACCCGCTTGAGTTGGTCCACCGTCGAGTGACCTCGTCGGAATCCAAATGGCTCGTCCAGTAGGATGCGTCGTTCGCCTGGATGTGCTCGAGTAGTCTGGCGTAAATGAGTTTTTCAAACAACTTGCTAAGCGAGGAAAGCAAACTGATCGGACGGTAGCTTGACGGGTTGGTAGGATCCCTTCCCGGCTTCGGTATCGGTACTACCTTGGACCGTTTCCATGCAGCTGGGAAGTGTCCGAGCTCCAGGCAGTGATTGAAGACGTTCACCAGAAGAGTATGCGCTTTCGGTCCCAAATTCATCAGGACTATATAGAGATGAACCAGCCTAAGGCTGAAAGTCTCGTTAATACAGAAAAAAAAAAAAAAAAATCAGGACTATGTTGAAGAGTCCGTCGAAACCGGGTGCCTTCATGTTCTTCGTCGACTTGATGGTGTTCACCAGCTTATCAAGTGTGATTTTTCGGTCCACCGGAAGCTCGCTAGGCTCAGTAGCTAGCTGGTAAACGCTCTCAAGCACCGGACCCTCCATCGGGCTGACAATATCTCGACCAAAATTATGCGAAGCCATAAAATGTTGAGAGATGGAGTTCGCCTTTTCAACGGCTGTTATGTGAACCTCATTATCAACTCTAAGAGGCGACATGGTCTTTGGTTTGTTTTTAAGCACTTTTGTTAAACGCCAGAACTGCCTAGAGTAATTTGGTAAACTACTAAGGTCTTTTTCAAACTGCCTGTTTCTCCTAACACAATTCCTAAGAGATATTATACACTTGGTCTCATCATCAAGGTTGGTAAACTTACATGTTACCGGAGTTGTCGGGATGAACCGTTGTCCCGCTTCGCCTATGTCATCGGAGAGCGCTTGCAGCACGCCGTCGATTTCTTCCGTCGTTGTTAACGCAGTATTTTCGACCACTCGATCCTCCATAAACCGCTGGAGTTGAGGCCAATTCGCTCGATGATAGTTTCGCCTACGATGCTGCTGACGTTGGTTGATGGTTTGATTCATCTCGAAAACCACCGGTAGGTGGTCGGATGACAGCTCGGTAATGGCACGGGGCTCAGAGCAACCGTCTGCCATGTTGGTGAGAACGATGTCGAGGGTGGATCCGACACCGGCTGATGAGTAGAAGGTAGGCGAGTCCGGATGGAGGACCACGTAGTGTTATGCCTGCAGGTCCATGGCCAGCACTGCTCCGTTCTTGTTACTTCTTGCATTGCCACGAGGATAAACTTACCCTTCCGACGAGTCAACTTCTGAATGTCATTCTTGAGACGACGAATTTTTCCATCCGACTCCTTACATTGGGCAGGACAGTAGATGGCACTGAGTGTAATGGGACCATCCGGCGATGCCAGCTCGACTCCAATGGCTTCCACGAACGATAGACGAAAGTCAGGCAGCACCCCGTACTCCAGTCCTCTCCTGATGGCAATGGCAACGCCACCGCCCCTCTGTGCTCGAACTCGGTCCAGTCTAGCAATTGTGTGATTTGGCAGGCTAAAGTTGACCTCCGGCTTGAGATACGTCTCGGTTAGAAACGCGACATCGATGTTATATTGGCGCAGGAAATCTACGATTTCCGGCTCTTTTTTTTTTGGCACTGAAAGGGCGTTCCAATTAAGGGCGTTGATGGTGAACGTGAAAGTTCGTCATGAAGTGCACCATCATTTTTTGCATTTCACTGACAAGCGTGACTGATTACCTGCGTCAGACCATCGGTTGGAGGGACCAACGGTACAGCGCCAGGCTGGGTTCCCCAGAATCCTGGAGGAGTGCTGCTTGGTTCGGCTTGCGTCGAATTTCTATACTGCCTTCTGGGCAACGGAACGGGAGGAAAGTTTGGTGCGCGGAGGAAGCGGTGGAAAATCATTTTCCAGGTCGATTCCGGGTAAAGGGTGATACGGTCAAAATTTGGTCAAGGGAAAACGCGTGTAAATCGGTGAAATCGTTTATTTAAAAAATCAAATTAAATTTCTTTTTCAAGTTCAATTAGTATAAAATTCAGGAAAAATATTCAGTTAGGCTTCCGCTTTTCCAAATCCGAATTGCCGGGCCTTACGCTTGACCCCTGCCATCAGATTTTGTACAGCCACCTTGTCCACCTTCTTCGCCGCAGAAAGCCAGTTTGCCTTGAACTGCTGCTCGCCCTTAGCAGTTTTTTTGGTCTTCTTTAGGTTCCGCTTGACAATAGCCCAGTATTTCTCAATTGGGCGGAGCTCTGGCGTGTTACGAGGGTTCTTGTCCTTGTGAACCACCTGCACGTTGTTGGCGGCGTACCACTCCATGGCCTTTTTACCGTAATGGCAAGATGCCAAATCCAGCCAAAACAGTACGGAACAACCGTGTTTCTTCAGGAAAGGCAGCAGACGTTTATTCAAACACTCTTTCACGTAAATTTCTTGGTTGACAGTCCCGGAAGTTATGAAAATGCTGCTTTTCAAGCCACAGGTACAGATGGCTTGCCAAACCAGATATTTCTTTGCGAACTTTGACAGTTTCATGTGCTTGAAAACATCTGCTACCTTTCCCCTTCCTTTTGCCGTATAAAACTCCTGTCCCGGAAGCTGCTTGTAGTCGGCTTTGACGTAGGTTTCGTCGTCCATTACCACGCAGTCAAACTTCGTCAGCATCGTCGTGTACAGCCTCCGGGATCGCGCTTTGGCCGTCGTATTTTGTTTATCATCGCGATTTGGAGTCACTACCTTCTTGTAAGCCGATAGTCCGGCTCGTTTTTTGGCTCGACGCACGGTTGTAGACGATACACCCAGCTTATTTGCGGCATCTCGGAGAGAGAGGTTAGGGTTTCGCTTGAAACTACCGGCAACTCTCTTTGTCGTCTCAGCGGCTTCCGGTTTTCGATTTCCCCCCGATCCAGACTTCCTGGCTGTCGACAAACGTTCCCCAAACACTTTAATTACATTTGTAACGGTTGATTTGGCAACTTTTAGCGATTTTGCCAACTTTGCGTGCGAGTAGCTCGGATTTTCGCGATGCGCGAGCAAAATTTTGATACGCTGCTCTTCTTGCTTGGACGGCATTTTGACAACTGAAGAGTGAATTCCAAAACCAAAATAGGAGCAACATTCTACACACACACACCTTCAAAATGAGGGGTGTTCAGGTTTTTTAAATGCAAAATTGAAAGAAATACGTCAAGTTGATATTGACCAAATTTTGACCGTATCACCCTTTAGTTGCTTCTTTTTCTGCTGCCTCGGCTGGCTTGCTTTCTTCCGCAGTGCGATTAATTCGGCCCGCTTGGGACACGATTGACTAGTCGATGTGTGGGCATTCCCGCAGTTGACACAGGTTGGCTGCTTGTCCTTCATGTCCACTATGCATTGGGCAGTGACATGTTGACGCGCAAGTTTCGAGGTGGAAAACTCGAACGCTGCGCGCTTGACATAAACAGCTGCCTTCCTATAACTTTTCAGATTCTAGCAGCACGATGTGCAACCATAAGGTACTCGATGACGACTGAGTTTGAAGAGAACGTTTATTTCATGAAAACAGTTATAAAATTATCACTTTTTATTTGCACATTTTTCAACAGTTTTTTTTTTTATAGAAAATTGAAAAGGCGTTTATTTTAGCAGGTTATGAGAGTAATTTACTATCGATTGGTATATTTGGATTATAATTTCATATATAAATGACAAATGTGTTTATTCTACGAATCAAAAATTGTCACTTAGCTCTCGAATGAACCTTCTCACTCGATTCCGAAAGTCGACTCGATCGACGTGAGATGTTCATTTATCGCAAATGAACCGCTATGAGTAGTATTCATTTGATGGAATGTCAGATTCGGTAAAGCGTCATTTATCGTGAATGGGGCGAATATTAATTTGTGAATACAACGCTGGTTTCCAACGAAAATATATATTTTGCCACAAAAATGAATGGTTAAACTATTAAGTGATGTTCTTTTATATCAGATTGCTATTATTCCAATACACAGCGAAATATATTATATAGCCTGGGGTTGCGAAAATTAATTCGTTTATTTCTCAAGTAACTTTTGAGAAATTAATTTCATTTGTGGATTTGCGCAATACAAAAAGTGAATTTCGCTGAAAGATTAATAATTAAGGTAAGTTGTATTTGAATCCTGCAGTTCCTGCATATACATAAAGCAATCATTGTTTTAGAAAGGTAAAATAACCAACTGAAAGTAAGTTAACGCGATTGTTCAAGTTCTATCGAAAAATCGATTCCTGGTCGGAGTCCTGGTTCCGGACCTTCAAGTCCAAAACACAAAAGTTAGCAGTTTTGAACTCTGGTTTGACAGTGATGTGGAAAGTGGTGATATCACAGAGGAAGATTTGTCGTCTGTAAGAATTGAACGCCATAGATTTCGAGATGCGTCAAATCCTCTGAATTTACCTTCCAATACGTATTTATTCGTATACTAGAACGTTGGAGTTTTTTTCTTCTAATAATCTGACCATTTTTAGGTTTGTTCACTATTTTCGAGTCTCCAAAGATTTATTCAATCACCTTTTGAACATCCTCGATACAAAACTTGGTCCAATAGTGGGATCAGCATCTGTTCTACCCATTATCAAGCTAGCAGCTAGCGTTGAGGTTTTTTGCTGAAGGTGTATATCAAAAAGGAGCCGGAAATGATCTTCTCGTTGGAGTTGCTCAGCCAACCATGTCGAAAATTTTAACCAAAGTAATTGATGTATTTGAAGAGCATGTGTGTGCAACAGCGATTACATTTCCTACTACCGAAGCAAAAAAAAAATTCTATTAAAATTGGCTTTTTTGAAAAGACTGGATTCCCAGAAGTCATTGGATGCGTCGATGGTACTCATTTAAAAATATTTAAGCCAAGATCTGAAGTGCAGCATTTATATTAAAATCGCAAGGGATACCATAGTTTGAACGTTATGGTGGTAGGTATAAAAAGTTGGTTCTATTAATATTTACTAACAATTGTTAAAACATAAATAGGTATGTGATCATAAAACCACCCTGGCTCTTAGCATGATTCGTTTATTTGGAACACAAGCTCTCTCAATGGAATGCTAGAAACGAACTTCATGAATGACGACAGGGTCTCGTGGATTTTAGGTAAGTTTGTTATGCAAGCAGAACGGAATGATTGCATTATTTCTAAGCCAAAGTCAGCATCATTTTGACACATAGTAGTTTTGGACAATGCTATGCTATTAAATGATAACTTTTTATTTTACAGGCGATGCTGGCTATGCTTTAAAACCATATTTGATTACTCCCCAAGTAACAATTCAAGCTGAACAGTAAGACCAGAAGCTGATTATTGGTTGATTTAAGGTGTAAAAAGCTGAATAACATCAGGCTGAATATATAGTTGGTTAGTAGTGCGTGAAGCTAATTGTATCCCCATAATTCAACCTCAATAGGTAAGCTGATCTAAAGATTGAACAAGCCTTATTTTAGCTTAATACTACTCCACAAATCAGAAATGCACTGCAAATATTGTGATAGCCTGATTTGTTAAATGTAGTCAGTTGCACTCGTTGCATTTCCGGCATTTTAGTTCTTCTATATTCACTGCCTACCTTTCTAATCCCAAGCAGCGGCAGCAGTAGAGACAAGGTAGATGAGCTTTTTAGGAATAGCTCCTGGTAGAAGTGGGCTGCGACGACGTCGGAAGCTTTAAAATTTGTATTTCTGTGTTTAAACTGCTACATTGCACTGAATTTGCAGACAGATATCAAAAAATATAACTCAATTATGGCACTAAAACAGCTTCCACACGATCGAAATAAATCGCGCACTTGTGTCCACATTGCACTTGAAAATGAGAGGAATGTTTTACTATCACCAGTTGTTGTTTACAATTCTGCATTGCTGTATAATACTCTTCCGGTTGCTGTTATTCAACTTAAATTTGACGTGTTTCTTGTCAATGATTATACCTTTTACCACACATGTGCTCAAGTGGTCCAGTAGGTATGATTGATGCCTGTGAATCAGCGACTGCCGGTTCGAATCCCGAAATGCAAAGGTATTTTTTAGACTTATAATAACAATACAAATATGTAAATCCAATTAGTTAGTCAGCACCTTGTTGAAGTCCCATGAAAATATATAAGATATGATGCAGTCTTCAATTTTTTTTTTCTACATAAAACTAGAAGGCTGAACAAGGGTTGGAAAAGACTGTTATTTAATGCCTTGAAAAGCTTATAATTTATATAACTGTTAAGCTTTTGGCTGATTAAAATCACCAGATTTAGATGTTTAAAAGCTGAACAAAGGTTAATGTGGTCTACGTACAACAATTATTCAAACTAAGGCTGAATTAAAATCGATTGTACAACACTTGTTAAGCATCAAATTGTTACCTGGGTCCTTATTGAAATTCAGGATGCTCCTAAATCAATGAATTGAAGCTCAGATTCAATCAAGTTCATTCTAAAACGAGATGGATTGTCGAGCGGTCATTTGGAGTTCTGAAAAATGTGTTTCGGTGTATTCTGGGAGCAGGTCAGCTACATTATAAACCCGAAAATGGTACTAAAATAATCGATGTATGCTGTGCCTTGCACAACCTTTGCAAAAGATTTAATGTACCACTGCATGAAATTATACCCCAATTTGAAGCAGATTTTTAGGAAGAAGAAAAGGCTGATGATAATGCAAATGTTAATGCTGCTAAGATGAGATAATGTATGCTATTTTCCAAAATAATCGATAGTGCTTCATAAATATATACTATGTTCAATCCTCATGCTCGATTCTTATTTCGCACAAATTTCAATTTAAATCCTACACATTCTAAATATTATGAGACACTACACACTACTTTTCATATAAATTCTACATAAAACTTTACACTAATTCACACAAAAACTGAGGTCTTTTGTGCGCGAATTTGTATGCTCAAATTTTTCAATTTCCGCGGTTTAAGTTGTTGATTAATGCCAAACGTATGTTATAGCAATCATATATTATGGCTAATGTCCATTATGCCATCCGTCCGTATGGGTAACGTATTTATGGCTAATGGGGTGTCACCTCCACTGACACATTTTGGATGATGATGATGATGATGATGATGATGATGGTCTCACCTCTTACCCCTACCAATATTTGAGCTGGACGATTAGCAAAATTCGCTTTCTTGATACAAACTAAATTGAACCAAATACAATCAGCAATTAAATATCAAATCAATGGCCAAATAAATAAACTTGGTCAACTCCAAACAATGTAATACGTCAACAAATATCTTAACAAATAGCTGGTTAAATAACAATTGTATAGTATTTGGTCAAATAATTGTTGGTCAATTATTTGCCAAATATCAGACAATTGTAATGGCTAAGGCAAACAAATATGATAAGTAGCATTATTTGGCAAAACTTAACGAGTCAAATATTTGACGTGTGGGCAAATAGTGTGATATCAGCTTTAATAGTGAAAATTAATTGTGAAATGCTTCTTATATAAGTAAACTTTATTACTAGTTCTATCTATTTTAGTATTCATTAAGCATAAGCATAAGTTTTATCAAGTATGCAAGCAATTTCCGATATGTGTTGAGCTCAACCATAACGATAAACTGTCCTTTTGAGGCAATTTTTCACCCGACCTGACCCAGGTACCCCCCGAAATAACTCTGACCACAGGGACACAATATCTCGTATTAGATGTTTCCATAAAACTAGATATAAATCGCCACTTGCACAGAATATTTCAGAAAAATATCTCAACTGAGGAAATAGTGATTTTTTTAATTCAAAACTTGATGCCAGACCGAAACGAGTTTGAAGTTTTTAAGAATTTTGTTGCAAATATTATACACAATTATTTTTAGCAAGAATTGTATAGTTCAAAAGTTGTATTCAAAAATTAAAAATGCTTCACGGGCCGCGCGTTGGTGTGCTTAAGGGTAAAACAATTGCAAACCCCTCATACGATTGTATAAGAACGAATGTGGCTGCTCCAAAACATCGAAAACAGGTTCCGGCCTCGGTTCCTGTATATTTTTTAGAAGCAAATCTTATCCTCTGAAGAACCATTCATTTATATAATCAAAACACGCCGTGAGACATACTGGTTGTGAAATTCAAATCGAGCGCGTCGTGTTTCTCAGCAACAACTGTACCGAATAGGACAAACCAATCACCAAATGAAAGCTGCCATTGTTCCATAGAACGTTAGATTATACCGTTAGAGCATATAAAGGTCAGATCACAAGGTTGGTGGATGAATTTAGGTTTTAGTGGTAGGGGCGGAGGAGGAGCTAGGGATTTAATAAAAACCCTTACTATTTGCCTATTGCTTCGAAACTTAGTTTTATTTTTTTCAAACCAAAAGCAATATCCCTTTTAGGTTAATGCTCGAAGGAGATGACAGCGGAAGCGGCGACGTCGCGGAAACTCCAATCTAAATAAAATAGGATAATAATAATGGATAACTAGCTAGAACTACCTCGACATCGGTTAGACATCTTGCCGTCTCCATTCCGATTCTGCCCATGGTACGTTAGGCCCTTTATGCAGTTCGTTCTAGGAACTTCAGCTTACGCTTCTTATATTTCAGGAGTTGCATCTTGCTCCTCGCATTTTTACTTCTCCTTTTCCAGCATGTGTTCTAGTTTCTTCTTGTAGTGCTCCTCCTTCTGGTTGTAGATCTTACGCGTATATCGAGCCGCCTCTCTGGTGTCGTCTGCCATCCTCTTCATATATTCCGTTTGCTTTCTTAGCATACCCATCTTTGTTTCTTCTTCCTCTTTCTTTCTTTTGCGGCTTTTGTTGGCTAGTTGAATGTTCCCGTTTCTGTCAATCCTGCTCGTAGTATTTATGATCTCAACATTTTCCGATTCTTGGTCATCCTCATTCAATATCGCTGATTCTGGAATGGGAAGCATAGTTTGCTGCGGTGTACTCGAGAGTAGCTCACGGAATGATGGCGAAACAGGTGGAGATCGATGCGATGAAGGTTCATCTCGTGGATTGCCGAATACGGAACCTGAAGAATGTAACAAAATCCGAATTTAAGAATCTGCTACATTTAAAGGTAAAAAATGCGGACAGCCACTGAATTTGAAAACTAGTTTTAAACTTGTGCACTGCAAAATCTACATATGAAAATGTATGAACCGAAATTAAATACATATTCAAAATTTAATAATAAATTCACAGGAATTCCCGCATTTCACCCGAAGGTTTTCAAATTCCCGACTTTTATTCCGCATATACTGCAATCCTCGTATAAGTTGCCAGAAGCCACCCAGAAAGGGTAATAAAAAAGTAATACAACACACTTAGCGTACAAAATAGCGTACAAATCAAAATAAAAACTCGTCCCATATCTTTTAAGAGCCACGCCCTAATAGGAGTTTTCATTCCAGTCCTTAGAACAGGATAGATATACCAACTGCAACATTGGACGAGACAGTGTGCACTATACTGACAAAACACGTATTGATTCGGCATCTTGTGGATATTATCTAAATCTTTACAAGGTGATTATCATAGTATGAGCCGATGCTTGTAGTCGGATAAATTGGTTACCTACCAGTGGGGCACACAGTGCATCATTCTTCAGTTTCAACTCGTTTGGTTTACCTGGCTTGAGAATTGCACGCAATACGAAGAAGGTGGTCATTAATAGCAATTCTTTTTATTGCTATTTGATAATCAAAAGCTCGGAGCAAGTTAAATTAACGAGAGAAAAGATTGTTAGTTTTCGTTTTCAATTGGTTTAAAAAATCAAAACAAAAATACGATCGCACGGTTTGGAACGGTACTGTCAGTTAACTATTTTTATCTATCTGATCTATCTACACTTCTACCTTTTAATCTTATTTCATAAGGGCCACTTGCATATGCGGTGTCTGGACCAGGGCTGGCAAATGTCATTTTCAATGAAAGATCTCACGCGATATTTACAGAGATACTTCTGTCACTATCATTGGATGAGAAAACGATGATAGGGATTTGATTCAAAATCTCATCGACTTTTTTGTCATGACAGAACGTGACAGTGTTGTGATCATCGTAATTACTAGCTCATTGAATGCTATTAAAGTTACTTGTACCGACAAAATCTTAATAATGTATTCACTCTACCGATTATATACGGTTGTTTGCTTTAATTCATCTAAATCAGTTAGAAATGTTGATGTCAAAACCATATAAGAATTATTCTCATGAGTGCTTGATCATTGAAAAATTACAAGAAAGCTAATGATAGGTAGTTTCGTCTCGTGACAGTGAGAGGACCTGTTTTCTCATAGTCACATGACGGCCGTGATATTTACCAGCTCTGCAGACATACATTTACATGACCTTTTCGTAGTGTGTACTCTATCTACCATTATTGGAATGGTTTAGCCACGCACGGTTTGCCTTACCCTTTATATTTACACACTAATCCAGGCCTCCGTCGTTCGGTAAATTTTGAACTACAGAACAGTTCGGTAAAAGTTTAAAAATCAGTGAAAAATCCAATTATGAAAAAAATCATCCCGCACATGTACAGAAGTTGTTCAGTTTACCCCATTTATTGATGAAAAATAAAATTTATACATTTTCTTGATTTCTCACGTGTAACGGTCATTTGAAAATTTTACCGAGTTGTTCTGCTGTTCAAAACCCGGTAAATTCCTACCGTCTTAGGTGATCTGAATTGAGTGTGTAAGAATAAAATTTATTTTGCTTTGAATGTCTTTTCTTCAAAAGGGGTATTCAAAATAGATCACTTCTCTTTAGCAAATTTTACTAAACGTTGAAACTGTAGCTAGCAACCTTTGCGCTTTCCTGACAATGACGCTTCCATCATCGCAGCTAAAGCAGCTCGTCCTCCCGTTTTGGAACAGGAAGCCAAGAGTGCAAAGAACCTCATTTCCATATCTTGCATTTCTTGGGAAAACCGGGAAACCATAAGCGAAATAATGTTGTAAAATTTAAATAGAAATGCAGAACCTACTCGTTCACCATCAGAAGCTTAACTGCTTTTGCGAGACAGAGAGAGAGGGATGAGAAGGCACCAGAATCATGCACATGCACATGATGTTACTACATTCTAGATTGCACACCAACAATATGGGTTAGCGTGTTGGCCATTTCCTCTTACAAGATCCGGCGATTCTGGATTCCCGCCCCGTGCTCGTTTGCTGCCGGAAAATTGCATAGCTTTCCACTGCGATGTAACGATTTGCGCTCGTTGTTGTGTTGTACAGAATTTACATGAGGAGGAGCGGAAGAGAGCCAAATTACTTGCTTGAATTATCTAAATAGCAATATTTCTACGGAAGCGCTCTCTTGATAGTTTTCACTTAAAAGTTTCATTAAGAATGTTCACGGTATCTGTTGCTCTCGTAATTAGTAATTATGTTTGTACGGGGGTTCGTTTGACTGCGGTTGTATCATAACAGCTGTTTCATAATTTGTAACAAAGCATAAGGTATAGCGTCCTTAATTTCATTACAATGCATTTCAACATTGAAGTCTCTACTGTTCTATCATTTCCTTAAGTAGCCACAAAATAACATAGGAAACGTCAGCAAGTCAAAAAGCGAGATCAAGCAGATGAGATTCTTACTCTAATGTCGTTCGGACGACGAGTGGCAAGTTAGTTTCAAATGTTCTATAGTTTTTCATTTCCGCATACGCTTCTTGCCATTCTGTTTGCTCTTCTCATCGCATCTGACAGTGGTGTGGTATCCCAATCTCATTAAACTAAATTAAGGACGTGATGCTACTTGTGCAGTATTGGGGTATCTAACTCTTTGTGTGCTAACTTTTCTTTCCACCCGTTTGGGGTTCTGTGTGGTATGATGATGCATGGCAAAGACTGGGTTGTGTAATGAATTGGCTTCGATGGAGACCGATGTGAGGGTTACGAGAGCGGAGAAATGGAACGGATTTTACATCACATCAATGGAGGAGTGGCAACCTATTGTCATCATTGGCTTGATTAACTTCTTGCTGGTTTTGCGGAACAGGATTGAGATTCGAAAATGTGGCAAGACGTCATCCTGCAGATTGCTGGGAAAATGGGTTTTGAATATGTCGAATTAGGCTATTGTTAAAACTTTATATGACTAACGTTTTCGATGGTTTTTAGGATGTTTTTGACAATAGATCATTATTTTTTTCAGTTGAGTGAATTAATTGAAAAATCTTTAAAATCCGAAGAGAATCCATGAACAAATTTAATGATTTTTTGAAGTGTTCTGCAGAGAATTTATGTAATGTTATTAAGAGATTTTTAATGGATTCTTAGACAGAGCCTGATATTTATTTGAGAAGAATTCTGAACTCTGTGAATAGAAATGATTCCAAAGCAAATGCTTGAGGACAATTGAATAAAATTCTGAACAGAGTTTTGAACAAATTGTTAAGGTACATATTTAAAACAAACTCATTTTGAAGACTCCAATAGCAATCGCTCAATGGTTTCATGCTTATTTTTTATCAATTAGAAATGTCCAAAAGACTACACCAAGCCGAAAACTGGTAATTTTTTTATATTGTTTATGTGATCTGTTTTCTCTTCCTGGGAGATTATTTGAGCTTAGCTTCCGATTTCAGCCGTGCCCTCCCTTGCTTCTTCCAACTATTCACCCATATTCTTGTTTTCGTTCAAACCGTATTTTTCAGACAAAAAAACTTTTTTTTTGTATGGAAAATACGGTTCAAACGAAAACAAGAATATGGATCATTATCTCTTCAACAGCGGCTGTCACTTGGCCTCCTCTTCGACTTTTGTCCAGTGTTGTTGTGGTAAATTTAGTGCTAATTACTCACTGATTTTGTTGTTGGGAGCAGCCGAAGTCGTCTCGGACCTATGTACTGAACCGGAGAAGGGGTATTCCAGCCTACTACTACTCAAGCAGCAACAATATTTCCCTCCCTCATGCGCCTCTGGTTTGCAGCGATCCAGTACCACAACTCCCTGTCAGAGACAATTTGATCGCAGGTGAACTAAGATTGACGACTTTTTCCTTGCCGCTTCGGTTTCCTGCTACGACGTCATCGTTCTCACTGAGACATGGCTTGATGATCGTATTCCATCTACGCAACTGTTTGGCAGCACGTACACTGTTTTCCGAAATGATCGCAATCCGGCAAACAGCACCAAATCTCAGGGTGGCGGTGTGCTTATTGCCGCCTCCTCGTGCTTGAGTTGCTGCTTAGATCCTGTATGTGATACAATTGAACAGTAATGGATCAATATTAATACTGGTAACGCTAGCATCGGCGTGATCTACTTACCACCTGAATTTCCTGGATCTTCTTAGAGAAGGTAAAGTTTTAACAATTTTCCCAATATTGTCTGGAGTTCTCTAAAGTTTTCTTAGCTATCCTAAGCTACTCTGGATATCCCTGAAGATCCAAGAACAGTTGCTCTGAAATTGAAACAAAGCTTCCTGTAAAATCGTGTTCTGCACTTTCTTGAATTTCTCGGAATTTCTGTGATGTTTCGGACATATTACTTAAATTCTCTAAATTTTCCTGATGTTCTTAATACTTAATACTATTTTTATGACTTCTTGGAGGTTCTTGCTATTTTTCTGAATTTAATGGAAGTGTCTTGAAGTACTCGAAATTTACCTCAAGTTTTCGGAACTTCCCTGTAGATCCTCCAGTTTTCCTTATCATGAACCTGCATTAGGTTTGGAGATCTGCCCGAAGTTACGTAGCTTCCATTAAGTTCTTTGAACTCATCTGAAGTTTTGGCATTTTTTCAGTAAAGTTCTCGAAATTCTCATTGATCTTTTCCCGAAATCTATTGAATGCTGTCTGAACTTAACATTACAGATCAATTTATGTGTTTCTGCAGATATGAAGTATAAGAATTTAATTCTTTTGTCTTTTGCTTCTCTTTATTAGTTTTTGATTGTATTGTCCCCCGTCTCGATGAGTCTTATCCGTCACCTACTGATCACCATAGCCGGTCAAACTCCAGACGAAGCTAGAACCGCACTACCGTTCAAACTAGCGACAACGCTCTGATGAGATAACAAAACCCTACCCCAAGCTCCTCCCCTGATCCTATCCTTTGACAATGTACCCCTCTAACCTCGAGTAAGCCACGAGTATTCGGCCCAACTCTTACTAGACATAACATTAAGTGAATTTTATTACAAATAATGAACAATAAATTATCGGCTCCGTAAAACTAACGCGATTGAGCCTTACACATAAATGAATTAGATAAAAAAACACAACATTGCGCATCTCGAAACGAAAAACTTTTTTATGCAAGCCTTCGTACAAAATGTCGTTCGTTTTGAGATGCGCAATGTGCCCCCTGATCTATCAACTAATTTGGACGTTCTTGAAGGTCTCGGAACTACCCTGAATTTTCTTAAAATTCTCAGAGCTTCTTAAATCATCACGCAATTTTTAAGATGCGATGTAGGCAAAACCGGAACAAAACTGTATTAAAACGTCCAAGACGGCGGGTTCCCTGTGCTTAGAAAGCTATCAATTAATAACTGTGGAAGCGTTTCTAGAACACAAAGTGGAGAGCAGGCGAATGTTCTTTCAAAGGAGCGTTAAAGCCAGGTTGCAGGAAGGAAGTAAGGTCATCATTATTTTTAAAAATCACATTTTATTTATTATTCCGAGTGTGTGCCAGTTCTTGATTTTATCACCCATTCCCAAGGGGTAATCAACTCTGCACACTGTGCCGAAACACAGCATGGTACACTATTCGGCACTTTAGGACACACGTTGACAAGTAGGATACAAACGGCATCACTGTCGAGTGTTGACGTTTTGCAAATCGTTGCTAAGGTTGACTATTCTTTATTTACTATTGGACTTGAGTTCGAGGATCGTACCGTGCCACTTTTTGAAATATTCCATCGAAATATTCCATCGAAATATTCCATCGAAATATTCAATCGAAATATTCCATCGAAATATTCCATCGAACAATTCTGTGAGTATTGCCTGCACCTGAATATCTCATCTTTTCAAAACCAATAAAACTTAGGATGTTTTCCATTTGGTGAATTCTCACTTAAATTTGACATTTCGATAATAATTTATAATGTTCGAAAATCCCTCTGTTGTTGATCGTCTGATTTTCGAGAAGAAGTTTGTCAAAATTTATTCCTGGTCTGTCAGAAATAAGTCTGGTCAGGTTTATTTGAAAATTTTCCATCTGTCAAATTCAAGTGAAATTCACGAAATGGAACACTGCCTTAGTTTATCTCATCCGGTTTGTAGCGATAATCCCAGTGGATCATGGTTTCATCCAGATTAGCTTATAGTCGGGCCTCACGCCAACAGAATTCTTCCACACCATGGTCGGTCGAGCGGCTCAGGAAGCGACTAGAGGTCGCAGAGAGGGCGGAACAGAAGGAACCGAAGTCTACCCAGACGGACGCCTTCAACTTCGCGGGCAACAATACGATGTCCAGCGAGGCCCTCCACTTTGCCGTTACGCAGGGACAGAAGCGAAATCGGCCCTCACCTTCGCCAGTAAAGGGCGCAGCACGCCCTAAGAGACGGAAAGTCTCTGTGCAGGTGGAGAGTGCGGCGGTTGCCCATCAGTCCAATGCTTCAGTGGACGTACCGAAGAAGAGGGCTGGAATAGCCAATAGAAATACTGAGAAACCTAGCGGCTCCAAGGGCGGGAAGCAGGGCGGTAAGAAGGGTACCCCCCCGAAACCCCCGAAACCCCCGAAACCCCCGGACAAAACTGCCCCCAAGAGCAGTGCTGCCCGAACCAGGAACAAGGGCGAAGCTCTCATCTTCAAGACGGACGCGTCGAAATACGCGGAAGTCTTGAAGAAAATGAGAACGGACGAGCGCCTTGTGGAGATGGGCAGTAACGTGAGGAGCATCAGGCGCACTCGTACAGGCGAGATGCTCCTGGTGCTCAAACGTGGTGCTAAGGACCAGGGACCAACCTACCAGAAACTGGCAAAGGAGGTTGTTGGTTCTGGGGTGCAGGTGAAGTCGCTAGGCTCGACTATCACCATCCAGGTCAAGGACCTGGACGAAGTGACGGAGGCGACCGAGATAGTCACGGCGCTCCGGGAACAGTGCCAAGTCGAGGTACCGCAATCAGCGATTACCTTGAGGAAGGGACTGTTCTCCACCCAAGTGGCTACCATCAGGCTCTCTGCAGCTGAGGCCAGAAAGGCGGTAGCCGCAGGGAGGGTGCGAGTGGGCTGGTCGGTCTGCCCCGTCAGTATTCCCCGACCGGTGACGGCTTGCTTTAGGTGCTTCGGTCAGGGCCATGTGGCCCGTGACTGTAAGAACACCGACAGGAGCAAGCTTTGCAGATGGTGCGGCTTGGAGGGCCATAAGGCGCGAGGTTGCCAAAAGCCGCCGAGGTGCACTATATGCGCGGAGAAGGGGAATACCCCTACCAACCACATGGCAGGTGGCCCCCGCTGCCCGGGGTCCAAGAGCAATGCTGCTAAGGCAAAGAGCAATGCTCAGCCATGTTCGAGGTAGCGCAGTTGAACCTGAACCACTGTTCGGCTGCCCAGCAACTGCTGTGGCAATCGGCAGTGGAATGGGGAGCGGATGTCGCAATCATCTCTGACCCGTACCGCGTCCCAACCGGCAACGGGAATTGGGTCACGGACGCGTCAGGGATGGCGGCGATATGCACGATGGGGAGCTTCCCCATTCAGGAGGTAGTCGTGTCCAACTCGAGCGAGGGATTCGTGATCGCCAGGGTTAACGGAGTATACTTAAGTAGCTGCTATGCTCCGCCCAGGTGGTCTATCGAGCAATTCTCGCAGATGGTGGACAGACTGACTGCGGTACTTGTCGGCCTAAGACCGGTGGTCATTGCGGGCGACTTTAACGCATGGGCGGTAGAGTGGGGTAGCCACCACACCAACCAGAGAGGATGCATTCTACTGGAGGCAATGGCCAAGCTGGACGTTGTACTATCCAACACCGGCTCGGTCAGTACCTACAGAAGGAATGGTGCAGAATCCGTCATCGACGTGACATACTGCAGCCCGAGTTTGGAGGGCAACCTACACTGGAGGGTCGATGAGGGTTACACTCATAGTGACCATCAGGCGATTCGGTACAGTGTGGGGCCAGGTGAGAGGCGAGTGGCAGGAGGAAATTCTTCCTGCGCTCGAGGCTGGCGGACGTCGTTCTTCGAGGAGGAGGTCTTCGGCGAAGCACTGAGGCGGGAGCGAATAACCCCGGATCTGACGGGGGAAGAACTGGTAGCAGCACTGACAAGGGCGTGCGATACAACCATGCCTAGGAGAGCCTATCCCAGGCATGGCCACAGACCGGTGTACTGGTGGAGCGAGTCGATTGCTATCCTCAGGGCGTCTTGCCTCCAGGCGAGAAGGAGGATGCAACGAGCTCGTACGACTGAATCTCGCGAGGAACGCCACGTCGCTCTCCGAGCGGCTAAGGCAGCCCTCAATAAAGAGATCGCCAGACGCAAGCGCGCGTGCTTTGACAGCCTATGCCAAAGCGCCAACACGAATCCATGGGGGGATGCTTACAAAGTGGTCATGGCTAAGACCCGCGGCGTGACGGCACCCCCGGAGAGATCACCAGCGGTACTGGCTCCGATCGTTGGGTTCCTGTTCCCGCGTAGGGACGTAGACTCCTGGCCGCGGATCCCAGGCGCGGATCAGGGAGAAGTGTCTAGAGTGACGAACAGTGAACTTGGCGGTATTGCCAGGTCGCTGGTGGTGGGCAAGGCCCCGGGCCCAGATGGGATCCCGGTTGTGGCTCTGAGGGCGGCCGTTGCGGAAAATCCAGACATGTTCCGTTCTGTTTTTCAGACTTGTCTGGACGTAGGCGTCTTCCCAGACGCGTGGAAGCGGCAGAAGCTGGTGCTGCTTCCGAAGCCAGGAAAACCCCCTGGGGACCCGTCAGCATACAGACCCATCTGTTTGCTGGACACCACTGGGAAACTGCTTGAGAGGGTCATCCTCAACAGGCTGTCGGCCTACACCGAAGGTGTAGACGGCCTGTCAAGCAGCCAGTACGGGTTCTGAAAGGGCAGATCCACGGTGGACGCCATCCGCGACGTCATCCAGACGGCAGAGGTGGTCCATCGGAAACGAAGGGGCATTCGCTACTGCGCGGTGCTAACCTTAGACGTGAAGAACGCGTTCAACAGCGCGTGCTGGGGGGCGATAGCCCGCTCGCTACACCAGCTCCAAATTCCCGGAGGGCTGTATAAGATTCTGGAAAGCTACTTCCAGAATCGTGTGTTGACGTACGACACAGAAGATGGCGAAAAATGCGTTAGAGTCACCGCAGGTGTGCCACAAGGCTCCATCCTGGGCCCGGTGTTATGGAACGTCATGTACGATGGACTGTTGAGGATAAAATTCCCGGTAGGCGTGAAAATTGTAGGTTTTGCCGACGATGTCACGCTGGTAGTCTGCGGGGAATCCCTCGAGGAGGTAGAGCTGACAGCGGCCCACTGCGTCAGGCTTGTGGAGGAATGGATGAGAACCAGGAAACTGGAGCTCGCCCATCACAAGACGGAAGTGGTCGTAGTCAACAATCGCATGTCAGTACAGCATGCAACGTTGACAGTCGGCGGAAGCACAATTAGGTCTGTGCGCTCTCTAAAACTCTTGGGGGTCATGCTCGACGATAAGCTCAGCTTCGGCTGCCACGTCAAGTACGCCTGCAAGAGAGCGTCTATGGCTGTGGGGGCATTATCCCGTATGATGTCAAACAGCTCGGCAGTGAATGCCAGTAAGCGCAGGCTCCTCGCTGGGGTCGTAGTATCTATCCTCAGATACGGCGGCCCTGCGTGGGCTGCGGTACTGGATATTGACTGCCACAGGCAGAAATTAGAGAGTACACACAGGCTAATGTGCTTAAGGGTGGCCAGTGCATACCGCACTATCTCGAGAGAGGCCGTCTGTGTCATAGCAGGGATGATGCCAATCAGCCTTATCATTAAGGAGGATGTGGCGTGTTATGACGCGAGGACCGTTCGAGGGGTGCGCAACAACGCGCGAGTTGTGTCGACCGCGAGATGGCAATTGGAGTGGGAAAACTCCACAAAGGGGAGGTGGACTTACCGCTTGATACCTTCCGTATCAAGCTGGGTCAACAGGCGCCATGGGGAAGTAAACTTCCACCTGACACAGTTCCTGTCAGGCCATGGCTGCTTTAGGAGCTACCTGCATAGGTTCGGACATGCAAGTACTCCCACCTGCCCCACATGTGCTGGTGTCGAGGAGACCGCCGAACACGTCGTGTTTGCCTGTCCACGTTTCGAGCCAGTATCGAGCGCTATGCTAGCGATATGCGGAGCGGATACCAGTCCGGACAACATCGTTCATAGGATGTGTGGTACCACCGAGAACTGGAGCGCGGTGGTGACTGCGGTCACCCACATAGTTTCGGTATTACAACGACAGTGGCGAGCCGAGCAGCAGTTACCTACTGCCCGACCAGATCGTTAGAGTATTGCTAGAGAGACGCCATAGCGCTACAGCGGCCCCTCCCACGAAGTAATGCCTTCGGGCGGTTCCGGGGAGGCCAAGGGCCAAGCGCACAGGGTAAGGTTTAGTGGGTCGGGAGTGAAATTCTCCCATCCCCACACCCTGAGTTCCTTCTCAGGTGTCTGTGAGCAGATTCCCCCCTGTATAAAAAAAAAAAAAAAAAAAACACCATGGTCGGTCAAGAGGGTCGATGCGGCAGTCAAGACGATCAAAATGGGTCCCCTCCAACGACGTTTGGTCCAATGGCCGTAAGATCGTTCAATACGACGCTACGGTGCGGAAAACGATCGGTAAAATGAACGGACAAAAATCCTCTGAACGACGACAATTTTGTGCCAGCTGCGGAGGATTTTTGTTTTGTTTTACAAGTTTGTTATACAGAACGAACGATTAAGAAAAAAGGGTATTCTTGCAAATCATTGGTTTAAATTGATATGGCTTCGAAGGGAAAGGGATGACCATACAATTACCAATTCTGATGGATCTGGACTGATGTACGATGGCCTTAGCGAAACAGTATAGGATTTATCAATCAGAAATGCCATAACATTATATTCCGTGAGTTCACCTCATCATCAACGATCCAATCTGCACTCTTCTGTTGCACTAGTTCGTCTCAAAAGGACCCGGGCGATGGGTGGCCTTCGCGGGATTCGCGGCCGAAGAGGTTTCGGTGGGGTCAGTTGGTCCCGCATGACGGCACTAAATAAGTTACTGTTGGCCAAGATCCCATGGGCGTGCAGATGAACAACAACAACCACAGCATACTGCCTGCAGTTAAACTGCAGATGCGAAGCTTATCTGGATCGCGCACCATTTCCAAAGTATGACAGATATGAAGGTGGAGAGTCATTTGAGGAGTTTCACTGGTGGCCATTGGTTTTAATTGGTGGTACTTTGTGGAAGGTACTACAACTGCAAAGGATCGTGAACTTGGTAGGTTTGAACGGGTGTGTAATTGAGTGGTGGTAAGAGACATCATAATTAGTGATACAATAGGTTTGGGTGATGTCTTCGAGGTCACGTCTGAGCCTATCAGATGATCTGTTTCGAGGATGCTGCTTCTAGGGTGGGATTGAACTTTCGCCCGTTCGAATTCTGGGTTTGATTTTGTCGGGGATCATTTCACTGGCAGCTGGTGGAAATATCGTCCTCCAGCGATCAGGCGTTTCTGCACACGTTTTTGAGGACGAATCGTATAGGTTGGATTACTTTCAATTCCTCTATTAACGCCCACTCTGATCTCGTTCTAATGAGAATAAAACTTAATGTTTCCCATGAACCATGAACCATGAAAAATGTAAAATGAAAAATGTAAACACAATCACAAAAGTCTAACTACAGAGTTGCCAAACTCATGGGATATTGACACCTTGATTGATACACTTCGGCCTACTTCGGAAAGATCGACACAGCTTTCGGTACTAGTAAATCTCTTGGAACAGATTAAGGTGTGCAGAGTTGAATACCCCTTGACGATTCCCCATTAACTTTAAGAGGCTGTCCATTAACTACATTGACAGGTTTTGAATGATTTTAAATCGACAGTAATTAACATTGTACATTGTCGTCAATCAATTCAAAGCAATTAATATATTCTTTAATATTATTGCACAACAACATACTTATAAAAGATTAAAAACAGGTTCTATCAGTATTTTTCAAAATTGACAACATTTGAGCACCATTCGAAGCCATTCGTTCTTTCACCCCACTCGAAGTGAACAATGAAAAGAGTCTCCTATGAATTAAGTCTTTCCTATATTGTCTGCTGGTACAACCCATTAAATTCCTATCATATACACCAATCATAATAGGCCGGCGCCGGTGGTGTAGTGGTAAGCTTAACTCCTTCCTCACCCCAATGGAACTGGGTTCAATCCCGGCCGAGGTCGGTGGGATTATTCTGAGGCAAAAAGAATCCTGCCCATGTGTGTTTGAAGAGTCTGCATATTCTACGCAGGTGTGGAAGCTGCCATCCTGCACATTCGATTGCTGTCAATGGATTACAATCGATGTCCATTGGTGATTGGCACTAGATTGCGGAACAGAGACCGACGTTAAATAAAGGAATGAAGACCAATCATAATACTGAAATACTTAGGTTGTAATCTTCATCCATGATATCATAATACCACTTCAAAAAAAAAATTAATTTGATATCAAAATGCAAACATCGAAAAATATTCATACTTCTAGTGATATTTTATTAAATTTTTCAGTTGCTTTGGAGGCGAACCAGCCCAAGGCTGAAAGCCTCCTTAATAAAGCTAAATAATAATAATAATAATAATAATTAAATTTTTCAACGTGGTTTGATCCCTTCGTCAGAATGTCAATATTGATGATATATGTATGTAGCATTACACATCTATTTAGAATAATATGTCCGACTGGAACGAACTGACGTTGCATACCTAGCATTTTCAGCTGACGAAGTTAAACTTGCCACCGAAACAGTCGTTCTTCGGTGCCGTAAAATTCATCTCGGCTTATGCTACACTTCGAGCAAAACGCAATTGTACAATTTTCGCTTCGGCAACTCGAGTAAAAATTTAACATCGTTAAACTTTGCCGAGAAGCCATTATATCCGAGGGGTACAAGAGCAAACAAGAGGCTCCAGAAGAATAATAAAATGAATTGTGGCTTTTTCGATTTTCGGGAACGCTGCTGGCGAGGATTGGGCAATGTAGGTGCAGGGTGCCGTCTAAGGGCGTTAAAGACAAGATTTCTGGGGACACGTCGGTTAAGTGGGTGAAGCGGCGGAGGGCGTAGGAATCTCGAAGACTTGTTCACCAGAACGAGAAAAATGAGACTCTGGGAAGGGGTTAAAGAGAAAATTGTTCTGTTTATATTTATTGTTAAACTTTTGCAATGATGGAACTTTCGGGGGAACACCGACCGAGCCGGGAGCCCTGGGTATGGTTTATATACGTATGCCACCGGCGACGGGGACGGCTAACGAGCATCTGGCAATGGACGAAAATTTTCTCAGCATATTGCGAAACGGGCTCTTCCGGAGGCGATAAGTTGAGTACGAGTCAACGGGTCGAGGTTGTCATGCCAAATGTGAACCGGGGCTGAAGATGTCTAGAATTTCAATGAGATTTGTGGTTGTTCTGCAAGGAAGACGGCGTGAGAGGGTTGATTAGTGAATCTAAATAACAAACTGTTGTAGAAATTCACTGAGCTTATAGGGGGGGGGGGGAGTGGATTGTAAAGGGTAAAAAAAACATAACGAAAAAAAATCAACTCATTCAATAATGATTTAAAATTGATTTTAGGATACTGCGCATGGGGCTTATTTGTTTTGCCCCTTAATTATTTTGGAAGTTGTATAATTTGCATCAGGCTTAATGTTACTGAATGTTTGAATGAATTAGTTAGAGTTAGTTCATGTTCCTAACCTGGATGTTGACGAGACCACAAATGCAGGATTTTGCAATCTTGGAAGACATTAGATCGCTTAACGTGGTGATTGATTCACGATTATCATTAGGTATACGGATTAGTATGGCTACCCGGTGTAGAGTAGATACTGAAGTCGGTGAAAAGGGGTTGTTAGTCTATAATTATTCGTTATAATTGACGATAGTTATTGCTGTCGCTCAAATCCGACAACACTAGTTTACAAATAAAAGTAAAAAAAATGAGCTTCAATGTTTGACCTAATATTCTTATGTAAAATCGAGCGCTGAATCTAAAGCTGTAGTCAAAAATATCTCAGTAATACTCGAAATACAGCTATTATTATTTTGTTTTACTAAAATACAAATATCTCCGGCTGTAATGAAGCTATATCAATTATTTTACGCCCATATTTAAATGAAAAAAATTGCTTTTGACCAACTGAACATTACTGGTATTGTTGTTAATTAATTATTTTTATAATTTTTTACTTATTTCCATATTTCCGAGTCGTGACAGTTTGAGTTGTCCACTGGCGTTAAAAAGGCATAAAACATGGAGGTGAAGAAGTAAGATTCACACTTAGAAATTACTATTTTTACACGAGACGTAATTTAGTTTTGACGTAAATCATGGAAAGTAAACAAACATGGCATGTAAAATTAAGTGTCCTGAAACTGAAACACATGCAACTCGACGAAAGGTGCGTTTGATTGAATTGATTATCTAGTTTTTTCAAATGATTTTTATGACAAAAAGGCCGCTTGCATGTGTCGGTCTCAGGGCACTGAAATCTACATGTCTTTTTCATAGTATGCACGATTCCGGCACAAATGAAGCACATTTGTGATTCCGGTTTCGTAGACGCCTGAATCGGAACCCGGTAATATTTCACTTAACAACTGGAATCTAAGTAGTAGTTGTGCTGAAACATTTTGCACTGACGGAACTACTTTTCCATGATTTCTACTAGCATGCATCCTGGATGGAAACTGTAATGTGATGGCTTAGAGATTTTCCACGAGACATATAATTGCTTACCTTTTTATCCAAGCGATTTACCTACAGCGCACTTCACGAATAAGCAAACAAAAAACTTGAGAAAAGGTTTGATTAACTTTCTGTATTAGAAAACTAGCACATCAGACTTAAATCAAGCACTCCTTTTCAAAACCAATAAAACGTAAAGAAACCGCTAGTTTCCTGCTTCTCGCTTTGCTGTTTTGTTCGTGCCATGCGAAAAGATGGGAATGGGAGAAAGTAGATAGAAACAGATGAAAATATTGATTTAAGATTTATACGATTTCAAGAGAAAAGTTGATGATCTAGATGTGTCGTCCCCCTCGATATTAACGGGGTTCATTTTAAATATGAACTTCTAGCAACCTACTTGAGTTTCTGGAAGTCTTATTTGCCGGTTTGTTTTTATTTTGAGTTCCATTTCGCTTGGTTCCATTTCACTTTACTCTATTCCATGTGCTAGATAACGTTTGAGCAATTTTTACATTGCGCGGCGTGCGGATAAGCGGGGTTAGAACTAAAAAGTGTTGATATTAAGATCGGTCAGATTATCGGGGTTCACGGTACTACTGAAAATTTAAAAGCAACGGAACTTTTTGAATGGCAAATCTTTTCAATTCTTACTTTTCAGGTATGCTGTAGCGCATTTTTGACCACTGTTTGTTGTTGATTGGTTGTTTACAATACTTATTCAAAGGCGCACCTATATGGTTAATCATTCGATATGATATCCCAAGTAGGGGATTGCAATGTTGAATTCAATTTCGAAAACTCATGAAAAATCTCGGCTTGTCATATCTTTAAAAGTGGATAAGCTTTACCCAGATAGAAAACGTCAACATGTGAGTAAACCTTGAAAGAATGTTTACCCAGATTTGGGTAAATGCATGTTTACCCATTTTTGGGTAGCTTCAGTTTTGACCGAAGTGGGTAGACTTTTCCCAATTTTGAGCAGTTTTCAAATAGTGTGTAGGCTTTTAACACTTCTATAGTTTTAATATTATTCGGTTTAGACTTAACTTATTTATTTTTTCTATTACATTTTATATTCTGACTTGCCATAACCTCCAGTCCGAATAGAATTGTAATACACGCAGACAAAACAAAGTAAGGATTCCATAAGAAACACTTATGAATTTTAGCCACAAGAAATCAGCATGAATGTCATTGATTTTCCTTATGAAAAATAATGTTGACAAAAAAATAATAAATCGGAGCAGCCTGGAACCGAACACTAAACGTTGAGATTAAGGGGCCCGTGTGTTGACCACTCGTCTTCCAACGCTTGGGAAAATGAAAGGTTAAAGGTGTATAAGAGCAACCTCATGTTACTCGAAAATCATTCATTTCACACGATGAATTTTACCATTTACTGCGTCAGAGTCCCTTGCGAGTTGGCAAACCGGTTTGGACACTGTAAATCTTGGACGGTGGTTACATTCAATTATTTCTGATCTAATTTTCGATAGCGTAGTTTAAAGGTTTGGACTTGAGTTGTGACTTCATTCGCGCATCTCCATAGAATAAACCTCGTGGACAGCAACATCTGTCGGTGTGGAAACGGTTACGATGACATCGAACACGCAGTTTTGCAATGTTCGGATAATGACGCCGCCAGAGAGCGACTTTTGAATACCCTCGAGGCCGAAGGAAGACAACCTTATGTTCCTATCAGAGACGTGTTGGCAACCCGCGATCTCTGCTATATGCAGTCAATTTATGTGTTTCTGCAAATATCTAGCATAAGAATTTAATTTCTTTGTCTTTTGTCTCTCTTTATTAGTTTTTGTCTCTCTTGTCCCACCGTCTCGATGAGTCTCGTCGTCGTCCACTGGTCACCATAGCCGGTCGAACTCCAGACGAAGCTAGAACCGCACTACCGTTCATACTGGCGACAACGCTCTGATGAGACAACGAAACCCTACCCCTAGCTCCTCCCCTGATCATATCCTTCGACAATGTACTCCTCTAACCTCGAGTAAGCCGCGAGTATTCGGCCTAACTCCTACTAGACATAGTAATAAGTGAATTTTGTTAAAAACAATGAACAATGAATTATTGGCTCCGTAAATCTAACGCGATTGAGCCTTCCAAATAAACGAACTAGACAAAAAAAGAGATCCACGTTTTTTTTTTCAAACCGCTCATAGACGTCCTATCAAAATGTATTTGGAGTTTTGATTGGGGGACTACGGGATGGTGTACCGGAAGATCCGGATCATCTGTAAATGTAGTCAATTCATGACCCTAGAGCTCCGTTTTTTTTTTTAATTACTCACAGACGTCTCATGAAAATGATTTTGTAGTTGTGATCGGGACCTGAATCCTGTGGTATGGTCCACCATAATGCAAAGTCAAAATTATCAAAATTCCAAAATCAGACTGAACATTGTTAGCAGCGAGGGGAGCAAGTATAGATGAAGAATTTGAAGGATCGCTTTGCGAGTCTTACATTTCCGAAAATTGGATTTGTGATTTTCACCACAATATGAACATTTAATTTTTATATGATCTTCCTTCACAGGACAGTCGTCCTTTGCGTGTGAGGAATCACCATAATTCATGCATTTAGCTGGCATGTAGCAATTGATTGTTCCGTGACCCCATCCCTGGCATTCACGGCACTGAGTGAGGTTTTGGAAATTTTCTCCAGTCTTCCTGAAGTGTTCCCACTCGGACATGGAAAAGCTAGATTTTTCTAAGGCCTTAAGGTTGTTTAGTTCACTACACTTGAAGTGAACATTTCCGAATCATTGGAAATCCCCTTCCGTGAATCACCAGGACGGGATTTCATTTTCATTTTCATTACTTGGACAGGATCAACTCCAAATAATTTTGGCAGTTCATCTTTGATTTGATCCAGGGATTCATCACTGCGCAGACCTTTCAAGACAACATTGAACAGACGTTCAGTTTTGGTGTGGTAAGTAAAAAATATGTGCTGCTTCTCAGTAAGATACTTGAGAAGTCGTTTGAATCCGTCCAAGGTTTCAGCCAATACATGGCATTTACCCGACGACCAATTTGAAGTGAAAACCTAAATTGAACGAAGTTCAAAAGTTTCGTACGTCTTCGAATGGAAATCGAAAGTGGATAGAACAATAGGGGGAACCTTTTCCTATTTGGCATTAAGCCGGTAATGTTCAATGGAATTTTGCCTGAATGATGGATCATTGTCAAAATCCGTAAGCATATAAAATTGATTGTTCAATTGAATTTCATCAGAAGGGGGATCAAGCGATTGCCCTTTTCTTTTGCGCCTAGGCGCCATGGCGGCAGACCCAAGTTTCTCCAAATCGACTTCCAAGCAGATTACTGTATGAATCCGAAAGATCGAAGAGGAATTTTCCTCGGTAGGGTCCAAACAAGAGGAATAAGAGTCAAACAAGATAGAAATTTTTCAATTAATAGTGATACTGAAAAGTGCTGTTTAAATTTGTTCTAGCTTTAGGTAGCAGTAACACTTCCTTCAGCAAAAAAGCAAATAGATCCTCACGTCAAGAGAGTGCGACTGAAATGCCCGTGATTGTTTTTATGTAAAGAGGAGCGTACCGATATGGATATACACTTATGTATATGTATATATTTTTTTGTTGGAACGTTTTTCAGGATGATCAAAAATAGAAGTCTGATGTCTCCTCAGGATTGTTCAATATTATATGATCAAAGAATACTTCACAACAAACTGTACGGGATGCTTTGCACGGATGATGACGAATTGCTACATACCTGTAATGTGAAAAAAAGAAACATAGGGGAAATGCAGGTAGTGTCGGCCTAAGTGTCCCTAATTTGGGCCCATACATAAATTCAGCAATCAACTAAATTTTCAATAGCAATCAAAAATATCCATTAGTAACGTCCCAATAACGCGTTGATCTAGATAAAATTGATAAATAGAAGACTTTTAGCGATGGTCCCAAATTAGGGACATGTAGGCCGACATTACCTACATTTCCCCTAATTAATTACTTTGTCTCATTTGCTTAGTCTTCAGAATGACTAAATTATACAATCCGAATCAAACAAGGAACTGAAATGGGCAAAACTCATCACGACGAAGTCATCATCCACAATAGTCGTTTATTTCCTTCAACACCTTTAACCAACCATCAAGGTCGGTTCTCTAAGCGTCTGTCTCGTCCAAGCGCCGCTGCACCCACCCAGCTGGCTAGATAGCTAGTTTACGATCATCTCTTCCAAGTTTGGCGGTAAAAACCCAGCCCCAAAATCCCCGACGACGAAACTTACGTGAGACAGAAGAACACATTGAGCTATTCCTGCGCGTACCGAACCAACGAACCGATGGTGTCACTCAGTTTGCCTGGTAAGATGCCCACTTGCCACATGGGCTTCCTCAGGATCAGTATGCACTCGATTAAACCCAGGTTGGTCATAAGTCACGCTTATGAAATTCTTATGTGTTGTTCATAAGTCGAGCCTTATAAAATTCTTAAGTCTATTTGCCTCAGTGTATGATTTAAAACAGGGAATTTTTCATAATACAGTAATTACCCGATTATGTCCACTTCTTTTTTTTTCTAATATTCCTCAAAATCCATACGCTTTTTCTGTGATGTTATTGTGTCAAATAATACCTAAAATGTCCATCTTGAAGACGAATGAAAAGGATTTGGAATTACGGTAATGTATAATTATTGAAAGATAAAAGTCTGATGTGCGGTAGGGCTGACGAAATCGTATCATTACTGTACTGAGTAAAATGTTACTCAACTGTGAGTTGTTTTTAATAGCCTTGTTGATATTGATCTGTCAACTGCTAAAAACTCAATTTACAGTGTACTAGACACCTTGCTCGACCTTTTGTGCAGGGGCCTGGGTAGCGGCCATGTTTTTGATGCTATCATCTGCTCTTGTCTTTCTGCTTATAACACGATTCTCCGTCCCTTTCCACCATGTATACGTCAGGCGGGCCGTATTTAAATAAGGCCCGTGATGTTGCCTACTGTCAAACGTATAGGATTGATAAAGGCTTGCCAGCCCCCTGCTTTTGTATCACTAGTGTCGGAAAACATCGATTCTTGGGGATAATAGCAGAGTGAACTCTAAACGTGCTGTCAAATCAGCCTACAGATCTTGCGCAACACGAGAAACGGGCCTATCATTGTTGATCGATTCTCTTCATCGATTTTCTCTTTCGCTAATAACCCGACTGCAAATGAATTCGACAGTGAGCATTCATAAGGGCGTATACGCGATGATCGATTCTCTTCATCGATTTTCTCTTTTGTTAATAACTCGCTAGATTTAACGTTTGTCGGTGCGTTTGCAGTTGCTTTTGATAGCCAATGCAACCTGTTACAACTCTACATTGAATAAATTCTACAAAATAGTTGCGCTTAGCTGTAGCAATGCAAAGAGAAAATCGATGAAGAGAATCGATCATCGCGTATAGGCCCTTATGCATGCTCACTGTCGAATTGTCTACTGAGTGTGCTGTTTCAGGCGCAAGCTAACATCATCTTCTATCGAAGTGTGCTGCGAACTTAGCGAGAAATTCGTTTATGTTGCCGTGGTAAACCAAAGAGAAAGTCGATGAAGAGAATCGATCAACGAGGATAAGCCCTTTTCAAATGTTAAGTGAGAGATCATTCCTGTATGAAATTGGCTCCAAACGTAAATAAACCTTTTAGGTTTCTTATGGCTTGTTTACGTTTCGAACCAGTTATACGAGGTAAACGACGATTGTACGATTCAATATAATAGCAGCGCAAGCCGATTTCCATACAAAATGGTCAACTTTGACAAGTTGTAACTTCGTTCTCTTAATATCAATTGAGCTGAATTGATCATAAGTTAACAAAGTTACATCATGTCAAAGTTGACCATTTTGTATGGAAATCGGCATGCGCTGCTATTATATTGAACACAACTGTACGTATTTGACAGCCACATCCCACATGAATCATATTGTTAATTTATAATATTTGATTACGCATAGTCATAGGTCGATTCAAAAAAGCTTATCTCATCCCCCTTCAAAATTTCATGAATGTGAATAAAGTGCTTCACCCATCAAATTACACCTAAATGTACCTTACTAACCTTTTAAATTGATCAAGCTAGGCTTCATACTGCATTTTCTTCTGCCTAATTCAACATTCTGATATAAAAACTACTAAAAATCATCAAATTACCTTACAAAGACAGCCTGATTAACAACCACTTAACCTCAATCACACTATTCCTTCCAACTCCCACCTGGACGATGACTAACTTCTTTATTATGTCGGTTTGCTTCCTCAACCGCACACCGATTATGCGTTTTGGCTTTTCTCACTTTTGTATCCTGATAATCCGAGCTTAATTTAATTAACGCCTGAATGGCACCCGAACAAAAAACCCTGTTAAAACTTTTACTTACTTTTACCTGGTGGCAAGGTGAAATCTCCGCTCGCGAACAACAGTGGTGGGGATTTTTAGATGGGCAAGTTCCGGACGAACAACCGCGCTATTTTCACAACGTCCGTCGAAGCGAAGAAAAAAAATCACAGCATCACAACAGCAGCATCTTCATTCGCCTGCCGGGTCCGGCATGCATTGTCGTCTGTCTCGTTCGAGAGACAGGAGATAAGGAGTTTTCGTCTTTCGTCCGGAAGTTGGCATGGTTAAAACATTTTCTCCGTCGACGAAACAATGATGCTGTCGAGCGGAGAGCATAGAGCATATACCGTTTTGACTCAAATTACGGACAGTCTCGAATTTCGAATTATAATGGAGTCGTTGATTTCAAATGAGTACAAAGTACACAGTCAAATACATTTTTGCAAAATAATACACTGGAAAATGAATTAATTGGGTTGCTTGTAATTGAATAAACTTCATTGTGCAATATTTAAGATGGTTCTATAAACCCTATAAAACACAATTTCTAGTAGTTACAAGGCACAATTCAATAAAAATACATGATTTTTAAAATCCCATCTACGCTTCCTTCCGGTGCTTATCGTATCACAACGTGGTATTTTTTATTAATTTAATTAGGTTGCATCTTTCGGAAGTCACCCTCCCCCTTGAAAAAAAAAATGTATTTTCGTTACGCAAATTTCTATCATTGCCAGAGGTCTAGGTTTGGGAGTGTTCGGAATTTGGATCAAAACGGTACTGCATCCGATAAGCACCTTCCGAGGAGATGTGGTGCGCCTCATGCGGAAAATGTAGAAGGGAGAGGAAGATCGGTTAAGGAAACAAGCGAAAATATATAATTTAATTACAACTTTGATGAAGTGGTGGTATAATTATTTATGAAGTTAATTAGAATTTTAATTAATAAATTTGCATAGATATTGTAGGGAGCCTTTTGGCTCCTGGTTTGCCTTTTTTTTTGTCTCCGACAACTCTTTCCCTGTCATGGTCGGTTCGGTCTTGTCTAGTGTCGGTGGTGCGATGCCAACGATGTGTACGAAACGAGCAGCAGTGAAAAATTTAACGAGTTTTTGTCTTTTGCTCTCTAGGAACATCCGGAGATGCTACGTCGCCGACGACAACGACGACGGAAGAGACAATATGTCTTCGGCAGGCATTTTCAATATTTAATTTCCATTGTTTTCAGAGCTTTTACTCCCCTTGTATCTCGATCCCATGGCAGTGTATTGTTGGCCTCTATTATGTCGGTCTACCTTCTCGCTTCCGAATCGGCGACGGGGGAGGCTTTCCAGAAGAATGTCGACAGATTTTCGCCATACATACAAAGTTCACTTCCGTTGAAAGTGGCTCTGTGCATCGAAAGAGCAAGGAGCACAATGTTCACTTCTTTTCCGATAAAGCACTTTGCAGAAAAGTTCGAAAAGCCCCCGATGAGAGACTTCGAGCAGCAGTCGATAGTTTGGTGAAGAAGTTGGGAACACTGGGATAGTTTGGATTCAAAATAGGCTTCTAAATGGTAATTTTAGGTGAAGTTTAGTACAAAATAAATTTTGGTCCGACGCTAAGCACGCTAGACAAAAGAAATTATAAAAAGTGGTGTGGGTCAAATTTGGTTGCGATTAAATGGAATTGTTGGTTGATAGTAGATGTCGATCTCAAGCCATACTCCATGAATCCATGATTTCAAATATGTTTTTCAGCCGAGTGTGAATTACAGCCAACTGCACTGTTGCTTTATCATTTGCTTTAGATATGAAAATATTTTCAAACAATTTAGCAATAAGTGAGCATATGATGTATAGATTAGAAAAAAATAGAGTTAAACTTAAAAATAAGAAACACAGTTAAAATTATAATGAGATCTCCGTGGAGAATAATGAGGTAGTGAAACTTTGTTGCAGTGACTTAAAAGATTGAACTGTTTGTGTTTTTGAATCTCTATGATGTGACGACCACAGCTTTATTTTCTTTTTGAATAACGAATATAAGCCGAAACTTATTGGGAAGTACAAAAATGTACACATACTGCAACTTAATATACGACCATCGAACAAAGACAAAGCTTTTGAAAAAATAAAATAAGATGATCACAACTGCTGTCGAACGATTACAGATATTACGGATCAGTAGTAATCGAAGCATCAGGTTGATCAACACATTGAAATACATTTTTCCAGTAAAGCTGGGTATTGCAACTCTGGCGATTGGATCTGTGTTGAACTGATTCGATTCGCTTAGTTCTATTTTAATAAAAAGGGTTCCAACCAGCTACACCGTACTCAAAATTAAAGCGTACCAGGGAACATGACAGCGATTGAAGGCAGTATACCTCGATATACTCGATAAAACACCTTAGTTATCCTAAAGATAAGATCCAAGATGTTGAGACTTTCCCAAGCAACACAGTTGGTCATAAACAGGTTTACATTCCTAATTTATGACGAGCTTAGCAGTAAAAATTAACGTCTAACCACTTATTTACAACGCATTTATAACGAAAAAAGCGCAAGAGGTAGGGTCAATATACAGTGCTTTCCCGATTTTGCCAGCTCCCGAATTTGTCAGCTTTTTTCCCGATTTTGTCAGCCTGCAGATTTCACTAAAATTTTGAGTTTTTAAACATGAATTCTCAAACTTTACGCTGTGAATAATGTGAATGTTATGGGAAGTGGGGATTAAATGTGCATACGGGGTAAAATTAACAATTGACGATTTTAAGTGCTTTTTCATTCAAATATCAAACAATTTCAGCGCATCCAATGTACCTTTTACATTTTAATTAATTTACATTTATATAATATTCTCCTGCTAAGAATTATTAGTTTTGAATTGCTGTTCGCTCTAAAAATCATCGTTCTGTTTTTTTGCAATTGTAATAAAAACATTGCTTCATTGTCAGCAACATTTATTCTTAGAAAATAAAAAAAAAAGCATTGAATTGTACATAAAAGTTTTGATTGACTTTCAATTTTCAAGAGATTTTGTCATCGCAAATTCTCGAATTCAATGGAAATAAATAACATCGTCAATTCTGAGGGACAATGCTTCAACCTAATCAGCTCTATCAGCTTTTGTTTTGGATTGTCGGAGAGGCAGTTTGCATTCTGGAAAGGTGGATGTAATTCGAACAATGGTCGAGAGAGCCGAGAAGGCGTCCAAACAGAAGCAAAGACGAGATCGATATTGCACCGTGATAACGATCGCCGTCAGGAGTGCGTTCAACAGCGCAGCTGGAAAGCCATTGCCAAAGCGCTGCATAGAATGAGGGTCCCTGACTACCCCTGTGCAGGATTCTGAGGAGTTACTTCCAGCGCCTGGTTCTGGTCTATGAGACAGATATGGGACTGAGATCGATTAGGATCACAACGGGAGTTCCACAAGGCTCCATCCTTAGTCCAACGCACGCCTTTGCCTCGAAGCGCGTGTTGAAATACCTGGGAATGATGATCGATGACCGACTAAACTTCAACAGTCACGTCGAATTTGTTTATGAGAATACTTCGAAGGCCATCAACACAATAGCTAGTATCATGCTGAACAGTTCTATTCGCAGCAATATAAAGAGGCGTCTTCTGGCTAAATACTGATGTATGGAGGTTCAGCCTGGTTTGCAGCACTGGAAACGAAACAGAGCCAAAGGAAACTGAGCAGTACGTTCCACCTCATGGTCATGCGAGTCGTGAGTGCGTACAGAACCATCTCATCGGAAGCAGTATGTGCCATAGCCGGAATGATCCCTATCGTCATCACCCGACGGAGGACAGCGAGTGCTACAGTCGGAGAGAAGCCGGTAGAGTACGGAAAGTGGTGAAAGCGGAGTCTTTGGCAAAGTGGCAATAGGAGTGGAACACGATGGATAACGGTAGACGGACATATCTGTTATTACCGATTCTTTCGACTTAGGTGAACAGAAAACACGGAGAAGTCAACCACCACCTGACGCAGTTCCTGTCTGGTCAGGAAATATCTGCATCGGTTTGAACACGCAGCTTCACCTCTCTGTCCGGAGTGTGGCAACGTGGATGCAACGCCGGAGCATGTGGTCTTCGACTGTGAAAGGTGCGAGACAGTTTGAAGGGAGATGCCTGACCTTAACGTGGAGAATTTCGTCGATGAAATGTGTCCAGAGAAAGGCACTTGGAATGGAGAGAAGAGCAGCGATCTAGCAACGCCAGCTAGTACTGAGAGTATACGAAGCGCATGAACAAGTAGTCGAAGTAGTCGCTTCAGCGTGGTCCCGGGGGGATCCAGGCAGAGGAGAGAGTAAGGAATGGGCTTTAGTGGAGCTGCACTAGGCAACTAGTGGATACCACCCCTTGCCAACTTCAATACAGGTCTAGCTTGTTGACCCCCCCCCCCCATTTTCTCTGCTTTGAAAGTTTTTTTTTATTATTAATTTATTTGATAAGGCTCAACCGAATTAACTTTACAGAGCCAAGTATTCTTGTTCACTGTTCAATACATCTTAAAACTATAGTCAAAAGGTACAACACAATAAACATTTTATCTTCCGCCATCCAATAAGCTTCCTCTACCAGAACGGGAGCCGCTTCCAGTGGTTTACTTGTATGGCAGATTCGCCAACGAGGGTCAGAGCACTTCCATTGTAGCAATGGACGCAAAACGTGGTCAGCACTCACACATTCATCACGAAACGGTTACTTTGCAAAGTCGACGACGCATCGACTGAAAGAACTGCTGATGAAGAACAATGAGGAGGACCACACAATGCACAGTGGCTTATTTCGAGCAAAAAAACAGACGCAATTCAGACACGGGTTTTCAGCTTACGGAAGATAGTGAATCTTATGTAAAAAATTCCGGGGAATCTCATGGTGTAAACCCCTTTCCGAAAAAATGGCAGGAAACGTCCGATTTCTCCCTTTTTCCCCTATAAATGAGAAATATTTGAAAATATCGATCTATAACAATCTGCAACCTCGATAAAGACATTCAAAAACCATTGTACCTTACGTAAAAAAGTCTAAGAAATCGAATGCCAGTAACCTCTTTGATGTCAAAAATCTTAAAGTGGCCCAATTCACCCGTTTTCCCCTATAAGTTGAAATTTTTGAAAATATTGATAACAATCCGCAACTTCAATAAAGATATTCAAAAACCATGCTGCCTCACGTAAAAAAGTCCAAGGAATCGAATAGCGTTATCTCCTTTCATGTCAAAGATCGAAAAGTGGCCGAATTCACCCGTTTTCCCCTAAAAATTGAAATTTTTCAAAATATCGATCAATAACAATCCCCAACTTCGATGAAGGCGATCAAAAACCATGCTACCTTACATAAAAAAGTCCAAGGAATTGAATGCTGGTAACTTCTTCAACGTCAAAGATCGAGAAGTGGCACAAATTGCCCGTTTTCCCCTATAAGTTGATCTTTTTTTTTTAATTTCGATCAATAACAATCCAAAACTTATATAAAGACATTCAAAAACCAAGCTGCTATACGTAAAAAAAGTCCAAGGAATCGAATGCCGTTATCCCCTTTCATGTTAAAGATCGAAAAGTGGCCTAATTCACCCGTTTTCCCCTAAATATTGAAATTTTTCAAAATATCGATCAATAACAATCCAAAACTTCGATAAAGGCAGTCAAAACCCATGCTACCTTACGTAAAAAAAGTCCAAGGAATCGAATGCCGGTAATCGCTTCAACGTCAAAGATCAAGAAGTGATCCAAATCAACCGTTTTCCCCTATAAGATGAAATATTTTTAAATTTCGATCTATAACAATCCACAACTTCGATAAAGACATTCAAAACCATGCTACCTTATGTAAGAAAGTCCAAGGTATCGAGAACCAGTATCTCCTTTAACATGCAAAATCGAGAAGCTGCCTAATTCACCCGTAATCCCCTAAAAGTTGAAATTTTTGTAAATATCATTCTATAACAATCCGCAAATTCGATTAAGATATTCAAAACCCATGCTACCTTATGTAAAAAAAGTCCAAGGAATTGATAACCGGTATCCTTTTTACTTTCAAAAATTGAGAAGTCGTCCAAAACGCCCGTTTTGCTCTTGAAGTTGAAATGTTTTGAAATTTCGATCTATAAAAATACACAACTTCAATAAATACATTCAAAACCATGCTACCTTATGTAAAAAAAAGTCCAAGGAATCCAGTATCGGTGTCCCATCAGTATATCCAAATTGGAGAAGTAGCCTAATTCACCCGTTTTCCCCTTAAAAGTTGAAATTTATCAAAATATCGATCTACAACGATCCGCAAATTCGATTAAGACATTCAAAAACCATGCACCTTTATGTAAAAAGTCCAAGAAATCGAATGCCGGTATCCCCTTTAATTTTCAAAATCGAGCAGTGGCTTGATTCGCCCCTTTTTCCGTTTAACTTGATTTTTTTTTTTAAATAACGCTCCATACCAATCACTTCGATAAAGACATTCAAAAGCCATGCTGCCTCATGCAAAAATCCAAGGAATTGAAAACCGGTATCCGGTGTGAGGAGGAATGTAAACAAACATCCTTTCTCTCTTTTGATCTCACTTAAACCAGATGGCAGCACGCTACTGTCGTCAAGGCGAATAAGACGCTTGCTCATGTAAATAGAAAAGAAGATGAATGATGTGTCAAAAACTCGGAAATGCGTTTTATGCTGCACAGTTTCCTGAGTTGATTGCTCAAGTGTGGGTGTGTGTTTTTTTTTGTTAAAATGAGGAACGAAAAAGTTGTGGACCTCTATCTCCGTTAAAAGCAAGATCGCGAGTGTTTAATTCAGGAGCTTATCGCAGAAGGTGTGAGCAATCGGAAAGAACTGTTGCCTGCTGTTACAACGTGGATTCGAAACTTCCGCTACCGCTGGAAATTGTCGCATGGGAAACGGAAATTTTATAAGAAATACCGGAGATGGCTCGATGAAACGTTCGTGGTAAGATATATTACTATTTAAAACACATTCTATTATTTTCATTGAATTGACAATTTGTTTTGCCAATTCTATGGTTGTTGACTATGTAGGTAGAGTTTTTCTAGTAGAATAGTTAAACCTGGTAAATGTTTGTTGCGTTAAGTGTGTCATTATCAAGGATGCCCTGCACGTTCTTACTTTTGAAATAGGTCGCCCCAATTTCGAAGAGAAAACGTGGTCCGAAAAATAAATGCTTCGAAGATCTCTCTGAAAGCTTGAAGAGCAAGCAAAGCAAAGCTTTAGCCGATACAGAGCCTTTGGAGAAATTGCTGCGGGCAGCTGAAAAACTATGTAGCATGCATAGCTTGTCTCCAAGTATGGCAAAAATGCTCCGAAAGCTGAGGATACGCGGAGAGGAATGGGCATGCAAAGCTTTGAAGAAGGCAAGGCAAGAGAAGCTTGTCAAACCAACAGCAGAGAAGTCGCTTCGTCTCAAAACTCGATTGGGCCTGACACGGAGAAAGTACGCCAGTATCAGAAAGTATAGCAAGTCCATTTATGGTAGGAACTGCTTAGTTCCGTAGGAGGAGGCGATGCAGCATCGAGATGCCATCATTCCGGCGTATGATCCTCCGATTTGGGACAACGGAGTTTTAACCTGTAGGGTAGCTCTAAGAGACATGGTCGTAAATATTATCGAGAGATTACTTAGCTTGGAAGAAGTTCAGGAGGCTGTGATCATGATGGACGGTGACGTGGATTGTGTTTTGTTACTGTCGGCTGGCGTAGACTCTGCTACCGGTTTCAGCCAGTACAGCCAGAAAGGAATTATGACGAAGGATAATTCGTTGCTCACCGAATGCGTGCTCCTGCTAATTTTGGAGACCAGATCGGGGGAAAAACTGTGGACAAATCCCAACCCACAATCGGATAAATTTTGCCGAGCTAAGTCTATGAGCTGGCAAAAAGAGACTGATTGTGTAACAAGGGATCTGTTCGGCAAGTTTTTTGCAGAGGTTGACCATATCGCGGAAGAACCACTAGTCGTTGAAAACGAGGTATTATCTCTCATATTATAAACATTTCTTATTCTCATTGCACTTTTTTTTTCATTCAGCAAGGATTGAGGTTGAATGTCACGGTTTCGGCTTTTTACTCGATGGTTGACGGCAAAGTTGCTAATGCGGTGAACAAAAACACTGACACGCATAAGTGTCCTCTATGCGTCAACGCAGCAGACGATCGGATTGGACCGTCTTTTTACCATTGTCGACTGAACTGTGTAGAATGGCTGATTCGGGTCTCTGGTCAGCTGCACATTCCTGGACATCCCGCACAAAAGGACACTAAAGTTAAGGAGAAGAGAAAGGAGATAACCAGACAGCTCGAGAGCCACTTTAAACTCTTAATAAATAGACCGAAAATAGGAAGAAGGGGCTCATCCAATAACGGAAACATGGCTCGAAGACTCCTCGCTGATCCAAAGAACTTCTCCGCCATTTTGGGAATCAGCCAGGAGTTGGTAGAAAAGCTCAGAATGATAAGTTCTTTGGCATTGTCATCCAAACATCTTAACGCCGAAAAAGTCAGACAATTGTATGCGCAGCTTGAACAGCAGATCTGGAAGCAGTTTCCATTCCTGAATAATAAAATACCGCCATCAATGCATAAATATTCACACCTACCGGAGTACATCGAAAAATTGGTAACTATAATTAAAAGATTCTTATGGCAGTAAGAAAAACTAATTTCATAACTGAACCATTTCAGCCATATCCTCTAAGTTTTGCGGATGAACAAGCCGGTGAGAGGTTCCATAAACGGTCCAAATATGGCAGAACGTATCTTTCTCGGAAAACGTCACCAGAGAACAACTTGGAAGACATGATGCGCCTCTCATTGACCTGGTCAGACCCGAAACACGCTGATCAAGATGTTCCAGCAGAACGCTCACGGAAAAGAATAAAAGACGAGCTGTTTGAGCGACAGATGACATTTTACTATTCCGATCAAGATGATAGGGATAAGGCCGATGAAGACGATAGCAATGTACAAAGTGATGATGAGGAGATGGGCGATGATGAATCAAATGAGAGTGAAGAGGAAAGCGATGAGGATGATACTACATGATAAAAAAGAATTAAAATTGATAACATTTTTGCACAGGTGCAAAGTCAAAGTCAAAACGCTTCTTATTATGTCTACTGAAAATGTCTTGAGCGGGCAACATTTGATTTGATTTCTGATCTTTGACAGTATAAAGGATGCCGGAATTTGATCCCTTCAACTTATTGTTACATATGGTAGCATGGCTTTGGAATGTCTTTATCGAAGTTGCGGATTGTTATTGATCAATATTTTCAAAAATTTCAACTTATAGGGGAAAACAAGTGAATTAGACCACTTTTCGATCTTTGACATGAAAGGGGATAACGGTATTCAATTTCTTGGACTTTTTTACGTAAGGTAGCATGGTTTTTGAATACCTTTATCGAAGTTGTGGATTGTTATAGATCGATATTTAAAAAAAATCAACTTATAGGGGAAAACGGTTGAATTGGGTCACTTTTAGATTTTTGGCATTAAAGAGGATACCAGCATTCGATTCCTTAGACTTTTTTACGTAAGGCAGCTTGGTTTTTGAATGTCTTAATCGAAGTTTTGGATTGTTATTGATCGATATTTTGAAAAATTTCAATATTTAGGGGAAAACGGGTGATTTAGGCCACTTTTCGATCTTTAACATGAAAGAGGATAACGGCATTCGATTTCTTGGACTTTTTTACGTAAAGCAGCTTGGTTTTTGAATGTCTTTATCGAAGTTTTGAATTGTTATAGATCGAAATTTAAAAAAAATCAACTTATAGGGGAAAATGGGCAATTTGTGCCACTTCTCGATCTTTGACGTTAAAGGGTTTACCGGCATTCGATTTCTTGGACTTTTTTACGTAAGGTAGCATGGTTTTTGATTGCCTTCATCGAAGTTGCGGATTGTTATTGATCGATATTTTGAAAAATTTCAATTTTTAGGGGAAAACGGGTGAATTCGGCCACTTTTCGATCTTTGACATGAAAGGGGATAACGCTATTCGATTCCTTGGACTTTTTTACGTGAGGCAGCATGGTTTTTGAATATCTTTATTGAAGTTGCGGATTGTTATAGATCAATATTTCCAAAAATTTCAACTTATAGGGGAAAACTGGTGAATTGGGCCACTTTAAGATTTTTGATATCAAAGAGGATACTGGCATTCGATTTCTTAGACTTTTTTACGTAAGGTACAATGGTTTTTGAATGTCTTTATCGAGGTTGCAGATTGTTATAGATCGATATTTTCAAATATTTCTCATTTATAGGGGAAAAAGGGAGAAATCGGACGTTTCTTGCCATTTTTCCGGAAAGGGGTTGGCACCATGAGATTCCCCGGAATTTTTTACATAAGATTCACTATCTTCCGTAAGCTGAAAACCCGTTTCTGAATTGCGTCTGTTTTTTTGCTCGAAATAAGCCACTGTGCAATGGATGCTGCCAAGTAAACAGACGATCGCGTAACACACATTGAGAGTGGTCTGCTTATGTCGACAGCCGAGTGAACACTGAACTTGCTTTGAAAGTTGATACATATTTCATTATCGTCAAAGGAAAATTGATTCAATAATTCTAATTATTTGATAGTTTAGAAGAGATTTTACAAATAATATCCAAATGTAGCACAAGCAATAAAGAGATGTATTGGGAACCAGTGATCTTGCGATCTACGAATTCCTTTGTTTGTCTGATGTTAGAATTTGATGTGACCATCCCCTCCTTTCCACACATTTTCCAGCCGTTGTGTCGCAGTCTTATTATCCACCTGTTTCTGTGCTACTTGCCCCTGCCCAGCCAGCATTTGGTCAACCGTTCGAGAGTAGTATCTGAAGGAGGCTTCAAAAACCTGTTTCCTACCTAGCTCCTTCCAATCTAAATTGCTACCCATTAACCTCGAGCTCGCCACGAGTAATTGGTACCCAATACTAACCTAAATCTACTGCTGTTTAAAATGTTAATTAAAAAATTACTGATTTTTAGCTCCGCAAAGTGTCACACACGACTGAGCCTAGTAAATAAACAAACTATTTAAAAAAAAAGTTGGTGTCAAACGCACCCCGGTGTTATATGACCAACAGCGTTTTTTCTCGTACTCTTAAAAGACTAATTGATAGAAACAATTTCGCTTATGACTGTTGTACAGGTCTGCTAGTGATTATTGGTGAAAATTAAATTTGTTTTGAAAAACATGTAAATAAGCGCTGTTGGTCATATTATCTCATAGCACCCCGATCCCTTTAAAAATTTCATTATTCTGTACGAATTTTGATCACAAAAATAATGCGAAATTTTTTCCCGATTTTGTCAGTTTCCCGTTTTTGTCAGCCTAAAATTTGAGAAGGGGTTGACAAATTCGGAAAAGCACTGTTTATTAACTCGTACACTGAACCAATATGACATATTCCTGTTATGTGGAAGTCTTTTAAATGTGCGCTATAAGATAAAGCAATGAAAATGATATGATTGAAAATGTGTCAGGTAAATTCTATATGAATATCTGATAAATTTACAATGCTGATAATTTGGTAACTTTTATATGATCGTCATATGATAAATGAAAATCGGTCAAATTATAATAATTAACTGAAATGGATTTGAAACCCATAAGCATAAGCATAAGCTTTACTTTTCACCACAATATAATATATGTGACATAAATCAATCAAAGTAAAGTTTATGTGAAAATCACATGAAATTTACTTCTTCTTTTGTCACATATATTTAATCGATTTCTAAAAATAAATCGAAAAATAAACATCAGGCTTTCACAGTTGTGTCTTTTTTATTGTAGCTGATTTGGGATTCGATCCAGAACTGTTGAGGTGTTATCCTTTCGGTGTCTGCGCTCGATTCCACTGGGCCACGGCTGACTTCAAGATTGAGCTAGTTCAATTAGCATGAAGTAAGAACAGCTCTCCAGCCATAGAATGTAGTGCAACGTTATGCTCGTTTTGCTAGAATGAAGAAAAATAGCACTGACAAATTTATGCTCCATTTCGGTGGTGTCGTGTATTCAAATCTTGCTTAATGCTCCTGTGTGCAATAAAACAACGACTACATGCTTTGAGTTCATGGAACTGGTTCATGAAGCTCGAGTACTTGTGCTGGAATCTGAATCAGCCGTGTAGAAGGCTTACAATTAGAATCTTAGCAAATAAATATTGCAGTAGAATCATTTTTTTTTTTCGATCTCAATACATTCTTTTCCGCAACCCCTTATCTTATGGAACAATAACAAACAAGGATTATTCCATACAGTATCATTGTTGTTAGCAATATTTAGTTGGACTAATCATTTTAATGAGTGTACGATAACATCGTTGAAAATTGTTTCAATAATTTATGAAGAACAATCATGTAAGATGTATTTTATTGGGAGCAATATTCATCCCAGAAAACCATGCCAAAACAAATGTTTGCTGTTGGATTTCTTAAAAGGTAAATGTATATGACTATATAATGATTGGGATAGATCTGTTTACAATCTTTAAACGTCAAAAATCAAAGGAACCTATTACAATGAGATATACATGTTTTCCTATATTGCAAAGTTAAATGGCTGTCTAATAGTTTCTACATGTCTGTTTACACGCGACATATCAACAAACGTCAAAAATCGTTAAAAGCAACTCCAATAAAATAAACAAAATTATCTTATAAGAAATATCTTTTAGTGAGCAATATTCATCAGAAAACCAGGTATATTTTACTGAATTTTCTCATAGTGCAAACTTATATGATTTTCCATTAGTTTCTAGATGTGCTGGAATCTGAATCCCACCCATTACATATCACCAATTTTTCACCTTGAAATATTTCAGGCAATATTCATATATTTCTTATCTATCACTAACCACGCTCAAAGTAAAGTATTGTCAAGTACTAAGTATGTGAAAATACGATAGAAATCATTCCATATCGCAGTCATAGTTTTTAAGTGATAATCCTATGGAATCTATCAATCATCACATAGGATGAATAAATCTGCTGACATTGCTATGTTATAGGATGGATCCAATAAACGGTACATGTCGATTTGTTTCAGTGTATGATTAACTTACGCTACTTGAATATAACTATAACGCAACCCAGGCATGGATCCTCCTCAGAGCAGAAAAGAGAAAAGTAAAATTCCAACCTCACTCAGTTTTCAATACCATGCGCTCTTCTCCGCTTTGCTTCGACTTTGCTCTTTGAAACCGACGACGGCTGTTCGGATGGCCTCCTCAATGTTTTAAAAACTGAGGAGATCACATTTTGTTCCGCTTTGTGAGACTGTTTGGCTTGATTAAATCCGTTGATGTAATGAATCAAGGATTGCATGCTTCTTATTTGGTTTTTATCGCAGTGTTCCAACAAGCGTCGCAGGACTAGCTGGTTAGGTACGCGCTCTTGGAACCCAGAGAACGTGGTTTTAATTCCGGATGTAGGGGAAATGGATGTAATTTCGGCCTAAATGTCCCTGATTTGGGCCCATACATAAATTCAGCAATCGACTAAATTTTCAAGAGACCAAAAATGTACATTAGTACCGTCTCTAAATGTCTAGATAAAATTGAAAATAGCAGATTTATAGCGATGAGCCCAATCTTAGATCCATAGGCCAACATTAGAGCCATTTGCCCTATTAGAGAAAACACATCAATCACAGAATATGAGCCTACCTGACGGTACCTACGTTTATACTTTTTGATGCAAATTTAAAGCCCCTTCTATTAAGAGAATTCGGCGAGTTTTTTTTTTTTTTTGGCATAATGATCTTAATAGGAGGGGCTTAGAATTTGCACCAAAATGCATAAACATCGGTACCGTCTGGCATGCTCAGTGCTTGATATCAATATTCGGCGACTGTGTTAGGGAAACCACTTTTCCCATCACGGAAACGTCTCGTTTTCTGACGATAAAATTACTCATTTATGCGCACAAAACGCACGAAATTTTTGTTTTATTCAATAGATAATAAAAAAAAAGCGAATATTGATTGGAGGAATTTCTTACTCAATTTTTTCCAATCGCGATCAATCATATAAATTCGTGGTTTTTTCTTGTTTTTTCTAGCGTCCTGGAGAAAACCTTCCGAAGTGTCTCAGGTTAATTGACATGGTCATGTGGTATTCGGTCATTGCGAGAATTTGTATGTACCACTTCAATGGCTAGCAAAATGGCGAGCGAACGTTAAAAAAAATGAACTCTAAACAAAAATAATTTATGGTGATCCTAAAACGGACTGTTTTGTCGTAATAATTGAGTAATGCTGAGTATTAGAATGTTCAACACAGATGAGGCTGGCGAGCTGTATGTTGTTTGGAACGAGGGTGACGCGCTTGGCATATAGATGACCCTCAGATTGCACCAATACATTCAGGCCTACAATTCCACACCTTCTATAGACCAGGTTGAGCCTTGATAAATAGCTGCTTGCCGGAACTGACATCCGATTGATGACCTTAACAAATGTCCAAAACATACTCTTAAAAAAAAATTATGATTATTCTAAAAAGGACCGTTTTGTCGTGATGGTTGAGTTATGCTGAGCTATTAGGGAGTTCAAAACGGATGAGGCTGGCGAATTGTATATTGTTTGAACAAGGTTGACACGCTTGACATTGATGACGCACAACTACTAACGAGGAAACTGATTTCGATCCATAGCTGTGCGGCTTCTTCCTCCTTCTATGGATGCTCATGTGGCCTGTGCAGCTCGCTGCTTGCAGGCTGCCTTTCGTTGTGTACTGGAGAACAATGTTCAACGCCACACGCCGAAAGCACTGCTGCTGCTGCTGCTGTGGACACCGACGACCGGACACCACCACACACGGTGATTGAATGAGCACCGTTTCTTTGAAACAGGATGAAATTTGATTTTTAAATCTCTGTTAGTGAATGCACTGTTTGCAGGCAATCGGTGATAATTTTACTCACCATTGCAACAGGTGGACATTGGTGTATTTTTCAATAGTGACCTATTAAAAATTAATAAAAAAAAAAAAGTTGCATAAGGGCTAAAATGTACACAAACACCAAAATACAATTAATTTCACGAATTTTCACTTTAAAACCACTTGCATTGAAGTAAACATATCGTCAGATGATTGAAGGAGGTTGAATAAATAAATAAATTTAGCCATTAAATATTAATTTCCAACCAATTTCACCAGATTTTATTCTGTTGAATTTGCCCAATTATTTCTGGCTTCCTTTAGGAGTGTCTTTTAACTATCTCAGGATGTTTTGTTTGATTTACTTTAAAAAGATTCTTCAGACATCCCCCAGAAGTTTTCATTTCAATTTCCTCCGGAAGATACATTCACATTTCTCCTGGAGTTTTATTTTGTCTTTTCTAGTAAATTTCGAAAATTTGTTCCAGTTTGTTCCAGTTTTAATATAATGTATTTTACGACATCTTTTGGAAGGTTCTACTGACTTCCCCGGGATGTTTCTATTGACTTCCACCGGAAGCATTCTGAAACTTCTCCATGTAGTTTAATCCGGTTTTCCCAAGTGCTTCTGGCCTCCTCCTGTAGTTTCAAACGACATGGGACTGGAAGCTTTATTCAGACTTGCTCGGAAAGTTTATTCTGACTGGCACCGGAAAATTCGTACAATCACTCCTGGGAGCTCCCCCAGTCGGTGCCGCCGGGATGTTCTGAGGCATAAAATCTCTGATCACGCCTTCCTTCGGAAGGGAAGTAAAGCCATTGGTCCCCGGTTCATGAGTTGATGGGTGATAGATAGAGTCCAGGTGTGGGAGCTACTTCTCTGGCGTCGGTAGCATTGGTAATCAGTACGGAAAAAAAGATCGACGGAAAACAGATCAAGGCAAAAAACACTCCTAGAAGCTCCTTCTGAATTATCCTCGAAGTCCTCTGGAAGTTTAAATAAACAATCGCTGTGAGTTTTTTCCAACTTGCCCCGGAAATTGCTTCCGACTTTTCCTGGATGTTTATTATCACTTGACAGAGTCGGTCAGCTTCACCAAACTTTTTCAGGGAGTTTATTCTGACATCTCTGGAAGTTATTTACAACCTCTCAAAAAAAATCCCATCAGCTTCCACTGGAAATTTCACTCATTTCATTCATAGTTCTACACGGAGTAAGTGTTCCAAAAATGGTTTCCTGGTCGATGTGGGCAATCTTAATAAATTTATATTTAGCATGCCTTTTTATAGCTGTTTCCCAGAAAATCGAATTAGCTAGCCTAGAACTGAGATTTTTATTAAATTAGTAGCGGGAAGTAATTCCCAGGATATCAATTGAATTTCGTTTTATTTTAATCAAGTCATTTTAACAACCTCCAGAAATCGGCTGTGCCACTGATAAGTATTGTAACATTTATGTTTTCATATACAAGAGCGATGGACTAAAACCATATTGAAAATTTGCTCAATACAACCCATCTAACCGAAATTAAAATCTTCAAGGTTGCCAAATGATTTGTATTTCAAATTTTTAAGAGTTCTTCAGGACCGGTTTATGTCGTTAGCAATCATTAAAAATTCCAGGTCATGATAAAGCTTTATTCTACCATATTTTAACCTTGCCCACTCTCTATGAATTGCTGCATAAAGTCACAGGTGCTAGTAAGAACCACACTATATTTGGCAAAGTTGTACTGTCGGATGTTAACCTAGCCAAACTTGATTTCCCATGCAGATATTCAAAACCTTATGAAGATTTTATGTTTGAGAATGTGCACTTTATCCTGCACTGAGACGATACCCTTAGCAACATTAAGCCTTTATTTATAATTCAGCATAAGTATACTTAACCGTTATATATCCTAGGGTCTTCAACTTGGTCTCCAAATTGCCTTTGAGATCAGATTATTTGAACTACTGAATCAACAAGGGCTTGCCTTAGCAATGATATCTGTTCAATTAGATGCATACAGGATGTGTGCACCATCCACGGTTCATTTTCATTTTTATTTTGGATTTTCTAGGTTCTCCAAATTATCCAAGAGTTCTGAACAAATGATCTACTAGATCAAGCACGTTTGGTATTATGTCTTTAGCGACGAAACATGTCCAAACAGGTTCATAAAGTATTGGTACATCATGTACCCCCTAAGCTTAGTCGGTACAGGCGCAGCTACAAAACAAGACCATGCTGGAGGTGGCTGTGTTCGATTCCCGGTCTGGTCTATGAATTTTTCGGGTTGGAAAATTTCTCGATTTCCCTGGCGATAATAGACTTGTACTTGCCACTCAATTGTATTAATGCAAAATGGTGCATGCATCGAAATCTCTCAATTAATAACTGTTGAAGTGCATCTAGAACACTAAGTTGATAGCACGCAATAAGCTAAAATGCGTTAAGAGCATTAAGCTTGAAATGCAAAAAAGATGCAGACATCATGTACAGTCTATTTTTTTTGCTAGGTTTCCAAAATCATTCTGGAGTTCAGATAAAATGATCTACTAGATCAACCCCGATTGATGCAATGCCCGAGCAACGAAACATGTCCCAATAGATTCATTATGCTCATCCACAAAATTCACATTCCATTTTTATGCATATTAGACGTTTTAGGATTTCCAAACTGTCCTGGATTTCACACCAAACGATCTACTAGATCAACCCCCACTGAGACAATATCTATAGTAGTAAAACTCGTTCAAGCAGACCCATAGCGTCTATACACACTACGAAAAAGTCGGAGAAGCCTGAGACCGACACATGTAAGCGGTGCTGTTGACATAAGAATCAGTTGAAAAAAACGAGAAATTCAATTCAATCAAATTTCGATTGAGCCTGTACAAATAAATGAATTATAAAAAAAAAATCAATCAAACGTTCTCTTCGTCGAGTTGCTTATGTTTCGGTTTGAGAACACTTAATTTTACATGAAATGTTTGTTTACGTTCCATGATTTACATCCAATATGGATTACGTCTCGTGTAAAAGTAGTTATTTCTAAGTGTGTAGAGTATATGTACACACACACTTAGAAAAAATCATGTAAATTTAGCTGCTCTCAGAGTGACATATACGAGCGTCGATTTTGGCATAAATTTGAGCCATAACAGACGCGAAATATAGTTCAATCAAACGTACTTTTCGTCGAGCAAAGAACATTTCAGTCTCGGAGCACTTAATATTACATGAAATGTTTGTTTACGTCTTATCTTTTATGTCAAAGATGGATTCCATCATGTGTAAAATTAGTTATTTCTAAGTGTGCAGTGTATCTCAAAATTAATCGTACACAGCAAAAAAATAATTTTGATATCACGTCAAAGTGGATGCACTACAATCATGTCGAAAATATGGTGTAATATTACTTGCTAAAAAGGACAAAATTATCATTAATACAATGCATGAACTGACATTATGCTGCTTTTACTGCATTTGTTTATTTATGTGGTCATAAAAATTACATGAAATTTTCGACATGATTGTAGTGCATCCACTTTGATGTGATTTCAAAATTATTTTTTTGCTGTGTACAGCAGTACTTAAATTTTAGAAAAAAGGACTCTAAAAGCACAAGTTAAAAAGATACGCATCTGAATTTTTCGCAGCTGACTCAGCTTACATTTATCAATTATTGGCTAAGTATTTGGCATACTTGGTTGAGTTTACAAAAAGTTAGAACAATTTACGGAAAATGTCTTTTGCTTGAAAAACCTCATTCTCTTGAAATAAAATTAACATAACTTCTTAAAATTTTGCTCATATTTAGTCGTAATAAAGATCATTCATCTGTCACTAATTATACTAAAATTTGTCCGCTATGTAAAAAATTGAAAATCGAGCGTTTTATTAAAATAAATCTTGCTTCATACAGGCTCTTCCAATAAAGACCAAAATTATAGCAATAAATCAATAAACATCTATTCAATCGCCAGCCCTGCTTTAAAAAAAATACGTCTAAATATTCACCGTGTTTAAAAAAAAATCTTCTAGGGTGTACGATCAATTTTGAGATACACTGTATGTGTATCAATTACATTTTATTCCATGTAGGGGAAATGGATGTAATGTCGGCCTAAATGTCCCTAATTTGGGCCCATACATAAATTCAGCAATCGACTAAATTTTCAATAGCGACCAAAAATATACATTAGTACCGTCCCAATGACGCGTTGGGCCCAATCTTAGATCCATAGGCCAACATTAGAGCCATTTCCCCTATATAAGATGTTATAGGTTCCTCAAATCTTCACAGATCACATGATCCCCTACGTCAACAACGACTAAAACAATTTGTTTAGAAACGAACCAACCAGATTCATTGGATGCACATCATTTACGATCCATTAATATGTATCCAAGAAGTTGTAGGGTTTCCAAACCGTCTTGGAGATCAAATCAAACGATTTACTCAATCAGCCACGACTGGTACAAAGGCAAGGACAAATTTTTAGCCTAGAACAAATGAGGCTTATTTGCTAGATCAAATGATAATTTGGATTACCGTAAAACGGGGTATCTTTGATAATGAAGGTAGCATTGATAGTATAATATAAAGATTAAATTTACTCGCTGCGCTTTTCCCAAATTAGAAACATTGATTCCATTTTGTAGCTTAGGGAATTTCCGTTGATATCGTATAGAGTTTTTATATAGTATGTGTTACTTATTTTACAAACATATTATAAAACAATTTTCGTGTTTTTGGCCTGTTTGAAAAAGCACTCAAACCATCACTTATGAAATGTATTTTCGATATAGCCATCACAAATTCAATATTGTATTATTATTGGTTATGAAGTCTTCTGATTATAAACTCATTCAAAGTTTCATATTAAAAGAACTAAATTGATTGAATTTCACTATTTTTTTTTCTACATTCATCGAGCATAATCAAAGTTACCCCAAATCAAAACACTGAAGTTCGGTCACAAAACTAAAAAAAATGTTTAAATGCTTTAATTTCCGTTAAACATATTACTAACGAATTGACTCTTGGATCCTCAGTACTTGTTTTAAAATTTGAAAAACATTCATTGCTGTAAAAAATATTTAGAATATACTTTAAAAAACTATCAATGTTACCCCGTTTTACGGTACTTAAAACATGTTTTATCCATGAAAGTGGAACTCAATAAAACTGCTTAGCTTTCGTGAAATACCCGGTTGACCTTGATCCTATGACATATTCTCTAGGAAGATTTGCTAATCCAACAACATCTTAAATACACGTAATTCGTTCGTAATAGATGCGTTTGGACTCCACAAAATTGTTGGAGGTTATAGAATATCTAATATACATTAAAATTGTTTGAAACTGCCGTGTATTGATTCCAGGAAACTGTCTGGACATGTTTCGTAGTTATTGGCATTGTATCAGCCGTGGTTGATATAATAGATAATTTGATCTAAACTTCAAGACGATTTGCAGGACCTAGAACATCTTATATTGATGGATGCGCATAGACTCCACAAATAACCTTGGATATGTTGCGCTGCTAAGCGCATTGACTCAGTTATGTTTAAAGTAATGATGGTGGAATGATCTGAAGTCAACGATGATTTGAAAAATAATCAACATCTTATAGGATAAGTTAGCCAGATAGCACTATAGTACTGTAGGGTACTGTCATTGGTCGAAAGGTACAGTAGCAGCACGTACCCTACCCGTGTACCCTCGAGATCGTCAAGTCGACTATGACAGGAGCACATACCGTGGTAGTGGTAACAATGGCTGCAATTTCCAAACCTATGACTGGATGCTTTCCTTCAGAAAACACCTTGAGTGTGGTAAAAATCGATAGAACTGTTTCAAACACATCGTCTGTACTTGAACGTATCGGTGATCATCGCTTTTTGCCAGTGGTACGGAGGGGGAATACCCCTAACCATCCCTCTCCAACGGGAGAGTTTGGTAAAGAGAGATGATCAAACCGATTTGTACCTTCATTCATAAAAGTTATCCTTGCTCGCTTTCTACTCTCTATATAAACAATTTCACACTGCCGTACTCTAACGGAACTATCAACTCTATACTTTCATCTCCTCATCTATCGTATCAGAATTACCACTCTAGTCTGTTATTTGAAATTAGCATCTTCAATTATGTAAATCGTTGACTTCACGCAGAAGTGATATAAAACAAATATTTAAAGAACTGTGCAAAGTTTGGGGACGACTGGTTGAAAACCTACTTTTTTGCATTTTTATCCCTACACACTACGGAAAAGACATGTAAATTTCAGTGCCCTGAGACCGACACATGCAAGCGGCCTTTTTGACATAAGAATCAGTTGAAAAGGACGAGAAAATCAATTCAATCAAACGCAGTTTTCGTCGAGTTGCATATGTTTTAGTTTCAGGACACTTAATTTTACATGCCATGTTTGTTTACGTTCCAGGATTTACGTCAAAGCTGAATTACGTCTCGTGTAAAAATAATAATTTCTAAGTGTGTAGAGGAGACCACAATTTTGCTTGAACCATGCAACTGACCATGTACAAATAATTTTGCCAGGAAGTGTCTAACAACTTTGCCAAAGGAAGTACGGTGCAAGAATATATCTAAAAAATAGTTATAGCTGTTCAAATATTTATGGTTTGAATTAAATGCCAGAAATCATTTTTTCTGCCAACACTGCCGTTATATCAATGGGAGTCAGATTCGAAACTGAAATAATTTCGGTGTTTCTTATCTTATCGATTTTGTATGTTCAGATGAATTATTTAAAAACAAATGCTCTATCTCATATACGTAGCTGGAGAGTGGGGGCTTAAAACAACCCCCGCCTCCTCACTCATATCAATAGAAGTAAAGTTTCAAACTGAAATATCCTACGCCTAAAAATCAACTTATAGAACATAATTAAAAAAAAATCTTTTGCAGGCTTAATGCTTGGAGCCTACTTGAACAATGCATTTCATTTTAGTCTAAAAAAATACTTTTCTCTTGTACAAATTTTCGAAAAAGGTTAGACTAGCTCAAAATGTCAAAAATGTTATAACATTTTTGAATAAAAAAAGGTCTATTAGAAGTTTCTTATAACTTAGCGTTGATATTCCTTCAGCAGCTTTATAAATAGTCATTGGTTTCTTATATAACACGATGTATTTCTATTTTTTTTTTTAATAAACATTAAAGATTTTCTTAACAATATATTACTTAAGTCCGTTCGGGACAATATGTGTACCATCTTTCTTCAATTTTGCTGTATCATAGGAAAGCATGTTTTGAAGCAGCTGATTTGGAAAAAAATCGGAAAAAATGTAGCCTTAAGTAAGCAACTTAACTAAAACTATTATATTCATAAATGATGAAGTATTGAAGTACGATTTAGAAGACTTAAAAAATTGATTGGATTTTAAATGATAAATCTAGATGTTATGAACATGACTAAGTACCATACCACATAGAATTCCAGGTGTTTTCAGCAATATAACCAAGAATAAGCACTCCAGGATAGTTTGGATGGCCTGGGACATCCTAAACAAAATTTTTTGCTGATATTTTGCTTTTTTTGTATGATTTTCGATCAAATCTTCCGAAAAATCTGTAACCCTTACTGTTCATGTGTAAAGAGAAAAGTCGTCCCATAAGGGTTAAAACCACTGCTCCTGAGTTGGATCGCATATTATGTTTTAATGATTTCATTTACCCAGCGTCAATTGGTCATGACATGACTTTAGAGCGGCCAATTTTTATTAGCTCCAACATTGATAAAACAAAATTTGTTGCTTGGGAAGTCATAAAATGGTACATTTACAAAACTCTCAATTAACAACTGTTAAACTAATCATAATATAAATAAGTTAAAAAGCGAATAAGGAAAAAGCGAAAATTATAACTTACTCCCATCGGTCTTGCATCGCAAACACTCACATCCCACTATCCAAATTCAACAACTCAATTTTCCTCCTCTTGCCAGTAAAACCCCGTCCAACTGTTATCTGTCATCTCCATTGTTATTCTCAACTGATTTCCGCAGCATGGCATCATCCACCTTCGAAAATGAGTAGCATCAAGCTACCAAGTCTCCGCCGGGTCGGAGATGCTGCCGCCGACGACGACGCCGTTGAGGACGAAAATGAAAAATTATAAAACAATAAAGACTATAAATTAACGTGATTGTTTCGCACTCGTACGGAATTTTCCAGAGTAGGTATGTCCTCCTTATCCAACGCAACAACAGCTCAATGAGCTGCTTGCCTATGCTACGTATCGTCGTACTGTAGAGGGAAAACTTTCCCTTCGCATGCTTCTATGTGTAGATTCCTTCACGAGTTTCCTCCCGTCCCGTTGCGTTGTCATCCTTCGGGGTATATCATCATCACCGAAGAGGCCTTGCCAAGCAGTAAATTATGCAAATTTCTATACCGTGTCTCTTCCGCTTTTCTCTTTACTCTCGTTCACATTCGATCCCAAAAAACAACGACACGGGAAAGTACCATTATGAGGCAGTAGCGCGGTGCACTGGGACTGCTGATCACACTACTGGAGCAATGATGGCATGCTTCCAGCATTGTATTTTGTGGGAAAAGCTTTCCGCGCATACACACACATTCATCCGGGAAAATGTGGAAAATTTTCAATATTAGTCACAAAAGACAAAGCATCGGCAAACAAGGGCAAATCACACATGCTTTCTTCCCACTTCGGGAAAGGGTGACGGGGTGTATCGCCATTAATTCGTTTAGTCTTCGATGCACTGAAGGCGTTGCTGGTGGGAGTGAGGCATAGAGCTACCAATTTCTTCCTTTGCTTTCGGTTCAGGCCCAAAATGCATCTTTCATGTTCGTTGCCTTAGTGTTTCAAAATTCATTACACAGTGGTTGAACACAGATTATAGCACTGGGATGGAAAATCATCCAAAATTTATACTTTTTCCGGGACCGGTTGAAATTATCTGAAATTTCATGGAAAATTACTGACAGCGACAGGTTTACAATTCACTATGTTAGGAAGCCTCCAGATTTAGGTTGTCCTTCTCTAATTTCAATAAATCCTTCTGTAGTATCGCCATAAAAATCTTTTGAAGTCGTATTTGTATTTCTACTTTTCTATAAATCGTCAAATCAAATCATGAAATTTTTTAAATAATTATATTTTACTATAGGTTCGATGAGTCTCCTCAGTACAAGAATATTTACAAAACATTTATCAGCACGATCTAACGCAACAAGACAAGTCTGCCATGATTAACTTATCATCTTAAAAGTATCATGTGAAGCTACGCATCTGCTTGCATCGCGTACTCAGACGGGCACGTTCTTACTCGACGCCACTGTCTAACCACATCACGTGAGATTGCTTGTATTCTCGTAATTGAATTTTACCCCCTACTAAACGTAGAAGCACACTCTCACCTCAAAATAAGAACACCCTGCACTACCCGTTCAATGAAACAGTATCGCTCATCAAATATTTAAAAAATAATAAAAAGCAATTTTATTGCCGTGAAAATCCACTTATCACGTATCACTTATAAGAAATAAAAAAAAAAGTTTAATCTCACTAGAAGACTCCTCAAACGACTACGATATAATAGCAAGAGAGCACCTAAACTTAATTACGACGATTGCTGCAACAGTTCCAGCTGATCCAGTTTATCCAATTCGTCTTCGATCCAGCTCCGGTAGGTGGTCAGATTGGTGAACAGATGTGGCGCCCGGTTGATGTCCGTCGACCAGGTCAGAATGCCTCGCAGTTCCACCCGTGCCGTCGCTCCGTCCTCTGACCGTTCGGTGCAAATCAGGGGTGATCCGCTAAGGTCCTAAAACAATAAATGAAAGCAGAACATTACTACTGTGGTGAAGCGTTGGCCGCAGCTCTGTGTAATCAAATAAGTTATCACTAAAAATTAGCAAGAGCAAATGTTGAAAACGCCAAAATAAACAATCGAATACCTATTTTGAATGGGAAAAACAAACCAGACCAACCACCCCGATACCCAGTGACATAGGCGTGCAGTGGATAAGATGGAATGCATTTAGATTATAAAAACCATAAGCTTTGCAATCTGAGTATTCGAAGAATATTACAATTTTGATAGAAATGTTTGGGACCACGAGTCATAGAGCTTAAATTGGCAGTGCATGTGTAAATTCAGATGCCAGAAAGAAAAATTTCAAAAATTTCAGTCATTTATTGCTAAAATTAAATTGTAGCATTTCCAAACTATTTTTCAAATAAATCACCAAAACATTGATCGATTCTCTTCATAGACATTCTCTTTGGGTCGCCATGGCCGTACAAAGGCACTTGCGAATATTTTTGACACACAGTTTGATGAAAAAACAACGTTTCTACATCCAGGAAAAATTGTGCAGTCATGTTATTAACAAATTAGAAAATCGATCAATGTTTATTTAGACCATCCTTTATTTTTCTTAAATGGAAAATGTTATGGTTTGAATTTTTTTGTTTTTTTTTTTTTATTTTATGGTAGACAGACGTAAATCAGATTGAGTGCAGCTAGACGTTTCTCTTCTTCTTATTCGCATATCAAGCTTATTGCTTTGTGCATATTAGCTTATTGCGTGCTCTCAACTTAGTGTTCTACTAAATGCACTTCCACAGTTATTAATTGAGAGCTTTCGATGCCAATACCAATGCATGAAATTGTATATTGTGTAATGCTTCAGTATATTTCTTCCTTGGATTGTTATCTTGTTCCAATTTGGTCAGTGGAATCTTGTAAATAGTCTGCTCTTCCCGGAGAAATTTCAAACCGCCCCACAGAGTGGTATTTCTTCTAATCTAGCTGGCCAAAAGTCGATTTTTAAAATTAACCAACATTGTTTTTTAATTGGTGCATACCCAAAACATAGGAGAACAATGCTCTATACCTTTTATGTTTTATTCATAGCTCACAACGTTGTGATATCAATTCAAATTTAGCTGTATTTGCATAGTGCAAAATCGCACGAAATGATCGTTGAAGGAAGTATTCTTGCCTGTGCTTGCTGTTCGGATTGAATCTGTTTGTGTCACATGCAGAGCGTAAAATTATTGACTGCTTAGGCTGAGTGTGAAAGAACTGCTCTATTTAATTCATTGCTCTATCCAGACCGTACACATTTAAAGACTAGGCAACGAAAGAGCAAGCAAAAACATTCAGTCACTCATGAACAGGCGACTCACACCGCTGGCTTTCGCTCACACAGCATGTAATTGAGGCATTTTTCCATATAAAATGTACGCTCAGTCATTCAAAACAAGGATGGGGTACCATAACGGAAGAATAAACGTGCTGACTGAGCTACTGAATGAGTGCTCTGCTGCCAATGACAGTGACTTACTTCCGAATCATTCAGACTCTCACGAGGCAGTGAATGATGAGGCGGATGGCTGTTCATATTCATTTGAAAATGACTCATTGAACCTGAGCGTTTTGCGCACTGGTCACATATGCATTGATCAAACAGGCATTGAAGTATATATTCCACATGATATCAGTTTATTTTGCTAAATTTAGGATTCGTTCCAATAGTTCGTCCTTTTATTTATTTTTTTTTTTTTTTTGGTAAAAAAGTTAATACATTCTGTATTTTTTGTGATTACATCTATTGAGCATTAATGACAGGTATGGAAGCTTTAAGCGAAAAATCAGCTGCGATTATTTGCGATCATTCGAGATCCTATAACATCGAAATATCGAGTCAAAATAGATAAATCTTACACAAAACAAACAAAAATGCTTATACTGACCTCAAACTTCGCATGACATATTAAAGATCGTTTTTGTTTTTTTTTTCTTTGTGAGTTATATGATAAGGTTCAATCGAATCAACTTTACAGAGCCGAAGATTTCACTATACAAACTACAGTCAAAAGGTACAACACAATAAATACCTTCCGCTATCCAATAAGCCTCCTCCATCAGAATAGGATCCGCTTTCATTGCAGCAATGGACGCAAAATGTGGTTATCACGCATACACTCATCACGTAACGCTTGCTTTCCAAAGTCGACCACACATCGACCGAAAGAGCTGCTGATGAAGAACAATGAGGAAGGCCACTCAATGGTTGATGCCGAGTAAACAGGCGATCGCATGACACACATCGAGAGTGACCTGCTTCTTTAAACAGCCGAGTGAACACTGTTTTTATTTTGTTAATCATCAAGATTTGTGCATTCAATTTGATCACAAAAGGGTGGGAATTGTATTTAGAAGAGAGGGTTGCCTTCAAAATGGATTTCTTTTTTTTTACTTGAATCACGTTAACAACGTTCTATATTGAGAAGCCGCTAATGGTCAAAATGTTACTTATTTATTGAGCTAAAAAGTAAGACCATGCTGGAGGTGGCTGAGTTCGACTCTCGGTCCGCTAAAATAATTTTCAGGTTGGAAAATTTATCGAGTTCGACGGGCGTAGAGGATGGTTGTACTTGCTACACAATAATTCTAATGCAAATAATAAATATTGCTTAAAATATTCATAAGAAATGTTGTCAATATTCACGAGAGTTTTTCTTTCAGTGTGCATTGTTTTATTTTTTCTATTAACAGTATACACTGTTCTCAACACTTCTTCAGAAAGAGACCCTTCCTCCCAAAACATCTCAATTTGGCTCGTTGGGCTATCTTTTAGTGGACTACGTTTTAGTTGGGCTCCCGTTAGTTGATTTGTGGTCCACCCAAATTGAAGTCAAACGTCATTTCTGACATAACAGATTTAATGTTTCAGGGACTCATGGATGAACAATTTGGATAGTTGCTAATCGATTTTGACGATACTACCTAGGACCGCTACTGTTTTCGATCTTTTTAAACGACGTCGCCTTTCTGATACCATCAGAATGCCGCGTTTTCTATGCAGACGATACAAAATTATTAAAAGTCTCTCGGGCTGTTGGGATCTCCAGAATATGTAAGGTATTTTTACTGACTGGTGCTCCAGAAATTTGGCATCGAAAAAAGGAACCTTATTTCCTATCACCGAAAAATCGAACCCATTATGTTTGACTATGTTCTCTACGGACGCTGTCTTGCTCGTGTAGAGCACATAAAAGATCTCGGCGTTACCTTGGACTGCAGACTCACTTTCAGAATCCACTACAATGACATCATCTCCAGAGCTAATCGACAATTAGGGCTTTATTTTCAAAATTGCCCACGAGTTCCGTGACCCGCTATGCTTCAGGTCACTCTACCGTATGCGTGATAATGTTTGCAACATCGTACAAATAAGGTTCCCGTTTCACATGTGCGTACAATGCCTTGGTTTTCTTTGCATGCACGTAACCTATAGCTCATACCGTAGTAGGCTGTGTAATACACAGTGTGTATAAAAGAAAATGATTTATTTTGTTTGACAGTTGCACCATGACGAAGTGGCAGCGTATTCGTGATTTGTCCCACACGCAAATGTCGCAAAAAGACATTTCAATCGCCATGGGAGTGTCCCGGTGAACCGTCAAAAGGGTTTTAGACCGAGAAAAGAAAGGACAACTATCCGCGAAGGTGGCCACAGGTCGTCCGAGGTTAGCTCGGGTTCCGAGGGTTATCGCTGCTATCAAAAGGAAGATTCGGGTGAATCCAGCGCGTTCAATAAGGAAAATGGCAAAGGAACACGGGATCAGTGACTTTACGGCACGGAAGATCGTAAAGGAAGATTGCGGGGCGAAGTCGAGGGCACGGAAAAAAAAAACTCCCATGATAACCAACCGCACCCGGGAGCTACGAGTCAAACGGTGCAAGAAAATCTTGAACTTCTTGAGCGAAAAAATCCGGTAATCATGTTCACCGACGAGAGCATGTTTACCGTCGATCCCGTATCAAATTCCAGAACCGACCGGTATATTAGTTCTCTTCCGGTAAAAGACGTGACCGACGAGCAACAGTGTGCATCTGACCAAGCATCCTGCTAGCGTTATGGTGTTTGGATTGGTGGCTTCCGATGGCAAAAAAAGGGACCCGGTATTCATTCCAGAAGGCGACAAGGTCAACACGGAGGTCTACATCAGGATTTTAAGTAAGTATGTTCTTCCGTGGATCAAAGAAAAGTACGGTCCGAAGCCAAATGTTGTATTTCAACAATATGGGGCTCCGTGCCACACCTTGAACCGCACTCAGAAGTGGTTTCAGGAACATCTTCCGTTCTGGGCGAAGGATATGTGGCGATCTAGCCCCGATCTTAATCCACTGGATTACTCAATATGGCGCGTCATGAAGGCCAAGGCCTGTTCTAAACACCACCCGAGTACAGCAAGCCTTATTAGAACCTGCCGTGCATTCCGAAAGCGTGTGGAGGCCGTAATTGCAGCAAGTGGAAACTAGATCGATGATTAACATAGTTTAAGGCTTTGAGAAACATCCCCCTTTAAATAAATAAAAAAAAACCGAAAATGAGTTTTTTGAGAATTGTTTTAATTTTGACATTGCTCAATGGTGCAAACATTATCATGCATACAGTGCGATCCTTATTGGAGTCAAGTTTAGTTGCTTGGTGCCCTTTCCATGCTAGCTGGATCACTAGAATTGAATCCGTTCAACGCAAATTTGTGAGACATGCTTTTTGTTTCCTCAACTGGCGTGACCCAACGAACTTGCCACCGTACGAGGAGCGTTGCCGTCTCCTGGGACTCGAACCATTAGAGGTGAGACGGACGGTCGCTCCAGCTATGTTCGCTGGAAAGCTGCTAACGGGTGACATTGACTGTCCAACACTGCTGTCTCAGCTGAATATGCATGCCCCTGAGAGGCCTCTTCGTCAACGCAACTTTCCGTTTTTGGAACCACGGCGCCGAAATTATACACAACACGAGCCAATTCTAGCAATCAGCCGGCAATTCAACAACTTCTTTTACATGTTCGACTTCAATGTATCAGCTAACGTGTTTCGTCATCGGTTACTTGGTCTTTTCCGTACCGTTGACGTATTTATGTAGTTTAAGTTTTATTCATTTAGACAATAATTGTCAGTTGAATTTTTCAATATACAAATAAACAAATACAATCGGTGTATCTGCAAGCAATTTTCAGCTTTTACAGGTCAGCCTACCTAACGAAAGCCTTTCACTAATGTAGTATAAAGGTGCAATGAGCAAATAAAATAAATAAATAAAATGAAATTAGAAAATAATAATTGTGTTTTAATATCCAGAATAGAAAATACGACACTATTAACGAAGTCATTAATCAACTGGTAACCGCCATTACTAATTATAATAATAATAATAATAATAGTAATAAGAATATTTGAACTTTCCTAATGAGATTGAATTCCACGTCGCAATCTCTGATTGGTTGAAGTGTTAAAGCCTTCAGCTATTTAAACAGGGTGTACTGTCCATTCTGACGCTGAACAGGTAGCATCTACTTCGAAAGCAAGCGAGCCCTCTCCTTCTTCTGGAAGTGAGAGTCCCCAAGCGAGCCCTCTGTCGACGGTAACCAAGGCAACCACCGAGTACCGATCAGCATACACCAGCAGCCTACTTCGATCGAGAATATGGCACGGAAAGCCCTCTTATTTGAATAAGTAGCGCAATCCAGCCAAATCTCGAGTAGGATGATGCCCAGTTACGACAACTAAGTGGGTTATGGGTTTAGCCCAACGAGTGAAAGTTGACTGTAACTATATAATAACAGAACGTTTTTGACAAGATTTACAAGACGGCTTCATTCATGTACTTCATCGTACTTTAATTTTCCACAAATACTTTCGTGAAAGAGGTCATCCACCATGAAGATCATTGACATTTGCATAACAAACATAATGTCACACGAAAACATCTTATGACCAGCGCTGTCATTGTAAATTTAGAGCTTGCTACTAATTTATTTTTGAGATATGCTTACAATCGCCCACCTCAAGTTCATGCGCCCCCTTTCAGGAGCGCCCATAATTACAATTTATCTCGATGCGCATTTCAAAACGTCTTATCTGCTTTGATCGACTCTCTTCATCGACTTTCTTTTTGGATAACCACTGCTATGCAAATAGATTTCGAGCTATTTTTACCACACAGTTTTGCGTGGTTCTGATCTAGCGCCCAAAACGTCAAATACAAAAGGGATAGGTTTTGCAGCTGAGTTATTAACGAAAGAGAAAGTCGATTAAGAGAATCGATCAATGCAGATAGAACCTTTTAAAATGTTCATCTAGGCATGAATGTGTAACTGCTTGTACACACAATTTAGTTTTCTCTTCCCTAAAGTTAATTTGTACTGGGGTATGGGAAAAACTTGTATGCAATTAGCTCAACTATTTGAGACGAGATCATCAACTAGAGTATCCAGACCATGACCTTAGATAGCCAAACTTCAAATCATTGTTCAATGCTACCATAATTGTTTCACTGTCTTCGTTCAGAAACATGGATTGGGAAGCGATAATAACGGAATTCTCACGTAACATTTGAAAAGTGCTTATCCTCGTTGATCGATTATCTTCGTCGACTTTCTCTTTGGTTTACCACGGCTAAATAAACGAATTTCTCGCTAAGCTCGCAGCACTATTCGACAGAAGATGATGTTAGCTTGCGCCTGAAACAACACACTCAATGCAAAATTCATTTGCAGTCGGGTTATTCACGAAAGATAAAATCGATGAAGAGAATCGATCAACAATTATAGGCCCTTTACTCGTATTGCGCGAGAATTCTTTTTTGCGTTACAGTAGAACAATCAATAGACGTCACTAATTAAAGCGAGAATATGATAATCCAACAGATACAGACAGATATGATAAGTAAGACTTCCTGCAATTTTAACAGATGATCTTAGAACAGCCCTGAAGATCCCGAAATGTTACTAAAGATCTCAAAACAAACGTGAAATTCTCTGCAATTCAATTCATTGAAGATCAGTGGACTTTTATTAAGTCCTCAGAATTTATTAACAGTTCCTGCCATTTCAAAACTACCCCGATGCTCACGGTACTTCCCTTTAAAACCTTTGAACTACCCAGATCATCCATGGACATCCCTAAAGTTATCGGATTTTTTCTGGAATTCTAGGAACTTCTTGCAGATTTAAAAATTATCCTGAAGTTCTCGGAACATCTCCAATGTTTTTGTATGTTTCCTGAAGCTCTTGATGCTGCTCTGAACTCAATTATACTGTCCTTAAAATCCATTAACTTCTTAAAAATTCTCTGAACTTCTGTGAAGTTCTTAAAAAATGTCAGCAGTTTTCTAAACATCTATAGACCTCTTGAAAACCTAGGAACATTCCATGATTTCCGAGATGTATCTGAAATTAATGGAACTGCAATGATCCTCTCTTAAGTTCACCTGATTCTTGATTCCCACATTTTTCTGATGTTCATGAATCTTTCCTGAAGTCGTCAGAATTTCCCGAATCTTCCCTGAAGTTCTCTGGACTTCTAGGTAGTTACCACAGTTTTCCTGAAGATCTCCAATTTTTTTTTTAATTACTTAACTTCCCTGGAGATCTTTGTATTCCCTCGAAATTTCAGGTTATTTTTTTAAGTTTCCTAATTTTTTTCTGAAATTGAAACAAAATGATTGATAAAGATCTTAGATTTTCACTGAAGTTCTCAAAACTTTCTTGAAATTCGTGGAACTGCCCTTTAGTTATCGAAACTAATTCTTCGTTATCTTTAAACATCCCCAAAAGTCTAGATATGGGCATCCCTTAACTCAGTTCGTAAAGGCGCAGCAATCAAGCAAGATCGATTCCCGCCCGGTCTAGGAATTTTACGAGTTGGACAATTACAATTACTCGACTTCCCTTGGCATAGAGTATGTCTGTACTTGCCTCACAATTAAACTAATAAAAAAATTGCGATAAACAATAAGCTTCACATGCGAAAAAGAAGAAGACGAAGAAGAAGAAGAAAGTCTAGTTATCACTGATGTTTAAGGTGCTTATATTATTGGAAATATTATTGGAATTGGAATTCCCTGAATTTCTAAATTATTTTTTTCAATCTTCAAGTTTCCTTCAACTTTTCTGGACTTCCCTAAGGATTCGAATCTTTTCTGATGGTCCCTAAATTTTCAAATGTTCCGGAAATTTTCATCATAGGGTTATATAATGATATCAACCTATATGGCATTTTTTGTAAGTTTTCCTCTAGCTTCCAAAAATATCCATGTGTATCGTACAGATGATGCATAGTTCTTCGACAAAATTTTAGGAACATGATTTTGATTTTATCGATGGGTCCACTCTTTAAATCCATAGGCCATCATTGAAGCTATTTTCCCTATTTATAAATATCGATGAAGACCCCAAAATGTCCCTGAAGTATCGAAATAATCACGGAATTCTCGGATTATCCCATAATTCCATGCAACTGGAAGTTTCTGCAATTTTCCATAACTGCTTCTTCTTGTTTCTTTATTAAAGTGAGTTTCTACCATGGGCTAGTTCATCTCTATAATTATCCATAAGTTATTAGAACTAATGATATATAATGAAACTAAATGGAAATCTATATACTTCACTGAAGTGAATTTATGAACGTTCTCGCAATTTTCTTGAAATGTATTGAACTACCTTGAAGTTGTCTGATCTTCACTGAAGTTTTGAAACTGCCATGAACATCACGGAGCACCCCCAAAAATGTTCTAACATTTTCCTGATGCTCTTGTAACCTCCCTAACGTTTCTGAAATTTAAATCAAGCTCTTGAAACGTTGCTGAAGTTTAAGAAATTCTCTGATTTTCTTGAAATTCCGTAAACAGTCTGCACCAAAGATCTTTGAATTTCCCGATATTTTCTGAATCTCCGTGAATTTCCGGCAGCTTTAGTGAAGTTTCCAATTTTTTCCTTGTGGTCTCTAAACTTCCCGGATGCTCTTTAAATCTACCTGGAGCTCCCAAAGCATAGTCTGAGTTCTCAGAACTGCTCGACACTGTGTAACTTCCTTTAAGAGCTTTTAACCCGTCTATAGGACCTGAAATTGGGACTGGCTTAAAGGTCTTAAATTCATTAAATCTATCCAACTGCCCTGAAGCTGCCAGAACGTATCTAAAAAATCCTAACGCATGCCCGTAGTTCTGGAGGTTCTTGAAGTTTTCGGAACTTACCTCAAGTTTTAGAAGCTTCTTTTAAAATCTTAGAAATTTTCAAGAGATTATCATTTTTCAAGGTTCCCGCATTTTTTCTGATGTTAATGAACGAAAAAAAAGGTTTTCAAAATGTTCCTGAAGTTCTCGGAACGTCATTAAAAATCCCCCAGTTGTCCTTAATTTTATGGAACTCCCAACTTTTTAAAAGTTTTCTGGACTTTGTTCTTGGAAAATCTTTAAAGGTCAAGCATTTTTTTCAGAAGTGATTTTAACGGTCCTTAAATTCTTAAATTTACCCTGAGGTTTTCGGAACTTCCCAAAAGATTCCACAATTCAAAAGTTCTTGAAAATATCTTGAAATTGATAGAACTGTCACGAAGTTCCCTATTCTTCATCTTAGTTCACTAAATATTCCTGAAGTTCATTTAATTGCCCTGTAGTTTTCAGAGTTTAGCCTTAAAGATCTCAAAGCTATGAACTTTTCTATAGTTCTTGGAACTAACCTGAAGTTTTTTTTTTGTTTATTTCTCTAAATGTTTCGGAATCTCCCCAAAAATCTTAGAACGGACCTAAAATTATCGGAATTGATCTTTTTTTTTTGGTATTTATTATCGAGATTTTTAGCCATATGGCTAGTACATCTCTTCAACGAAATTGATTCTCATCTCTTCAACGAAATTGATGCTCCGTCATCCCTCATTTCTTCAAGGCTTTCCTAAATTTCCCAGAACATCAATAAAATTCCTGAAATTTTTCATAAACTCACTAGCGGCGAAGCAATATTTCTACATTTTTAGAGCAATGACTTGTCAAATTTCACAAGAGCATAAGGCGGACAAAAATAGAAGGGTGTCCAAACATTTGGGGAAGATTTTTGGTACGCCCAGTTAGTTTTGATTAAAAAAAAAACAAATTGGCTTATGGAGTTGATTACTCATGGAGTAACCATGAGTAACCAATATGACAGGCATAGACCTCGGTTGGAAATGCTAACATGAAGCTTTAGTGTGATGATTTTTATTAGCTAGAGAATGATTTTTAGAAGAGGGTAGGTGGATAGTTCCGTTAGAGTACGGCAGTATGAAAATTGAATAGAAGTTGAAAATGAGCGAAGGGCCATTAATGCGACAGTTTTAAGATCGACGCACATTTTTGCCTAACCCGTACGATGTACGTGGGGACTTGAAGTATGTCTCCAAGTCCACAGGCAAAAATGTGCGTCCCTCTTTTTGCTCATAAACTGACTGCGGCTGTGGAATAGTTCTAGCAACGTTTTCATCACTACCTAAAGCCCCACGTTGCGAGAGCATTTCCAGTCGATGGTGTGTTATAATGCAGTTCTTCTTTACCCAACTATTGTATTGCTCCTTTCGTCATGACCAACGTGATCATATCAGAGAGGAGGCACAGGCAGTAGGGTGGTTGTTGTGTGCTGTACCATCATCAGCATTGTTGACGGCTACTCCCGCCTTGAGTTGTTACATTCAAAGTGTTTTTATGTTACTTCATACGCGAAGTTAACGATTTTCAGAGTTGGTTGGAAATGCTAACATGAAGCTTTAGTGTGATGATTTTTATTAGCTAGAGAATGATTTTTAGAAGAGGGTAGGTGGATAGTTCCGTTAGAGTACGGCAGTATGAAAATTGAATAGAAGCTATCCACCTACCCTCTTCTAAAAATCATTCTCTAGCTAATAAAAATCATGACACTAAAGCTTCGTGTTAGCATTTCCAACCAACTCTGAAAATCGTTAACTTCGCGTATGAAGTAACATAAAAACACTTTGAAGGCATGGACCTATTAAATTATGGTGATCCTAAAAATCTGAATAACGATCCGCTCAGCTCCTGGTTGGTTGGTTGGTTATCTTTATTGAGGAGATTTTCAGCAAGATACTACATGCTTCATTCGTTTTTAATATCACAAAAAAAAAATTTTGAAAATATTATTGAAAACGTTGCATAAGTGCTGGAAAAGCTTTTAGAAAATTGTTACCTAAGGTACTCGTCAAACCTGCAAACGCTCTCGTTTCTATACTAAAACTAGCTTCCAAATCAGCAAACAACGTTAATAGTCCTTACCACATGCAAGCTGCGACTTTTATCCACCGGGCCGGCACACAGATTCCCCTGGTGCTGCAGATAGTCCCGGTGTTCCCGACGGCATTCGCTACTGTTGGCCGGAAAAATGCTAATATTTGCCGTTATGTAATTAGTGCCATCGTCACCGGAGCCGGTTCGGTTCAGCCGCACGGTTCGGCTCCGTTGTCGTACCCGTTGGTTTAGCCGCTGCCTCCGGCTTCCAGCTCCTCCTGCTCCACCGGTGGACGACCGACCAGCACTGTACCGCACCAGCATGGATTTCACGGTCGCCGGAAAAGATAGATGTGATAATTGAATAAATAATGCTCTTTCGTTAAAACTATTTAATTTTCACTTAAGCAAATACTATCACCGAGCTGCAATAATATGGCTATGGTTGTTAGTCGTGTTGGTAGTGCTTGCCAAGCGGCATAATGAATTTAGTGTGCTGAAAATATGGCGAGTAAAGGGTGAGATTGTTTGCTTGGGAAAACAGTGTTAGTAAAGTGGTGATGCAGTTTAATGTTATTTTGCTGGGAACGTGAACCGGATTTTATGCGAATTTAGATAGAGCAGCATAACAGCAAAAAGCCGAAACGTGTCAAATGTGAGTGAAAGCGGGTTTTGGTTACTAAATTTTATGACCATAGCGTGACTGAGCTAAACCTTCTATGACCCACAGTTGAAATCACATAAATAAGACTTGAGAACGTCGAGGTGGGAACAATTGCAATTAGTGTTTCGCTGGCGTTTCACATGCTAATTAAATTAGTCTGTTACTTTTGCAATATCGTATAGAAGTTTCAACTCCTTCTTTCAAGTACCAACGATAAAAGCAGTATGTGCATCGCACATTAACCAACCTCTTATCACCAGTCTAGTCTAATTGAAGACATCCCTCCTCTTGATACCATTCGAGAATTGGAAAAGTTTTCACCGTAGCCAGCCAAAATTATGCAAACAGTCAAACCGCTCCCTCTGAACGACGGTGGAGAACAACGCGCATTTATAGCTCATACGCCAGCAATTGCTCCCGTTCAAATTAGAACCGAAAAATAAAATGTAAAAACTTGCAAGGTAAAGCAATTTTAAAATTGAAATAAAAATGCAAATTCACCTTATTCCCAACCATCATTATCGTTAAGTCCATCACCGTTGGCGACTTGTTCCGTACACCAACCGTAGGATGGCCTAAACTTTTCCTACAACCATCCAAAAAATAAACCCATCCGAGCGCTTAATACAGAATGAAGCAAACCTCCTGCAATACTCGACGGACAGAGGAAGAAAATTGAACGCCGCAAGCACAAGGACTAAATAGAAAGTTGAAAAGTTACCAAGTTAAACATAGCTCATCTTGCAGTGAACCAACTTCCTGGATGGGATACTTCCGGGAAAATGCAACCAGAACCCTACCGTTGGACAGTGGGGCCAAAGTGGTTTAAATTCTATTTTTTTTTTTTTGTAAACTATTAATAGTAAGTATATTGTTCAATAACACAAACTTTAGGACCCATAGGCTAATACCGAATCACCTGACCTGGTTGAACAGAGAGTGTAGAGAAGAAAACTTCTACCTACACTCAAAAAATTTATCACATATCTAATGGATGAAACCCATGTGAATTTCTCATAGCTTTCATGTGATCTCACATAGCTAAAAATCCCACCACAAAATCATATGAATATTATGAGGCCGATGAAATTTATATGAAAAATCAGATAAAATTAACGTGATCGCATAAATGTTATGTGAAATTCAGATGCATTCCATTAGTTTTGTTTATGGATGAAAATCATTTGCGTTTTCAATGAAAGCTACATGAAAACTATTTTCGGTGTAACACAATTCCTTTCTGGTTGCTTCAGAAAGTACCTGCATCGTTTCGGACACTTAAGGTCACCTTTCTGCTCAGAGTGGTAGGTGCATAATTGCTTCTCTGCCCAGTTGATCTAGGTGGCACCTTCTTTTGAATGGGTAGTAAAGCTATTGGTCCTGGCCCATGTGATGATGGGTTCTATACCTATGGTCCACATGTAGAGTCACCTCCCTGGCTTCAATGTTTGGCACTACGTGCGAAACAGAGACGAGAGGCAGCTCACCTCACTCGTCACTCAAAATATTGAATTAGATTAGATTGCTGTTGCTTTAAACATAATATAACTATTGAGTCATGAACATTAAATGGATTCTGGATTTCTTACATCCTCTGTATATGATTCTTACAACACTCGTAATGACAGTACAATGGACTGATGCTTTTTCTTAAGTTCTTTGGACTTCCCTTAAGATCTCGGAACTTCTTGAAAGTTCTCTGATCTATGCTGATGCTCCCGAAATTTAACAAAAGTTCCCGAAACTTACATGAAGTTATTTGAACTCCTCTAAAAATGTCACCGCATTTTCCCGAAGTTCATGAAATAAGTCTGAAGATTCCGCAATTTTCCTTGTACTCACGAAACTTTGCTAAAATCTTCAAAAAATTTCTGAGTTTATTATTTGAAAGTACTGAAAATTCATTGAGGTTAATTGAATTGCCCTGAGGTGCTCTGAACTTCATTGAAAGACTATTGAGCAATCGATGAATTTACGTTACGGTCGACCAGCAGATGGAAATGATGAGAAAATGATAATGACGTTTTGCTACCTATCAAATCGTATGGAATATTTTTTAGTACATCATCACTTTTGTGGTTTTGGATTTCAAACCTAGGTGTCGCGTGCACTGGTGCAGTTTCGCGAAGATTCATCAATTCTCCTGAAGTGCTTCTATGAAGATCTGAAATAAATGGCAATGTCCGATATATATTTATATATCTCTGATGTTCACCGGATCTTCTAGAAGTTCCTGAAGAATTTAAAAAGTTTTCTTAAGATTGTTTTCAGGCTTCCCAGAATTTCTTGGAATTTCTTAAAATATATCGAAATATTATTGAAACTCATAAAACTGTCCTGTTCTTTTCAGAACTTCCTCAAAAGTTTGGATTTTCTCAAAATTTTTGGAAAATCCATTTAGTTTTTTTCGCTGTTGGGTCATTCGTGACTTGTCCAGTGTGAGATTTGAAATCGTGACTTTGGCGTGAGATGTATGGATGCTAACCACTAGGCCAGGGTCGCCCCAATTTTTGAAGTTATTAGAACTGTATTTAAGGGGAAAGGGGACGTCAATAATTTTTCGGAATTTCAAAAGACAGATTTTTCGTTGAAAACTGAAGTTCTGTCAATGAAAATGGTAAGCAAGTAGACAGCAAATTCACATTTTCATGAACGTAATTTAATATTTGGACGAAACTACTTTAGATTTTTGAAAATTAATTACATCAACTTTTACCTTAAGACCTCTGATCTTCCCTGTAGTTCTCTAAACCAAGCTTCTCTGAGTTTCTTGGAACTTCTTTAAAGTTTTAACAATTTTCATCAAGCTCTCCGGACATCTATGAAGTTTTACTTCCTTGAAGTTCTCATAACTGTTTTAAAGTTGCTACAGTTTTCCTGATGCTAATGGAACTATCTTGGAGTACTTTAATCTTCCTAGAAGAACCCAAAACTCCTCCAGAAGTTCGTTATGTGCTCGCGGTCGATTCAAGAAAGTGCCCAGAAATTATCGGATCTTCCTTTCAGTTTTCGCAACTTCTTTAAAGTTTCTTACGTGAAGCCTGCCCTGAAGAGCTCATAATTACTCTTGATATTTTTTTTTCCAGAAATTACACTGAAATTAATTTAACTTCTAACATCATTCCTGAAATATTCGGAACTTCTTGAAGTTTCCCGCTGTTTCCTGAAATAAAAAAAAAAAACTGTTCGAAAGATCTAGAAAATCGCCGTAAAATTTTCCCCGCCGTCATGGAAAATCCGACTGCGACCATGAGATGGATCGGAAGACAACTGGGAATCACCCATACAACTGTGTCTCGCGTGGTAAAATCGTTTAAGGAGTCCCAGACGACCGAGCGGCGGGCTGGAAGTGGAAGAAAATCGAAGACAGCTGACCCTGTGAAGGCCCGGAAGGTGTTGGATTATTTCAAGCGTAATCTGAACCTTTCGATTCGCGACGCGGCTCTGAAGGCAAAGTGTTCCGCCTGGTTCGTTCAGCAAACCATGAAACAAGCTGGGCTTCGTGTATTCAAGGTCCGGAAGGCACCGAACCGGCATGATCAACAAAACACGGCGGCCAAATCCCGCGCAAGGAAGCTGTATCGAGAGTGTTTAACGAAACCGATGTGTGTGGTTATGGATGACGAAACCTACATCAAGGCAGACACAAAGCAGATACCGGGGCTGGAGTTCTACGTTGCCAAATCACGGTTTGATGTTCCGGAAGACATAAGAAAGAAGAAAGTGGACAAATTCGCCAAAAAATACTTGCTCTGGCAGGTCATATGCCAATGCGGTAAACTGAGTAAACCGTACATCACAATTGGTACCATCAACAGCGAAATTTACCGCACCAAGTGCCTCCAGAAGCGTCTGTTGCCCTTCCTGCGGTCCCACGGAGGCAAGACAGTATTTTGGGCGGACCTGGCATCACGCCATTACGCGCGATCGACGTTGGATTGGTACAGAGACAACAGATTTTGAGCCATAATGAAGGCCAAAGTTCGAAAATCGTCCAAGGTGTTTAAGAACGAGCTGGAGTTGAAGAAAGAATGGATGAAAGTGACCAAAAAGGTCGGCTTCACCATTGCACAAAATGTAATGAGGTGTCTTAAGGGAAAGGTGCGGGCTTTCAGCGATGGAAAGGAAATAGAATAAAGTAATTATGCCGAAACATAATCCATATGCATTAGTTCATTCCCTGAACGTTTCAAGAAAATCCGACTTAAAATAAATTTTTGGCGAGCACTTTTGTCTGGTGCATTTTTTTCGAGTACAGGCCTTAGATGAAATTTTCGATTTCGGTTTCATTTATAATGCAGATACCGAATATGTATTTACCTCAATACCCCTAAACAACCCAATTACAACTGATCTGGCAATAACAGAGTAACAACCGTCGGCAGTCAATCATGTTCATATTGTGTTCAAAAAGTAACCTCGAACCTGCTTGACAGCGAAAAATCTGAAAAGAACAAATTCTGTAGTGAGGTCACCGGAATGTTTTTTGAATAATTTTGAAATTTTATGACAGCTTAAATTTCGAACAGTTTGTTTTCCGAAATACATTGTCTCTAGAAAATCGTCACGTTAAGGTTTAATTCAAAAATATGCATTCTGAAATAATTTGTATGTACGCTGCAATCCATTGCTACAACTACCATTACATTTGTTGTATGAAACATATCCAGAGGATGTAATAAATCCAACCTTACATTGGACGTAAGAGAAATATTTGTGCGTGTGGTTGTTGACATCCATGACTATCGCACCGAAGGCACGAGTTCAAATCTCATCCCCGGACAAGTCACGAATGACCGAAGAGTGTTGATGTAACTATAATTTAAAAAAAAAACAACGCATTTTGAATATAACACTTACAAGAGATTACAAATGGTAAAAAATAATACTGAAAACCGGAGCAACATTTCCACCACCATTCAATGTTCAAAATCCCACTATGCAATGGCTGCCAACCAATAAAGTAACACCTCTCATGCTGGCAGCTATGCGGTTAATTTTAAGCAATACAAAAAGTATAATATTAAAATTACGATTACACCACTTTTTGCTAATTCAAGCCGCCCACTACTACCAGATCGTTCTGCTGAAGGGAAAGTTGAAAGGAAAGTTAAACCTATCCACCGAAATCAATCAAGCGCAGGAATCCTATGGAATTCCCCTCTGATCATTACTGCTTGAAATGTACCTACCTGGCACTTTTCCGAAGCTTTCTCCAGGAGTAAGTTTGACAAATATTGGACATTGCCGGTGAAGGATGATTTATAATTGATGATAAGCAAATATAGGCCGACGATTCTGGTTGATGATTCGGCTTGTTCCCTGCGATAACCAAAGATGGAGGGAAGCCTACGGACGGATCCTGAGCCAGTGAAGAAGAGTTGTTTCTTCGACTGTTAGGGCTTACTTCCGCATGTTGTTGGAGCCAGATGGTAGCGGTGGTAGTCGTAGACGCGGCTGCAGTTCTACTGATGTTTCTGAAGAGAGCCTGTTTGAATACTGTATTATCTTCCTCGTCGGAAGGTTGATGTTTGCCTTTGTCCTGTTCCAGAACAAGAAGAGCCTGAAAGGACGAGTGAGAAAGTGTGTTTGTGTGCGAGAGTGATTAATAATTTACTCGTTTGGTTTCTGCACGTTTCGATTATTATTATTACAATATGTACATTATGGATCTGGTAGGATGTGGCGTTGCATAAATTTTGCTCCTGTGTGAGGGATTTGTGGAGGCATGAATATTTCATTTGGATGTGATTCTATGGAAGAGGCCATTATTGCATATTAACACGGTCAATTTGTGGGTTACGGTGATGGGCGAGCCTAATGGGCCGTATTTATAATAATTTATTACATGAGCATGTGATTGAAATGAAATGCAAATCCACTTCATCCCCACTAACTTGAAATCTATCTAAATTAATAGTCAAAAAGGTCTAATAAACACATAAAATTCAACAAACACTGCTCACATCACCTTCTGAATTGCTTCAAATGCCAATTATCGACAAAAGATATCATCTTTTTTGCTACTATTAATCCCTCCAATCAAATTACTACCCTCAATTGAGCAGAGTTCTTTATCTCTCCCCACCACGCTATACCTACAACATTGTTCTCCAGTCGTTCGAACGTCGTCGCAAACTGGTCCGGTATGACGATCCTTCGAATGGCACGCGACTGCTCCTCATCAACGGCTATCCGGCCGGTTTCGCTTGACTGGCGCCGCACAATTAACTGGTCGGGATTTTTGCTAACAGCGTCAAAAAGGCGAAGGAAAAAGGAGGAAAAGAAGAGAAACGTTAGAAGATCTAAGATTTGTGCAAAGAATGAAAAAATCAAATTAATGCTTTCCACTCGAGATGATCATAAATGTAGTAATTGATTAGCCATTTTATTGTCTATATAACGGCATCTACGTCAGCTGATCAAGAAATGTCCATACTTTCAATACACATTTTCCTGATTTGTCCGGAACATTCACGTGTTTACAAATATCAATGATGTCCAGACTGACCTGATTAATCTGGGAAAATTGATCACCCCTAAACAGAAAGTGAGGGCCTACCAGCTGGGCACTGAAGAGGTTTATTTTTCCTATTATCATTTAGTGTTAATGCCTCAGTTCGTAAGCAAGCTCCCCAAGTAGACCTACAAACAGCATAACCATTGATTGCCCCAACAAGACGGTACGCAATCCAATCGGAAGAACTCCCAGCGCAATCATCAATGAACTAAAGCTTTCAACTGAACTCAGCTCTGCATTCGAAATGAGAGAAAACCAGTTGAGGGAAACAATCACCCCACAACCGACAATGTTGACGATGATGCTTACTGCTACTGGAAGAAGCTCAGTAGCTCACGGTACTGGAATTCTTAATTTGGCGCCCCCTCTAAATAATTAACAGAAATTAAGCTGGAAATTGTTTTTGCTCTCTACTGTGTGTATCCTGTGTTATCGTAAAAAGCAAGATGGATTCAACCGAAGAAAGGCTCACCACTGCACAGAAGATCTTATACCAAGACCCGAAATCAATGAAGAGGGAAAACAGCGACTAGAATGGAACAGGGAAAACAATCTCCAACGAAGCTGCTGATTTTCTCGTTGATTTAATTCTCCCGCGGGGGTTGAGTAGAAACAATACAACAAAGAGGTTGTGGAAGTGAACAGCTAGCAGGCAGGAGCGGATTTGGTGATGATCCGTTTTGGCATGGCTCTGCCCGATAGCAAGACATGGCTGCATAGCAATAATTTGCTTGAGGCGGCGAGTTCATTCCCGGTTTGGCCGAGGAAATTTTCGAATGTAAAATTTTCTTTGATTTCTGGGCATAAAGGGTGCATTCAATAAAAATGGCACACACATATTTACTCACCATAATTAAACCGATTATTTGATTTTCTTGAAATTGTCATGGAATGAAAAACTACTAAATAGTTATAGTCTACAAAATTTGATTTAATAAATTTCGTCTCCCATCCCTTCCTTTCCACTCCACAAAACATCCGCAAATCGCCTGCCGGATCAGGAACTTCTTTGCAAATTTCGATAATTTCTTCTTGAACACGCACTTAGACTTGGCAACGAAATATTCTTGCCCAATAAGTTGAAGGAAGTCGGCCTTGACGTAAGTTTCGTCATCCATCACGATGCAACACAATTTGGTAAGCAACTTCGTGTGAAGTTTCCGGGCGCGGATTTTCGCAGTGATGTTTTGCTTCTCATTCCGGTTTGGGGCTTTTTGAACCTTGTGAATATGTAGCCCAGCACGCTTCACGATTTTCTACACAAAACCGACTGACACCTTGGACTTTTTAGCGACATCTCGAATTGACATGTTTGAATGTTTCTTGAATTGTTGCACCACTTTCCTGGCCATTTTACTATATATTGGACCACTTTTACAACCACTCCCTTCCTTCCTTCGGGCACTCAGATGCTCCTTGAAGGTTCGTATCACACGAGACACAGTTGTATTTGTAATTCCAAGCTTTTTAGTAGAGCGTAAAATTATTTACAGCTTAAGCTGAGTGTGAAGACACTGCTCTATTCAATGCATTGCTCTATCCAGACCGTATGTACCAAACGGTAAAGAATGAGGCAATGAAATAGTCAACAAAAACAATCAGTCACTCACGAAGGGGCGACTCACACCGCTTGCCTTCGCACACACAACATGTAATTGAGGCAATTTCCCATATAAAATGTACGCTCAGTCATTCAAAACAAGGATTGGGTACGATCACGGAAAGAATAAACGTGCTGACTGAGCTACTGACTGAGTGCTCTGCTGTCAGTGACTCGTTTGCTTCCCAATCATTCAGGCTCTCACTCGGCAGTGAATGATGAGGCGGATGGCTGTTCATATTCATATGAAAATGGCTCATTGAACCTGACTGTTTTGCGCACTGTTTTTTAGCGATCCATCGGTGGGACGTCTCTGAATTTTGATTGTAAGTGCACAAAAATTTTCACAGATAATTTCTCACGACATGACTGGAACTACTGTATGAATATCTATGAAACTTGATAGATGTAAACAATACACTATGAATAATATTTACTCAAATTTTCAGGTTTTTTACTCAAACGGTTCAAAGTTACAGAAGATTTTCGGTGTGCCATTTTTATCGAATACACCCTTTAGAGTATTATTGTGCAAAAGTGGTATGCACGTAAAAAGCTTTCAATTATCAATTGTAGAACTACTAATAAGTACTCAAAGAAAAGTAATTTTCAAATATTGGAGTATTCAATGTCTGAGAGTGTCATAAGCAGTATTCGGAAAATCTTTCTCAAATCTCATTCATTTAGCCTCCCTGAAAGGATAAACTCACGTACAAATTTGACAAACACGCTCACACTTGAGATTCTGTTTTATTTTTACGCACTTATACTCACAACGCCAAAAAATCATTCCAGCTTTAAACTCATAAAGAACGCTCAAATGTCAATTGATAGAATGCTTATGCATGTTGTGTTAGTTTTTCATTCACTGATGCAAAAACAGCTTTAATATCAATGAATAAACGCTAAAATATAAAGCAATGAATTTTTAAACCTGAAAACTCACCAGTGATTTTTACGCAGTTGAATTTTGCAAGGCAAAACACATAGGCGAATAAACTCAGGCAAGAGATTTGAGTTTTTGAGTTTTTCCAAACACTGGTCACAAGGGCAGGGGTTGAAACTGTTGACGTTTTCTACGACGCTCGCTTCGTGGTCATGCGCGATAGTCTGTTTTTATTCGTACTATTATGCTCTACCATCGTCTCTCTTACCTAACACAAACGGTAGAACAACATTTGAGCAAAAAGAAAATTTTCAAATTACTATCATATGACATGTGTGATTTCGTTCTAATTCCTCAATTTGGTGTAAATTAAACCATTTCTGATCAGAAATGTTGTTACTAGGTCATCGTTGCTTGCTATTTTCAGAATTCACACAAGCACAACATCCGCAGCTCTTATTATGAGAAAAACTTAAATACATACATTCGTGACGGTCTTCGGCAATAGTGTCGTATGACAGAGTCTATCATATGACATTTTAATTTGGTACTGTAGTTTGATAGCTTGTTTTGCAAGTGTCGGAAGCAAAGGCAGTCGATTATCACAGAAAATATGTCGACTACGGTGACCACTTACAAGACTACACAAGGGTGCAAATATTCTTGGAAAAATATTAGTATTTAGCGAAATTGCCACAACGTCAAATCATTTCAAAAGTGGCCGCAAATTCAAATAAAACGTTTGAATTTAAATAGCATGTAAGGCAACAGGACTATTGTAAAACGGTCTACACTGATTGACGATAAATAAAAAAAAATAAAATAAATAAATGTGCGAAATGAAGCATCATTCAGGTGGCCAGGTGAATTTTATTTAACGGATTTTTCCCGGTTTTTCCGGACCAAATTTTCCGGTTTCTGGCAAATGATCAACCGTTAGTTTTCCTGTCATAACTCAAAAATGGTTAGGCATACCACTCTTAAATTTTCACTCATGAATTTTTGTTCATATTTTTTTGTGAATGTTTATTTGTTTTTTAATTTGATTTTCTTTGCAATTTTGGATTGCTGATATTATCATTTCACAAAAAAAGAATGTTTCTGCTATGTTTTCTTTACTAGTAATTAATATTTAAAGTCTGTGATGTCCAGGAAAATCTGACATTTTAACTAAAGTTTCTAAAAAAAATCCACCTAAAATTTGTGATTTTTTTTTCTCAAATTTAACTATAAATTCTAACTGTGGTCGAAATTTCATAAAATGTTAAGATACTTTGGCCCAATAGTAAAAAAAAATATTTTAGAAATCTTAAATTTCATGCAATTTCAGACCTAGGTAAAATAGTTGAACAAATTGTTGTCTGTACTAACAAAAAAAATAAACTTAGAGATTTGATATTTGATAAATGTTTCGTGTCTAAAGCCAGATTTTTGACATACACAAATATTAGTGATCATAGATTTAGAAAAAAAGGAACAGATTTAATTAATTCAACTGAGAAAAACACTCAATATGGTTCAAAGATCCAAGATTCCAACAAAAAAAACGTTATAATCGGTTCTGGATCATTTCTAGGTGCTGGGAAATTTAAATTTCAATTTTACCAGAATTCCAACGTAATTGTGAGATGCAGTTCTAAGGAATTCTGAGATGAATTCCATGGGATTTGCGGGGAGAAGAAATGAAATTCTGGATTGAATTCCTATGTTATTCTTAAAATAGTTCCAAAGGAGTTGTGAAGAGAACTGCAAGAAGGTGATTTTATTGATTTTTTTTTTGCTTCTTGCCAGATTTGTTCATCCTTAAAAATGAAAATGTGTAGCTCTGATCTTTAAAAGTTATATAAATGTTCATCTCCGTGAGTCTCGAGGTTCTGGCAGGAGTAACACCCCTCCAGAACCGTTTCTGGGAGCTCTCTCTCAGAATACTAATCAAATGCGGAGTGACGAACACACTTATAATTGCTAATTTTGAAGAAATTCTTGGGCTGAACACACAATCTCGATTTATGAGAATCTACCACCACTACATATCATCATATATGTGTCTTCCTTGTTATACTCCAGACCGTGTTCACTTCACCAATCGCAATTCTTCAATTGAATATGATCTGACCATGAAACAAGCAACTCATGGGATTCCCGATCAACTTCGACCTATTATTATTCCGCGTATTTTTACTGAAAAGTACCAACAAGTCAATTGCATGAAAAGATATTTTACAGACGGGTCCCGTCTCAATGGATCCACTGGCTTGGGTGTCTTCAATGAAAACTCTAACGCCTTCCGCAAACTTCAGGAACCTTGTTCCGTTTTTGTTGCTGAGCTGGCAGCAATCAACTTCGCAATGGGGATGATTTCCAACATGCCCGCAGACCATTACTTCATCTTCACGGATATTCTCAGTTCGATTGAGGCTATTCGGTCTATGAAACAAGGTAGGCACTCATCTTATTTCCTTTCAAAGGTAAGGGAGCAGATGTGTGTGCTGGTCGAAAGATCATATATGATTACCTTTGTATGGGTCCCTTCACATTGCTCAATCCCAGGCAATGAGAAGGCGGACTCTCTCGCAAAGGTGGGTGCGCAGGAAGGCGAATTGTATGACAGGCAAATTTCACACGATGAATTTTACCATTTAGTGCGTCAGAGTACCTTTTCGAGTTGGCAAACCGATTGGGACACTGGAAATCTTGGACGGTGGTTACATTCAATTATTCCTAATGTTTCTTCGAGAGCGTGGTTTAAAAGCTTGGGTTTAAGTCGTGACTTCATTCGCGTGATGAGTAGACTTATGTCCAACCACTACTCGCTAGATGCTCATCTCAATAGAATAAACCTCGTGGACAGCAACATCTGTCGGTGTGGAAACGGTTACGATGACATCGAACACGCAGTTTGGCAATGTACGGATAATGACGCCGCCAGAGAGCGACTTTTGAATACCCTCGAGGCCCAAGGAAGACAACCCTATGTTCCTATCAGAGACGTGTTGGCAACCCGTGATCTCTGCTATATGCAGTGCGTTTATGTTTTTCTTCAAATGTCTAGTATAAGAATTTAATTCCTTTTGTCTTTTGTCTCTCTTTATTAGTTTTTGTTTGTCTTGTCCCCCCGTCTCGATGAGTCTCATCGTCGCCCACTGGTCACCCGCCATAGCCGGTCGAACTCCGGACGAAGCTAGAACAGCACTACCGTTCATACTGGCGACAACGCTCTGATGAGATAACGAAACCCTACCCCAAGCTCCTCCCCTGACCCTATCCTTCGAAAATGTACCCTTCTAACCTCGAGTAAGCCGCGAGTAATCGGCCCAACTCCTACTAGACATAGAATTAAGTGAATTTTGTTACACACAGTGAACAATGAATTATCGGCTCCGTAAAGCTAACGCGATTGAGCCTTCCAAATAAACGAACTAGATAAAAAAATGTTCATCTTACTTTTATAATACCACAACAAAACATGAAAACATTCCAAATTGGCTTCACAATGATTGACATTTTCTTCATTATGTATATAACATTAATTCAACAGAAAAGTGTAGGTTGTCATAAAGAAGTTGAAATGATAATTCAGATGACGCATCTAGTAGGTATTTTTCAAAACATCTTCAAAACGAACCAAACGCATTCGCTCTATGATTTTCCTGCCAATGACGAGAACATCATAGATAGTAAGCCTAAGTTAGTCATCTTTAGTCTAGTTAGAAAGTTACAATTCTATGACATGCTCAACAGTTTTCTTTAATTATATTTTCGTCACTAAAATTCATCGGTTATTATGATGTTTTCCAAAACATTTGATAAGACCATAATCTACTTTTACAAACTCCTCTCGCTTGGTATTTTGCCATGTGTGAGAACTTGATGGATAGTAAAAAATTGTTTAGCAACAAGCGGAGTTGGTCTACTCGAGAAGTTACTAACCTAAAGGCTGACTAAAAGTAAATTGCTATGCCCCTCGATCGCCACAAGCACGCCTCTAGTGTTGGGAATCGAAAATCTTTGATAGTGGTTTGTTTAGACTTCTATAGATAACAACTGGTGCAAGTTTGATCAAAGGAGTCGATCGTGTTCAGAAATAACGTCAAATGGAACTCGAAAGAAAAAAAAATATTGTGCACAAACGCCTGGAAAATCCGGAATGGTCCGGTTCCAAGCTGGCTAAAGTGCTGAAGATGCCGGAAATCCTGAGTGTGGAAAGGAATCAGCGGACCTACGAAAAAAAAACTGGAACTAGGGATCATCAGCTGCGCAGCAAGGTGTTGAGGTGCGGTAAAGCCAACCCTGGTCTTTCGATCCGAGATGTGGCCAGAAGGTACAACGCCAACTTTCAAACGGTGCGGAACATCCTTGCCAGGATACAATTCGTACAAAGCCATCAAACATTCGAACCGGCACATGAAGCCGAATTCGGTGCCGAAAAAGCGTGCAAGACTCTTGTACGTTTTGACGAAACACAAGGGCTGCAGTTTGATCGATGACGAAACATGCGTCAAATGTCAAAACATACGTTTTGAATGTTAATCAAAATTAGTTATATGACCAATGATTTGTTTTATAACGCTTCAAAATCTGCGCTTTTTCAGTTGAATAAAAGTTTATAAGGAAATGTATGTAATGTCGGCCTAAATGCCCCTAATTGGGGCCCATACACAAATTCAGCAATGGACTAAATTTTCAATAGCGACCAAAAATATTCATTAGTACCGTTCCAATGACGCGTTCATCTAGATAAAATTGATAAATAGCAGATTTTTAGCGATGGGCCCAATCTTAGATCCATAGGCCAACATAAGAGCCATTTCCCTTATATTAGGGTGTCGATTCTAAATCAGGTTCAGATAATTCTCCAAATATTTGAGTTTATGTGGATGCGAACTGATACTGCACTGGCCCTTTGTAGTATACATGAGAAAAGCTATGTGAAGAGTGATTTTTTTTCTCAACATCTTATAAGGTGTCCCAAAAAGTATAAGCACACTTTCAACTCACCGCCGTTTCTACCCCGATGAAGTTTATCAGCTTTTCATCGATGTGTGTTGTTATTTACTTATTGCTCAAAATGTTTGTGTATGTAAAGTGCATTTTTGGCGTAGACTACGTCTTACGGGAAGGTACTGGGGGTAAATCGAAAATCTAAAATTGCAACCGTCACGAAAAGGTGTAAGGTTTTGAACGCTTATAACTTTGTCATTTATAGATTAACTTCAAATCCAAATACACCAACCAATATGAAATAACTCTCAAAATCTGCCACAATAAATGCTTTCCAATGTTCTATTAAACAACGGTTGAAAAATGTAAATAATATGTGATAATTTTATCACTGTTTTCATGAAATCAACGGTCTTCCCAAACTCAGTCGTCATAATCGAGCACCACTTGGTTGCACATCGTTCTGATTGAAAATGAAAAGTTATAAATCAGCACTGCTGTCATTTTCCAATTTTGATTTCAAAGAGTCACAATCACCTGTTCGCGGAAAATCAAGAATGAGTGAAGTTGTTAAATTTTATGTGTGAAACACAAACTTTACAAACCATTCTTGCTACTAACAAATACAAAATATCATCATAATCATGATATCTTATGATTCCATGGCACATAAAACATCTTTTTATGCGAAAATTCATTTCAGTTCAGACAGTAACCTTACTGTCATAATGCGTAACAATGAAAGAGGCAACACATCAAATTTTTATTCTCAGCCCTATTCTGTACAACATTAGGAGCGACTATGCTGAAGCTAATTTCGGGGGTATGTTCATTAAATTTACGTTTTGTTGAAAGGAAATCAGTATCGAAAACACAAATTACATTCATTTGGTTCGTTGCAGATCGAAAAGATCGAACGGAAAGATCGATTTTCCGATTTTTAAATAAATATAGAATCGATCCTAAAAATCGAAAATCGAGATCAAAAAGATCGATCCAAGATCGCCAATCCTAGATCAACCTCGCCTAACTAATGTGATAACGATCTCGCATTTTACAAATACTTCTTGGGCTGTGTTCCAATTGTCGAGTAAAATGTAACTTGTGGTTAAAAGTTACTGATCGCGCACGGAACTTCGTTTCCCTACGTTGTGATATTTTTTAATATATAAAAACAGACCGGCTGTTGGGCCATCCTGCCATGGCGGAGGCATACGAACTATATACATTTATTCATACGGCTGACAAATAATAACACAGTGAAAATTATACATGGACAAGTGGTGACATCACTGACATCTATGGACAGGTAGTATTATTATTTTATGCTAAGGGTAAAGGCGGTAAACGTCGCTTGCACGAACATACCGGCCCGCCAAAACCAACGGTTTTAAAATTATATAATGATTTCGATGATGAATTCACTGGTCATTCTTCATTCTTCGTCGGTGGATGAATATTGATATTAAAAAGTACACTGATGCAATCACGCAGGCAGATGAATATCCAACGTAGACACTTGCCCGTTGTCAATGAGCATCCGCCTCTAGCCAAATACTGAGCCTTTTGCAGCAGTATCGGAGGGTGAGCTAGATCCGAGCGGGATGCTCTGCTAGATGGCTACTTGAAAAGCCACACCATCGTAGCCGGTAGCGTAGTTGAATACTCCATAGCACACTGGTTTGATCGCACAAATATACAAAGTTCTGGGATTTTCAAATTGGAAAATCACGTCACTTTCATTACGGTTCGCGCAATCCTGGTCACGGCACCATTATGATCGCGCACGGAACTTCGTTTCCCTACGTTGTGATATTTTTTAATATATAAAAACAGACCGGCTGTTGGGCCATCCTGCCATGGCGGAGACATACTAACTATATACATTTATTCATACGGCTGATAAATAATAACACAGTGACAATTATACATGGACAAGTGGTGACATCTATGGACAGGTAGTATTATTATTTTATGCTAAGGGTAAAGGCGGTAAACGTCGCTTGCACGAACAGTTACACTTCGAAAGTTATTTTCATTTTCAAATGATTTCGATCGATCGGTTTTCAAACAGAACTCAGTCACAGTTGCCAAAATTTAACTTCTAGTCGGTCAAAAGGGTTATTTGATAACTTTCCATCTGTCACTTTTAACCACGAGTTAAACTTAACTAGCCAATTGGGACACAAGCTTGGAAGTAAAATAAGGTACCATCCATAAATAGTGTAGCATTTTTTTGCCCATTTAACCCCCTCACACCTTGATAACAACCTAAAGAAACCATACATGAACTTTGCCGAATACTTTTTTCCAGGAAATTACATAGTGCAACAAACTAAAAATTAAATGGAAATGGTAATTTTCTCGTACATTTTTAACCGTCCGCAGGGAGCTAAAAAGATAAATTTATGAAAGAAAATTCAATCTCGAGCTCAATATCTCAACATAGCCTTTATTTTTATGACACTTTACTTGTAATTTCCCTCACCACAGATTACAAAATAGAGTACTACTACTAAATTTATTAAGATTAACATCCATATACATATTTTGCACAAAAGATACTTTCTGCTCCGCCCATGCATAAAAAAACGGTGGGAAATCCTTTCAAAGGCGGGGCTTATAAAGTATTTTTTTGAGCAAAATAAATTAAAAAGGAGGGACTTCGGATGTTAATCTAAGTGCATATTAAGAGGTACCAGACATGTTTTGCATTGCACTGCCCTCTATGAACAATTAACGGAAAACAGATTATGCGTAGCTTCCGGTAGATGTCACCGCAAACAAGAGCAGTGACATCTGATGGAAAATGAATGCATGAATGAATGAATGATTTTTTTTTAGCGTTCTGAAGGTGAATCGCTGTGGAAACCTTATTTCTGTACAATCTCATTACCACAAAAAATGCAATAGCACAAATATCAGCTCTCACAAAACTTATAACAATGAAACTGGAACTTTACGTTTGCAGCAGTGCAGTACTCAAGGAGTTCAAATTTTATGAGTGATGTCACAAATGCGTCTAATATTTGTGCTCTAGAAAGTGAAACGGGATATCAGCCATCATGGCGACCATTGTTGGACGCTTCAAGGAATCACCTGAAGAAAGCCCAACCTTCATATCTTATTGTAATTTAGGAACCAAATGGAATATAATATGTATTCGCATTTTATGAGGTCCTGAATTTAACCAAGTTTTACTATGTAGGAAATCCAAAATATCTACATACGACTGAAATCATAGATTAGTTCCATTGTATTTAAAACCAATATACAATATATATATGTATAAAAATGAACGAGAATTTCACTAAACAGCTTAACGTAGTCTACGTCAGCCATGCAGTCGTGTCTTGTACACAGCCCCACCAATTTTTTAAAATCATCAAAATGCGAGGCATTTCCCCTGAAAACCGCACACAGACCGTGCACAAATGGTGCACTATTTCCAATCTATCAGTAAGGAAGTTGGCGAAAATTGAGGAAGAAAGTATCCGAGCAGTCCAAACCGCAATCCGGAAGTTTGGCGAATAAGTTACCTTCGAGGACACATCGACATCTGGCCGCAAACCGGGACCGGTGGACCAAAAAGTGGACCAGAAGATCACCAAACTTTCTTCAATAAAAAAAAATGCCTCTGTTCGAGATTTGGCTAAAAAACTGAGAACATCGAAGAGTAACGTCCAAAGAGCCAAGGTAAGAAATGGGCTGAAAACGTTCAAGAAGCAAAAGAAGCCGAAACGGAGTCAGAAACAAGCCGCATCCATAAAACCGAATGAATGATATAGCATAAGCGTTCTAGTACTACTTTTATTTCAAAATTTGGCCAACCCAATTCTGAGAAAATCAGTCACGATTCTTCAGAGTAAATTTTGAAAAATATTGTAACTTTGGGTGAACTTTTAGCACACAAAATTTGAAAATTGTATTGAACAATTTGCCCACGAGGAAAGTTCCATTCAATACCTTTCAAATGATCTAAAGAGAACGAAAATTGGACGTAACATGACAGAGATATGAACATAACAAATTTGGCATGTTTTTTTGGGAGTGTCCTTAAACTTATGATCGGGAGTGTATATGATAGCCTTCTGTGTGGAAAACTGGAGTGTGTTATCATGCTGCCCAATCCATATAATATCATTAGGTTTCAGTAGTTTTCTCCAACGATATGTTTATTGTGAAACTACAAGGAAATCGAAATTAATATTACTCACAAATTGGCGCTTTTCAACCACTGTACAATGTTGCCTAATAAGCAGTTTATGGAGCATATTAGAAGAATATCTACTTCCTAATTAATTATCCTGATTGAAATGCAGCTCTAACCAAAGTTGCAGCTCATAAAATTTAACATTAGTACAAATAGCAAACTTTCCCGAAGATCATTACAGCGAAGGACTAGCGCACTTTTCTTATAGTAATACAAAAGTAAATTTTGGGAGAATTACCAAGACCTGATTGGAAATCGATTGAACTCGATATTTTGAACCACCCTAATATAAACATTTGTGTATGTATTTTTGTTTATGTGAAGTGAATAATAAATTATCATGAACAAAAATAAACAAAGTTCACCAAATCGTTACTTCCGACAGCAAAATGTCATTCCAGATATTAAAAATAAAACTCCCAAATACTGCCCTGTTTCAATCACAACTATTAACCACAAAAGCCAGGCAAAAAACATTTGCAGACAAAGAGACGCTGAGTTGCTTCCCTCTCGCTCCTAATGGAGCACAGCTTTATCATTATTAACCAAATGCTAGATTTGCTGGTATGCCTTGAAAGCGAAAGCTTCATTTTCGTAATAGGATAAGAGGATACACTACAAAGCCGTTCGTTGTGTAGTTACTGTTACGACATTACAAAAGGCGAATATTTATATCCATTTGTATTTGCCTGCACATTTTTTCGTTCTGTTTTTTTTTTATATATATTTTTCAAAGAGAGCTAGATAACAGATTAGAAAAGGTCTGTCAGAGCGTAATATATTCTCATCTAGAAGCTCGAAGGGGACAGGGATGAAAAATCGCGAACGGCGTTCTGTTGGTGGAAGAATGGCACAGACAGAGAAAACATGAATGCTTACAAACGCAAGATGCTCTCAGAGATGATTGATTAAAATAAATATACTTCCTGTTGGATATAGACTGCAGACCGCCTTCAGCAGGGATTACTCTGGATATAAATGATGTAGCACTAGAAACATGTGCAATGACTCATTTAAGGTGCAACGGAGTGGAATCGATTGATGATGGCCTTAAATACTCTTTGGAATACAACAATTTTAGATTTATGAGGGTTCTAAAGACGATGAATCAGATTAGTAGCATGCTTTAAAATCTCTATAAAACTTGCAATGCTACTTGGGCATTAGTTATTGTTTTTATTCACTTTTTAACCAGTGCTTTGTAGGTAAATTTTAATACCTCTTCTCTGATCCGTAAAGAACGCTCTAGTAGTGTGATAAATTTAAATTATTGTTCAATTACTACTAAAAAACTAAAACAACACGGGTTGCCAAACATAGGAAGGCACTGTATCAACTTTCTATAAAATAGATAATGTGCCATTATTCTTGCTTAATAAGATACCGTCTTTCGTAGGCGGGGCAGTTTTTGAAGCATTTATCCTTCATGTAGGAGGTCACGGTCATTCAGAATCAATATTAGAAACAAACAAACAACTGTAACTAAAAGCACCAAACTCCACGGGCAAAATATATCTTCTCTCTCAGCGGATATAATTAAAAAAGTTTGAAGAACGTTGTTCAACTGCACAGATATAGAAATCCAAATTCAACCGAAAAAAAAAACTCGCAGTCAAATTCACAAAACTCTCCACTGCTGCTGCTCTACAATGAACAAGCGAACACAAAAAACGGAACGATTCGTTCCTCTAAAATTATATTTACTTTTACTCAACCTGTGAATCGTACTGCAAAATTGCATACGAAATTGTTTTCCTTTTTGGCTCGTTTTTTTTTTCTATTTTCGCCTCCCGCTGGATTCGCTTCGACAGAAGGCAAAGAAAGCTGAACTGAGCGGGATGGAAAAAAAAGGCGTTATCCTGCTCGGTGAGCCACTTTCCCACGACGCGATGGTTTCCTACCCTGCCTAAGGGCAATGTGGAAAAAGGAAAAGCATTAAAACATGGCAGGGGGAGGTGAAGTTTCCTAGCGCCTCTGCGCGAGCTTTGCCCGAATACTTTGCTTTTCATTATTTTTGCTCCTAAATTGGCTCCGGGATTCAAGAGCTGTGCACACATAACACTTGTTCGCTCGCGGGTCACGTCGAAGCGGCGACGTAGGGAGCGTCAGATTTTTTACCCCGTGCTCGGTGGATGTTTGTCTTCAGTTTGAAATGAGAAACGGTTTTTGGTTGGACTTTTCGAAAATAATTGGTCGCATTGGTGCAGAATTGCTTGCTCTCAAGGATTGTTATAGGGTTAACTACCCCATTTCCGTCCTATTAAGCACAACCCGCACTTAGTCTTTCTCAATCTAGCGCAGTTTAGCACCAAACGGAATGTTATTATTACTGATGGCTTCCACATTTATTTACCTTTCCATACGTACCGTAGGATTTGATAAAGAGAAACCAATCGTTCAGATATTGTCAAAAGTCTAACACTGCTTCTTGACGCCAAACTCGGCCTATGGATTCTAAACTCGGCCTAACGCATTGAAACGCAATTGAAACGCCAATGAATTCACTTCGGCCTATCGGATGAAAATAAAAATGGATTCGGTCGGAGCGCTTCTTTTGTTTTTGGGAATAATGGATGCAAACGTTCATATCACGCGTTCTCATTGACTTCGTTCGGTAGCTTATTAACTAAAGTATCGTACCAAACGCATAATTGACTTGTTAACTCTGAAATCATGGATTTATTTGAAGTTTTCTGCTCAATAGGCCCAAAATGGGCGATTAGGCCGAAGTAGTTCTCTACCCTACAACAGTTCCATTTCAAATGACGAATTCTTTTTAAATTTTGTGATCGACCTTTTACGATTATGTTGAAACTTTGCACAGTTGTTTGTTATTGTCCATCATGCCATTTTACATATTTGGTTCCCTAGTTTTGTACACAACTAACACTTGAAAAGGGCTTATGCAAAAATGATACGTGTTGTGCGGTAGCAAGCGAATCGAGATTTTGTCAATTCAATGTATTCAGTTTTATTGAATTACAAAATTCCTAATATAAATGTCATATTTGAAATTATTTGTAATTAGATTGAGTATGAGATCGTTCCTTACTTGTAGTGATTCTATACCGCTCAACGTTTTAGTCTAAATGTTCAGTCCAAGTTGTAGCTGTATTTCCTGTGTCTAATTAGATCATAACTGTAGTTCATAAGCTTAAACCAACATTTTTAGTTTAATTTTCACCTTCACTTGTCGATTTAACGTAGTTTAAGCACCTTTCTCGGTCTTTTCTTAGGCCGTATCGCAATATTCCTAGGTAATTTTATAATTAGTTTAAGATTTAGTTATACCGCTTTACGTTATTAACCTGCAGTAGCAAAAAATATTTTCTGCCCGAACTCAATCGATAATTCACTAGTATAAGATTGTGTATTTTACTTAATTTAAGAATTCACTAGGTATTCAGCACTAGGTAATTTAGTAATAATTATTCGTAAGCCGGTTGAAGTGCACAGAAAAACTTCGAACAATAGCTTCTGTTGTTTTTCTTCTGGTCTTCCCACTGTCCCATAGACAAAACAATCCTCCGTACGTACGATGGGTGTGGATGGATTCGACCATCTACGTCGACTGTGTGGGGCGTGTGGGGCTTAACGGGCTCGTCAACGTAGCGCAACCAACACTCCCCCCGGAATGGGCTTCTGGTCATCCTGATGCGCATTGCTTCCAGCGCCTACGTCGAGCACGGCAAGCTTCACAGTTGGTCGCTCGTAGATGCCACCGAAAGTCTGCACAGTAGCACTTCGCACCTGTCCGTCCGATCCCTGCTTTATCCCAATAACTCGGCCTTTAGGCCAAGTGTTCCGAGGAAGTTTCGGGTCCACGATGACAACGATATCGTTGACTCTGATGGGTTTCACCTCCGTGAGCCATTTCGTCCTTCGAGTGATTGAGGGAAGATAATCCCGAAGCCACTGCTTCCAAAATTGGTTGGCTAAAGTTTGCGAAAGCTTCCAGCAGTTCTTGAGCACTTCAGAGCTGTCGTCAAACGGAACCCAAGGCCTTAGTCCATTGCTTGATCCCAGCAAAAAATGATTGGGAGTTAGCACCGGTGACTGGTCATCGTCGATTGGAATGCTAGTTAGCGGACGAGAGTTGACGATATTCTCTATCTCCGTTAGCATGTTTTCGAGGACTTCATGGGACAGCGTTCTGTTGAGTTTCAGTTTACCAAGGTTCTGTTTGACAGTTCGTACGAGACGTTCCCATGCTCCACCCATATGCGGTGAAGCGGGAGGAATGAAATACCAGGACGTATGGGAGGTGGTGAACTCCGCCGCTAGACGATCTCGATCCAAGTTCTCCATAGCCTCTTGGAGTTCTTTACTGGCTCCCTGGAAATTTGTACCTCTGTCACTATACACGACTGCAGGTACCCCCCTCCTAGCCATGACGTTTCTCAGTGCCATAATACAAGAGTCGGCTTTTTTTCGCCACGAGCTGTCTTCGGGCGCGGACGCATTTGCATTTTGGTCCGCAAGTAATTTGTATATATATATATTTTTTTTTTTTTACACTTCGACAACGACGCGTGTGGGTCTCGCTGGCCATTTGTACCTTATAGTATCGCGTCGAATATTTAAAACATAAGCAGTTATGCCGTGCGGTGTAATATCATGCAGCATCAACGACGACCGCTTTCTATGGAAGTGCGAATTTTGCAACAAAAAATACCATGCTGCCTGTGTCGGAGTACAGCGACAACGGGAGCATTTCATCACGGCATTCATGGTGCCTATGTGTGCTGACTGCCAGCACATTTTACGGAAGGAAGCCGACGTGAGGAAGCTGCTTCATCAACAGGAGCAACTTGTGGAAGCAATCCACTCTCAAACGGACGCGAACCACCGCATTGCTGCTGACCTAAAAAAATTCTGCTTAGTATCAGAATTATTCGACAGCATTGAGCACCTGCTAAATGACGTAAAAGAAACGTTGGCAGTAATAAATAAAAACAATAATAACATGTGCAGCGCGGTCGGCCAGCATATGAAAACGTGTGATTCACAAGCGCACGCGACAATAACCGGCATCAACGAATCAAATTCGTTGATGTCACAAAAAATTACAAAATTACTTGACGAACGGCTATCAAGCTTATCTAATGACATGGCACTTTCAATAAAAGGGGCCGAATCATCACCTCATCATCATCATCCAGAGCCGAAACTTCTGGAAATTCTTGAGGAAGTGAAATTTGTATCTGGGGCTGTTTCTAGTCTTCAGATAAATGCTGCAGAACCTCATCAGAAGACCTTGGAGGAAGAGTTAGCTGAAAGTCCTCCAGTACACAAAAATACAATATCTCCAAAAACTGACCATTCATCTCCTGGATGGCGGTTTTTAGGCAACAAATGGCACTGGAAGCAGGACTGGTCTAAATTTGACGCAAAACAACGGACTCGCAGGTTGCAGGAAAAAGCTGCTGAAAAATCCAAACGCAGCAGAAAACGACGAAAACAACAACAAATCCACACCAGCAGTACCAAAAACATCATCCAAGGAAATGAATACAGCCGCGCCAAGGGATCGGACAAGCAACTACTGGCCACAGCGAAAGTACAATTTGCTGGTCCGCCATTGACCACCGACCACCCAATTGCAGCCCTCTCGGTCCCAAAATTCATCAACTTCAGGAAGGGTGAAACCATCAACCAATACCGGACAGAAAAGCAGGTACAACACAACAACAAGACTGAAACGCCGTCATCATTGCAATCATATACAAATACATCAAATCAAACATCTGGATGGTCACTCGACCCTATGCGCCCACCCATCGTAAGCTTGACGCAGCAATCAGCTGATGGGGACGGGCGTTTCCTGAAAGCACGACTACGGGACACAAAAATAATGTACATCGTTCGCCTTTATTTGGCATATATGCATGACAAGGAGCCATCGTTTTGCCATGAAGGAATGACCACTACTAGCATCAAAATTAATTTGGCATCCGAAGGACTACCGACTTCAGCGGAGGAACTTCGGAAAATCTTTTTCGAGGTGCATGAAGAACATGGTGTACCAAAACAGGCGGCATCTGACGATTTGGAATCCTATCGGCGTCATCTTAACAACCAGAGGATCCAACACCTGCAGCGTATAAGGGAAAGCGCCGACAAATTTCACAACCCGAATTTTCGGAAGCAATGACTCCTTTCGACGAGAAAGAGGTAAATAATAATACCAATGAAAATATTTTATCAACCGACGTACTTCCAAAAATCTCTTCACATAAACAGAATGCGACTGAAATTTTGATTTACTGTCAAAATTTCAATCGCATGAAAAGCCCAGCTAAAATGAAGGAAATCTATCAAAATTTATTATGCTCATCCTTCTCGGTCATTCTGGCAACTGAAACAAGCTGGGACGAAAGCGTGAAAAGTGAAGAAATCTTTGGAAATGCTTTTAATGTATTCAGAGACGACAGAAATTTTCATGCAACTCAGAAGAAGTCAGGCGGTGGAGTCCTTATAGCTCTTTCGGCCAATTTTAACTCAGAACTTATCTTTACACCAAAATTTACAGAATTTGAGCATATTTGGGTGAAATCACACATTGCCGGTGAAACGCACGTGTTCGCCTCAGTGTATTTTCCACCAGACCATGCTCATAAAAGCACTTATGAAGCCTTCTTCCAAAGTGCTGAACAAATTCTATCTGAGCTTCCTCCTGAGGTTAAAGTTCACATCTATGGAGACTTTAATCAACGCCATGCTGACTTCATTCTGGACTCTGAAAATGAATGTATCTTACTCCCAGTCGTTGGGGATAATGAAACATTGCAGTTCATTTTTGACAAAACTGCTAATTTAGGACTGAACCAAATTAACCACATCAAAAATCAACAAAATTGCTATTTGGACTTTTTACTAACGAATATTTATGAAGATTTCTGTGTGACCAAATCATTAAACCCATTGTGGAAAAACGAAGCGTTTCACACAGCAATTGAATATTCTTTATTTGTACACGAATACCAAAGACCCAACGACTGCGAATACGAGGAAGTCTTTGAATACAAATTAGCAGACTACGAAAAAATCAAACATAAATTAAACAGCGTCAATTGGCAAATAATTCTAAGGAATGAAGGAAATGTCGAAACTGCTGTAGACATCTTCTACCAAATTTTATCAGGAATAATTTTGGAAGAAATACCTTTGAAGAAAAAAAGACGCTACAGAAGCACAAAAAATCCAGTCTGGTATAACAGACAAATAAAAAACTTAAAAAATCGAAAACAGAAAGCACATAAACATTACAAAAAACACAATAATAGTGAAAATTTGGCTATCTATTTGGACTTATGCGATCAACTAGATTTAGCCATCAGTAATGCATTTGAAGAATTTAATTCAAAAACTGAACTTGAAATAAAGTCCTGCCCAAAGAACTTCTTTAATTACGTAAAAACCAAATTAAAATCTGACAATTTTCCATCAATAATGCATCTTGACGAACGTGTCGGGGATAGCTCGGAAAAAAATTGTAAGCTTTTTGCAATTTTTTTTCAAGAAATCTATACGACATTTTCCGATGAAGATCGCGACCGCGATTATTTTGCATTTCATCCAGAATTTTCAAGGGACATTGGCGTCAATCAACTTCAAGTGCAGGATATTTTGCAGGCTTTAAAGAATTTAGACGCCTCAAAAGGTCCTGGACCTGACGGAATTCCTCCAGTATTTTTAAAAAGTCTAGCAATGGAACTCACTGCTCCATTGTTTTGGCTTTTTAATATGTCACTGGAATCCGGAACCTTCCCAAAAATATGGAAAAGCTCATTTTTAGTACCTATTTTTAAATCTGGCCGAAAATCTGACGTACGTAATTATCGTGGAATAGCCATTATCTCTTGCATTCCAAAGCTTTTCGAGGCAATTGTAAATGAAAAATTATTTCTTCAAACCAAAAATAGAATTACTGACATGCAACACGGCTTCTTTAAAGGACGTTCGACCTCGACAAATTTACTTGAATTTATAGACTATTCATTAAATGCAATGGATAATGGAAACCACGTAGAAGCTCTCTATACAGACTTTAGCAAGGCATTTGACCGAATTGACATACCAATGCTTCTTTTCAAATTGAAAAAAATTGGAATTGAGCCAGGACTCCTGAAATGGCTTGAATCATATTTAACTAACCGCCAACAAATAATTAAATTCAACGGAAAGAAATCGACCCCAATTCAAGTCACCTCAGGAGTCCCGCAAGGCTCTCATCTGGGACCTCTTCTTTTTATTCTGTACGTAAACGACATTTCCTTCATTCTCAAAAAAATAAAATTGCTAATCTATGCCGACGACATGAAGCTCTTTTTGGAAATAAAAAATGATGAAGACATCAATATATTCCAGAGTGAAATACACATATTCTACACATGGTGTAAAAAAAGCCTATTAGAACTGAATGTAAAAAAATGCAACTTAATATCATTTAGCAGAAAAAGAACACCATCAAACATTTCAATTGCATTAGGAAATCAGAATGTAGAAAAATGTGAAAGAGTCAGGGATTTAGGGATTATCTTAGACTCCAAACTAACTTTCATAGACCATTACAATACAATTATTCACAGGGCAAATAACATGCTAGGCTTTATCAAGCGCTTTTGCTATAACTTTCAGGACCCATACACAATTAAAACACTATATATTGCCTATGTGTGGTCAATACTGGAATATTGCAGCATTGTATGGTCTCCATTTTCAATCACGCACGAAGAAAGATTAGAATCAGTACAAAAGCAATTTCTATTATATGCCCTTCGTAAATTAGGTTGGACATCATTTCCTCTTCCATCATATGAAGCACGCTGCATGCTTATAAACATACAAACATTAAAAGAGCGTCGTGAATATGCAATGGTTTCGTTTGTAAACGATATCGTTTCGCAGCGCATTAACTCAGCAGAACTTTTATCAAAATTAAATTTTTATGTACCTACTCGACAACTCAGAAATCGAAATTTATTTGCCGTAACCCATCATCGCACAAATTATGCAAAATTTGGGCCATTAAATCGCATGATGGCGTCTTACAATCAATACTGCGAAACCATTGACTTTTCAATGTCTCGGCATAAACTAAAACAATATTTTAACTCCATACGGAATCATAACTCGTAGGAAGTAAAAATATAATAGCTGACAATATATTTTTTAATATTCTTAAGAAAAACAAATTTGTATATGTATTTGTACTAGTCTACATCGGTTGATGAAATAAATAAATAAAATAGTCATTGTGTGAACGATTTGCAAGTGGATGGCACGAGTGGTAAGGCAAGTGGCGAGAAGTACCCAACGTTTCTCGAGACGTCGTCCAAGGATAATCACAAACGGTCCAAAGTAGTCCACCCCCATGTAAGTGAACGGACGAGCGTAGGCGGCCAAGCGAGGTAAAGGCAAGTCGCTCATAGCCGGTGGTTGCGGTCGTGCACGGTCGTTCTTGCATTGCTGACAGCATTGACGGATCCTGTTGTAGGCAGCCTTCAGACGAGGGATGCTGTATCGCTGCCGCAGCTCGTTGATAACTGTGTTATGGTTTTGATGATGATATTTGCTGTGGTAGTGGGATATGACGAGACGGGTGATGTGGTGGTCTCGTGGAAGAATAACAGGATTCACCGCATCCTGATTAACAAACGGACAACTGATGGTTCTACCACGAACGCGGAGTACATCATGTTCGTCTAGAAACGGACAAAGATGATAGATTGAACTGTTCTTCGGTATCGTTAATGTGAAGTTTTCCGACGCTCGTATGCCCGATAGTACTGCTACCTCATCTGGGTAAGAACTTCCCTGAGCAAGCCGGTACAAATAGTTTTCAGCCGTAGCTAGCTCTGAACTCGTCAACACTCCAATAGTTCTTTCTTCGGGTCTGGATGTCCTCAAGTTCCCGATGAATCGAAACACGTATGCAGTTCGATGGACAAGTGGAGTCCATTTAGAGCAGTTTTGGAGGTCGATGATTGGCTCCGGTAATTTGACGTGAACGAGCAAATGTGGGCGCAGTTCCTCCGTAGTAGGTCCTTCGATGTGTAGTTCCACAGGCCATTCTCCTTCAATGTTCTTGAGAAATTCCGGTCCGTTAAACAATCGGCTAGTTCTAGTCATGTCAGGCACCCGTTTCCACTTCGTGCCATCATCAGCAACGTCCTTTTTAGTTTGGATCCATTGCCACTCGTAAACTTCCGAAGCTTCTAGTATCTCACTCACTCGGAAAGCAACAAATTGGCTATACCGACGATGATCGGATTTGAGCCAGCTGATGACGTCACTGGAATCCGTCCAGAAGTAGCGTCTATTCACCTTGATAGACAGTGACTGTGCTATGCTGTTCGCAAACCTGACTCCGATAACGCAAGCTTGAAGCTCCGAGCGCGGAATCGACAGAAATTTGATTGGTGCAACACGAGTCTTCGATCCAACCAGCGCAGTTTCGATGATGGGCCCCTCCTTGAATCGCAGATACACCACCGCCGCGAAACCCTTCTCGCTAGCATCGACGAAGATGTGCATTTGTACTTCGTTGGAACCTCCAACAGATGTAGCCGTCCTGTAGCACCGCGGGATTTCTACCTTTGCCACTTCAGGAAGGACCTTCAGCCATTGCATCCACATCTCAAACTGTTTTTCTTCGATCGGGTCATCCCATCCGACGGATGTTCTCCAAATTTCCTGCAGTACCACCTTCAGGAACATCAAGAAGTGGCCAATGAGTCCTAAAGGATCGAAGATCATCATCAAGGTTCTGAGCACTTCGCGCTTCGTTGGTGTCCGCTGCCCCGACATTAGCTCAGGATCGTACCGTGGAGAAACCTTGAAGGTGAAACAATCAGTGGACGTATTCCACCACATTCCGAGCACTTTCTCGGTTATCACTCCTTCTGCCATATTAAGGTCCTTCTCTTCCGTATTTCGTTCATGTAACGCCTCCAAAACATCCGGGCTATTTGAGATCCAGTTCCTCATTTCAAAGCCGGCTTCATGGTGAATTTTCTTTACATCCCGTGCGAGGTCCACTGCTTCTTGCTCGCTTTCCACGCTTACAAGCATGTCATCTACGTAATGCTGGTCGACGATAGCTTGAACAGCGGTGGGATGGTCCTTCTCAAACCGTTGGGCGTTGGTGTTTTTGACGTACTGCGCAATGCTTGGAGCACACGACACTCCGAACGGTAACACCAACATGATGTACACCTTAGGATCCGCGTTGCCTTCATCGCCCTTCCAGAAGAAGCACAGTCGAATATCTTGCCTCAGTAGAACCTGCAGATACATCTCCCGGATATCCCCGCAAATTGCGATCCGGAATTCACGAAACTGGACGAGAACTGCAAGTAGCGACGTCAAAAGGTCAGGGCCTTTGAGTAACAGCGAATTGAGTGAAACGCCATAAGCAGGAGCAGCTGCGTCCCAGACTAGCCGTACCTTACCCGGTTTGTTGGGGTTCACAACAGGGAACACGGGTAAGTACCATTCCTTAGACTGATGCATATTGAGTTCATCATCCGACAACTTCCGAACGTAGCGTTTATCCACGTATTCATCCATCTTCGTCGTCACGGTTTTTGCAAACTCCTCATCCCGCTTCATGCGCCGGTCTAAACACTGCCATCTTCTGTAAGCCATTCCTTTGCTACTTGGAAAGCGAACATCATCGTACTTCCAGAGGAGTCCCGTTTCGTACCGCCCTTCTTTTGGGATTGTCAGCTTTTCGAGCATTTCCAAGGCACGTTGTTCTTCCGTTGACCGCAAAATCTTTTCTGGTTTTGCCACTCCAAGGCTATCTAGAGTGAAGTAGTTCTTCATTGCGGTGTGCAGGTTATCGTCGGAATCAAGATTGCACTCACATACTTTAATCGTATGGACATTCACGTAGTTTTGGTTTCGCTGTGTTCGTGAACAACTCCCGTAGATTATCCATCCCAAGCGTGTTTTGACGGCGATAGGTTCGTATGGCTTTCCTTCTCGACTTTTCATAGCATGCCCAAGCGACGCATGGTCAAGCCCAATCAGGATTCGAGGACATACGTTACTGTAGGATTCGACAGGTAGTCCACCGAGGTGTTGATACCGTTGCAGTAACTCAGAATACACTAACGTTTGCGGCCGAAGTTGTAGGTTCTGAATCGTATGTACGTTGGACATCCTGTGCGACTTCGAGGTATTTCCGATGGCTGATATTTCCACATCCACCTTCTGGGATTCATTCTCCACTCTCTTGGTACCACCCGTCCATTTTAAGCACAGCGGTGTTCGAGGCCCCTTTACGCCAAGCTCCTCTGCAAGGCTATCTTCCATCAGTGTCAGCTCTGAACCGTCGTCTATGAACGCGTATGTCTGGATGGATTTTGATGGACCGTGGATTAGCACGGGAACAATCCTGAACAGGACTTCGCTAGTTTGAAGTTGGTGAATATTGCAACTTCCGGTAGCAAAGGTTTGGCCAGAACGTTCCTTTTCAACCTCCTGGTGGTCATTGTGCAACAACGGATGATGCAAAAAGATGCATCCTTTGATCCCACACGGTTTTTGCTGCCTGCATGATCCATTGTGCTTACGCAGACATTTGCGACACAGCTTTCTCTCTCGTACAACAGCCCACTTTGCAACTAGGCTTAACTCAGCAAATCTTTTGCACTTTGCAACTGACGGACAATGACCTCGGCATGTGATGCATTCTGTCATTGGCGCTGATGATGATCCGTGGATACCCCGAGTCTTTGCAGCTGCTGATCGGGACAGTTCTGATTCTGCTTCAGAGTGGACATTGATAAATCCATCATTCTTTGCTCCACGACTTCTTTGCGTGCTGAACGAAGTTTGCATAACTGAACTAGCATCTTCCGCGATCGAGTACAGCCAATAACTGAAATCAAGCAGATTTGGTGCTGCATTATTTCTGGAATACTTCGCCCAATCCAGCTTCAGCCCAGGAGGAAGACGATCCACTAGCTCACATTTCAAAGACGCATTGTATACGAAATCTTCGACGCCGCATGCCTCTATCGTAGCTACCAAGTTTTCGACCGTCAATGCAAAATTGACAAGAGTGTCGAGTTTTTCCACTTGTGGCGATGGTAATGACCGAATCTTCCTAACTGATGCCTGAACGATTGCTTCTGGTCTTCCATATAGCATTTTCAACGTAGAAATTACACCGATAACGTTGGATGGGTGGAGTAGCCGGCATCGTACAGCATCTAGAGCCTTGCCCTTCAAGCATTTTCGAAGCCGAAGCATGTTTTCTTCGTTGGAGAAGCCACACATCTTCGTTGAAGAGTTGTACATGGAGAAGAACAGCGGCCAATCTTCAGGATTTCCGTAAAACTCCGGTAACTCCTTGGATACAGCCTGACGTGCTGCTAACTGGCTTCGGTTGAGGATGCACACGTTCTCTTCGACATTGCGAGCAGCTGGTTCCGGATTTCCGAAACCCTGGGATGTTGAATCTCCTTGAAGCATTTCATTCCTTGACCCTGAAGGTTGACGATACTGGCTTTCCGGGACGATTGTTGGTTCTGGCCAGAAGTGTTCATTTGGTGCAGCAGGTGGCGGCCGAATGCCCTGAACTCCTGGAGCTGGAGCCACTCGAGGGACTTGCGAATGATGGAACTGGATTCCTGGAGCTGGAGCAGGCCGAAGATCCTGTGGCAGGTAGTTATGTGTTTCTAAAGCTGCAGCTGACCGAAGTACTTGTGGTCGGTAGAACTGGTCTTCTGGAAGCGTGTGCGAAGGCGACCTTCGGAGCAGGCCTTCTGGAACAGGTGCCGGTGGTCGACGGAACTGGACTTCTGGAACTATGGCTGATGGTTGACGGAACTGGACTCCTGGAGCTGTGGCTGGTGGTTGACGGAACTGGACTCCTGGAGCTGTGGCTGGTGGTTGACGGAACTGGGTATCTGGAACAACAGGCTGACGAAATGGCTCCTCTGGAACTGGTGCCGGTGGTCGGCGGAACAGGCTTTCAGGGATCGGTGCTGGAACGGAAGGTTGCATTACACGGCTCCTCAACCTCGGATCCATACGAACGGTCTCTTGAGGCGTTGAACGTTGGTTAGGAACGAAACCATGTAGAGATGATTGCGGTTCCGTCTGCCCCATAGTCGGTGCCTGCTGAATGACAGCTTGCACTTGATCATCGTTCGACTCTTCTTCCACCAGACCGGAATCATAATCTTCACCACACTTTTCCGTATCTCTCAGCCATCCTCTCACTTTGGACATCTCCTCGGATCCTACATCATCATCACTGGCGACAGTTTCATCGTCAGCGTCCTCTTCATCCAAAATGCGGTATTTTTCATCCAAAAACTTTTGTTCCAACTGCTTCTGCTCTTCCAGCTTCTGCAATAGTCGATCGACCTTCCGTTGATTGCTCCGGTTACTGCTTGCCTTTCCGGTGGACTTCTTTGAACTTACAGAGTTGGGGGGTGGATCTACCGGTTGAATCTGCTGGAGCATTGGTGTCTGCTGCTCTTGATGACTTGCGCCGAAATGCATGTATGGACACTTTGGACAAATCCAGCTGTAGTCCGCTATGCCACTAGTCACTTCTACACAAGAGAAATGATACCACTTATCGCAACCATCACACTGCACCATTCTACTAGTATCACGTTCACTACACAACTCGCAATGACTGTACCGAGTTATATGAACGCGTTGGTTCAGATCAAGTCGAGCGTTGGGTCTCGCGTTAACGACAATATTTGACGACCGGACGGGATTGACTTTAGTAGTAGCACTAACCTTTATTTTGGGTATGGCTCCCTTTACATGGGCCTGTCTGGTATTGGCAACGTCAAGATTTACCTGAGGACTAGGAGGGGGAGGAACTACTTTTACCACAGCTGCATCGCTCTTTGCGCCTGTTGCCGATTTCATCGAGTCCTTCGCTCCGCGTTTCGCGTTGGTCACGATAGTGAGACTGTTGATCCCGGCAACTACATCTGCATCGGTTATTGGAGTTCCCGTGTCCTTGTCTGCTGCGCTACCCACATCGCCTGTACCGAAAAGTTGGCTTACCGCACCCATGACAGAACTCAATTCCGACCTGGATCTGGTTGACGATTTGCGAGACATCCTCGACGTGCTTACAAGAATTTTGTAAGATGTTGTGCGGTAGCAAGCGAATCGAGATTTTGTCAATTCAATGTATTCAGTTTTATTGAATTACAAAATTCCTAATATAAATGTCATATTTGAAATTATTTGTAATTAGATTGAGTATGAGATCGTTCCTTACTTGTAGTGATTCTATACCGCTCAACGTTTTAGTCTAAATGTTCAGTCCAAGTTGTAGCTGTATTTCCTGTGTCTAATTAGATCATAACTGTAGTTCATAAGCTTAAACCAACATTTTTAGTTTAATTTTCACCTTCACTTGTCGATTTAACGTAGTTTAAGCACCTTTCTCGGTCTTTTCTTAGGCCGTATCGCAATATTCCTAGGTAATTTTATAATTAGTTTAAGATTTAGTTATACCGCTTTACGTTATTAACCTGCAGTAGCAAAAAATATTTTCTGCCCGAACTCAATCGATAATTCACTAGTATAAGATTGTGTATTTTACTTAATTTAAGAATTCACTAGGTATTCAGCACTAGGTAATTTAGTAATAATTATTCGTAAGCCGGTTGAAGTGCACAGAAAAACTTCGAACAATAGCTTCTGTTGTTTTTCTTCTGGTCTTCCCACTGTCCCATAGACAAAACAATCCTCCGTACGTACGATGGGTGTGGATGGATTCGACCATCTACGTCGACTGTGTGGGGCGTGTGGGGCTTAACGGGCTCGTCAACGTAGCGCAACCAACAATACGCATCAATAGAAAAACATATATCTTGCGAACGATTTGTTTGATTGAGATGGTGTCTTAGAAGAAGTGGCGGACAAGTATTGTGCCAAGAAAAAATAAACACTGTAAAATATTATTATTTTTTTACAAAAAAAATCAAAATTATCAAAACAAATTAAAATTACTCAAATTGCATAGGGGAAATGACGGCTTCGGCATGACAGACTATTTTCGGCAACACAAATTGAAACAATATTTTCACTGGATTTTCTTACGAAAACACTTCGCTGAATGCATGCAAACGATTCTTTATGCTTTCCGCAATTTTTACCACTGAGAAAAAGCAATCTAGCAAGGTTTTCTTGAAATGCAACACACGCACTACAAATTGTAGCTGATTTCGAGTTGCCGATAATAGAACAGCAGATTTACATGCAGTTCAAATGGATCGGTTGCCGAAGAAAAACTGGTTGCCGACAATACTCGCTCACACTATAGAAGATTGGAGCTTTGTAAAAGCATTTCAAAACAGTTTTTGACAATTCTTTCGACTGAAATTGTTAGAGCAGCTGACAACAAAAGATTGTAAACAAACCAATACTGCATATGTGTGCGTTCCTTAGAGAAAAAGGCTATAGAAAGAAGGTCGCTGCTTAGGTTGCCGAGAATACGTAAATTCCCCTATTTGTTTTTTTATTATTTTTTTTATATTTATTTTGTAGTTTAGATAAAGTTTCACCTACTGACACTGTGCATTTTCTGGGCAAATCATAAACAAAAAAGTTATGAATTATTGAAAAAATAAGTATTTTCCAAAATACCACCTAAAGTTATCGAATATCTTTAGAATAGTGTTAATATTAAAACACATCAAATTTACAACAAAAAAGCTCATAATGCTTAAATTAACCAAAGTTGCAATTTTCGAGATACTCGGAGGTTAAAATTCACTTTTCGCATATTTTAAGAAATTTTCACCTTTTTGAGATGTTTACTCAAATTGCATATCTTTTTAAAATATTTTTTATATATTTTTCGTTTGTAGCTTAGGTAAAGAAATACCTATTGACACTGTGTATTTGCTGGGCAAATCATAAACAAAAAAGTAATTAAGTTATAGAAGACAAAAAACATTTTCTACTACATATAATGAAAACATCTCAAAAACACCAGAATATACCTCTCTCAAATTTTTGATATTTTATTTATCGAGTATTGCTTAATTTTTGCTGGAAAAATGTCAGGTTGCGTTTTTTTGCGCTTTAGGAGATATTAAAGTTAAAAAATTGTAGTTTTTTTTCGTTTTTTTTTTTTCAACAATATCTTTAAAATTTGAAGCTTAAACCAGTATTTTTTCACAAAAGTTATATGGTTAAAAGCAAAAAAAACGAAACAGGAAGAAAAAACAATATATTAAAATATTTTTTTTCTTTTACTCCATATAACTCAGAACTGTGGAAAATTTACGTCTCCAAAAGAGCTGTTTATTTTGTCAAGATAAACAACTTTACAGAAGACATCAAGTCTCAAAACCGTCAGAGAAGTTAGATTGTGGCGCCATCTTTGCATTGAGTTTTGAGCTATTTGTTTATGTCAATAGATAGTCCTTATTATGATGAGAAACTTTGCCGGAGACACCAAGTCGCGAAAATGCTTCGTTTCGGAGTTATTAATTTTGCTCCGCCAGATTACATTCCTGGCACAGGATGCACTGCTTCAGATGCTCAGTTTGTTCAAAGTCTCCGTCAGTTCAAAAGTTCAACACATCGACGTAGAGCCTGGTCACATTCTAGACGTAGCATTTGGTTCATTTTGTATAAATACTATTAAGCGATGCATCCATTATGCGAAACGTTCATTATACGAATCGTCCATGATGTAAAATGTACATAATGAAAAAAATAGTCACATCATAAACGTAACATTTAGTCCACTTTATGTATATAATTTAATGAAAAATGTTCATTATGCAAAATTTCCATTATATGAACCGTCCTTATGCGAAACGTCTGTATGTGAAATGGACCCAATGAGGTACAGCGAGAGGTGAGGCAGATCATGAAATATTGTTGTATCAGTAAACCAAAAATTCAACGTAAACGCAATAAGTGCCTAATTTCTTGTATTGTTCAGGGGTTTCACTCGCACAACTTAACCGATTGCTTCACCTCGGTAATCCATGTCAGTGAAATTGACCATCCCCGATTAATACATGTATACGGACAAATATCAACAATGCGAAAAAAGATAAACATTTCCTTAAATTACCCTTTTATCACTCAGCGGCTGTTTATAAAACACATAGCCAGTACGTGTTTTATGGACAGCCCCTGAGTAATAGATCTGGATTGCAACAAAATTTTCTTTTAGTAATGATATCCATATAGGGTAATTGATTCTGGTTGGACCTATCGAAAAACTGATGATGGTTGACCTATTTTTTCAATTGCTAGTTTAGTCAATCTTCGCTATTTTTTTTTTCAAAGACCACTTTACTATCATAAAAAACTCTTTTTCTTCAATTTGCATGGGTGTTTTATTGAAAAAACTTCAAAACGATTGATTTTCAATGTGTTTTCAAAACAGTTCACTTTCCACTCATTTGCTCGTCATCATGCCTTACTTTCAAACAAACAAAAAAGGAATATTTTTTACATTTATTTTTATTTTCATGCAGTAAAATACTGCTTTAAGGTGTAAACAACACGTTAGTAGGCCATTTATCCATTGGTTTCACTAAAATGTTTGAATAATTGACGAAATTCGAATAGATAAATATGATCATGGTTGGACCTACGCATGATGATGGTTGGACCTATGTGTTTCGTAAGACGGCCGCTAGGTGCGCTTCGGTTTGTCTACATCCTTCATGCGCAGCTGATTTGAAATTCGATTTAGTTTTGGCCGAGTGATCAGTTTCTTCGATTGAAAAAATGGCTAAAAAAAGAGTTATACGGTCGAAAATTTTCAAGAGGCTGTTCTTTTAGCAAGAACTAAATCACTTACCGCGTATTAGGCACAGAAAAGGTACAATATTCCGAAAACGACACTTCACGCTAAAATTAAGGGAAGCCACGGCAAGAAATATGGAAGGGAAATAGTGTTGAGTGTTGATTTGGAGAATCAGCTAGCGGATTGGGTTTGTATGTGAGCTGCTTCTGGCTGTGCCAAGACGGCCAAAAAGATCTGGGAAGCTGCTAAAGACCTTGCGTCACTAGTTGGGCGTAAATTTAAAGGAGGAATTCCATCGTCAGGTTGGCTGAAAGGGTAACCGCAGATTTCCGAACTACCACGAAAGCGCCGAAAGAATCTGTTAATATGAATTTACATTAAGCACTTCTCATACACCTTCTATGTGTGAATTAATTTGAAATAAAATGTTAACAAACTAAAAATTGCTAACTGAAACATATTTCCGAAAAAAAACTCCTAGGAGAAAAAAGAACTATAAAACCGGAATTAAGTTCTGATATGCTGTCATTTTAAGCCCCTAAATTTCCCGGAGGCACCCAAAACATGCCCGGAAGTGGCCAATGTGGTCCAAGGCACTCAATTTTGTTATTTATTTATTTATTTATTTATTTATTATTATTATAGTCCATCGGACTTGATAGTCTCAATGAAACACTTAAATCTAAATGTAGTCACTCATTAAAAATTAAAAATTGGCCAACAGCAAACGATGACGAAACATCGAGGCATTGATGTCAAAGTCAAATAGGTCAGAGGCTTCGTTGAATTGATGAATCATGGCGACAAAGGAACTGTTTGCAGCATAGTTGGTTGCATGTACTACTTCATGTAGCAAGGTTCTCGGACGGAGTGTTCGGGCAGGAGCATACAGATTAATTTTGGCCAGTAACTCAGGAACATCATATTCTGCGAGTAAAACTTTAGCAACGAAGACGACCTGCGATATGTTTCGTCGCTTAGCAAGAGTATCCAAACCCAGTAAACGACAGCGGTCAGCATACGGTGGTAAATTCAGCGGGTCACTCCATGGAAGATAGCGCAGTGCGTATCTGACGAATTTGCGTTGAACAGCTTCGAATCGTCCACTCCATACAGCTTGGTAGGGATTCCAAACTACACTCGCGAATTCCAGTAGTGAGCGTACCAATGAACAGTAAAGGGCTTTAAAACACAGAGGATCACGAAATTCCTTAGATATCTTGAACATGAATCCAAGCTGTCGATTAGCTTTGTCGATCGTGGTTGAGAAGTGGCGAGTGTATGTGAGCTTTTCATCCAACATGACACCGAGGTCTTTACCGTGATCGACACGTTGAACTGCAGTTCCAGCAACGTTATAATCAAACAAAATGGCAGTCCTAGTTCGACGAAAACTAATTACGCAGCACTTTGAGACGCACAGGACCATAAAATTACGTTCACACCAATCATTAAAGATTTCAAGAAGGTTTTGTAGTTCTAAACAGTCGGCATAGCCTCAAATGACTAGATAAATCTTCAAGTCATCGGCAAAAAACAATTTACCTCCTCGTAGTAGAATAAACGTTACATCGTTCACAAATAAAGAGAAGAGCATTGGTCCCAAAGTGCTACCCTGTGGAACTCCTGATCTGTTCGAGAAACAGTACGATGAGTAGTTTCCAATGCATACAGTAACTTCACGTTGCACGAGGTACGATCTAAGCCAGCTGCAGAAGGAAACAGAACATCCAATTTTTTCAAGCTTTGCTAGCAGAACGTCGTGCACAATTTTATCAAACGCAGCTTTAAGATCAGTGTAGATGGCATCCACTTGAAGTTTCTTGCATACATTTTCCATACAGAACGACGTAAAGCTGACGAGATTAGTTTCCACGGAGCGGCCAGGAAAGAAACCATATTGACATGTACTTATGTAATGCTTGCAGGAAGCAAACAATCTCTCATTTATCAGCGACTCAAACACCTTAGATTCAACCCCAAGCGAGGTAATCCCACGGTAGTTTTCCACATTGCGTTTGTCTCCTTTCTTGAAAACAGGGAACATAGTAGACCGTTTCCATAGTGCGGGAAATTTCTGTTGACGAAGTGACAGGTTGAAGAGCAAGGACAACGGAGCAGCTAAGATATCGGAGCATTTTTTTAGGACTGCAGATGGAATAACACTCGGACCTGGTGAAAATGATGATTTGGTTTTACTCATCACAGAGAGAACCATTTGTACATCTACGGCAAAAACATCCATGTTTACGATGTCGGTTGGCACATCACGGACGGCTCGCTCAATTTCTGCTTGCGATGGGGAGTCATTCGAGAAGACGCTTAAGAAGTGCCTAGCAAATAGGCTGCATTTGTCCTCAGTTGTCAATGCTACGTCATTGCCGAGAAACATTTTTGACGGCAGTCCAGTTTCCTTCCTCTTAGTATTCACAAACGACCAGAATCCCTTGGGGTGGCATTGCAGATTATGTTGAGTACGAATTACATACCTCTTGTAAAGAAGCTTGTTGTAGTGGCGATAATCATTGCTGGCAATTGAAAAATTTCGCTTGGTAAGGGTACATCGTCGATGAGTGAGAGCACGGAGAGCTCTAGATCGCACTCGTTTCAGGTTGCGGAGAGTAGCGTTAGACCAAGGCGGTTTTCTTGGAGGTTGGCACTTCGGTACTGAAGCACAAACACAGTCGCGCAAAAGGCTATTATAGCGAGCGGCTGCTGTATCGATATCAAGGTCATTCAACACGTTCCAGTTGATCCGGGACAAGGAACGTCTCAGCAAACGGAAATCGGTCTTCCGGAAATTGAGCCGAGTGGCAGTCATGGTTTCATCAAAACGAATTTGAGATCCGTTCGCGATAGATATATCCAAAGCAGGGTGGAAATTGTCAAGAGGAACGATGACATCAGGCGCTTCAACGACGACACAGTCCAGAAGTGCACTTTCGCTAACAAAAACCAAGTCAAGAAAACGAGACTGGAAATTGGGAACAAGGTTTATCTGGCTCAGTCCATGAAAAACCGTGCCGTCAACAAGCAAGCGGCTGGCAGGAGTAGTTGAAGATGCAATCGGATCTGGAAACGCATAACCCTGGCCTGAGGGTGACCAGCTAAGCCCAGGCTGATTAAAATCACCAAGCAGAAGAAGCACATCCGTTATATCAGCCATGGACGATGCAAATTCTGTAGCATCCAGATGAAGCTGCATTGTGGTGCAGTCATGTCGACGTTCAGGGGGAATATACACCGCTCCAATGAGGATGTCCCGCAAAGTGAGGCTGACCTTAATCCAAACCGCTTCAATTGTAGTAAATAGTTCGTTGGAGATTACGCAAGAGGCGAATTCGTTGGAAACAGCGATGAGCACACCACCACCGCGAGTACGAATGCTGTTGGATGAATTACGGTCTAATCTGTAGACAGTAAAAGAGTCACCAAACAGTTGCACTGAATTGATCCTCCCATCGAGCCAAGTTTCCGTGAATACATAAACGTCATATTCCCCGTCAAGCGCAGCCAGATAAACATCGTCCAATTTAGTGATTGATCTTGTTATCGAATGATAGGTTTTATTCCTTCCATGTCAAAATTAGGTCCATGTTCCATATACCCTGGAACTTGTTGCGGCCATATCTCCAAAACCAGTTGACCGATTCCAAAAATATTCGATAGCTTTCAATGGGACCACAATACCTATCTTTTTTTTTTTTTTTTTTTTTTTTTTTTTTTTTTTTTTTTTTTTTTTTTTTTTTTATATAGTTACTTTAACACTCTTGGGTCATTCGTGACTTGTCCGGGGTGAGATTTGAACTCGTGACTTTGGCGTGAGAGGTATGGATGTTAACCACTACGCCGGGGTCGCCACCCCCACAATACCTATAGTTTGACGTTTAAAATTTTCTAAATCGCGTCAATGATTTTCCGAGAACATGAGCCATAGTGAATAGTAAATGCGTGGAAAGTGAACTTTTTTAAAAACGAAGTTAAACTCAAATTTCTTGATTTGATTGAAAAACTGTATAAAAAGGGTTTTTCCATTATACCAATAAGCTCTAAACAAAGTTTTTGAACAAATATGGGCTAAACTAGCATTTGCAAAAATAGGTCCAACCATCATCATATTTTAGGTCCAACCAAGATCAGGATAGGTCCAACCAACATCATAATTCTTTGCTGAATAAAAACCTTTTATAAAATCATTTGTTCATAATATTTAACTTTTTATGTTATTATCAGAAACAAGAAAGGTAGATCTTTCCCCTAATCACGCATTTTTTATAATTATATGTTGAATTCATAAAACAAATACGACATGAATGTTGACGTTGTGTGAAACCGGCTTAATAGGTCCAACCATCATCAGTTACCCTATTTGTTTTTACAATCGCAATTCGGGAATGTCGAGAAATTCTGCATTTCTTTCCCGTTGAACATGTTTTGTAACGATAGCGACCATTCATGTTTACAATTTACCATGAAAGGACATTGTAAATACACCCTGTGCACTGCACATTCAAGTACCCTCTTCAAAACAAAATCTACCGGACAATGGTCCCCCATTTCCGCTTGTCTCAGACAACAAGCGATACTTCAGCAAGCGACAGAGTATACAGCAAATAATTAAAACACAAAAGGAACTTGTTGACAGGAGCGACGTGGAAAAAAAAATCTGCCCGGGGAAGTTAAATTTTAATTTTGATCCCCTTCCTATCTTACTGACCATGGTCATCGTCCGGTACAGTCCTCACTGACGGCAATAAACTCCTAGGATGGGTCAGTAACAGTGAGTGCACCGAAAGCGACAAAACAGCGGAACTGACTCGTTTTGTGCAAATTTCCCGAGTGTCTGGCCCAGAGAGAGAGAGAGAGAAAGAGAGAGAGGGAGATTCGGAGAATGGGCACACCACCCACATATGTTTTGCCTGGGAATCAAATGATAACCATTCACTGGCCCTACTGAGGGCATTCCAGGCTGGAAGATTTGATTGCATTGTTTTCGGTCCTTCCCCCGCAATTATTGTTGTCGGAGTCTATGTGATTTTGCGGTATTCCATAAATGCACGTATAATGGACCTTTTGTCTCATGGCCTTTACTGGCTTAGGGTGAAAATTTAGCACTCCAACAAGCAGCACATCGGGATCAGTTGCAAAACTGTTCGGGAATAAAAAGTTACGAACCGGAAAGTAATAATGGCCCTTCTTCCCTAAGCCCCACCGCAAGCAGTTTGTCCCATTTTTCTCCCGTAACGATCTTTTTCCCATTTGCACCTTTCGACACCTCGAGGGAAAACCTGAAAGTCTCATTTATTTTGAAATTTAAATTAATGCATTCATATGGTGCAATACTGATGATATCGTTACCGAGGTATGCAAATGGTAGATGGAGTCTGTGGCACTCCGCAGGTGAAAAGTTTCACAGATGTATCTCCTTACACTGACTGTGTGGTGACCGCACGCAATTGCTAACGAGTGTTTTACAGTTTCGGTATTTCTGGCCAAGCCATCTGAACAAACCGGTAGCGAAGTGGTTTATAAGCAATAAGTTTCAATTTGAAAGTTTGCCTTTACCTACTGTTTGGCAGAGTTGTTCCAATGGTTCAGTTCGTACCAAAGGAAGGCAACTGGTCATCCCAGGTGACGCAAACCCCCATCAGGTCCTTTGGAAAGAATGCCAAATAACACTTACTTTATCACGCAGACTGCAGTGGTTAACAGCACGCTCGGATGGATTAACGTTCCGGCGCAAATTGTGAGTCCTTTTTCAATTAAAATCACCCGGTAGAGCCAGGGAAGATTCTGCTGTAGTTGCTGCTGCTGATGCTGCCGTACCGAATGAGGTTGGTTAGTTCTGGTTGGGTCCCTGCTGTAGCCCTCGTCGCTCGAAATTGCAATTTGCTGTAGAAAATGAAAAAGAAACACCAGAAAGAACGAATATAAATTAGCATTCCACGTTTATTTCCCCCGCATTGGAGCAACCTTCATTACTATTGCTACTTATGCTACAATATTCCAGGGTACCACTAACTACTGCTGCTGCTGCTGTAGGATGCCGGGACCGAATGTTTCTGCTACTGACCGAAACCAATGATGACCTGGTCAAACCGTTGTCGTCACCCGGAACGGACTCCAAGTGGTAGATAGGATCAAAAGGCAACCCAACTCGCTCCATGATGACGAGGATATGCGATTGCAGAGAGCAAGCTCTAAAATTACTGATGAAAACGTTCATATCCTGACTGACTTTTTGCCCTGAAGGCATCATCAGCATAGCATCAAAGTAAAACGGTATTTCACGTTACACAGACACACACACACGCATCGCGTTTGAGTGTTAATATAAAAAGTTGTGATGAGTGCTAGCTCTGTCGACTAACTATCTTCATTTAGATCACCCGCTTCTGTATGATATGATAAATTACCTCTCCAATTGTTTAACACATACCATTAGAATTGCTAGAATTTTTTTGTTCAGAAAGTTTGATTTGCAAAAAAACGTAATTCAACTTCTGTAGAGTCATAAAAACAAAATAAAATGAGTAGGAACTTTGGAAGGAAAGAATAGGAATAGGAAGAATTGAATAAATAGTCCAGACGTCAAGGTAGACATATATAGTATTAGGTATTAATATTAGGGTAGAAGAAGAAAACCAAAATTAAAACAATGATTGCACTGGATTTTAACAACATCGTCTCTTCGCAAAACGCATTTTTTTAACTATTTTGTTTATTTACTAGACTCAGTCGTGTGTGACACTTTGCGGAGCCAAAAATCCGTAATTTTGGGTACCAATTACTCGTGGCGGGCTCGAGGTTAATGGGTAACAATTTAGATTGGAAGGAGCAAGACAGGAAACAGGTCTCTGAAGCATCCTTCAGATACTACTCTCGAACGGCTGACCAAATCAGGCGTAACATTTGATAACGGCACAAAAGCTTTTGTAAATAAACTTTTTAAGGCCCTTTACACGCAAATCGAAGTACGCTCACGCAAACCAACAACATAATCGGATAGGGGCAACTCTCACTGAAAGTGGTATTAGTTTGCGTGGGCGTACTTTGGTTCGCGTGTTAAGGGCCTTAAAAAGTTTGTTTACAAATGCTTTTCTGCCATTATCAAACATTACGCCTGACATGCTGGTTGGGCAGGGGCAAGTAGCACAGAAACAGGTGGATAATAAGATTGGGACACAATGGCTGGAAAATGTGTGGAAAGGAGGGGATGATCACCTCAAACTCTAACGTCAGACAAACAAAGGAATTCGTAGATCGCCTGCATGTAGGGAAGATCGCGGGTTCCCAATACATCTCTTACTTCACGGAAGGGTTGTCTACCTTGGGCCACTAGGGTATCCAATAGACATGCTCTGGAGGCTTCATTACCCGGGTAATGCCAAACTGCGTGATCAATGTCATCTTAACTTTTTTTTTTTAGCTCTTTATTAAAAAGATTTTTAGCCTATGGCTAGTTCATCTCCGGGATGTCATCATAACCGGTTCTGCACCTACATATATTGCTGTCAACGAGATTTATTCTGTAGAGATGTGCGTCTAGCGAGTAGTGGTTGGACATAAGTCTTGAAATCACGCGAATGAATCCCCGACTTACATCCAGACCTTTGAACCACGCTCTCGAAGAAACGTGAGGAGTAATGGAATGTAACCACCACCCACGATTTTCCACCCCTCCCGGCGACATCCAAAACCCCTGATGTCCCATTTTTAAGAACAGAAGCTTCTTCTTCATCTGGGTTGTTCTCATTTGATAACATTGTGGACGATATCCTTAAGTACCTCAATATTTCTGATCCTCCCAAAAGCATTGTTTTGGCAATGCTTCCTTCTTTGAAGACCCTCTTGAAGCAATTTACATTGAAGTGGCCCCTCCTTGCAGTAACCATTTCCTTCGATGGATAATTTTCCAAACGAGGTCGGGGATTTGATCACTGTCCTACAGTGGAATTGCCGAAGTCTTATTCCTAAATTATACTCTTTTAATTTTTTAGTTCACAATTATGATTGTGATGCATTTGCTCTTTGTGAAACTTGGCTCTCTTCAGATATCGATCTTCCTTTAAATGATTTCAACATTATTCGATTGGATCGTGAGGATTCGCGTGGAGGAGGGGTACTTTTGGGGATCAAAAAGTGCCATTCCTTCTATAGAGTGAATCTTCCACAATTCCCAGGTATTGAAGTTGTCGCCTGTCAGGCTTTTGTTAAAGACAAGAGCCTTTGTATTGCTTCTGTGTATATTCCTCCCCGAGTTTCAATTAATCAAGAACAACTTTCAGATATCTGTTCAGATCTTCCAACTCCTCGGTTGATTATGGAAGATTTTAATTCTCTTGGTACAGGCTGGGGGGAACTGTATGACGACAACCGTTCTACTTTGATGACCTCTGAGATAACTTCAATATGACAAATTCTTAACAATGGCTGGACCATCCTCGAATGGAAGTAAATTAGACCTCACACTTTGCTCTAACTCATTATCGTTTTATTGCATGTAGAATGTGATCCAAGATCCCCAGGGTAGTGATAACTTGCCGATCAAAATTTCGATTGTCAGTGGGTTCAATCCGTCGGAATCCGTTAACGTCGCATACAACCTCACCCGTAATATCGATTGGACAACGTTGAAAACCACGATAGAGGAAGCCGTGTCGTCGGTAGAAGGCCTTCCACCATTGGAGGAATATAACTTCCTCTCCAATCTGATCTTGGACAGCGCACTTCGAGCTCAAACTCGGCCGGTTCCAGGAACGTCTTTTCGTAGGAAACCTCCTACCCCTTGGTGGGACCAGCAATGCACTGAGGTTTATCGTAAAAAGTCCAACGCGTTTAAGCATTTCCGGAAACGCGGAACACCCGAGTATTTCGAAGCGTAAAGGGTGTCCACGATGAAATTGCCACACTATGAAATTGCTCTAACTTTTTAACCGTTGGGTAGAATTTAATGAAAATTTGGGTGGATTTAGTTCATAGTGCATTATTTACATCCTGCAAGTTTTAAAGTCCTGTGATCAAAACTCGCGGAAATGGAGTCGAAAGAACAGCTCGTGCGTGATAAAATCTTGCGCATTCATCACGAGAACAAGGAGCTCTCGCATCGTTCCATCGCTAAAACGTTGGGAATCGCGAATTCCACGGTGTCGCGAGTGATTAAGCGGTTCGAGGAACGGTTGACCACCGATCGGAAGCCCAGAAGTGAAGGAAAAAGTATTCTGTACAAGACCAACAATCACAACCGCGTAGTTGGGGCCTTCAACCGAAATCCGAACGCCTCCGTTAGGGATGTGGCTAAGAAGCTGCACCTAAGCCGAAGTTTTGTCCAGAAGGCCAAAACTAAGGCTGGGCTTCGAACGTTCAAGGTACAAAAGGCCCCTAATCGCGACGAGAAGCAGAACAAGTCCGCCAAAACCCGTTCCAGGAAGTTGTACCTCAACATGCTGACGAAAGTTGAATGCTGCATCATGGACGACGAAACATATGTGAAGGCCGACTTCAAACAGATCCCCGGCAACCTGTTTTTCACGGCCAAGGATAAGTTCAGCGTTCCGGAGCATGTCCGCACTCAGAAGATGTCCAAATTTGCGAAGAAATTCCTGGTTTGGCAAGCCATCTGCACGTGCGGGAAGCGGAGTGCACCTTTCGTGACCCAGGACACGATGAACGGACAGGTGTACATAAAAGAGTGCCTCCAGAAGCGGCTGCTTCCTCTCCTGAAGGCCCACAACGTCCCAACAATCTTCTGGCCGGATTTGGCCTCATGCCACTACTCCAAGGACGTGCTGAAGTGGTATGCGGACAATAAGGTCAATTTCGTGCCGAAAATGTTCAACCCTCCCAACACTCCGGAGCTCCGCCCCATCGAGAAGTACTGGGCGATTATGAAGCAGCACCTTCTTAAACGACCTAAGGTAGTGAAGACAGTCGAGGAACTGAAGAAAGTATGGGTTTACATGCAAAAAACGGTTGATTCACAGGTTGTGCAGAATCTTAAGGCCGGGGTTAAGGCCAAGGTGCGGGCATTTGCGTATGGACTGTAAATAAAATACGAGTAAAATGGTAAAATGAAGTTTAATAGTTATTTCTCAATCCCTGAAAATTTGATGGCAATCGGATGAAAACTCGAATTTTGCGAATCAATTTTGTGTGTGGCAATTTTATCGTGGACACCCTTTACTCGACTCTTGAACACGAACTCAAGAGCCTCATCAAAGCCAAGAAACGTGGATACTGGCGGCAATTCGTGGACGGTTTATCGCGCGAAACGTCGATGAATACGCTTTGGAACGCGGCGCGAAGGATGCGAGTACTTAGAGGAGTAGTTAGATCGATGTCGCGCGAAAAGTATGCCCGTGCCGGCACATTCAATGGTTTGATAAAGACCCATCTGATCAGGAACCGTAATCCAATGCTTAAAGGAACATCGAGGACCTCCATCCAGTTGGATTTTTACCTTCCTTTTAAATAGAGATCAGCTATGGCAGATTATGCACGAATACGGATTTCCGGATAAACTGACGCGATTGGTCAAGGCGACGATGGATCGAGTGATGTGCGTTGTTCGAGTATCGGGGTAAACGAGTCCCTTTGAATCTCGAAGGGGGCTACGGCAAGGTGATGGACTTTCGTGTCTGCTATTCAACATCGCGTTAGAAGGTGTGATCAGAAGAGCTGGGATAGACACGAGTGGCACGATCTTCAGAAAATCCATCCAGCTTCTTGGCTTTGCCGATGACATTGACATCATGGCACGAAACTTTGAGACGATGGCGGAAACGTACATCAGACTGAAGCTAGGCGGATTGGACTTGCCATCAACGCATCAAAGACAAAATACATGAAAGGAAGAGGTTCTAGGGAAGACAATGTTAGCCTCTCACTCCGAATTCAGATTGACGGTGACGAAATCGAGGTGGTCGATGAGTTAGTGTATTTGGGCTCACTGGTGACCGCCGAAAATGATACCAGCAGAGAAATTCAAAGACGCATTATGGCAGGGAATCGTGCCTACTTTGGACTCCGGAGGACGCTCCGGTCGAATAAAATTCGCCGCTGCACTAAGTTGACTGTCTAAAAGACGCTGATTAGACGCGGTGGTCCTCTACGGTCACGAGAACTGGACTATGCTCGTGGAGGACCAACGCGCCCTTGGTTTTTTCGAACGGAAGGTGTTACGTACCATCTACGGTGGAGTGCAGATGGATGACGGAACGTGGAGGAGGCGAATGAACCACGAATTGCACCAGCTGCTGGAAGAACCATCCATCGCCCTCAAATTTTGGGCGACTACGGTGGGCTGGGCACGTCGTAAGAATGCCGCACGACGACCCAGTGAAAATGGTTCTAGAAAGCGACCCAACAGGAACAAGAAGAAGCGACGTACAGTGGGCTAGGTGAATCGACCAAGTAGAAGGCGACCTGCGAACCCTTCGCAGACTACGAGGCTGGCGAACTGTGGCCATGGATCGAGTAGAGTGGAGACGACTTCTTCGGACAGCAGAGGACAACAAGGCCTTAACCTGATTGGTAAGTAAATCTAAATGGATTGTTGTCGCTTTTATCTGTCCAAGTACTGCCTATATTATAAAGAAGGAGTCAACACCAAGAGAAAGAAAGGACATTTGAGTACTTCAGTTTGAATGCTCAAATTATGTCTAAATTTGATTCACTTGCATTATTAATTTTATTGCTTTTAAAGGGCTACTTCAGCGACATATTTCTCAGGTTCTCTGTTGGTATCCAAGTTCCCTGAACATAAGGTTACATTTCTAAATCTTGACTGAGGTTTATTGAACTGGAAGTTTGAACTATCCTTAACTTCTTATAGATTTTCTTAGCTTCTCTTAAGTCTGATGCTGAAGTACCCTAAACGTTTCTGACGGACCTGTGAACCTTTCTAAAGCTCCCTTGATCTTCTCAAAAGAAACTTCATTATGCTCTCCTAAATATCGCTGAGGTACCCTGAATCTATCCGAGGTTCCCTCGACTATAAAGAATTTTCCTGAGCTATTTAGAATGTCACTCAACTTCTCTGAGTTAAGATAATCATCTTTGACGTTAGACGGCCCCGTAGGTTAAGTAAGCATGACTGCATTCTCACTCCAAAGAGTCCGCGTTCATTCCCAATCGAGCTTGTTCTGAGGCGTAAAACCTCTTGTCATGACTTCGAATGGAAGAAAAGTCATTGGTTCAATGGATTCATATCTAGGGTGCAAGTGAAGTTGTCGCCCTTGCGTTGGTTATTGGCACTTACGTGGCGGAACAGAATTAAATGGGAAATAACCAAGGAAAAAACTAAATTACAGTCAGGAATATTTTCTGAAATACATTTAATTTATTTGAAATTCTGTTCTCCTGCAGTTCTTTTTTAAGATCAGATAGTCAAGAAGCTGATGAATAGAAGGAGCTGAGAAGCTCTTAGAAACTTTGATCTGCTTCATGGTGGTAGTACCTTATCCGTAGGACCACATTTGCCCACAGCAGGATATGTTCCGGATTCCTCAGGGAACCAGCTAGAACTAGAATACTACCAAAATCGGCCGCTGATGTGGCACAGTAAATGCGATCAACATTCGATGATAAATCGATTGCCGGTAATACCCTAGTAATCACATTCGCCACGTCAGAAGATATTCCGGAAACATCCCGGTAAAGTATTGAGAAGAAGCAAAGTCGTCTTTCTTATTAAAAAAACCGGTCTAGAAAGTTTCTGTCCTCGGCAAAGACCTTTTGGATGGTGGACAGATTTGATCCGAAATCTTTCACTACGTGACACCAGTGAACTGTTTGTATAAGCTTGATCTTGAGATCTTGACTATCTATGAAGTTGCTATCTCCAGGAAAGTTGTTCTTATGATTAAGGCCTTTAAATCAGTTCAGAGTTTTCTCACTATTTTGCGCTAGTGTGCATGTAATCTTCCGTTATGCGCATATTTTGAGATCCTGGCGATCTACAAAGTTTCTGCGTTAAGAAAAGTTTTTCAGGTGAGTGAATGTCTGAACAAGTAAGATAAAACGACATTGTAAAGTTAACACAATATATGGAACTATCATGAGATAAAAATGTCATTGATAAAGAATATTTAAAAAATTTTGCAGTCACCTTGAAATCTGAAAAATATATTTACAATTGAACACAATAATTTTAATTTTAATTTGTTAAGTGCATCTACAACAATTCATTGATTTACTTTCACTGCAGAATTTTGCAAGTAGTAAACGAAATATGTAATAAAATTCATTAAACTAGTATTCAAAATGCCGTATCGTCAGCATTCACTGCGATTGTTAAATTTCTGACAATAGTGCCAGCAGCTTGTGGGGTCTAGCAGTAAAGCAGCCGTATATTTTGCCAAAGGTGGTATTTAAGTAGAATTTGCTTAGTTGTAGATACTAATTTCAAATAACAGACTAAAGTGGTAGTTTTTATACGATAGATGAGGAGATGAAAGTATAGAATTGATAGTTCCGTTAGAGTACAGCAGTGTGAAAATTGCATATAGAGAGTAGAAAGCGAGCAAGGACAACTTTGGGAAGGTACAAATCAGTTTGATCATCTCTCTTTACCAAACTCCCCCGTTGAAGAGGGATGGTGAGGGGTATTCCTTTCATCTCCTCATCTATCTTATAAATTACTGGCATCACTGTCTCTTCGGTTTGCCTTGAAGTTAATTGAATGTTTTTATGTTGTATTTATATCGTGAGAACCATTTTTATAAATCTGACCGTTTATTTTCCGTGGATGTACTGTGTAGGTCACTGAAGGTCTGTGTCAAAGTGAGCTGCAAACATCAAAACGAACATAAGTGAAAGTGATCTGTTCTGTTTATTTCTTATTGTTCGACCACGTCATTCAATCCACCACGCTGTATCTATCCCAGTACCTATTGTGCAGTGTTCTCACTAGTAGCTGAAGCAAATCATTTCTGGATCAACAATAGAAAAGGGCCCATCAGCATTTGTAAACAAACCGTTCTAAAGCCCTTTCCTCACAAAGCGAAGGCCACCCACGCATACCAACACTATCATCGGATAGGGGAAAGTTTCCCCTACACGATGATGGTGTTCGTTTGCGTGGGCAGCCTTCGCTTTATGCGGAAAGGGCTTTCGAACGGTTTGTTTACAAATGCTGATGGGCCCTTTTCTATTGTTGATCCAGATTTATGGATTTTAATTCGCCTGCGCATATCGTATCTACATTTTGGCGTTAATCCAAAATCTAGTCATGGCATGCCCGCGTTGTCAAAAAGTCATTTCTGACTCTGACCGCATCGTCTGTTGTGGGTTCTGTGGTGCATCTTTTCACACCTTCTGCGCAAATGTGGACATTCCGGTGCTTGACGTTCTGGGGCTGCATGAGAGGAATATTTTCTAGATGTGCGATGGTTGTGCGGATTTATTCTCCAATGGACATTTCCGTAGCATGACCGCTCGCTGCAATGATAGCCCCACAAGTCCAGCCGATTCAGAAACAATCAACTCGCTAAAGGACGACATCTCCAAACTAAGTGATGCTGTCGTTACGCTCTCAGCCAAAGTTGAATCTCAGCCAAAATCGCAGATTGCACTGGGTGGATTTCGTTTTAACGATTTGTCGAACAAACCGAGCACACCAAAATGTAGGCGTTTTTCTGATGAAACTGCTTCTCGTAGTACTCCTAAGCTGGTTAAGAATCGTGGTACTAACAAGACTATGGGTGAAGCCATAAAAACCGTTGAACTGAATGAAGACCTGTTTTGGATTTATGGACTTTGTTCGAAAATGCTTGAACATGAACGATGACCAGCCGAAGTCGAAGGTGGTGAAGCTAGTTCCCAAAGGCAAGGATATTTCAACAATGAGATTCGTGTCTTTCAAAGTCGGTGTTAGTAAGGAGATGAAAGGTATTGCGCTCTGTACTGATTCCTGGCCAGAAAATATCTACTTCCGTGATGACCGCACAAAAAACGTAGCGCAGATTGTAAACCGGAGCAATGATCAAGCAACAGATGGAGGTACAACAGTTACTATAGACACACCGATGGAATAATGGAAAAATCAGCGCTTACCTCCGGAAGCACATCCACCAACATAGCCGTTCGTATATACTCCGCAGGAGGCATTTCCCACAGTTCTATGGGAGCCCCGGATCCACCCGACCCAGTCATGTTTGCTGATTCCTCCTGCCAACGTAGTCGTCCTGGACCTGTGGTTGTGGCTGGTGGTGGGGTCACCCAGCAACACCTCTCAGGCAAGTATACGTATGTTAGAAACGCTATCTTGCCTAATTGCTTTACGAGTTCCAGTAACCCTCGGAGTGCCATTGATGTCAGCTCCAATGCTTCTGATCTTCCTGCTGAGCTTGTAATTCGTGGCCGGGATTCCAATTCCACTGCAGTAATGGCAGATAACTCCTTTACGCTGTCAACCCAACCGGTGTCACGTGACAACATCCTCTGTTATCCGAATTCGGACAAAGTACACCCTCAAATGGATTTGACACCACGAGGACGCACTGTATACAGCACTTTGGAAGCCCCTGATCCACTCGACCCAGTCGTGTTTGATGCTGTTTCCAGCCATCGGAGCCGTCCTGGTCCTGCGGTTGAGATCGGTGAAGGGGTCTTCCAGTCTGTGTTGCCAGGCAAGTATTCTACACATCAAAACATTTCTCTGCCTGACAAACATTCGCGTTGCAGTTTACCTGAGCGGAATGGTGCATCTTCTGGTCTCACCGCACCCAACGTCGCCGATATATCATCTGAGCTACACCTGTACAACCAGAATGTTCTTGGCCTCAGGACTAAAATTGATCAAGCTTTTCTTGCAACCGCCGAATTGGATTACGACGTGTACGTGTTCACAGAGACTTGGCTGGACGATCGTATACAATCTTGCCAGCTATTCAACAACAACTACTGCGTCTATCGCGTTGACCTTTGCGCCTCCAAGTGCTTGCGTCGACGTGGCGGAGGCGTACTAATAGCCGTGAAGCGAAAGTACGCTTCTTCAGTTGTCCAGCTTACAAGCAACATTGAGCAGCTGTTTGTTGGTGCACTGTACATGCCGCCAGATAAAAGTCAGGACCAGAATTTTGTTCAGCTTCATGTAGATGCCATCTTTGAAGCAAACAGACAGCATATCGATATGGGTGAGCTCGTTTTGTTCGGTGATTTCAATCAACCTCGTCTGTTCTGGAAAAGTTCGAGCAGTGGATACGCCTTCGCTGATCCGATACTGTCACAGACTTTAATGGCCAGTCAAATTATTCTTGATAGTATGGCATTTCTTGGATTGAGGCAGCGTAATTTAATTCGAAACTGTTCTGACCGAGTACTAGATCTAATATTTTCAAACGATTCAATTATGACTAACGCTACCGTAACATTAGCAGCTGAAGAAGTTGTGCCAAGCCTGTGGTTTGTGTGCCTCCTGTATCATTTCAAGAAGATGTTGACCTTTCTGAGCGTAACTTTCGTTTAATTTCGAGGGGATTATGATAACTTGAATGAACTGCTGTCCCAAGCTGATTGGTCTGAAGTATACCAAAGCTATGACGTCGATAGCATCGTCAGCTCCTTCAATCGTGTTTTGCATAATTGCATCATTCAAACTGTACCGCTAAAAAGGCCCTCAAGGAATCCTGCTTGGTCCAATGCGCATCTTAGCACCCTGCGTCGACGGCGCGCCTAGTTGCTGCAGCGATATTGTTGTCAACGATGTTTGTATCTAAAGCACCAGTTTGACGAAGCTAGTCGAATCTATCGTGGATACAATCGTTTTTTGTGCAAAATGTACGTTAGACGGAGACAAGATGATCTTCGGCGAAACCCGAAACGGTTTTGGAGCTTTGTAAATTCAAAACGTAAGGAGAGCGGATTGCCGACTACGATGCACTTAGGAGATGTTCATGCTCTTTCTGCAGAAGCAAAGTGCGAGCTTTTCTCTCAAAAATTTGCTAGCGTGTTTGAGAATCGTATGCCAACTGTGGACGTGATAGTTGTAGCTGTTGAGCTGGTACCAAGATACGCGGTGGATCTTGATGTATTCAACATCAACACAGCGACGGTTGAATCAGCTCTACAGAAACTCAAGCAACCTGGCCCGGATGGCATTCCTTCGTGTGTATTCAAAAAGTGTAGTGCACTTTTGGTTGCTTCTCTTCAAGTAATTTTCAACCAATCATTGCAGCAACAGTGGTTTCCTTCTGCTTGGAAGACCTCCCATATGCTTCCAGTGCACAAGAAAGGTGATAAGTCAGATATTTCTAACTACCGTGGGATAACTTCGTTGTCAGCTGGACCTAAGTGCCTCGAAATCATCGTCAATGAAGTACTGTTCAGCTCTTGCAGGAACTACATCAGTGCCTCTCAACACGGATTCTACCCCAAACGATCAGTGGACAGCAATCTGTGTGAATTTACCTCTTTTTGTATCGGCACAATGGACGATGGAGCTCAAGTTGATGCTGTATACACCGACATAAAGGCTGCTTTTGACACCGTGAACCACGATAATCTTCTTGCCAAGCTACTTCGACTAGGCGTTTCCACCAGAGTATGTAATTGGCTTCGTTCGTACTTAAACAACAGGCAACTCGTTGTTAAAATTGGATCAACAGTGTCTGCTCTGTTTACTCCGTGCTCTGGTGTGCCTCAAGGTAGCAACCTTGGTCCATTGTTATTCGTATTATTTTTCAATGACGTGACGATCCTTTTAGCAAATGGGGGACTGCTGATTTATGCAGAAGATTTGAAAATTTATCTCGTAGTACGAAATGAAGCCGATTGCAGGCAACTTCAAGAGTTACTGGATCGATTCGCTCATTGGTGCAACTCCAGCTTCCTCAAAGTGAGTGTATCTAAGTGTTGCATCATCTCGTATCGGCGGTACAAAAAGCCTATTCTGTACAACTACACGATCGATGGACAGGATCTTGAGCGCGTTGATAAAGTGAAGGATCTTGGAGTATTGCTGGATCACCAACTCACATTCAAGATGCATTATTCAGCTGTTGTTGACAAAGCCAACCTTCAATTAGGATTCATTCTAAAAATCACGCAAGACTTCAATGATCCACTTTGCTTGCGTGCTCTCTATTGCTCTCTACTTAGATCAATACTAGAATTTGCATCGGTTGTTTGGTCACCGTATGAAGCTGTGTGGATCTCCAGGATCGAATCTGTGCAACGTAAATTTGTCCGGGCTGCACTACGAAGTCTACATTGGCGTGACCCAGTAAACCTACCGCCTTATAAGCATCGTTGTGCCTTGCTGAATATCGAACCGCTGGCAAATCGTCGTAAGATGGATCAAGCTGTATTTGGAGCTAAGATACTTCGCGCAGAGATTGATAGTTCAGCCTTACTGAATCGTATGAGGATTTATGCCCCAGAGCGAGTGATGCGGTCACGACAACTAATCCAACCAACTACGAGGAATACTTTATATGGCTCCAATGACCCTTTGAACTCTATAAGCAGACGGTTTCAAGAAGGGTATCATGTTTTTGATTTTAATATGTCTACAAACACTTTTAAACAACGTTTACGATCTCTGCATATATTTAATTAAACTAGGATTAAGAATATTTCATTAAGACCACGATGTCAGATGATAGATAAAAATAAAAATATTCTAAATAAATAAAAATTACCACTTCAGTCTGTTATTTGAAATTAGCATCTTCAACTATGTAAATCGTTGACTTCACGCAGAAGTAACACTAAACATATATAGTCAAAGTAGAATTTGCTCCTGATAACGTGCTGTTTTTAATGTTTGTTGGTTACAGTGGTATCGTACATTTCCAAGAGCTAAAGAGAAGTTCCGAAAAGTATCGAGAAATTCCGAGACGTTTTGGGAACTTTAGAGAATTTCCGAGAATTTCCGAGTAGTTCAAAAAACTTTCAAGAGGTCTTAAGCAGCTCCAACGACTGCAGAGAAGTTTTAAAGATTTTAGGGACGTTTTTAAAATATCCAAGCACTCCAGAGAGATTCCGACAATGTTCAAGAACTTCGCTTGAAATTCTTACGTGTCTTACGTACATCCTTTCAAAATAACCAAAATTCTATGTCAACACTTTCAACAGAGTTGTTTTACAGGCCTAACAACTAAGTAACTAACTCGATTAGGTGTACCTATGGCTATACGTTCGTATTATGGTGTGTTCCAATTATGGCCTTTGGAATTTTAATTGGTTTACATCCTTTTACCCCTACAAAAGTTTGAGCTGGACGATTTAACTATCAGATAATTAAGTACAACATCCCGATTAGCAAACAAAATCGAACGAACTGGTTTCAGTTACAGATTTAAATTCCCGCTACAGTTTACAGTTGCTTCACAGCGATATATGTGAAAAAGCTTAGGCGTCCACCTCTTTGATTACACTTTTGTCCAAATATTCACAAGTATTCCCAGTGATCAAGAGGTCATGAATAATCAACAAATCATCCTTTTACACTAGCAACCCCGTAATATGATGATATCATAATATTCGGCAATGTTAGGAGTTTCAAGTCTTCTTCCAAAAAACGTTCAATTTTTTCATCAATTATAAAATTCAGTCCATTATATCCATAATACCCACGTGAGGCTCAAACCTTTGGAAAACATCATAATACAAACGTATAGCAATAACTGGTACATCTACCCTAAGCTAATAGCTGAGTGTACCTAAAGGAAAATATTTCAAATGTTTTATTGTTTTGCAAACAGGCAACTCACGTTCCACGCACCTCACCTAGAAACGCATTCCGTCCGCATAGCATCACAGGCATAGCATACTATAGTAAGGGGTTGGCTAACGCACAACAGTTCCCAGGTTCCTTACCCCCACCTTCACCTCTTTTGATTATGTATGATTTTTAGTGCTTTTCTATACGTACATTGACGGTGCTACCTCCGCAATGCCGGCGTGGTGATTGGCGTGCCGGCTGCGCATGTGACAACGACGACGATAGCGATGATGACGAGCTCAAGGTTGAGGATGTCACCAGTACTCCGGCGGCATTATCGGCGGAGGACGACTGCGTTCGGGATGGCGCGAACGAATTATGACGGAACACTGCAGCCACGGCATTCTGGATCGTCGGGTCTATGGAGCGATTGAATTTCTTCTTGCGACAGCAATAGTCACGACACGAGTTGTGTATCTTTCTGCAAAATGGCGAGAAGAGCATAGAGAGGAAAGAAATCAGAGATGCGTCCACCACTTGTGCCTGTGTAGAATCGGAGTGAAGGACATGAATAAGTTAATAGTTGGTTTTATCTTCATGGCGTATCATTTAAAATAATAATCACGCTAATAGTGGGCTGGCATTTAACCGTCTTCGTCGTCGACCGTAGATATACGATTGTATAATTGACTACTATTGCAGTGGTTGTGGTTTGTGGTTAGGGAGGAAGAATGATGAAACGTAATATACTCTCTGGCAAATAGCCTTCGAGCTTTCAGCTACCCAGACCTGTTCTGAATCTGAACAAAGAGTTGGTGGCGTGATGAATGCGATGCTTACATGCTACGAGTCTTTAACCTGTCAGCATTAGCACCTCGTACTGTCATTAGCAATCAGGGAAAGCCTCCCAAAGGGGGAGTAAAGTGGTGATCTATATAGATATCACTGTTCAAGGCGTTATTTAAATGATCTGCGTATCTTCTTCATATGAACGGAAAACATTGTCCACATAATTCAAATTTAGCCCTAAGCCCTTTTTGGTAAACACATCAACTTTCATATCGGAAACGGTATTCAATTCAAAGCCTACATCAAAGAATAACGCTGGACAGCTATTATTTCAGCGAAAACTAATATCATGATTCATTATCCCTCCAATCGACCGAAACCACCCTCCTTCTGTCGAGAGGTAGAACGATGCTCATGAGGGGAAAAGGTGGCAATCCAATAAACCGTGTCGCATCCGTGCCATTACATAAATTACATCAAACCTAACCGGATCTCCGCAGCAGCGCTTTGTATTACTACCTCCGATATCCGCCGAGCCTCGTTTTCAGCATACTGCGCATTCAATGCTCACGATTTACCCAGAAATTCAATCGTCAACGGAAGTTTGCGTACGGCTTTGGTGGAAATTCATCACATAAATCCAATATGCAATTTCTCTCGCTCAGCCATGGATGGGAAAGCTTCCTGTTTACGTCCTATTCTGTGTGGATCGGTATGAACAGACAACGATACAAAAGAACCACCGGAGCGAGATGTGGAAAGTGCATTTTGTCTAATGAAAAGAGGCTTTCCCGGTAAGTGTGCTGTGCGTACCTAACAGTGTATGTATGAGTGAAAGCGTTCAACCTCTCCACCGTAGCTCAATGGAACTGATTTATTATTTATGATTTAATTAAATTGATATTTGAACAACGTACGTTCTACAGGGAACGAGCTTGGCAGTGAATCAGTGTATGTTGGTATAAGGAAGCGTATGCAATTTACCCTGCCTCAGGATTCCAGGCGATGATGATGGAGTGCGCTCTCGTTCATAGGTGACTAAAAGCAAGGATTCACCAAGCTATCATCTGTGAGGCGGAAAATTGACTACAGGCGATGAGCTTTCATCTCGGAGTGTTTGAATTTAGTATGAATGTGGGATCAATCTAATTGAAAAAGGAAGCTCTTCTATCAATTGGTTTTCAGTTTCACATATCCTTGTCGATCGTAATGCAATGCGAATTGAGGTAGGTAGTGAGATACACAGCCCCAAAATTGAAAGAATTCATCTTCATTTGCTTGGTTATAAAGTCCCAAAGACGGTAAATTACAATCATACTCTATGCCCAGGGAAGTCGAGAAATTTTCCAATCCGAAAATGTTCTGGACCGGACCGTGAATTGAACCCAGCCACCTCCAGCATGGTCTTGCTTTGAAGCTGTGCCTTTACCGACTGAGCTAAGGGAGGCCCCTGCCCTTAATGTAGCGTTAATTGAGTCGGCAATCGAACCTCCAGCATAGTTTTGATGTACTTATAACCAGAGCTTTGTGAACTAGGCTACACACTAAGAAATACCTATTCTTACACGTGACGGAATCCACATTTGACATAAAGTATGAGACGTAAACAAACATGTCATGTAAAATTAAGTGCTCCGAGACTGAAAAGTTCGAATGTACGTTTGATTGAGTTTAATTTCGCGTCTAATATGACTCAATTTTATGTCAAAATTTACGCTCGTATATGTCAGTCTCAGAACACCTAAATTTACATGAATTTTTCTAAGTGCGTAGGACAACATATCAAGAAGACTGGTAATTCTTCCCTTTGCCAGGGGTGTAGCCTGTAAGGGCACAAAAGGATAAATGCTCTTCCTCCATAATTCAGTAACAATATAGCAGATTTTTTTTAAATTTCAGGATATTTTTAGTGCAAATAATTTAAGGGGCGATAGCAGATCATATTTGAAGTGAAAATTTTTTCTACACATATGATCAAATCTCAAAGATTACTGAGTTATTGAACTTTTTCTGTTTTGGTCCATGTTTGTCATAAATTGGCTCTAACTCAAAAACTATGCCATTTAACTTCAAAACTCTTGCCTCTATTGGCCAGCTTGGTAAATTTACCACTTAATAGTGTCATTTCTACTTTAGGTAAGCTGCATTTATACACAGTTTAGGGATACACGAGGCTAAAACTTGTGTTTTTTCCTACGGGTTTTCTCTTATTCTTTCAAAAAAATACGTAATAAAGTGTATTGTATTGTCCAATCAAAATATGCCTCTTAATGCGTTCTACAACTCTCTATTTGACACAAATTGTCTATCTTATTTAGTTTTGTCGCAATTTCGTACTAAACACATGATGTTGGGTCGTTAATTAACGGTTGTTTAAGATACGAATTCAACCCCACCGTGCGTTGCTGTTGACGTCTGTTTGCAGCGCGCATAGCACATTTCTCGCGTCACTTTTCAAATAGTCCAATGTAACAAATGTAAACAAATCGAGTTATTGCTCTTCTGTCATTGTATGTGATACAAAAACATCCATCCAAATTTACTTTCATTTATTTAAGATAATCATTGATCAAAAATTGTCCAATGTACAGTTTGAAATGATGGGTACATGATTGTTACTTCGGTCATTCGGACTGCCTAACATGATTGGTGCTCTTTTTTCCAAAGGCGGGGCCAATCTAAAGTTAGGTACTATACTCTGAAATCTGTGAAAGGGAATCTAGTATCATGTAGACAAAACTTCCAATGTAACAATCATTGATTATGTCATTGAGAAAAATCGTCCAATGTAACATGTCCGATGTACAACTCGACTTGTCAAAACGTCCTATGTGATTTTTTCTATGTTGTAGCATGAAATTCAAAGTAAAATTGTGATTTTACTGTTTCTTCTGAATTTTCAACGTTATTATATGCTGACTACATTAAAAATAGTAATGCAAAATGTATTGTTTTTAAACAGTTAAAATAATAATCTGTCGAACTTCAACTTCGATTTTCTCAAAATGGTGGATATGTTACATTGGTCTATTTGAAAAGTGACGCGAGATTTGATCGCCACGCGGAGTGACGGTATGAAAAGTGTGACAAGATAAACAATGCTGCGGACGGTTCAATTCGCCTTGACACCAGTCCCGAAGTGACGTTTCTTCACACACATTTTGACAGTTCCTTATGGGGTTTTGCGTTGGAGTGAAAGAATAAGAAAAAGTCCGCCATGTTTCACACATACACTGACAGTTACATATGAGATTTCTCCATAGGAGTAAAGAGTTACAGAGCTCTCGTCAACGCCAATCGAACGCATGATGAAAATTGAAAATGTTCTATTTTTTTTCTCGATACCAATGTAGATCAGTTCATTGAACTGATTGGGTATTTTCCAATGATCAATCAAATTGAAACACTGATCTTCGTTTCTTTCATAAATTTATTTCAATAGTTGCTCTATGTGTCCTCTATTTTCTTGGATTTTCAATTACCCACGTGTGGTCATTGTGGGTATTGAAGTATCCTGCACGGGTAAAGGTGCACTCGTCCGTACAAAGAATGCTTTTCAAGAACAATGCATCCTCATCCATTTTCGCTATCATAATCCTGCTGAACTCAATCCGGAGCGGTATAACTCTTTCCAGAAGCTCATGAACTTGTAACGTAGGGGAAATGGCTCTAATGTTGGCCTATGGATCTAAGATTGGGCCCATCGCTAAAAATCTGCTATTTATCAATTTATCTAGATTAACGCGTCATCGGGACGGTACTAATGGATATTTTTGGTTGCTATTGAAAAAGTAGTCGATTGCTGAATGTATGTATGTAAGCCGGCGCCGGTGGTGTAGAGGTAAGCGTGACTGCTTTCTAACACCCCAATGGGTCTGGGTTCAATCCCAGTCGAGGTCGGTGGGATTTTTCTGAGGCATAAAAATCTCTGGTCACGTCTTCCTTCGGAAGGGAAGTAAAGCCGTTGGTCCCAGCCCATGTGTGTTGAATGGGTGCGATATCCTACGCAGGTGTGGAAGCTGCCTTCCTGCACATTCGATTGCCGTCAATGGATGGCAATCGATGTCCGTCGGTGATTGGCACTAGATTGTGGAACAGAGACCGACGTTAAATAAAGGAAAAGAATGAATGTATGTATGGGCCGACACTTAGGCCGACATTACATACATTTCCCCTATGAAACGGATGCATATTCTCTAACTGAGCTGCAACTCGCCTTGTGCTGGTTTTGGGATCGTTTCTCAAAATTCTCTTAAAATTATCTCCACCATGGCCGGTGTTAGCGACCGGCGGGGCTGGTTGGCTTGAGGTGCAGTCGAAAATAACGTTTCATCCCGGAACCGACGGTGTGTAGACGTGAAGGTTCCTGTGTCAGCGTAATTTTTTACATACAAATCTTAAATCTAACATTATTTTTACATACTTGCGTTAGGCAGTCGACGGTTGTGGAACCTGCGACCATATTCTTGCTGGGCTCTCGTTGCCACACAGTTGACAAAACTGTAACAGAGATGAATATCCGCCAGCTCTTCTGGAGAATACATGTTTGTTTTCTGCAAGCTGTAAGTTTCTGTTTTGATGTTTCTTCTTGGCCTCACTTATCGCACTTTTTTTTTTGTTTATTAATTTATTTGATAAGGCTCAACCGAATTAACTTTACAGAGCCGAGGATTCTTGGTCACTATACAATACATCTTAAAACTATAGTCAAAAGGTACAACACAATAAACACTTTATCTTCCGCTATCCAAAAAGCCTCCTCCATCAGAACTGGAGCCGCTTCCAGTAGTTTCATTGTATGGCAAATTGTTGTACGCCAACGAGGACGATGGACGCAATGGACGCAAAACGTGGTCAGCACTCACACACTCATCACGAAACGGTTGCTTTCCGAAGTCGACGACGCATCTACCGAAAGAACTGCTGATGAAGAACAATGAGGAGGACCACACAATGGTTGCTGCCGAGAAAACAGACGATCGCGTGGCACACATCGAGAGTGGCCTGCTTTTGTCGACAGCCGAGTGAACACTCTACTTATCGCACTTATCAGACCGTCACTCCGCGTGGCGATCAAGTGTGCTATGCGCGCTGCAAACAGACGGCAACAGCAACGCACGGTGGGTTGAATTCGTATCTTACGCAACCGTTAATTAACGACCCAACATTATGTGTTTAATACGAAATTGCGACTAAATTGGTGTCAACAAGATAGAAAATTGGTGTCACAGAGAGAGTTATAGAGCGCATCAAGGGGCATCTTTTGATTAGTACATTTTATTGCGTATTTTTTTAAATAAGTTTTAGACCCGTTTATCCCTCAAATGTGTCTGAATGCAGCATATTGAAGTAAAAATGATACCATTTAATAGTAAATTTACCAAACTGACCAATGGAGACAAGATTTTTGTGCTAAATGGCATAGTTTTTTAGTTAGAGCAAAGACCAAAACAGAAAAAGTTCAATAACTCAGTAATCTTTGAAATTTTATCATATGCGTAGAAAAATTTTTATTTCAAATATGATTTTCTATCTCTCCTTAAATTATTTGCACTAAGGAACCGAACACCCTGTTTATTCAGAGGACATCTAAAACACTTATTATCAATTCAGGAAATTTCGTAGAGCTTAAAAAAAGTTAAGGTGCTTTGTCAAAAATTCACAAAAAACTAAGTTGACCTAGGAACGTTGTAAAAGTTTGGAAAACATTGATTAAGTTACAAGAACTTTGGTTTATTTTAAGAAACTTCATACAAGCTCTTCTGTTACCTGAAATACCGTGATTATTTTAATTTAAAAAACTTCATAAGACTTCTTAACTTCTTAAGACTTCTTAACTTCTTAAGACTTCTTAACTTCTTAAGACTTCTTAACTTCTTAAGACTTCTTAACTTCTTAAGGCTTCGTAACTTCTTAAGATTTATTAACATCTTAAAACTTCTTAACTTTTTAAGACATCTTAACTTCTTAACTTCTTAAGACTTCTTAACTTCTTAAGACTTCTTAACTTCTTAAGACTTCTTAACTTTTTAAGACTTCTTAACTTCTTAAGACTTCTTAACTTCTTAAGACTTCTTAAGACTTCTTAACTTCTTAACTTCTTAAGACTTCTTAACTTCTTAAGGCTTCTTAACTTCTTAAGACTTCTTAACTTCTTAAGACTTCTTAACTTCTTAAGACTTCTTAACTTCTTAAGACTTCTTAACTTCTTAAGACTTCTTAACTTCTTAAGACTTCTTAACTTCTTAAGACTTCTTAACTTCTTAAGACCTCTTAACTTCTTAAGACTTCTTAACTTCTTAAGACTTAAAATAAATCAGGAGCAAACTCCATAATAATTCTGATAACTTTTTAGAAGTCAACTGGATTACGTAGCAATTTGAAGAACTTCGTAAAACTTCATAAATGTGCTGAGATTTTTTTTAAGCTCAAGGAACTTCGTCGGAGTTCAGCCAAAATTGTAGAAGCTCAAGAATTATTGAACAAATTCAGCAGTTTCACCCAGATGTTTAGAAAAATTTGTAGAAAAGTTTGATCGTTTTTTTTCTGCTGTTTGGAGAAGGCCATGGATTTTCTGAGATCTTGGTCGGATTGAAAGAACTTGAAAAAAACATTATTTATTTATTTATTTATTTATTTGGAGGGAAAAGCCCACACTAGTGGGCGCAAAACCTGATCATTTAAGTACCAACAGAAAACATGGAATCCTACAGATACATTTGCTTGAACTAAGTCCTAAACATATAAAAAGATATTAATGATAACATAATTAGCGATTAACAAATTAAGTTATTTAAATACAGAAAACAGAAACCGTCAGGAAGTTAAAAGTACATTATTAAACAGATTCTTAAGCCTAACACGGGAGATATTAAAATCAAAGCAGTTATAACATTTGTTGAAAATTTTGCACATGCTAGTTAAAGGCTCATTAGCGCCGTAGTTTTTGCGAAAAGCAGGGATATTTAAAAAAAAAATACGAACGTAAATTTACGCGTCTGTTATTGACATTCAACTGCTGCAGAAGTGAACCGCAATTAATGTCCGATCGAAGGAGATCAGCGATGAAGGTAGCGTTAGAGACGCCTCGGCGAACACTAATACTCCGTTCACATTACAGTCTATGTCACGTAATAAAGGCTGTCTTGCCATGAGCACTCATACATAGGGCGACACGAATGTCACAGAAGTGATAAAGTGTCACTAATAAATAATAATAATAATAATAACTCATACATACGATTTCCAGTAAAAACTAGATGTATGGGTGCTCATTGCAAGACAGCGTATATCACGTGATATACGCTGTAATGTGAACGGGGAATAAGTAATTATAGGGACATCAAATTACAGCAACTTTCATAACTAGGGAGATTGAAAGGATCACTCCAGGGTAGCCAACGAAGGGCGAAACGTACAAATCTTCGCTGAATGGCCTCGATACGATTCACCCCGTTGCTATAAAAAGGAGTCAATTCTACGGAACAGAACTCTAATGTGGAATAATATTTGCTCCTGCAGGCTGTAAGCATAACAGATAGGTGATTTTCCTGGAAAACCTTATAATGGCACATTTAGAAGCATTTAATACCATCCTATTCTTGTCACACCAAACAGTAAAAACGTCCAGCTGCTGCTGAAGAAACAATGCATCACTTCGATATTTGATGACAAAGTATAGTTTGAAATCGTCTACATAAGACAGCTTCAGGTAACGGATCGAAAAGTGAACGTCAATATCCCAGAATCCAAAGAGAGGTTGACGATGGATGCTAAAGGTGCGGCCAGCACTCCAATACAGTTCTTAATAACCGCGGAAGGGATACCATCAGGGCCAGTGCTGAAAGAATTTTTCAAACGAAGGCTTGCTCTACGAACATCATTAGTCGAGGTAAGCGGATGCGGCCCAACAGCAGAAAGTACGGGAACATCACTTACGATGTGCTCGTTAGGTAAATTTTCTTTGACGAAGACACTGCTGAATTGTGACTTGAACAGGTCAGCGATTCCCGTATCCGTATCTGATTCTTCTTAATCCGTATTGTACATTGTAGAATGTAAGCCCGATTCCTTCCGTTGATCGTTCACATGATTCCAGAAGCTTTTGGGATTTGCTTTGAGTTTAGTTTGTAGATGGCGTTGATGGGCTTGATAAAGCTGTTTGTTGAGCCACTTATACTGTTTTTTAACGAGGTTGTACCATAGAGGTAACTCTAAGACTAGTAGGTCCCGAAGAAACGAGCTCAACTTTTTGGCTCAGCTCTGGTACTATCTTCGGTCCAAAGCTAATCGATTCACCCCTCGAAACATAGGAAAATCCACTAACCCTTCATTTTATCTGTCAAACTTTCATAGCGAATCAAAACAAACATAGTGTAGTACTGGAATTTATACTAGAATTGGGTACGTTAGTCGATTTGCTTGGGACCATTAGGCTAGTCAAGTCTTCGATGTATCCGTTCGAAGTTTACAAAATGTCTTCAAGGCAGCTCGTTTGGATGACTTCGGTCGCTTGAGTCGGTGCTTGGTCCAAGGATGGTTACTAGATATGGGTGGAGTTGTCATGGGTACAAACTGGTCGATCACATACGCGACAATAAATATTCGAGAAAATAGAAGAGGCAGCATTCGCGTCACGATCTCGGAGTTCATCGTCCCAGCTGATGTTTTCGAAAATGGTTGCCATTCCCTCGAAGTCAGTCCTACGGTAGTCATACGATACGCTGTCCACAGGTGAATGGAGTCTACAACGTTCAACTAGTGGTTCGGGTGCCTCTTGAACCGAGCAATTATAGGCGAGTTCATGGCTTAGGAAACATAGATCAAGCAGTCTATGATTTTAATTGGAGATCCTGTTCCGTTGCAGAATATCAGCAGTATTGTAGCAATCTAGGAGAGATGCTACTAGAGGTGTAATATATGAGCCATTAGAGCGAGGATGAAAGAACCCTGTTTCATTCGATGACCAATTGACAGAAGCAAGATTGAAATCACCAACAACAAGGATTTCTTCAGTCGCATTCATCTTGGATACAACCCAAAAAAGTGAACCAATGTGTTGATCGATCAACTCAGAATCGCCAAATCGATCCGGGGGTTAAACAACACGTAAATGAAGACCATTTTCAACGGTAGGGTAACAGCCACCCACACCTGTTCGACACCTGGCTATTAGGTGGATGAAGTAACCTAGAGTCAAAAGTAGAACGAATTATGAAACTCACTCATCTGGGTATATCTCAAAAACTAGAAGAAGAGTTTTCCAAAGTGTGGTAAAAATTTGAGACCAAAATATTAAAATAGGTCATTTTTTGATAATTTGGATACCTGCCGGTAATCAGGCTGTCAGTTTACTGTAGTTACTATAACAAAACAAAATTTGGGTACACCTATAAGAATCTACATTAAAAACCTTCAAATTGACGTTCTAAGATCACGAATAGCTTATTTGGTTGTGGAGTAATCTCTTCTGGAAGTTGCAATTTTAAAAATCTCGAAAATCCAGGGTTGTAGCCGAGAGGGATCTAGGCACTTCAGAGCAAAATCAAAAAAGGCGTTTGTTCATAATGCCAAATTTGACAGCTCCCGTGACAAGCAGGATATTCTGGAATGCATTAAATATCATAAATTATGAGTGGATGTGACAATAAACCTATTATTCAAATAAATCTACTGTCCGTCTTACCTCCGCTGTTCGTTTTACTCCCACTGGCCGTCTTACCCCGAACACACCTAGATTGTATTTGATTGATTTCCACAAACCAGGTGGACAGTTTATGAATGATTTTAGATAAACCCTTTCCTCCCCTCTACGTAGATAATTAATAATTATTAATCATCCATACCGACCGATGCGATACTTACAAAAATCTCTACCTATCTCTAACTGATTGATATTTCCCAGTACTTTTTTCAAATGATGCTTCTCACCTGAAGTACTCCTCTACAGCAATTAATCTCTGCACACAAACACACGCATAAGTAATAAAGCTAATGGGTTCGTAAAAGATCAATAGCACCAGCTTACGAGAGGATTTAACTCCAATTACTTCTAACTCATTAACTTGTAAATGCACCGTAGATTTACACAAACAGGATGTTAATGGGGTGGTGTACGTGTTTCTGATGTGTGCTTAATAGCGCATGCTGCCAGCCTATTTACTTATGGACCCTTGCGCTCTGTGTCTGTGCATATATTCATAACTGGCGGCCAATTCCACATCCGGACGAGTGGCACTGGTACTGACGATGGCATGATTGCTAGTCCTCTTTGAGCAAAGCTTTGCACACCTTACTCCGGGTCAGCCAGTGCCATGTTTCCCTCTAATCCGAGGCTATAATTCACTCAAAAGCCTCTCGTTTGGTGATAGATTCCCAACAACTGACTGATGATATCCATTCGACATCCCACCATCCACGCATTGCACGAGTCATGGATTCTGCATCTGAAAGGATGCTCTGCTCGCGTCAGATGGAGCTGGACGGGGCAGTCTTCTAGCCTTTCTGCCTGACTATATTAGCATTACCATAAATCACTTTAAAAACCCCTTTCGAGGAAAAGGCTCTCACCTGGATTCTAGTCAGGCGCCCTAGCAGGAATGGATTCCCGGTATTGATATGTGGATGTCGGAAACAAGTTTTGCTTTCGTGAAAGTGGCCTTACCGTATAGTGTTCCTTTGCTGCACTCTACGCACACATCATTGCCAGGGGTTGGATGGACATCTATGTCAGAAGAGCCGAACCCAGCTATATCATTCATTTATTCATCAAACATCACAGGAAAAACTTCAGCCACAGGCTCACAATGTTGAAAAGGATTTCAAGCGGATAAGCACCTCCCAACCACCCGGCCCGACTGATCGTCCTTGCTGTGGTTTTGCATTTCCGGGATTGCTTGCTGTGCAGTGAGGATAGGAGGATATGTGCGTGTCAAATCAAATCCGGTCACAGCACCTGAATCATCATTTCATCATCAACAACGGCCAGTTGAAGTGCAGTTTGCTGAAGCTTGCACGTCGTACGCAATACCGTTTTTGTGGAAGTTAAATCTGGACTGATCTCCAGAGCTTAGGGGCCTGAGACAAATTAAGTTTGCATACAATTAGACTTTTACTAGCTAACAACTTTTACGCTGCTTTAATATTTCGACGATTTTTTTTTTCTAATGATTAATTTCTGCGCTATAGATTGGACCATAGTCTTATAACAGATGGACAAATGGACATTTGACTTGATAGATGTTATCTCGTGATCGAATAATGAGCTTACGCAGTAGAAATTTGGTTTTCATCGAAATCGATTTATTAGTCTCCAAAAAAGTGAGTGCGACACGTGAGCCTCCGAGCCTTGAAGCTAAAATGTGCTGTTAAGTGCTTTACTTATTTAAATTCAGACAAAGTTGCTAAAGCCCACATTTCGAGAAGAGGAGTAAGATATTTTCTGAATGATATGTGGGTCTGTGTTTTAATGTTCATACGTTACGTTTACGACTCATGGTAGATTTTGGACAGCGAATATGTTCATAACAAACAATCATGTATTTGAATTTTACTGTGATTTGTTTTAACTTACTTGTGTGGCCAACATATTCTTGTTAATTGAACTTTCAGGCGCATTTCAAATTTCGGTCACTTCCTGAGGGGCCCCCAAAACATGGCTAGCTATGGCCAATGTGGATCCAGGTACAAAATATAATTGAGAGAAATGTGTATGACACATTAAACGTGACGTTTAAACGGATTATGCCTGTTTTTTGACAGTTTTAGTACTGTAACTGATAAAAACTTAAGGGTTGTGTTACGTAGTGATTAGTTTTGGTGCTCCATTCAATAATATTAATATATTATAAAAAAATAAAAAAATAAATGGATTAGAAATTAACTCAAAAATAAACAATTCATTAATTTCTTTTTTGAAATAAGGCGGTTGTTGAATGAATCCTAAAATTCAGATTCAATTTTAAAATAAGAAAATTAGCTCCTTAATGATTCATAATTAGGCTCCAACCATGTTCACTCAACTTTCGGAAACTTACTGATGTTAGTCATGGCAAAACAATTTTAGAAATCAAAGTCCACCGGATATCACAAATCTTTATGTTGCAGAACTAGGACAGACAAGTGATTTTCAAGTAAAACTCATTTAAGATCACTCAATTATCGCTTATTTTACTTCCATGAAGTATTTGTAGCACTCCTGAGTAATATGGCGCTAATTGGAAATAGTAGATAGAATTTCTTTCTCTATTATGCACCATTTTTTTTTCCTTTGGTTTGTTTTCCGTCGATCTTGTTTTCTGTGCTGAGCACCAATGCTACCGACGCCAGGAAGGCAGCTCCCACATCTGGACCCTACCTATCGACCCATTAACTCATGAACCGGGGACCAACGGCTTCACTTCCCTTCCGAAGGAAGGCGTGATCAGAGATGTTATGCCTCAGAACATCCCGGCGGCGCCGACTGGGATTGAACCCAGGCCTGCTGGGGTGAGAGGTAATCACGCTTACCACTACACCACCGGCACCGCTAAATTATGCACCATATATGCATTTAGATTAACATCCGAAGTCGCTCCTTTTTTACATATTCTGCACAAAAAATACATCCGAAGACCCTCATTTTTTACATATTCTGCACAACAATACTCTCTAAGCCCCGCCCCGGACAGGACTTCTGGCCGTTTTTTATGAAAGGAGTGGGGCAGAAGTATCTTTCACACATGCCCGATATCATCCGGTCGCAGCGCCTGCGAGAATGTTCAGCACGACGGTAGAGAGAGAGAAAATCCACCACTTGCTCCTGCTTACTGCTTGCCACGCCGTCCAAAGCGGAAATGAGCAGATGCAGGTTCAAGCAGTACAATGTTCAGCCGATTATGACGACTGGGTTTGGGAAAAACGTTTATTTTATGAAAACAGTGATAAAACTATCATTTGTATATTTTTCAAAAGTTTTTTTTTATGAAAATTTTAATACGTATTTATTTCAGCAGATCTGTAGAGTTATTTGCTAATGATTGGCGTATTTGGATTTAAATTTCATCTATAAATGACAAAGTTACAAGCGATCAAAACCTAGCACTATTTCGCTACACATTTTTTTTATTTGCAGTCTGTAAAGATGTAGTTCTACGACAAAAATGGAAAATAACCCCAAAATATGATTGCTGATTTGGAAAGTGCGTCAAATTTCTTATAAGAAATGATTCAGATTTGAGAATCTCAATACGTTTTGGTGAGTAGTTGTTGGGCAGTGTAGTTGAGAAGAGCTAAACGTTGTAATGCCTCTTGGTCAATTTTTATAGGGAATTTATCACACATTCCAAATCTGCATTTATATTTGAGGAGTACTATTATTTATTATTTTTTTCAGTTACAGTACAAAAACTGTGTAAAAATCAGAAATAAACGTGGATCCTAGTACAACGGGTCATGTTTTAAATTCCTATATGAAAGATTATGGTTTAGTCAGCTTTTGGCCCTACTGAAGGAATCTGGAACATGTTCGAATGTGACCAATTTGGGCCAAAGATCTCAATTCAACCAAAAATGATCTTACAAACATTGAACGGTAAATAAAAACTTATTCAGTCAAAAATATGCTTCTTGAGCTAAAAAATTGCGTCTTCAATTTTAATTCAGCTTAAATTATTTGTTGGATAGAACTTCCATTGACCTACACTTAGACAAAAGAACGTAAAAATTCCATAAGAAACACTTTTGAACTTTACCAACAATAAATCGGTATTAATTTCATAATGAAAAATAATGTTGACATAAAAATAAAAAATCGGAGCAGACGGGAGCCGAACCATGAATGTTAAGATTACGGGGCCCGTGTGTTGACTACTCATCTTTCAAGGCTTGAAAAAATTAAATGGTTAAAGGCGTATAAGAGTTACCTCATGCACAGCAAAAAATAAATTTTAATATTACATCCAAGAGGATGCGCTTCAATCATGTTTTTTTTATGGCCACAAAAATAAACAAATGTAGTAAAAGCAGCGTAATGTCAGTTCATATACTGTATTAATGATGATTTTGTCCTTTTTGACTAGGAATATTACACCATATTTTTGACACGATTGAAGTGCATCCACTTTGATGTGATATCAAAATTGATTTTTTGCTGTGTGCTACTCGAAAATCATTCTCGCTTATGAAATTCATATGTGTTGTTCATAAGTGGAGACTAATGAAAATCTTAAATCTAGTTGCCACAGTTTAGATTTTGAATACTCATATGATTTAAAATGTCACATGATAGTTTGTGATCAGCGTCAAAATCTTGCCAATTCCTCGGGGTTGATCGGATCATGTCCAGATGTGACCAAAGTGGTCACGTTATCGACTGTTATAGATTAACAACGCTTATTATAGCTACCACTAGATTTTGAATTCCCATGTGGTGTCACATGATGCGTCCAAGGATGCCTGGAATATGTCCAGATTTAGCCAACATGGTCTTGGGTACTCGATATGACTAATATTGAACATGGTTTTGAATTCTAGTGACATTTGAAGTGTCGCATAATGGATTTTGGTCCAAGTCGGAAACTGGTCACTTCTTTGGGGGTACCCGGAACATGGCCTGATGTGACCAATGTGATCCTGGGCACTTAATATAGCTACCATTGAGCTAACATTGCATGATGGGTTCTGGTCCGAGTAATAACTGGCCACTTCCCCGATGATCAATGGAACGTGTCTGGGTTTGGCCAACATGGTCTTGGGTATTTGATATAATATTGAAATTGGCTTAGAGTTCTCATGTGATTTGAGGTGTCACATGATGTGGTTTGGTCCAAGTTAAAAACCGGCCACTTCCACGGAGTATGTCCAGATGTACACACTAATCGAGTCAGTACGGTTTTACCGAGTTTTTGAATTGCGGAACTGTTCGGTAAAAGTTTAAAAATCTTTGGAAAATTTATTATTAAGAAAATTTGTTCTGAACTTGTATATACTTAGTTCTGTTATCCCCATTTAATGATAAAAAATAAAATTGGTCAATTTCATTGATTCCTTACGGATAACGGTCATTTGAATTTTTACCGACTTTTTCAGCAATTCAAAAACCCAGTAAAAAAATACTGACTACTGTAAAAAAAATCTTAGTGTGTAACCAATGTGGTCCTGACCACTTGATATAACGACCATTGAACAAGGTTTTGAATTCTCATGTGATTTGAAATGTCGCATGATAGATTTTGATCCAGCATGATTGACCGCCCACGGTTGCTAATCTGTTATTGCCAGATCAGCTGTAATTACACAGAGAACCAATAAACGATGCTTGGAACTAGCAATCATCCTAAATATGTAAAAACTGGTGATCTCAAACTAGGAAATACCAGTGCCAGTCGTGCCCGAACACAGGTCAAGAAAGGAATCGGTAGGAATTTGTTGAAGTGACACTCGCTTTGATGAAAACCGAGAACACCTCTGCACTTCCACGAGGAATCACTGGGATATTGGGTAAGAGGGTTGCAGCAGGGTTGGTTTTGATAAGCGATAAGCTGAATTGATATCCTAACGATTCTATAACGCGAAGGAGCTTATGATTGATCCCACGGTCTTCTACTGAGTAAGCAAAACCGTTTGCCACAATGCAAAGGAGCTCCTTTTCATGCTTGACATGCACAGTTGTACACACCAACTGCTCGTTTGTTAATAACTTTTCACTCAGTTGTTGAAATTTAGTGTTCTTTCAAGTAATTGATAGATTAGGATCATAGTTTACTGTAGACATGCAAAGAGTAGGTAAATCTTATCATTTGAATCAACACCAATGAATTTTTACACTTAAAGTCCGAGATGTGCAGCGAGCATTTCTCACTTGATTTTTGCAACGCAAAATCAATTACAGTTTATTACTAAAATTAAAATATAATTTTAACGTATCTATAAGAAGCTTAAACTCTATTCTATCGACTGCTTCAAGCAGAACTATGTTTCGTCAACTCTGTGCAAAGTTATTAGCAAATGAGCAGTTAGGGAGCAAAACTGTGTATGCCAAGCATGCTCTTTTTATTACAACATAACAATGATCGATTTGTTGTTATTCCTATGTATTGACATTAACAAATAAAGCGAATCTTGAATGTGGAGGGGCTTGAAATTAATCTCATGATGCTCTACTCAGTAAACAAAAATGGTCATTCTAAGGCCAGCAAGCCCCTCATATCACATCATATAAGATACGATCGCGTTGCTATTGCAACCATACAAACCCGAACCTGACGGTGACGATGATGACGATGTTAAGTTGCACAAAACACTCGATAATCAAGCGATGTTATTACAAGTCTCCTTAATATGATAGGACCTGGGATTTATTTAAACTCAAACTGGACGACGGTGGCCTTTACACAAGAACTAGCTTCTACGACCGACGATCTTTTAAACCTGGAGATAAAAAGCTAAGAAAAGTGCTTATGCCTTCATTACATTCTAATTTTACGCGACGTTCGTTGTTTCCATTTGGTCCTTGCTTAAGACGGGAACAGAATCCATAAAACTTTCACATTTTCGGATTACCATGCCCGTTATTTCACAAAGTAAACTACAACTGACCCGACGATTTTATCAGCGTAAAAATATTGCACATCTTTTAAGCTATCTCAACCGAACTCTATTGCATTTTAAAACGACTGTTATCTCCTTCATATTTCACCGGACCGCCCCGATTATGTGTCAAACTACCGCATCAAAACCACCAAACCGCACAATCAAACACAACCCGCCGTGACTACCGTCAGTCTTCAACCACAGCCCTTTTTTTTTTTTTAATGTGTTTATTTTTCCAGGCTCATTTGCCGTAGCTTTGCGGAGCCGATATTCATTGTTTAGGTTACAAAATTTCTTAAGACTAACGTTAGTAAAGCGGGGGCCGATTACTCGCGGCTATCTCGAGGTTAGGGGTAACAAATTGTAACAAATGGATGGCAGGGTAGGGATTGAGAACACAAGGTTTGGAGAGCAATGTGCTCTTGATCTCGAACTAAGCGACCAACTCATGAAAAAGACAAACATGGGGGTACACCGATGGGCAGCTAACAACTTGGGGGAACACAAGATGACACTAACTACTAAATCCTCAGATCTATCCGTTTTAAAAACACATATATTAAATTGCAATAGTCGAGATCTCGGCTCGCCAAGATGTCTCTAACGGGCCGCATGGGTTGTTTTCCTCGGGCCCTGAGGGATGCGGATAACTTGGATCTAGCAACACAATGGAGGGTACATGACCAAAGTACGTGGTCGATATCGTGATAGCCACTACCACAAGCGCACAAATTGCTGCCTGCGAGCCCGATTCGGAAGAAATGCGAGTCTAACGAGTAGTGATTGGACATGAGCCTTGATATGACACGTATAAAGTCACGGCTCATGTCCAATCCTTTGAACCATGGCTTGTTCGATACCTGTGGGAGAATAGAATGTAACCATCTTCCCAGATCACTCTCATTCCATTTTTGTTGCCAGTTGGTGAGGACGTGCTGACGGGTAATTGAGAAAAATTCCGCAAAGGCGATTTGTCGATCAAAAATATCGCCTTCCATAGCGCCCACCTTAGCTAGCGAGTCCGCTTTCTCATTGCCCGGAATTGAGCAATGAGATGGGACCCAAACTAAGGTGATAGTATAGGAGCAGTTAGATAAAGTACTCAATTTAGCTCGGATTTCGGTCAGGAAATACGAGGAGTGCTTCATCGGCCTCATTGATCGAATAGCCTCCAACGAGCTAAGACTATTAGTAAAAATAAAATAGTGATCAGATGGTAGTGAGGCAATTTGCTCTACTGCGTAAAATATAGCTGCTAGTTCCGCAACGTATACGAAACAGGGTTTTTGCAGTTGATATAAGGCGCTATGAAATTAGTTGAATACTCCAAATCCAGTGGAAGCGTTTATAGTTGACCCATCTGTGAAAAAACTCTTATTGTTACTAACATGGTGGTACTTGTTTGCAAAAATTAAGGGAACAACCATCGACCGATGGTGATCTGGTATTCCACGGATTTCTTGCAACATGGTCAGATCAAAATTTACAGAGGAACTATAAAAGTCTTGGAGGCAAACACGAGAGGAATTGAATGAAGAAGGGCCAATCTCCAGCGTCATGTACTCGTAATAGAGACTCATGAATCTTGTTTGAGGATTTCTGTCGAGCAGCTTCTCAAAATTTTCTATTACCAGTAGGTTCATTACTTCACAACGGATAAGAAACCGGAAGGACAGTTCCGCGAAACGATCTGTCAGTGGGAGAACACCCGCGAGTACTTCGAGGCTCATCGTATGCGTCGAGTGCATACAGCCAAGCGCGATTCGGAGGCAACGGTATTGAACCCGTTGTAGCTTCAGGATATGTGTTTTTGCCGCGGATTGAAAACAGAAGCTACCGTACTCTAGAACCGTCAAGATGGTTGTTCGATACAACCTGATCAGATCTTCCGGGTGTGCTCCCCACCAAGTTCCAGTAATTGTACGAAGAAAATTGATTCTTTGTTGGCATTTTTGTTTCACATACGCAATATGTTTTCCCCACGTGCTTTTGGAATCGAACCAGACACCTAAATACTTGAAAGATATACTTTGAGTGATTGTTCTACCCTTTAGTTGAAGCTGTAACTGTGCAGGATGATGCTTCCTAGAAAAAACAACCAACTCAGTTTTCTCCGGAGAGAATTCGATACCCAGCTTCATAGCCCAAGTAGACAAATTGTCTAAGGTATCTTGCAATGGTCCTTGCAGGTCCGGTGCACTTGGCCCTATAACGGACACAACCCCGTCATCTGCAAGCTGCCTTAGCGAACAATTTTCATCAAGACAACCATCAATGTCTTTTACATAAAAATTATAAAGAAGGGGGCTTAAACATGAGCCCTGGGGGAGACCCATGTAACTAATTCGTGAAGTTGTCGAGTTTCCATGAGAAAAGCTCATATATTTCTCAGACAACAAGTTGCTCAAATAGTTGTTCATAATTGGTGAAAGCCCACAATCGTGGAGTTTATCCGAAAGGACATCGATACAAACAGAATCAAAAGCCCCCTTAATGTCCAAGAAAACTGAACCCATTTGCTGTTTTTTGCGCATAGGCCAGTTGAATTTCAGTTGAAAGCAACGCAAGACAGTCGCTCGTTCCGTTGCCTCTCCGAAATCCAAATTGCGTATCTGAAAGTACACCATTTGACTCGACCCATTTGTCTAGACGAAAAAGAATCATTTTCTCCAACAATTTCCGTATACAGGACAGCATCGCGATGGGACGGTACGAGTTATAATCCGACGCGGGTTTACCGGGTTTTCGAATGGCGATAACTCTTACTTGTCTCCAGTCATCCGGAACAATGTTGTGCTCCAGAAATTGATTGAATAAGTTCAACAAGCGTCTCTTCGCGACATCTGGGAGATTTTTAAGCAAGTTGAACTTGATTCTATCCATTCCTGGAGCTGAATTGTTACATGAAAGGAGAGCAAGTGAGAATTCCACCATCGAAAACGGGGAATCTATTTCGTTATTACCCGACGGACGATCACGAACGTTGGTTTGAGCCGACACCGAATCCGGGCAAACTTTCCGCGCGAAGCTGAAAATCCATCTGTCCGAGTACTCCTTGTCTTCGTTAATCGGTGTAGACGCGTTTCGCATTCTCCTGCCGACATTCCAGAGTGTTCTCATGGAAGTCTCTCGCGACAAACCATCGACGAACCGACGACAGTAACCGCGTTTTTTTGCTTTAATTAAGTCCTTAAAAGTTTTCTCGAGGTCGGTGTACCGCTCGAAATTTCCGACCTTGCCGTGTTTGCGGAAGCGTTTAAACGCGGCGGACTTCTCGCTGTTCGCGTCGGTGCAATCCTTATCCCACCACGGGGTGGGAGGTCGCTTGCGGACGGAAACACCCGGAACACGTTTCGTCTGTGCTTGCAGTGCAGAATCGATGATGAGACGCGCGAGAAAGGAGTACTCGTCCAGCGGAGGAAGTACGTCAACCGATTGACTGGCATCAAGAACCGCGGTCGCGAATTTTCGCCAGTCAATGTTTTTCGTAAGATCGTACGCGATGTCGACCGAGCGAGTAGAAGATGAACCATTGGTAATAGAAATTTTGGTTGGCAAATGGTCACTACCGTAGGGATCTTGAATTACTTTCCACGAGCAATCCAACGATAGTGAACTCGAGCAAAGTGAGATGTCTAATCTGCTTATTTTTGCTGGAGGTTTGGCTACTCGTGTTGCTTCCCCGGTGTTTAGAATTGTCATTTTGAAGAAGTTGCACATGTCGTATATCAAGGTTGAGCGGTTGTCGTCGTACAGTTCCCCCCAGCCTGTACCGTGAGAGTTAAAATCTCCCAAGATCAACCGTGGCTCTGGCATAGCCGTGCAGATATCCGAGAAACTTTGACGAGAAATCGCAGTTCGCGGTGGAAGATATACTGAGGCAATACTGAGGCATTTACCTCGAATATTAACCTGACATGCAACAACTTCAATGCCTGTCACCGAAGGCAGATCGATTCTGTAGAAGGAATGGAGCTTGTTGATCCCCAGAAGCACCCCTCCATACGAATCTGCCCGATCAAGGCGAATAATGTTGAAATCGTGGAAAGCAAGATCGTTGTCTGAAGAGAGCCATGTTTCACAAAGGGCAAATGCATCAGAAAGTAAATTGTAAAATATTACACTGAGGCGGCAGATGACTGGTGCGAGGCTATTGTTTGCCCCAACGGCTGTTGGGTCGATAACCTGATAGCTGGTATGCCTCGGTCGCCTCGGTAGGCAATTTAACGTGCTTTCGTTGTTGCTATCAATGGGATGATGTGATGATGCGATGATGGTGATTAAAGCTGGACCGTAAGCAAAGCGCTCGGCGTATGGTTAACGGCTTCCTCACTCGCGCACTAGTTGTATTAGCACTATGCCAACTAACTTTGGCGAGAAAAAACCCTAGCGTGGGGAAAAACTCAAAAACTCAAATACTAGTGTCGTACAACGAGACCGATGCGACTTGACCGGCTCAGCGTGCGAGACGGAATGAGCCACAGCCCTAATGATCTTGTTAAGGACACACCTAACAACTTATCAAAAACTAATCGGTCAAGTGCCTAGCTGGCATGTTCGATCGCGACGTTTATTTTTTAACGAATTATGCTTCAACATGAAAAAAAAATCATAATGCTTTATTCTGACCAATGGGAAACGATGAAAATAAATCTCGATTTCTCCCTCGAAGAAACGCATCCGCTCCAGCAAACAATGCGTCCGATCCCCAATCCAGTGCAACCGGCATCCCGCCCATGCATGCCAACACCACCATCAGATAGGGGCAATTTTCCCCTACCTGATGGTGGCCCCAGCATGAGCGGACGAGAGACCAGCCACACCAAACCGAACAATCTTCAACTGCAACGTACACACCAAATCAATTTATCCGGGAGCGCATTCCCAAAGCTTCCACGCATATTTGCCTATAGTCATTTCTAAACAATTCCTCCTCCAGCGATTCCAGCCACACAATAACTAAGCAGGGGATATGGCTTAAATGTTGGCCTATGGATGTAAGATTGGGCCCATCGCTAAAAATCGAACTATATATCAAACTGAACGCGTAATTGAGATGGTAGTAATGGCTATTTTTGGTCCCTATTGAAAATTCTGTCGATTGCTAAATTTACGTATGGGCCCAAATTAGGGGCATTTAGGCCGACATTACATCCATTTCATTACATCCATTTCCCCTATCACTTTTCTTTTTCAAATCACTCTGTGCACAAAAGCATTGCACATTGCAAAAATCTAACAATAGATCAACGCGGTCGAGTCACACCGGCAACAAAGGGAAGCGAGAGCACACCTGGCACCTAAGCAACAGGGGGAAAACATCAGCACAAACCATTCTAAATCAAATTATCGCGCCTGGGACCCAAAACTATTAAAATGCGAGCACTAACAAACTCCACGGTCACCTTAGTTTGGGTCCCATCTCATTGCTCAATTCCAGGTAATGAGAAAGCGGACTCGCTAGCTAAGGTGGGCGCTATGGAAGGCGATGTTTTTGATCGACAAATCGCCTTTGCGGAATTTTTCTCAATTACCCGTCAGCAAGTCCTCACCAACTGGCAACAAAAATGGAATGAGCGTGATCTGGGAAGATGGTTACATTTTATTCTCCCACAGGTATCGAACAAGCCGTGGTTCAAAGGATTGGACATGAGCCGTGACTTCATACGTGTCATGTCAAGGCTCATGTCCAATCACTACTCATTAGACTCGCATTTCTTCCGAATCGGTGCGGTGCGCTTGTGGTAGTGGCTATAACGATATCGATCACGTGCTTTGGTCATGCACCCTGCATTGTGTTGCTAGTTATCCGAGTTATCCGCATCCCTCAGGGCCCGAAGTAAACAACCTTTGCGGCCCGTTATATACATCTTGGCGAGCCGAGATCTTCTTCTTGATATTCGCATTTCATGCTTATTTCTTAGTGCATATTAGCTTATTACGTGCTCTCAACTTAGTGTTCAAAATGCACTTCCACAGTTGTTAATTGAGAGCTTTCGATACCAATACCAATGCATGAATTTGTACATTGTGTGGCAAGCACGTTGATACCATAGAGGTAACTCTAAGACTAGAAGGTCCCGAAATAACGTGCTCAACTTTTTGGCTCAGCTCTGGTACTCTCTTCGGTCCCAAGCTAATCGATTCACCCCTCGAAACATAGGAAAAACCAATAACCCCTCATTTTATCTGTCAAACTTTCATAGCGAATCAAAACAAACATTGCCTAGTACTAGAATTTCAACTAGAATGGGGTACGCTAATCGTTTGCTTGGGACCAAGAGGCTAGTAAACTATGTCCGGTTTGCATAATTTTAACGGACTTGGTTGTCATTGAGTAAGTGGTATCTGGGTGCCGGAACGAGTCCGGGCCAGAGCACTGGGAATCTTTGAGGTTTCGGAATGTGGTGTCCTTTCGGAGCACATTGAAAGTCACGCCTCGATGGTTGTCGAAAGACTCTGTTTAATTCATTGTTCAGATACTCTTTATAGCTAATTAATGATGATGTTTGCAATTTTACAAAATCGATTCTCTATGATGGATAGAAACGCCTGGGACGGCGGTGACAATATTTGATAATATTAAACGATAATAATAAACTACCTTCGGTACGCAACGTTGTTTTGAAATATGATTCTTTACTCGCCGTGGAACGAACGACCGCCAGTAGGTAAAAGAGGAAAGTCAGCAAAACATACCGTATGCACTTTTGCAATACTATTCGTTCGTAACTGACCTACCTTCTCTACTTTATCTGAATTGGTGATTCATCCCGGCTGTTTAGGCAAATGTAAATATAATTTAATATGTTTTACGGTGAGAGATGTTCTAGACAACTTGGGTACAGCACACTAGTCAAGTAGTGAGCCAATTTAAAATCGTTAGTTTCGTATTGATTGTTGTTGATACTCTATGCCCAGGGAAGTCGAGAAAATTTTCAACCCGGAAAGATTCCCTCGACCGGACCGGGAATCGAACTCGCCGCCTCCAGCTTGGTACCGTGTCTTTACTGACTAGGCTATGAGGCCCCACAAGATCTCGACAATTTAAATTTAATTTATGTGTTTTTAAAACTGATCGATCTGAGGATTTAGTAGTTAGTGTCATCTTGTGTTCTCCCAAGTTGTTAGCTGCCCATCGGTGTACCCCCATGTTTGACTTTTTCATCAATATGTCGCTTAGTTCCAGATCAAGAGCACATTGCTCTCCAAACCCTATGTTCTCAATCCCTTCCCTGACATCAAATTGTTACAATTTGTTACCCCTACCCTTGAGATAGACACTAGTAATCGGCCCCCGCTTTAATAACGTAAAGTTTAAGTAAGTTTGTAACCCAAACGATGAATATCGGCTCCGCAAAGCTACGGCAAATAAGCATGGGAAAATAAACTCATTATAAAAAAAAACTCCATGCTAGCACAAAGGTAGCCAGAACTAAACAAATGAATAAATATAATAAAAGCCCACAGCGTAGCAAAAACACAGCCGTTCACGAACGATTTTCAAAGCGAACCCCAGTAAGGCTTAAGAACTAGATTGATAAAAACCAAAAATAGCCGTTTGTATGGTTTGTTTGCCTTGTGTGGCTTATATCAATCTTGTTCTTAATGCAACAATATCAAAGTATTGATGGATTTGGGTACCGTAAAATGGGGAGAAATTGATCACTGTTTACCTATATACCTGAACATTTTTCTAACCACATGTTTGGCTTGTAAACAAATAACCTCTGAAACCTGCACCAGCAAATGCTATTGTACGAATTTAGTTTCTAAATTGAATGTTTGGTTTATTTCTTAGAATTAAAATTAGAATAAACTTGCAATTTTTCAATTCTTTAATGAAGTTGATCATGCAGGTGTTTATGCAATGTAATATTCAGAAGTTAGCATATATGTACATTTGATTTATATTCATTAAAAAACAATCTGGAGTTAAAATTCAAAAAAAAAGTTGAGGTGCACGGAAAATTGCATATTTTTTTCAAAATGGTTAAAGTACCGAATGTAGGCAATTAACAACAGTTTTTCTTACATAAAATCATGTTTAAGATATGAAATTGTTCATTTTAAAGAAATCTGATTTTAAATTTGAATTCAGCGACCCTAAATTAAGTTAAATAAGTAACTTTGCCGTACACAGTACCAGAAGGAATGCTGATTCTGATAGTATTTTTAGGAACAGTTAAAAGATGCATATTTTAAGACTTCCACAAAATTGTACTTTTCGAGTAAATTTTAAAAAAAAATAACTAAAAGCAATTTATGTTATGGAAAACGTTTCAATAGAACTATTTTAATCTACTTAATGAAATACTACACAAATTACCTTTTAACAATATCATGATAAAAGGATTGTTGATCAACTTCACCTCGATGATCAATTTCATCCCGTTTTACGGTACAACAAGCATCAACAGCAACAACCTTGCGTTTAGCAAAAACATAAATTAAACATGAAGGCCAATTATCAGTCGTATAGGTAATACATTACGAAAATTTAAAAAAAGCTGTTTATTTTGTAGAATTTGGAAAAATATTGATGCAATGCAAAAATAGATTGCTACGATTTTTATTTCTTCAAATCTCTGGCCTCTGGAGGAGGGCAACACTAGGTAGGGGGGGCCAGGCCCACCATATTTACGACAATGCTAGTTCATCAGAGGTCCGATGGTAATGAGCCACCACTTTCGAATTACTATGTATTAAATAGACTATTAAGAATATTAATGGAAGTAGGCAATGAAATGGGTTCTGGCCTGGCAAGAGCGTTTTGCGCCATCCAAAAGATCGTTTCTTAAACACTTACGTTTCATACTTGTTTAAGTGCATCAACGAATAACTTACGAATCCGCTGATATACCCTATACCTATGGAAAAACTCTCCTGCTTCTTAAAATTTCTCATAATTAACAAACCAACATCTAATGACATCACACCTACCTCTGGTTTACCAAGTTGAAAGGTGATGAACCCGGCGATGAAGTCAGCAGATCTTTGCAGGAGTAAGTCTCGCAGGCACAGTGCTTGGTGGTAACGTTGAGCGTCGATGAGTTCGCCAGACAGGTGATTAATTCCAGCTGCGGTGGCTGTCACGACCAACCAACCATCAGAGCCAATCAGATTCCAATCGCAGATTTCCGAAGTGACCGTAGGACGAGGAAGGCAACAACGACGCCACGGGTCGATCGTGATGTCGCGCGTCCATGAATGAGCGAGGGGACCGTTCGTCGTCCGGATGATTATCAGATGTGTACATACAAAAACGGTAGGCATATGAAATGAAACCAGAAAAAAGAAGCAGGAAAAATCATCAGCAATCAATTATGTATTCCTCGTTCGACGCTGATCATTATTTGTGTTCATTTGGAGCTGTTTCTTTTTTAATCGTATTGATTCCTCAGTACAAGCAGTAGCGGTTGGTGGGTACTACTAACAACATGTTGCCAGCGTGTGCGCTTCGGCCACGATGGAGAATGAGAACCGCGTGTACGATAATAGACCAGACAATTTATTTTACAATTCAATTTCTCATCGCTGTCGGATGGGCTGGGGTGGAAAAAAAACCGACCACATCCTAGACCCCAAAACGACGACGTGCATGACAGGAAGCTGATTGAAACACTCTCACTGTATGTCGCTGCATTCCATACAACATAAATACGGTCCGGTGGCGCTGATCGATAGCGTAGTTAGGAAATCTGCATTTATCATTCGTCAGGCAATGTAATTTTTAAATACACGACGATAATTTTTCCTTTTGCATAATGCGAATATTTTTAGCACAGAGAAATTCCGTGCAACTTCCAATCAGCCACAACCTGCATACGCCAGTGAATGTGCTGACAGCACGCGCCATTCACCACTGCGCTGCGGAAAGGAAGCTGCATCTCATCCTCATCCGAACCGTTGTTATAAATAATGATGATAGTAAATAATCTTCCTGTACAAGGGATAATTGTTTCAGGGAAGGTCATTTTTCCGTTTTCGATTTGCAAGCTGTCGTCAGTGGACAATTTTCCCCCACGGCCGCTTCTGCTGCCACTTCTCATTCAAATGGGAAACAAATCAGCGCTACATTGTGTTACAGAATAAAGCATGCTTTTTGTTTCGCTTTGCAACGTTCATTTAGCAATAAAGATTTACTCGGCGGTGATGTATCCGGATTGTAACTCATCCTGCATCGTTATCCGCTAATGCGCTTTTGTTAAGTCGATTAATGAAGCGACCTTCGCGTGTCGATCCAGTGGATTATCGGATTGGCAGTATTTTAATTATTAAATTTACAATGCCTGATGCTTTTTATTCGATCGGTTTCCGTATGAGAATCGCACGAAGCGGTTTGTTGTAAAAATTTCACTAATCAACATTACTAATTTCACGCCAAATCACCCAGTCAGTGCTTGGTTGGCAGTGGAAATAATGATGATAATAATAAAAGAAATCGATCAAAACAAATCTTCACTCGGAAAATGGATTCCTTGTATTTCTTTGCAATGTTCCTCGGGAAAAAAATCCTTTTCATTTCAAAATTTTTTTTTTTTTTTCTGCCATTCTTGGTTCATGAGTTATGGATGTTCAAAGTACGTGAATTAATAGCGAAAAAATAAACAAATTTTAGATTTTACCTCTCAGAATTCCAAGAAACTTTGCATAATTGTTCTCTAGAGGCAATGCACCAATTTTGTGCTGGAATTTGGTCATTTTGACTCTCGTACATTTTTTTAAAAGGCGCATTCGATATTTTTCAATAAATCATGTTACACACACGGCTTTTCTATTCGAACTGATGCCTGAGACAAAGTTGTACTGAACTGAATTACCTTTTCAAAACTAAGCAAGCACTGGAAAAAAAATTCTTTCAAAAAATGGAAAAAAATGCTAAAAACTGCAATGGCAAAAAGTTTATCAAATTTTTTATCTTTTCTGAAATGGACATAATGGACACTTACAAATTTACTAAAATCTAGATTTATCTTTTTCAATACGCACTGGATTAAAAAATATGTTTTCTGCATAAAAATAAATAAAAATTGTGTGTGGAAAAAAATCTCTAAATTTGTACTAATACTTGATATTCTACAACATTGGTCAATTTTGCAGCTACCATTTTGCCCATGTCAAAAAATTTAGCATTTTTGAAAGGCTACCAAGTCTTAAAGCATTTTTGATAAGTTTAAAAATCTTAAAAATAATTTGCTATTAATGTTTTCAACAGTATATTTTCTTTTCCAAAGTAAATTTGTGGATTTTTCAGTGATTCTATGATTTATTTAAAACATCGAATTCGTCATTTTGAAAAAAATGGTGTGAGAAAAACTTACCGAAATCCGGAACAAACTCTAGTGAACAACTTTACGAAGTTTTATGGCATTTGTAGAGGTAAAAATAAAGTCGATTCGTCAGTTGGGGTGGAACCTCTTAATTATCATAGGCCATAGTTTAAAACTGGTAGGCGACACCGCTCTGTAATCTTCACCATGAATCAAAATTTCGTCGAAAACATTTTTCATACTATAATTTTATGGATCGCATACATAATTTCCTTATCATTTCACTACACAACGTTCTTTCTACAACATACATGCAGGGCTGGAAAGCACCTCAGAGCGTAAGCAAAGCAACTTTGTACATGCATCTCACAACACTCGACAAAGAGTGTGCGGTTCTCCCATTTACTTCGCACACTCTTTTCCAACTAATCTGAGGGAAAGCGACCCACACAATGAGCGGGTACACTCCGTGCGGCGCAGGGAGCGAATAGAATACAACAAGCGCTAATGTCTTCTTTGAATTCTTTGCAGACTTTGCTTACCACGACTGCATGCATAGAATATGAAGAAGGGCATAACAAAGAAGAATTTTGTCTTTTTGCTGTGTTTCCCATTTGCAGCCCTACATTGAGTGGCGCTCTTTGCATCGGAGCCGTCGGAGCGATGGCTACACATTGAGTTTTCGTTATATATGGGTGTGTGTCTGTCTTTTCTTCTCCGCTGATTTACACTTGCGCAGGGTGAAAAACAACCCAACTTTGTGTTTGTTTCTAGAAATCATCGAGAGAAGTCATTGTTTACAAAAGCTGTTACGCCCTAATTCCAGCTTTATCTTGATTTCAGAAAATCAGTACATTGCGCGCATTGAGTGATCAGATGTTAGCCCTGTTCATGAGTTATAAATTTTCAATGTCCAAGAAAATCCGAAAACTTGAACTAAAATTTTCCGGAAAAATTTACCACCCTGAATTTTGTGATTTTTTTTTTGTCATATAAACATAAACTCTACTGTATTTCATAAAGCAGCGTTTGATACGATCAACCATGACATTATGTTGGCAAAGCTATCCAAACTCGGTGCGTCGGACCGTTTGACTTCGTGGTTGTGCTCCTACTTGACTGACAGGTCTCTGCGAGTGAAACTCGATTCCAGTACTTCCTCGTATTTCACGAACTCGTCAGGTGTACCACAGGGTAGCAATCTTGGCCCGTTGCTGTTTGTGTTGTACATCAACGACGCACTTCTTCTACTTGGAGATGGCTGTAAGCTTGCGTATGCCGATGACCTAAAGCTGTACTTCGTGGTGCGGACTGCTGAGGATTGCATTCGTCTTCAATCGGTATTGGATCTGTTCGTTGATTGGTGTCGTCGGAATAAGCTTACCCTCAGCATTCCTAAATGTATGGTAATGTCGTATTACCGCATCAGGCAGCCGATTGTTTTTGACTATGCCATCAACGGTGTGGTTCTTCAAAGAACCGACCAGTTCAGCGATCTTGGTGTTCTACTGGACCATAAGTTGACGTTCAACCTCCACCGCTCTGCTCTGATCACAAAGGCGAATCGCCAGCTAGGTTTTGTGTCGCAAATATCGAAGGACTTCATTGACCCACACTGCCTGAAAGCTTTCTATTGCTCACTTGTGCGACCAATCCTGGAAAATGCCTCCTTGGTCTGGTTTCCTCATCAGTTGACTTGGAGCTTGAGGATCGAAAGTGTTCAGCGCAAGTTTATCAGGATAGCATTACGTAATCTACTATGGCGTGATCCGCAAAATCTCCCGCCGTATTCTGATCGCTGCAATCTGCTGAGCTTGGATACTCTGGAATACCGACGGAAAAATCAGCAAGCAGTTTTTGTTGCCAAGCTATTGAATTGTGAGGTCGACTGCTCGAGGCTTCTCTCGCTGTTGGATATCCGAGTACCACCGAGAACATTACGAAGTGGTACCCTTCTCCAACCGCGGTACCATCGAACGGCGTTCGGTTACAACGAACCACTAACAACTATGATGCGTACGTTTACGGCTGTCGAAGAATTATTCGAATTTGGGGAATCTTCATCTCGCTTTTTGGCACGGATTAGAAACACTTGAATTATTTTAGCTTTAAGGTTGTTTCATGTAGACAATAGTCCGATGAATAAAATTAAATAATAATAATAATAATAATAATAATAAAATGTTGAGACCCTTCTTTTTATACGATGGTCCCACTGCTTACCGCTTCAAAGGTTTGAGCTGGATGGTTTATCTTTAAAATAATTAAGTATAACATTTAACCAGATTAGCAAACAAAACCGAGCTTTTACAGATATAAATTCCCTCAACACTTTTCAGTTGCTTCACAGTGATATAAATGTGAAAATTTACCCTTTTGCCCACCTCAAACATTCACATTCCCAGTGATCAAGAGCTCATAAATAATCAACAAAGCATTCTAATACGCTAGCAACCCCGCAATCTGGTGTTAGCGTAAACTTCAGCAACGTAAGGAATGCTCATGAGCCCCCGAAATTCAACCAGAAGACTTACTATTAATTCAAGGCATCTTCCAAATAAGCTTCAATGTTCCATTATTTGTTTGTTTATCAAATGTTAAATTCAGTAAAAATTACTTTTTTTCATAACTACTACTATTAAATCAAATATTAAAAATCCATCATCACCATCGTGGCGAACAAAATAGTTTTTGTTGTGCTACAGTGCTACAATAATTATTAAAAAGTCGTTATGACAGCTATCCATACAAAATGATCTGTTAGAAACTTCCTTAAGATACATAATTTGTCAATTCATAAATAGAAATTCATTAGATAACTTTTCATAAGACAGCTTTAACGTGTGAAATGCAATGGCAAGTAAATTCTGTAAGTGTAGTTACACGTTTAATGTGTCTAGGCATCGAATTGAAAACATTTATTCTTTAAAATACAATGGGTTTTGTGAAGCACAGCTCAAGAAAGTAGTTTTCAACCTAAACCTAAATATCAGATAACTAAAAACATCCCCAGCACCTTCCCAGATTTCAATTACACTTAGCGAGTAAAAAGACTCAAGTCTACTTAGCCATTGTTGCACACTTGTTTTATTTTTAAAAAAATCAACTATTTGAAAAGGGCTGAACTTAATTTATATTGTCCACTCAAAAAAGGTGACGTTCGGTTTCTTTTCGGAATTTTGTTTCACGTATATTTTCGGTTGCATGGGCCTTATAGTCTAATCAGTAGGCACGTTATTACCAATCGGGCGAGTTCGATTCCCGGTCCGGTCGAGATAATCTTGAGGGCTTAAAATTTTCTCGAAATCTCTGTGAATAGAGTATCATTGTGCTTGCCACACAACATACAAATTCATGCAGTGGTATTGGCATCGAAAGCTCTCAATTAATAACTGTGGAAGTGCATTTAGAACACGAAGTTTAGAGCACGCAATAAGCTAATATGCGATAAGCAATAAGCTTAACATGCGAAGAAGAAGAAGTTATAACGGCGCCGGTGGTGTAGTGGTAAGCGTGATTACCTCTCACCCCAGCAGGCCTGGGTTCAATCCCAGTCGGCGCCGCCGGGATGTTCTGAGACATAACATCTCTGATCACGCCTTCCTTCGGATGGGAAGTAAAGCCGTTGGTCCCCGGTTCATGAGTTGATGGGTCGATAGGTAGGGTCCAGGTGTGGGAGCTGCCTTCCTGGCACGTCGGTAGCATTGGTGCTCAGCACGGAAAACAAGATCGACGGAAAAAAACAAACCAAAGGGAAGAAAAAGAAGAAGAAGAAGAAGAAGAAGAAGAAGAAGAAGATTTTCGATTGCTGATCCATTCAAAATTACTGAAGGGTTTATTCCGATAAATCTCCCTTGCTCCATATTAGTCCCATCGTAGAAATGTACTGATCTTCACAACATAAGGGGCAGCATTATTAAGCATTAGATTTGATCAAATTATTCACAGTTCTACTTGTCCAACGCTCGCAGAAGGGTGAGGGCTAGAGGATAACACACATACACAAAATATAACGCAAAATACTATGAGACAAACTAAAATCTAGTGTAATAGTGAAATGAAAATTGTCTTAACATTAATATAAAAATAATGAATAACAATGTCTAAACTGATAAATTATCTGCTGACTTGCAGCCGCCCCTGACAGGATTTTTCGCCGTTTTTTATGAATGGGTGTGGCAGAAAGTATCTTTTGTGCAGAATATGTAAAAAAGGATGGACTTCGGATGTTAATCTAATTGCATATAAAGAGGAACCAGATATGTTTTAGTCAGTTTGTTTGTTCGGTTTTAGTTTGTTTCGCTCTTCGTTTTTTCGTTTCACGCCGTGGAAGTGCCGTCAACGTCACACACTCTGGCAAGTTTGGTTCAAATTGCCTAAAACCAGGTGGTGCGTCAGCGTACTAGCAACCGGTGGAAACTAACGATTTAAAATTGGCTCACTAATTGACTAGCCTATTGGTCCCAAGCAAATCGATTTACGTATCCCATTCTAGTCGAAATTCTAGTACTACACTTTGTTTTGATTCGCTATGAAAATTTGACAGATAAAATAAGGGTTTCGTGTATTTTCCTATGTTTCGAGGGGTGCTTCGATTAGCTTGGGACCGAAGATAGTACCAGAGCTGAGCCAAAAAGTTTAGCACCTTTCTTCGGGACCTACTATGGTACTAGCGCATCAGCAGTAGAGGGCAGACCGGAGCGTCAATGAACGATGCTCAAAACCGTGTGCTGCAAAGCAGTCAGTTCTCAGTGCTCGAGGAAGACATGTAACGCATGACTCGCAGCTTGCGAGATCTCGACCACCGAATACGCTTCCTGTCTCTAAAACGAGTGGCTTAAGCGCCACCTCTGGAGAGGACCACTCGTCAAGGTTTGATTTGCCCGACAAGAAACCCAACATCAGGCGGGTTTATGAATGGAAGAGACCGAAACTTAATTTGAGGGCGATTCAGCAGACTGAAATCCCATGAGAGATTGAGATCCTGAAGAATCTAGCCAACAAAAATTAACATTACGAGGAAAGCTTTTACTTTATGAAAACAACATTTATTTCATGGCCAAATAACGGAAATCATTATATGATTTATTCCTAGGTGTGGTAGAGGTCATCATCGTCCTGCGCACCTGCAAGACCAGATCTGAACAGCTTCATGCTGCTCTGTTCCATTTCACTAAAAAAGGGCCGTGAAGTTATAAAGATTGCAAATTGGAACGCTTGTTCGCTGAAGAACAAGCATATCGAACTACTTGACTTCCTTAACGCCAAGGAGATCCACATTGCCGACATCACCGAAACCCATCTAAGGCCGGAAGTCAACATCTACCTATCGGACTTTTGGCTCTTGAGACTCGACAGAACCAGTGCAAGAGGAGGGGGAGTAGCCGTTGCTATGAGGCGTAACATCAACTGCCACCTGCTGCCGTACTTTCAACTCAAAATTATCGAAGCCATCGGGGTTGAAGTTGGCATATCTCTTGGCCCCATCACCATCATTGCGGCTTACTGCCCCAAACAAGTCAACAACAGGGATAGGTCAGCAGCGAACCTTTGACGAGACATCATCAAGCTGACTCGGCGGCGGCAAAAATACATCATCACTGGCGACCTGAATGCCAAACATTAAGCTGGGGGCAACAGTCGGCGCAATCAAAACGGCACCATCCTGAACAACCATCTGCAGGAAGCGCAATACAACATCTGGAGTCCGGACACTCCCACCCGGTAGGAGTAGGTCCGGTGCTCACGCCACCATCGATATCTACATCAGCAACATGGGTAACAACATTTCGCAACCTGTCGTGTAGCTCGGATCACTATCCGGTGGTAGCTGAAGTGGATTCCTCAATCAACAAGTTCCAAGTACCACGGCGAAACTACCATCGGATAGAATGGTCACAGTTCCAACACTGCATTGACACCAGTATCGACTATGACGTCCGCCCGGAAACGACCATCGATGAAGCGATTTCTCGGGCCAGGGAGCAACACGTGCCAGTATCCAGACAGGTGAGTAATACTCTGAACCTTGTCAGATCTACCAAAGACCTTATAAGACTCCGTAACACCATCCGAAGACAGTACCAACGCTCTGGACTGCCTGTACTTAAGACCCACTGTAATCGTTTAACAAAAACCATTAAAGCCATCCAGAAATCAGGACTTTGCTAACAGGATCCACTCTCTCCCAGATTGTGCAAAGCCCTTTTGGAAACTAACCAAAATTCTTAAAAATAAGCCAAGGCCCATTCCACCACTGACCCCACTGGATCGTTACGGCGACCCACTGGTTCATCTGGTAACTCCTGAAGAGGAGGCAGCCGCGATAGGTCAACACTTCGTCAGCTCCCATTCTCGGACAAAACATCGTCAGCCCTCACGAAGCAACCAACCTCCATCAGATTCCCAATATTTTTTTCCGAGGAATCCGAAATTACGGCTGACTAACTGTTGGCCTATATCAAATCATCTAAAAATATGAAGGCCCCAGGTTTCGACAACATCCTGAATCTAGAACTGAAACACTTGAGCTCCAGATTCTACAACCATCTGGCACTGATTTTTAATCTGTGCCTCCGACTTGGCTACTTACCCTCGTGCTGGAAGTCAGCTAAAGTCATACCCATCCGGAAACCTCGGAAGGATCCGTCCTCTCCTTCAAGTTATCGACCAATCAGCCTTCTCTCAGGGTTATCAAAACTGTTCAAAGGAGCAGTCTACCACCGGCTCCTAACATCTGCCGAACAAAACAACATCTTACTCGAGGAACAGTTTGGTTTTCGGAAAGGTCGTTCGACCGTCCACCAGCTGACTCGAGTGACAAACATTCTCAGACGGAACAAGTCTGTTTCGAAAACATCTGCCATGGCGTTGTTGGACGTTGAAAAAGCGTTCGACAATATCTGGCATGATGGCTTGGTGTTCAAATTGCAGCAGTATGGTCTTCCAATCTTCCTGGTGAAGATAACTAATAACTATCTATCGAACAGGACATTCCGAGTCTCTCTGAATGGCATCACATCAGATGCTTTCAACATCGGTGCTGAGTTTCCACAAGGAAGCATCCTTGGCCCCATTCTATTCAACCCGTTCACCCGATATGCCGGCTCTCCCTGATGGTGGATCGTTGTCTCTGTTCGCAGATGACACATCCATCGTCTTCAAGGGTAGGGTCATCAAAGCTCTGACTGCCAAACTTCAGAGAGGCCTGGACGTCCTGTCTGAATATTTCAACAGCTGGAAGATCCGTATCAACGCGGCAAAGACCCAGGTCATCATCTTTCCACACTCAAAATCTCCCAGACTTGTTCCGTCGGAAAATAACAAGATCTGCCTGAACGGCACAGTGGTGGAATGGTCGAAAGAGGTCGTGTACCTCGGGCTAACACTAGACAGCAAGCTGATTTTCAGGGAGCACGTTGACAAAACCAAGTGAAACATATTGATAAGATCACTGTATCCACTCATCAACAGGAAGTCTACTCTATCCCTGCAAAATAAGCTTGCTGTCTACAAACAAATCATCCTTCCCGTAATAGAATACGGGATGCCAATCTGGAAGAGTTGCGCCAAATGCCATTACCTCAAACTCCAAAGGATCCAGAGCAAGATCCTTAGGATGGTCCTAAACAGTCCCCCACGGACTAGAAATTGTGAGATCTACCTCCTGGCTGGAATTCAACGGAGAGTATTCATCCTGGAAACACCTGTCTGAGATCAAATAATCAGATCATACGTGATCTAGCACGTTAGGTTAATTTATACTCGTAGTTAGGTAGATTGTCACACCCCCAAAGGGGTATTCTGTAAACTACTTGAAAAACGCAAATATTAAATTAGAATATCAAATTAAACAAAGAGGCCGAGCCAGGTAGGCTAATCAATTAAAATGGTAAAATCAATGTACTATCATTATCAACAGAAATAAACATAATTTTACTACTACCTTTTAGTCAGTTGTTGATGAATCACAAACACAATATCATCAAAATGTAGACATGCCTGGGTGAGCAATGTTTTTCTGGACAAGCAAGGGGAATTAATTTTACTTAATTGTAGTAGTTTGTTGATTGTTATTTTTCGGAAAAAAAAGTGATAGTCAAAGCTCATGTTCAGGTTGCTATTATAGGTGAGGAGGAAGAGGAGGAGGAGGGGGGAGGTGTTATATATAAATAATTTCCGTCATTCGTTCTAGTTACCGTCTCTCATTCGACATCGCTGGTTGTCAAGGTGATCGATCCCCTGCGTAGACAATTAGGGGAAATGTATGTAATGTCAGCCTAAGTGTCCCTACATAAATTCAGCAATCGACTAAATTTCCAATAGCAACCAAAAATATCCATTAGTACCGTCCCAATGACGCGTTCATCTAGATACAATTGATAAAGAGCAGATTTTTAGCGATGGGCCCAATCTTAGATCCATAGGCCAACATTAGAGCCATTTTCCCTATCCATACAATTTTTTTTCAAGTGGGATGGGCCGTGGATAATTTCCAACCCTGACTATAAAACCATTAGATTTCATTACAAAAACCTTATCAAAATAAAGTTAAAAATCCGGGTCAATATGACCTGTTAACACCTTATTTCTAATTTTTTTTTCTGTAGCAGTTAAGGTTCAATTTACTTTGATGCTTTTTGGAAAATTTCAAAAGCGGTTTTTTTTTCAGACGCATTATTTCAGATTGCAAAAAGTTCGCACTATTCGATTCCTTTTGATATTTTACACAAAATCACGCGAGCTTTTTGCAATCTAAAATAATGCGTCGAAAAAAACTGCTTTTGAATTTTTAAAAATGCATCAAAGTAAATATAACCTTAAGAAAAGTCCATATAAAATGATTTCGATGTAGAAATGTAAGCCTTCGCTAATTAGAAAAATTCAAACAATATTCAAAATGCTCACCCTAAAACCTATATTTTAATGTTGAACTCATTTTATTCACTTTTTACGGCTTGGCGTAATTTTTCAATAAAAAGATTACAGCATGCAAAAATGTTCCTTATCAAAAGTTATACAAATTCCTGAAACAAATCCTTAAAAAATTAATGTATAAAAACTAAGTTAAAAAACGGGTTTTCAGGGGATACCCTAAATTACTTATTAAAATCTAATATAGTAGGGTTAACTACCCCATTTCCGGCCTATTAAGCACAAACCGCACTTAGGCTTTCTTAATCTAGCGCAGCTTAGCACCAAACGGAATGTTATTATTACTGATGGCTTCCAAATTTATTTGCCTTTCCGTATGTACTGTAAGATTTGATAAAGAGAAACCAATCGTTGAGATACTGTCAAATATTTAGCTAAGCCAGGAATCCAAAAGTTATGAATTGGTTCGCGTCTGATCTATTCTGGACAAATTATTTTTATCTAGATCAAAAAATTCTATGGTTTTGACAGTTTGGATTACTGCACATTTAAATCGGCCGTTAACGATTTTCGGGAATAAGTCAGAATTAAGCGTCATGTCGGTTTTTTTTTTTTCCTTTGGTTTGTTTTTTCCGTCGATCTTGTTTTCCGTGCTGAGCACCAATGCTACCGACGTGCCAGGAAGGCAGCTCCCACACCTGGACCCTACCTATCGACCCATCAACTCATGAACCGGGGACCAACGGCTTTACTTCCCATCCGAAGGAAGGCGTGATCAGAGATGTTATGCCTCAGAACATGCCAGTGGCGCCTACTGGTATTGAACCCAAGCCTGCTGGGGTGAGAGGTAATCACGCTTACCACTACACCACCGGCGCCGTTGTCATGTCGGTTTGTCGGTGTTCAAACGCCATTGAAACTCCAATGGATTCACTTCGGCCTATCGGATGAAGAAAAATTGATTAGGTCGGAGCGCTTCTTTTCTTATTGGGAATAATGGGTGCAAACCTTCATATCACGCGTTCTCATTGACTTCGTTCCGTAGCTTATTAACTAAAGTATTGTTCCAAACGCATAATTGACGTGTTAACTCTCAAATCATGGATTTATTTGAAGTTTTCTGCTCGATAGGCCCAAAATGGGCGATTAGGCCGAAGTAGTTCTCTACCCTACATGAAATATTAGAGAGAGAAAATTGGTTTTGTATGCAAAATTGTTCTACCGAATTGATTTATTCGAGTATCACCTCCCAAGTAATAATTACGGTTTTAGGTAAGGTACAGTAGATCATGATTTAAAGTTGTAGAATGCTTGAAACCCTCGATAAAACTTGAAATGTTACTTCATTACTTCATTACTTCATTACTTCAAAACTTAAAATGTTACTTGGGCTAGGACAAAAAAAAACTTAAGCTTAAAACACGTCAAATTTCAGTCCACCTAAAGGAGCAAACGTTATTTTTCCCGAGCTACATAAGGTGCACCGGGACAAGTTGAAGGCATGGGGAAGTTGAAATGGTGATGATTATTTCTAATTTAGTAGTTTGCGGTACTACACAATACTTCTCAAAAATGATTACAGTGAATATTCACTTCCGCTAAGAGATACACGTACCGTTTCAACTTCCCCGTGCGTTTCAATTTGCCCCGGTGAACCTTATTTGTCGATCGCTGATATTTTCGTCCTTTACGTCAAAGTTTAATTTCGTCACGTATAAAAATTAGTGTGTAGACAGAAGTCAGGCAAAAATTAGGTTACCATAACATACGTTTTATACAATTCTTCTAATTCACAAAAAAGACCTGTGACTGCATTTGATCGTATCAATAATAAATGGTGAATTTTCAGAAAATTCCATTAAACGTGATTGCGTTAACTTGTTCTTTCGCCATCAAAAATTTACGTTACTTACATATCTCTGAACTATTTTTCACATCCGATACTTCATATTTACACTGCACTCACACCTCCCCTCCATGCTCCCATACCGCCCAAGCACATCATAAAACGTAAATAAAACGAAAGCTATGTTAAGTTTACTATTCATGAATATATCACACATCATGAACGAAGCAGCCTCCGCCGCTCGCGAAATTTCCATATAACATTCCCATCACCAATCAGACCAACCCCTTTTGATGGGCTTCTATACCCTATTCCATTTGTCGCCGTTTTATAGTTTTAGAGCCACGCCATGTTCATGTAAAATAGATTAGAACAGCGCGTACCGTATAAAAACCATGATGGAAAGAAGAAAAAATACCGAATCCCTCATCGGCTGCTGCAGCACTATGTACACAAGAATCTAGGCTAACCGAATCCATATCCCGGCACAGTTTCGGAGCGCTTCTAAAACTGCTTTTATTAACATTTTTATTCCCATCCGATTTTATTTTCTCTATATTTTATTCACAATAAATCAACGGAGCGCGCTTCTTTTTCGGCTGTCTATTTTTCCTCTATGCTGTAGATAAATTTGGCGTTCAGTCGAGTGGTGTTTTCAGAGCTTTTAGGAAACCAGACTTGGTCAAACTTGCCTGCTTGCAGGACCTCTGTTTCACTCCGTTGCAATCAACTCTGGATTTTGTGTTTGTTTGTTGTTTGCTTATCCACCAAAAATCCTCACCAAGCATTCCAGGGCCATATGCATGCATGCATGCTGTAGGTGGTATGTGCATATGCGTGGACGACACTGGACAGAAAGAGGGAGAGAGAGCATATGACTGCTAGTTTTAGGCTTACGTTCGGTTGGTCTGTCTGACTATTATTTCTATTTCACGCAATTGTTCACAATGGCGACAGGACGACTTTTTTTCTGTTCCAATATATGTGGATTGTGGACCCTAAAGTTGTCGTTTGTCGGAATGTCCACATCATGCAGGAGGGCGACAGAACAGCCATCGATGTACCGCCAGAAACCAGGACAGGCCACATGTTTTGTTAAATGGCCAGCAAGCAAGCGGGAAATTTGAAGGACCTACAGGATAGAAACGATAGAACCGGGACATCCGAAAAGGGTGCGGTTTCAACAATTGCTGCCGGTTTCTGCTAGAATTGTGTTCTGTCATCAAATCAAATGTGACTGGGCAGGGTTGTACTGATTGTCGGAAAAATTATCAAAGCCTCAGAATCATAAATTGCAAGCCTCAGAATAAGAGTCTTCAAGGTTCATCCGACCGGTCAGCATTCGTGATTTTTTCATTTATCGTGGGGTCGTTATTTGTGATTTTGATTTCAAATTTTCTCATTATTTATGAACGACCCTTATATTCATAATGACGTTTCACATTCATCTAGTGACCGAAAAGTAAAATATTTGTAATCGGTTATATCATGCCAAGTAAGCATTAACTTCTTCAAATGATCATCACCCATCTTTTTAAAAATGTTCTGAACTCTCATTGGTGGAAAAATGACAGCCCAGCGAAAACAAAATAATCAATTTGTTGTTAAACAAGTAATTAAAAAATTGGACTGATTTTTGGAGTGATTGTTTTGGTAAAAAAAAATACGCTAAACGTCAACTCTAGCGAGGAGTAGCATATCTACAAAAACACCTTGCATACCCCCCGTATTCATTGGATAAAGCTTGTAAATTTATCAATATTCTAGAAGAACTTAAAAAAAATCGAAATTCTGAAAATATATTCTGTTGGGGTCGTCTTTTTCACCTCTCCTTAAATCTTAAATTTCATTTGATTAAACCTGGTTTAAGGCTTAAGTTAAGGTGAATAAATTGGCCCCTAATGCATTTTGGGTGGCCTTCTGTTGGTAACACCTTTGCTATACTCAAGGTTATTGATTATCGCACTGAAGCGATGATCGAATTATTTTCCCATCGTGTGCGATCGCTTATATTGACGATGCAATTTGTGTTATTTTGTTTCTCCCACCCTTCCCTTTATTCACTGAGTGAACACATGCACCCATTGAGCATGGGTCACTCACTCTCAAATTTCCAGCAACAATCGTTCTTCGCGAGCGATGCCACTCGTAGAAGAATACACCCGGATTGATCCTCTTCATGAAGAGCATCATTGCTATTATCGTTCATGAACGAGGCTTTGTGTGGTCGCTTGTGATGACGAGTGTCTTGATTTTGATAGTGGGCTTACGTGAGCTAGTGCAAAAGGGAATATTTTTTGTTTCATTTACACAAACATTAATGAGAAACATCGTTAGAGAAAAAATAGCATGCCGACGGAGAGACGTTGTCAGCGCCAATACGCTTCCTGCGATGATGATCATTAGAGCATATTCAAATATTCTTCGTGAGGATCAAAGCATGAGCATCGCGTTGATGCGAAAAACCATTCGCATCTTCATGAAGGCTAAAGCATACGAAGAACGCTCCCACCGCTCGCGATGCGAACGACGAAGAGAAGTAGAGCAGGCAGGTTTGAGTGGTGCATCGGCACTCACACTCCTCACTCACCGAGCATTCTTTACAATTTGCTTTTATGTGGGCATCCACATCATTCAAGAGTTTTGCTGAGATACCGATGCTTCGAGTACCGTCGCACACGATGAACGAATATAAGAGAAATGAAGCGAATAAAAGTAGCCTTGTCAAGTACTTTCAAAAATCACGTATTATGTTTGAGTGAATCGTATAAACAAATGTAGTTCAATTTATCCCTCTACTGCTCTTTTTTTCAATCATGCATGCCTCAAAGGCAATATGAAAAAAATGTTGGTATTTTTTTAATCTAAATCAATTTAAAAAAAAATCGATTTTTTTTTTAAATTTGGCTAGTTGAAACTACTTAGTACTAACTAAACTACACTGTACACTCAGTCGGTAAAGGCGCAGCTACAAAGCATGACCATGCTGGAGGTGACTGTGTTCGCTTCCCGGTCCGGTCTAGGAATTTTTCGGGTTGGAAAATTTCTCGACTCCCTGTGGATTGAATATGATTGTACTTGCCACACAATTATACTGATGCAAAAATGGTAGCAGGCAATTAATTAATAACTGTGGAAGTGCATCTAGATAGAACACTAAGTTGAGAACACGTAATAAGCTAATATACCATAAGCAATAAGCTTGAAATGCGAAGAAGAAGCAGAAGAAGAAACTACACTGTAAGAAAAGACCTGCCATTTTTCGAATGATTCGTTATACGGTGTATTAACAAATGCCAATTTCTTGTTATTGAATGAAACCAGCAACAAATGAAAAGGATGCTTAGCATAAAGTGAAACCCATACTTAAAGTAGATGCTAATGAACATGAAACTTATATGAATTAAAGTTTGCTTCTGGAATGTACCAAACCAAACGAACATAATTTTAAAATCTGAGAGATAAATGTATCATCGAAGCCCCATAACGATAATAGTTCATTTTCCTAATGAACTGTTGATGTATGAAAAAATGACAGCGAAGTATCTGGCAGACATGTTGAAGAGTACGTAACTTTTATTTTTCAAATTGAATGTTGAGTTTCTATAGACTATTACCTTAAATGATGGGTAAGTTTTAGATTAGTTTATGCTTCGGTGTATATACTTAAATTAATTAATATGGTTTCAAATCCAGATAATTACACCACAGTGCAGTGCAGCTGATTGCTCGTCACATAATTGCGGACAAAAGAAGTTTTCTGAAGCGCTTTCGTAAAGACGCCGAGGCCAAGGGACGTTCCCAGCAGGAGATGCAGGAACGGTAGCAACGAAAGTTGCTCTACAGCGATGCCGTTCGGTCGCGGGAAGGTATCATGGACAATTTTCTAGAGGCACTGCATCGGCGTTCGGTAATCAGGATCACCGATTCCGACGGAGACCACGGCCTTCAGGAGCGGAGCGGAGTGCGCAACTAGATCGAAGCCGATCGCGAACAGGAATCACATCCAATGCTTACTCCAGTTGAAAGATGCTGTCGGCGTTGTTTACACCTTCGTAGGAACTACTTAGCTCGAGGTACATAGGCGTTGGGACTGTAAGATCGACTCTACTTATATGTATATATAAAAATGAATTTCTGTCTGCCTGTCTGACCCTTATAGACTCGGAACTACTGAAGCGATCGGCGTGGAAATTTGTATGCAGATGTGTTTAGGGCCGGGAAAGGTTTTTAGGATGGTTAGAGACCCCCCCCCCTCTGTAAGAAACAGAAAAATATAGCGTGCTTTTTTGAATCGGCGCATAAACTCAAACTAATATTGAATCCCGAGCTAGGCCGGGCACATTCACATTGAACTAAAATCATCCTAGATTAGAGTGTCAAACATCCTAGTTGTTGTGGTTTTAACAGATGATGAACCGAATGATGATTATCTCAAAATCATTTGATAATAGTAATAGCAACAATCAATACGAAACTAACGATTTTAAATTGGCTCACTACTTGACTAGCCTATTGGTCCCAAGCAAATCGACTAACGTACCCCATTCTAGTATTAATTCCAGTACTACACTATGTTTGTTTTGATTCGCTATGAAAGTTTGACAGATAAAATGAGGGGTTAGTGGATTTTCCTATGTTTAGAGGGGTGAATCGATTAGCTTGGGACCGAATATAGTACCAGAGCTGAGCCAAAAAGGTTAGCTCGTTTCTTCGGGACCTTCTGGTCTTAGAGTTACCTCTATGGTAATAGGGCTTGGGCGAAGCAATAATCCTTCAATCAAAGGCTGATGTTTTGGTTCAGTATAACTGATATTGGGTCCACTAGACTGATGCAAAATTTGAAATTTTCGGTCCACAGTGCTCAAACAGTTCCAAATTGGGCCCTGATTAGCCTTCCAAAATTTAAACTCATTTAATGAGAAACTGACTTGGCACAAATCATTTGAACTTTATATGGGAATTACTATGAAGAAACCATAGTTTTGGTTCATATCTATCTCAAAATTCACGGGTTCACTTTACTTTAGAAAATGATAGCAGAGCTTGTTGAGAATTTTCTCTGGTACAACTTTGTTGAAGACCACTTTTCGATCAAATGTAAGGAACAAAAATGATTAATGATTCAAGTCACTGATATCTTATGATTATGCTCAATCAACTGTTCAGCAGGCAACATTGGTGTTTATAGTGCGTAGAATAGAGGACAAAAATCATGGCTACTATGTCACACTGCAGAATACAGTGTTGCCCACAATACAGTTGCTTAATCTTGCCATAAGATTATCAATCTCTTAAACAATTAATAACTATTAAATTTGACGCTTGGCTGAAAAACGATTTTCTGCAAAGTTGTAGCTAATAAAAATTCCTATAAGAATAGCAATAGAATTTGTTAATAGTACAATATGTTAAAAGGCTAGAAGACAAGGAACAAAAAATTTTGTTTTCCCATAGTAATTTCCATATAAACTTCAACTGGTTTGTGCCAAGTCAGTTTCTCATTAAATGAGTTCAAGATTTGGGAGGCTAATCAGGCTCAATTTGGAGCCATTTGAGCACTGTGGAGCGAAAATTTCAAATGTTGCATAAGTCTAGGGTCCACGGTACTAGCATAGAGGTAACTCCATAGAGGTAACTCTAAGACCACTGGGTGCCGAAGAAAATCATTATTATTTTTGGCTCACTCAGTACCAGAACAACGGTCCCAAGCAGTCCCAAGCTATTTCACTCACCCCTGCATGTTCTGCATGAATCCACACATCCCTGATGTTATCTGTCAAACTTTCATAGCGAATCAAAACAAACATAGTGTAGTAATAGAATTTCAACTAGAATAGAGTACGTTAATCGTTTGCTTGGGACCAATAGGCTACTAAAGTGGTGAGCCAATTTAAAATCGTTAGTTTCGTATTGATTGTTGGTAACTCTAAGACCACTGGGTCCCGAAGAAAATCATTATTATTTTTGGCTCACTCAGTACCAGAACAACGGTCCCAAGCAGTCCCAAGCTATTTCACTCACCCCTGCATGTTCTGCATGAATCCACACACCCCTGATGTTATCTGTCAAACTTTCATAGCGAATCAAAACAAACATAGTGTAGTAATAGAATTTCAACTAGAATAAGGTACGTTAATCGTTTGCTTGGGACCAATAGGCTACTAAAGTGGTGAGCCAATTTAAAATCGTTAGTTTCGTATTGATTGTTGGTACTAACATGAATTTGAATTTTGACATGACATCATTCTCTTCACGCTTATTATGGTCAACTCAAAATTGAGTCGAATGTACTCATCTCAGCGGCAAGGAGGGCTACTCTACTCTAGTAACCTTATGTTGACTCACTTTTGAGTAAACGACGTTCTCACGTATACTGATTCAAATCCACTCAACGATATTTTCAGTTGTGGGGAAGTTTTTGTTTTGATTTTATTCAAGGAAATGAAAATTGTCTGCTCCGGATTCATTCTACCGGAGCAGAAAAAAGGTTTAACACCATTGCCCTAAGCAATTCCTTCTAACCTGAAGGAATTTCCGCCGGTTTTGAGTGAAACATTCGCCCGTTTTCTAAGACGTTTCCTCCAACATGGTTGTCATTTGTTCTAAGTCCAGGATTTTGCTGACTGAGAGTCTTTTACTCAGTTTGACAGTTTTTGACAACTCGATACATCGGACGAAAGTGAGTACGATCGACTCACCCTGTGAGTAAGCTGAAGTTAGCGTGTTGATCAAGGCAACCGAGGGGGGCGACTATATCTGCAGGATGCAGGAAAGTCGCCCGCGCGCACGCTGAGTAAATAGAAAGAACATTGATGAAGATTCTGAAGATTTCCTGCAGAAAGATAATGCTCGGTGCAAGTAGATGCGAAAAATTTTAGAAAATGTTTCGAAGATTCATTACGAGCTTCTAGAATTGAGATTTAGGTGTGTCACCCCCCATTTGCCAACAAGAAAAAGTGCTCCGTACTGCATTGGAGATCACAAGCGAGTGGTTGCTGCTGTCAAACGCAAACCCAACTATTCCGTCGCGGGATGTTGCGAAAAAACTGCACTTGACAATAAGTTTCATGCAGAAAGTCAAGAAACGAGCAGGACTACGTTCATTCAAGGTGCAGAAAGCACCAAATGACAATGAACGATAGAATTGGAAAGCTGGAACGCGGGCATGTAAGCTGTACACACAAATGTTGACAAAACCCCACTGCTGTATCATGGACGATGAAACATAAGTAAAAGCGGAATTCAAAAAAATCCCTGGAAACCAGTATGTGAATGCGAAAGACAAGTTCGATCTTTCAGAGTCTCTGAGGAAACAGCTAGTGTCGAAGTTCCCCAAGAAATTCATAATTTGGCAGGTGATTTGTTCATGCGGAAAACGGAGCAAGCCTTTCGTAACAACTAAAGCACGCTAGCACGCCTCTAGTGTTGGGAATCTAAAATCTTTGATAATGGTTTTTTTTATACTTCTATAGAGAAAACTGGTGCAAGTTTGATCAAAGTACTCGATTACGTTCAGAAATAACGTCAAATGGAACTCGAAAGGAGACAAAATATTGTGCACAAACACCTGGAAAATACGGAGTGGTCCGGTTCCAAGCTGACTAAAGTGCTGAAGATGCCGATAACAACAGTTTGTCGAGTGCTTAAAACCTACAAGGAAACCCTGAGTGTGGAAAGGAATCAGCGGACCTGCGAAAAAAAACTGAAACCAGGGATCGTAAGCTGCGCAGCAAGGTGTTGAGGTGCGTTAAAGCCAACCCCGGTCTTTCGATTCGAGATGTGGCCAGAAGGTACAACGCCAACTTTCAAACGGTGCAGAACATCCTTGCCAGGGAAGGATACAAGTCCCACAAAGCCAGTAAACATCCGAAACGGCACCTGAAGCAGAATTCCGTGGCCAAACACAAGGGCTGCACTTTGATCGATAAAAAGATGAACTAGCCTGCGGCTAAAAAAAAACTTTGATCGATGACGAAAGACACGTCAAATTTTTAAGCAGCTTCCCGGTCAAAAGTTTTGTATCGCGACTGGAAGTGGGGATATGCCGGGAAGATTCAAGTTTGTGTTTGCCGACAAGTTCACGAAGAACGCCATGGTTTGGCAAGCGATTTGCAGTTGTGGCCTGAAGACGGAACCATTCGTCACATCCTCGAGGATGACATCCCAAGTTTACATCGAAGAATGCCGGAAAAAGCGTGTATTACCGTTCATCCGCAAGCATAGGGGCAAAGTCATCTTTTTGCTCGATTTGGCCAGCTTCCACTACTCCAAGGTGGTTCTGGTGTGGTATGCTGCCTACAAGATCGATTTTGTGCAAGCTAATGAATACTGAGCAATTTCAAAGCAGCAACTTCGACGAAGCGGCGGGCAGTCAAGGACATCCAGCAAAAGCGAGCAAAATGTGCGAAATGCGCTGATTCCGTGTCCGTTTCCACTGTGCGGGCACTGATGGGCTCCATCAAGAGGAAGGTCTAGATTTCGTTCGAACTGGATGAATGTAGCCATCTAATGCTGAAAATTTGAAGTTTTAATAAAAGTACTGTAAAGCAACTATTAATGGACCATTTTAAACTTATTGAATCACGAGTTAGAGGTCTTTTTGTGCGTACCAATTTACTTTCAGTCAGCCTTTACAACCGTAAACGGCCAATTCTACACAAATGATTGCCTGAAGAAATGACTGCTCCCGTTTCTCAAATCACACAACGTTTCTACAATTTTTTGGCACAATATAGCCGCTTGTCACTACTCCAATGACGTTCTGGAGTGGTACAAGACGAATGGGGTTAATTTCGTGCTGAAGGATCTCAATCCCCCAAACACACCGGAGTTACGTGGAATTAAGAAGAAAGTTCGGGAATTTGGATTAGGTGAAGAAATAGAGTGAAATAAAGATGCTTAAACCAAGCTTATTTAATTCCCTGAAAACTTCATGACAATCGGCTGAGAGACTTATTTTTGGCAAGTACAACTAAGTGATGCAATTTAACTGTGGACACCGTTAAGTTGGCGTAACATTGCAATGCGGGTCGAATCCTGAGGGAGGTTGGAACAGCAAATAAGTAAAGTAAATAAACAGACCAAGTGACCACTAATCCCTATCAGTCTAATGGCATTTATCCTAGTGGAATTTGGCCTAATTATATACAAGTAAAAATCTGAACCTCTATTTTTCGAAACATGACTACGTTGTTATAAAATGCCATTAGATCAAATAGGTAATTATACCTTAATATGGATGACTACTTCTTCAAACACACTTAGATTATCAAAATGGAGTCAGTAATTCAGAAAACAGTTGGTCTTAATTTCGCAGTGGGTGTTTGACGACTGTGGTAATTGATTATATGGACGGTTTTGGGCTCATTCAGTCTCAAAAAACAGCAAAAACGTTTATTGCTTCAATATCCGACGGTTTTGGTTATATATTAAACCTTTTTCAAGGATTAGAGGCAACGTTTCATTGTTACAATATGTAGTGCCCTACATTTTGTTGTCCAACATAGTATGGCGCCCACTTTGGTGCAATAGTTTCGATTTGTGTGTACCGCACTGTACATTTGATCAGAAACTTTTTCCGTTAGATAAAAGCTTTTTATATCGTTTTACAATAGTTGATCTATAGATTTTAAGTGCGGGCGTTTTATCGACACCTATTCTGACTATTAGTAATACTAATAGTGCTCGGATTTTGGTACCTGCGGTACCTCAATTCAGCTTATATTTCAATAAAATTATAAACTTACCTAGCTCCAGGCTCTCCATAGATTTTGGAATACGTCAAAGTTCAAGATTTCAAATTATTCCCAAGTTCTGAGTCTCAAATTGGGGCATCCATTAGCTCAGTCGATAAAGCCGCAGCTACAAAGCAAGACCATGCTGGTGGTAGGTGGGTTCGATTCCCGATCCGGTCTACAAAAATTCGGGTTGGAAAATTTCTCGATTTCCCTGGGTATAGAGTATGATTGTACTTGCCATACATTTATACTAATGCAAAAATGATACCAGGCATCGAAAGTTCTCAATTAATAACTGTGGAAGTGCATCTAGAACACTAAGTTGAGAGCACGCAATAAGCTATTTTGCGATAAGCAATAAGCTTGAAATGCGAGGAGGAAGAAGAAGAGTCTCAAATATTTGTCTAAGTCAGACACCTCGCCAAATTTTCAAGTTTCTAGATTGATGAAAATAATTCTAAGTAAATGAAAAATCTTTATCAAAATCCAGCACCAAAAAATATTTCTTTGAGTTTGAGATCTCAAACACTTTTTAAAATCCTAAAATCTGTCCATGCAAGATTTTCGTAAAAAAAAACCATGAGTTCGAGATCATAAAAAAAAATTAAAGTGTCAGAATTATAAATAACGGCCTAGTCCCAGTATCAGAAAACATGTTTCATATCCGAGTTCTTGGAACCCGTACACAAATCTCAGGAAAAACTTCAACCCTGACCGTTCATCATCCAAGCATTCACTTTGGAGCCCGATGTTTGTAGATTTTGCCGTGGGCACCAATCAGCACCGATAGCAAACGACAAACGGTAGCAGCAAGCGGCTAGGACTAACGGCAAGAGCCATGCTCTCAGGAGAAAATCGCGGCGTATTCCGCAAACACGTATGCCAAACAGTCCAACCACGGTATGTAGAACTCCTACCTATGTGCGAACAATGTGTCGGACGAAGGAAGGATCTGGTTCCTCAGTCCTGCTGTTCTGCTGCATCAATGTTTCCAGTGCTCGGTGCCCTGTTCGAAACATGGCTGAAGGAGAGGATGTTTAATTTTATTATGAGTGTATTTTCCATTTTTAATTCTGGGGAATCGAGATGGAAGACATGCGGCATTGGCCGTATTGTGATGCAAAGACCAACATCAGGAAAGTTGTGTATGATTTGCTGTTTCCGTTCGTTTGGACGCTTTCCAGTAAGGGGTAGGGGACATGCTTTTGTGTCCAATCGAGTCCCATTTGACTTGGCTGCAGTTGATGGGGTTCCCTCTGAACCGATCCGGTGTCCAAAGCGGAGCAGAGCGCACAGGGAGATGAAAACAGATAGCAAGCGAGTGAGCGCGAGAATTGTAAATTATTTATTCATGAGTTTGTTTTAGCTGTTTGGCATAATGAATCTGACGTTCTGATTTCGATGCCGGTTTTTAATCCCGTCCCGGTGCGGCGAAGCTTCTTCTGTTCCGTGTGTGCGACACAAGTGCTCTAGTTCAAGCCAGGGCTACTGACATCGTTCGTCGGTTTATCCTGTCAGGTTGTAATCAATTAGGCACTCTAAATCGTGCGGAAAGTAGAATGACAATCGAGATTATTTAAAGCTGTCGTATCGTGTCATGATGTGTCACAAGAGTTTACGACAGGCTATGTGAAAGTATAGATCTGGGTTATACGACAAAACTATTCACTCAGCAATATCCGAAGCCTATTTGCTTTCCATTTCAATCCAACTCTCAACAAACAATAACACTTTTCTACCAATCAACGAATTTTGTCAAAAAGCGCAACCAAACTCTATACCCGTTCAAATCGAATACACGTAGACTCCCATTGAGAGTTAGAATATTTGCGACAAATTGAATTAACAAAGCGTAAAAATGTTTGCACCAAATAAAACACAATCCGCAAAGCGGTCCTCGGGAAAAGAGTTAATTTTTCGCCTTTTCAGTCGTTCGAAAAAAAGGGGGAAAATAACAAAACAACAGTTGTACCCAATCAAAATTCTCGACAAATATTGCTCCCAGCTATAGGTAGGGAAATTGCTGAAACACAGAAAGAGAGAAATGCACGATCCCCAGTGAGACCGGGGATTTATACAAACTAGCTGAGCCTACACGAATTCAAGCAGAGAATTGAAAATTGATAGAATTTTTAACCAGATCCGATGGGAGTTTAGCCCCGAGATAAGAGGAATCTGCAAAGCTGCCGAACGCAGGTAAATTTTTCAAATTTTCTACATCGAACACTGCCAGGGAGTCAATTCGTGCATGCATATAAATTTTGATCTGGATATTAAATGGATTGGACTGAGAAAGGTTTTTTTGTTCGGCCCGGTTTCATTTCTTTCCCAACCGACTGCCGGTCGGTGTAGTTTCGGGACTAATTTAGTTTCGAATCACGAGAAGCAATTTAGAAGGCGCTCGCGCTGATAGCTAACGGAAATTTGAATTTATATGCAGCGTCCGAATGATTTCGAGAAGCCATTAGGATCGGGTAGGTTATGCATTCCTAATTAGGTTAGAACCTGGGATACCAGATATTTCTCGCATCGAGCAAACGTATGAGTCATGAGTTTATTGTACTTACACTTTGTTGTCATATATTCTTGATCTACTAGATTTGATCTATTTTGGGTGGTTAGTCATGAATGGCGATTAATTCCCAAATTCACTAACTGTACCGCATCGCTATAATCGCAGCAGGTAAACGAAGCTGCACACTTTGAGTAACTCTGCTAATCTCTGACTGATCATAACCTAGGAAACACTGGATTTCAGAATTTTAATTCTTGGTTTTTCCTGGTTCTACAAGAGTATTGAGTGAATGATTGGATGCTTTTTGGCGTGGTTTTCTCAGTTCCCAAAGTTTCGGACGTACGGTTCCAGTCTTTTAAAGAGTTGTAATGTCTATCGTTCCCCGTTACACAGTTTTTGGAATACGCATAGAAGACAGTGTGTATGGTGCTTTTAAATGACCTGTTGTTTTGGTTGAGAGAATCATAATAACGGTCTTCTACACAGCACTACAACGTTTGTGTTTCAGATTACTTTTGACCCTTATGAATGCGATATGTAGTTGGGAGATCATAAGAGAATTTAGGAAAAAAAAACTTTGAAAGGATACCAATAATAATCAAAATATTCAGACATTTTAGCAACATTAAAAAAATGCAACAAGGGGAATGGCTCTTGCCTATGGATCAATTGGATTCTCATAAACACTTAAATATGTACGATAGGAAACTTTAAAGCGAAAGATTAAATAGAAATTTTATGACTAAACCTTCAAGCTTCTACTACTTGGAAAAACCTGAAAAACCGGGAATTCTCAGGGAATTCTATTTTTCTTGAAAATACCTGGAAGTCTCAGGAAGTCTTATCATTATTCAGGAAATTTAATAATGTTCTTACTAAGAATGCATTTTAACATAAAAACATTTAATATTCCTAGTTATTTTCATCCACAAATTGAACTTTATAGATCCAGAATGAATTAATCTTCAGTAACAAACGAGGGGGGCGACTCTATCTACGATGCAGGAAAAATTGTGTTTTGCTGTGGTTAGCTGCATGCACACTGAGTAGCTAGAAAGAAGATTGATGACGATTCTGAAGATTTCCTGCAAAAAGTTGATGTACGATGCAACTAGATGGGAGAAATGATTGAAGATTTTTCGAAGATTGATTCGCTAGTGTGAGATTTGTTGAGCATCTAGAATTGAGATTTAGATGTGTCACACCCCTCGGTAACAAATACATTTTTAAAATTCAGAGGCTTCAAATGATTTTTTTTTGGTTCTAGAATATGCATATTTCCAACAAATTTTATAAATTCTTAACTGAAAAGTGAAAAGAGTCAAATTTCTTGCACAGTTTTAAGGCTCATGGAATTTTATTATAATTTCTAAGGACCTCATTCTACGGGAGTTCTGAAAAAAAATCTATGAGAAAAACATCAACAACAATCTACTTTTATGGTAGTTGTGAGGAATTTTAGACTTCATGTGAAGCCTAAGCCTCACTCCAAGCGAATTTTCATGAGAAATCTCCGTTGAATATGGAATGGACTATTCTGAGGTCTAAGCTTCAAGCGAATTTTCATTAGAAATCTCCGTTGAATATGGAATGGACTATTCTGAGGTCTTCAGAACTACGTGAAAATTTCCAAAATATTCCTGGAGTTAATTAAATTGCCTTGAAGTTCTTTTGTAGTTTGAGAAACTCGCCTGATACTCGCAATACTTCTCATCATTTTTTTAACTTCTCTAAACTTTCCACAATTTTCATAACGTTCATGCATTTTCTCTAAAGTGTTAAAATTCACTGAATTTCCCGAAACTTTTTTTAAATTTATGTAACTTCCCTACTCTGGAATAACTCTCCTCAGAGGATATCTGTTCTTTCTTGAAGTTTTTTTTGTTCAGAGCTTTATTGGCGAGATCAAAACTTTCTCAAAACTTCTCTTAAGTGTTTGCAGTTCTAATGAAGCTTGTTGTACTACCATGAATTTAATTGAACTGTTCTAAAAATGTTTTAGCTTGCGGGAACTTCTGAACTTATGTGAAAACCTCAATAATTTTCTTAACATCTCTTAAGTTCTCTGAATATCTGGGAACTTCTTGAAACTTCCCACTAATTTAGTGAAATTAATGGAACTGAACTCCCGGAAAGTTCCTTTTGTTTTTGGAGCTTTACTAAACTTATTTGAGATGCTCCCGAAACGTCCATAAAAGTCCCTGAAGTTCTCTGATCTTCCCTTAAGTTCCATAGACTTTTATGAAGTTCTGGATATGACAATAAACAGTTTCGGCTTGGCAGTCTGGCAATCACGCAATCAGAACAAATTAATTTTGTAATTTGTCCCTACGTTTCGGCTCTGATTAGGGCCTTCTTCAGGGGAAAAATTGTTGGATTTGTTCTTTGTCTAAATACTGTTTGAAAATTCTGGAAATGTTTCTGAGATCTCTGTACTTCTGTGAAGTTTTCGAAGATATTCTGAATTTTCAGGAACTTCTCTAAGTTTCCGCAGCTAAATAATCAATATAGTTCTATGATTTTCACTGAAGTTCTCAAGATTTGTTTGAAGTTCAATTATCGAAACTAATTCATAACTTCTTCAATAGTCTAGACTTGCCTTTAAGTTCTATAATTTGCCTTAAGTTTTATAAAGTTTATAAACGCTCACGGTACTTTGCCTTAAATCACTAATTTTCCCTGAAAAGCCTGCACACTTAGAAAAACCTAATATTACACGTGACGGAATCCATCTTTGACATGAGACGTAATCAAACATGTCATGTAAAATTAAGTGCTCCGAGACTGAAAAGTTCGAAAATACGTTTGATTGAGATGAATTTCACGTCTATTATGACTCAATTTTATGTCAAAATTGACGCTCGTATATGTCAGTCTCAGAGCACCTAAATTTACATCCATTTTTCTAAGTGTGTGGACTTCCCAGAAGTTTTATACACAGCTAAAAAAGAGTAGTGTAAACTTCCGTTACTATGATGCACATAAATGGAGCGTCATAAATCATACAAATTTACATTATAAATCGTGTAAATTTATGAGACATGTCATGCAATATTCCATATATTGTATGCAACTTTCCACCTTTGTTTGCAACATTTATTGCAAGCTACTAGTTTACGTGAAAAGGAAGTTTACATGCATGCATGTTTGCATGCATGGATGTTTACATCACCAGTAAAATTCAGATTTTTTTAGTGTGTATGCTTACCTTAATTTCTCTAAATTGATCAAATGTTCCGATAAATTTTCTAATATATTTATATATTTATAATTCCCTGAAACTTCTAAAGTTTTCGGATCAATCATAGAATTCTCGGAATATCCCATAATTCTAAGGAACTCCTTGTAAGTCGCTGCATATTTCCTTAAGTTAATGGGATTTTTCTGATGTTATCTGATCGTCCTCGAAGTACTCGGAACTTCACTGAATATAATGAAACTATCTAAAAATATCAAAATTTCTAAGAAGTTCTCTGGAAATTCTTGAGAATATCGGTGCTTGCTTAAAGTTCTCGTCTTTTTTATTATTGGCACCTCGTTGATATTCTCTAATCAACTTAACTAAATTTTCTATTTTTTTAGATCTTGAAATTTCCATTATATAACACCCTTGAAATACTCTCACATTTTCCGGATGTTCCTATAATTTTTATTGCGTTCCAGAAATTTTCTCTGAGCAATCCGAAGTTTCCAAAATTCCGGTTTCTGTCATTTCCTTTACATTTTTAGAACTGCCCTTTAATTATCTGATCTGTCTTGATGTTCTCAGAGCTTCCCTAAAACTCTCAACTCTAATGAAGATCTCGGTTCTGCTTTAAAATAAATGGAATTCTCGGAACACCTTTAAACATCCCTGGAATTCTCTGGATTTCTGTGATGCTCCTGAAATATGTATGAAGCTTTCATAAATTTTCTGAAGGTCTCTGTACTGAATATTTTGAAACACCTTTAGGGATCTCGATTTTATTTCAGCACATCATGGAATCCTTCATTATTTCAGCACATCATGGAATCCTGAATTTGTCTAAACTCACGCTTAAAGATTTTTAACCCAATTCAATATTCTGGGCTAAAGTTTCGGGAAACTTTCCCTTAAGATCTCTGGAATTCCCCAAAGATCTAGCTTTTCTGAGATCAATGGATCTTCATTAAAGTTTCCACATTTTTGTTAGTACGAAACGTCAAGACATTAAACATGTTGTGATCTTAGACTTACTAAAAGTAAGTAAGTGTTCCACTTCAACATTTAGTGGATTTGATAGTAAAACTGTGTCTTAAAAACTGATTGCCATGTCGTTGCTGATGAACGTATGCTTTTAAAACATATTTTTAACACATTTCATAAATAGCATTCTTGTTATAAACTTGGAAATTAAGCGCCAAAGTTATGGAAAAAACCTGGAAAACTCAGGGAACTTTATTTAGCCAAATGAGTGGACATCCTATAGATAGAGAAGAACGATTAAACTTGAAAAAAAAACTCTATACAAGGTCGTCAAATTCGAAATGTTCAAAAAATACAACAAAATGTATTCAGAAGAGTGATCAATCTTGAAATAAATTCACGTTTAAAATAGTTTGGAATAGTGACTTACTACAAGAAAAAGTGGCTTTAGTGGCTTGGCCTTAAAAAAAAGTGACTTTTTAGTGACTGGCTTGAAAAAGTGGCCAAGTCACTAAAAAGTGAATGTACGGTAACCATAACAGACGTTAGCCATAATTTTGTTGTATTGGATTTTTTTGAGCCAATTGCAATGCAGTACCCGTTATATGTATTTTGTCAACAAGCCGAAAAATGTAGTGTTGCCTAAGCCGAACGGTTTTATTTTGAAAATACTATTATGATTCCAATGATTTTGGACCACCGAGAAGTAGAGAGGAATCATCTTCACAGCTAAGACTTCAATAATCTTAATTTTATTAAAAATTGTGAACGCATGGAGCGAAGATACATAATCTTCAAAGTCCGTTTAATCGAACGGCTTTGTGGTTTTGTTGCCGAAATTGAACCATGCCAAAGTCGAACGGCTACTGTACTCACAAATAATTTTTCACTTTAGAAAAATGCAATGGAAATGCAATTTCTTGCTTTGAGTCGACTCCTTCTTTAAACTATAACTTGTTTTTAACCGGATAAATACTTTTAAAAAAATTATCATAAAATACTCACAAATTATGTTGCTCTTGGAGTTGACTCCTTCTTTGTATCTTAAGCTGTTCTTTGACAGATAAAATTCCATCTGAAAATTCTCAAAAGTAATGTCTTTCTTGGATTTGACTCCTTCTTTACAGCATGAGCTAGTCTTTGGCAGATAGAATCCCATCTGAAATTTCTCAAAAGCAACATCTCTCTTGAAGTTGATTCCTTGTTTACAGCATGACCTGTTATTTGACATATTTCTTAAATGAAAAATTCAATTGAAGTATTCACAAATTAGTTTTTCTCTTGAAGTTGACTCCTTCTATATAGGATGAGCAGTTCTGTGAAAAATAAAATACACTCTCCCCCCGAAGAACGCGAACCCGGTCTACACGAATTCCATTTACGTTGGTTTACGAAGGAATCGCGACCTAATGATTGGTGAACAGAAGTTCGGAATTGTCTCACTACGCGGCGCTAGTATGCTTAAATTTGTGATTCCCTAGTTTATGTTATAACTTGAAATCCTTGCCAGCTAGAAAGTTGCTGCCTTGGGGGAAGTTGTTCAATGGATCAAGACTTAATAGTTGGTGGACAGAAGATCGGAATGAACCATGAAAAATCAAACAAAAAAAATAACAAAAAACAGACGCAAAATCATAAAATATAAAGCATAGAACATAAAACATGTAACATGTAACATATAGCATGTAATATGCAACATATAACATGTTAAATGTTACATGAAACATGTGACAAGTAACAAGAGACATGAAACATGTAAAATATGACACGTAACATATGAAATGTAACATGTAGCAAGTAACATAAAACATGTAAACTAAAACAAATAAGATGTCACACGTAACGTGTAACATGTAACGTGTAACAAGAAACGCGTAATATGTAACTTCAAACATGTAACATCACTAATTCAAACACACTACAAATTCCGTACTGCTGTCCACCAAACTTTAAGTCTTGGTCCACAGAACAACTTCGTCGAAGACAGCAACTTCCTATATCGAAAGAATATCAAGATATGATATAAACAAAGGGAATCAAATTTCAAGCACACTAGCACCGCGCATATCGCATAAATAATGAAATCACTAATTCAAGCACACTAGCACCGCGTAGTGAGAAAATTCAAAACTTCTGTCCATCCAAGATAAGTTTTTAATCCACTGAACAACTTCGCCGAAGAAAGCAACTTTTTAGATGGCAAGGATTTCAAGCGCCGTTTAGTGAAAAAAAATCCAAACTTCTGTCCATCACCGATAAGGTCTTGATCCACTGAACAATTTCGCCCAAGACAGCAACTTCCTAGATGGCAAGGATTTCAAGATATCACACAAACAACAAACAAGGATATCTCAAATTCATGTACACTAGCGCCGCGTAGTGAGAAAAATCCGAACTTCTGTCCATCAACCATCAGGTCTTGATCCACTGAACAACTTCGCCCAAGAAAGCAACTTCCTAGATGACAAGGATTTCAAGATATCACTAAAACAAGGGCATCATTAATTCATGCACACTAGTGCCGCGTATTGAGAAAATTCCGAACTTCTGTCCACCAACAATGAGGAATTGATCCACTGAACAACTTCGCTGAAAACAGTAACCTTCTATGTGTCCCGGATCGCGAGATATTCCATGTTGGTCCCTATTAGGTCAAATCCCATATGCTACGTGTACCGTAAAATGGGGTATATTTGATAATGCGGGTAACTTTGATAGTAGAATATAATGATTAAATTTACGCTCAACACTATTTCCGAACTGGAAATAGTGGTTCCATTTTGTAGCTTGCGATGTTACCTTTGATATTGTTTTTGCAGTATGTTTTACATATTTTCCAAATACCTCCAAAACATGTTTTTCTTGTTTTTCGCCTGATTGAAAAGGAACTTAAACAATCACTTATTAAATGTATTTCCTATATAGTCATGATAAATTCAATATTGTTTTTTTTTATTGCTTATGATGTTTCTGGTTATATACTCGTTCAAAGTTTCTTATTTCTTGATCAAAATTGTTTGCGATTCTCGCATGGTTTTCTAATTTCATCGAGTATTATCAAAGTAACCCCAAAACAAAAATCTGATGTTCGGTCATAAGACAATAAATAAAAAAAAATAGTGCAAATGCAAAAATTTCTGGTAAACATGTTACCAACCAATTGACTCTAGGATCCCCAGTACTTGTTTAAAAAAAAAACTAAAAATTTGAAAAACATACGTTGTTGTAAAAATATTTAGAATATTCTTTAAAAAAAACTTTCAAAGTAACCCCTTTTTCGGTACTCCATTTACGCGGTACGTATTACTCGCGCTCTTCGGGGGGAGAGTGTAGTTTAAAAAGTTCAATTGAAATGATCACAAATTGTGTTAATCTTGGAGTTGACTCCTTCTTTACAGCATGACCTGTTATTTAAAATATCACCAGTCGTAAAATGTGAATTTACAATGAATATATTATGTCAAGCGTACATCCAACAGCAAACATGTATTTGAAAAATGTTAGCTTGTTTGATTATAATAATTATGGCAAATGTCCATTATGGCTATCGTAAATTGTGACTAACGTCCACATACGAAAATATCAGTATGGCTAACGTCCATTCTGATACTCGTCTGTATGGCAAACATCCGTATGGCAAATGTCCGCATGGCAAACGTCCGTATGGCTAACGTTTTATGGCTCATGGGGTGTCATCGTTTTCACGATAGGCATTCAAATTCAATCAAATTGATTATGAACCAAAAAATGTGCTCATGGACTTTGGGACGTTCTAGTTTAAAATCATAGCAGAAGTCGGAGATGGAATCGGTATGTTTTTCGTGTTTGACTGCGACTCCTCATGTTCAAAATTGTATCTGACTCAGACTCCACTGCCCTTTCATTAAAATTTGCATTGAATCCTATTCAGGACTTCCTTAGAATTCAACTTAAAAAATGCCTTGGAATTATCCAATCAGAGTAATAAAATTAGTTGAAATCTGAAGACCCTCAGAGTTATTTAGAAAGCAACGACGTACTTTATTAAAGGAGTACAATGGTACTACCACAAACGAAGTGACAGACAGAGCGGCTCGAAAACTTTGGTGACGAACCTTCTATTGCAATTTTTCAGTGTACCACATGGCCACACTACTACTGGATTCCCAACTAACAATTTATGCTGCAGATTAGCTTATACAGCCAAAAATTGGCTTATACAGCTAATTTTTGCCTGTATAAGCTAGTCTGAAGCTAAAATTGTTTGTTGGGTTGTACTAGCATTTTCACCAAATGTACTAGAATGTTTTGGCTCTATCTCATTTTACTCTATTCAAAACTGAAATGCATAAAAAAAATGACAAAATTATACATTCTTTGCACACTGTCAAAGATCATTGCACAAAAAATCAACTTTTTTCAAATCAAAACAAAAATACTAGCCCATCTGGTGGCTGATGGCACAAGCTTCTAAGTTCATTATTTTAATTGATTTCTTCGCCAGTTAGTCGTCTGTCACTTCGTTTGTGATACTACAATCAACCGATGGAAACTAACAATTTTTAATTGGCTCACTATTCGATATGAAAGCTTGACAGATAAAATGAAGGGGTTCGTCGATTTTCCTATGTTTCGAGGGGTGTATCGATTAGCTTGGGACCGAAGATAGTACCAGAGCTGAGACAAAAAGTTGAGCACGTTTCTTCATGACCTTCAGGTCTTAGAGTTACCTCTATGCTACAATCATGTCTGTCGAAAGTATTATGGTAGCTTATGGTCTTTGTCTAGTAATACGCATGGGTACCCAGGTACATGCTTGTACACACCAACTGCTCATTTGTAAATAACAGTTGTACACACCAACTGCTCATTTGTAAATAACTTCACTCAGTTTTGGAAATTTGTTTTTCTGTAAAGTAATTAATAAATTAGGATCATAATTTACTATACCTATGCAAAGACTAGGTAAGGCTTAATATTTGAATCAACACCAATGAATTTTTACACTTACTGTCCGAGATGTGCAGTTAGCATTTCTCACTTCAATTTTATAATGCAAAAACAAATACAGTGTATTACTAGAATTAAAATCTACTTATTAACGTATCTATAACGAGCTTAAACTCTATTTTATCTACTGATTCAAAAAGAATATGTTTCGTCAACTGTGTGCAAAGTTATTAGCAATTGAGCAGTTCGTGACCAAAACTGTGTATGCTAAGCATGTCCAGGTACCCCGTCACTACGCGAATTTAAGGGCTATGACCTAATAATTATGGAGAAAATTAAGGGTACCAAAAATAATTCAGCGAACGACTAGAATATGTGGAGAATGATAATCAACGAACGGGAAAATCCACGCTGCTAGCAGCCTCTTCCGATGACGAAAACTCATCACTCGGTAAGTAGATAGGCTTATATTGTACAATGTGGTGTTAAGTTCCTCAATCATCTGGAGAAGAACCAGCCGATGAATAGCTAATAACCATTGCAATAAAACTTCATCTGGCTTCAATATCCATAATTCTGATGATAATCACGGTCCCCAGGTAGGTGAGACAACAGCGCGTGCGGTGGTAGGGATGGTGGCGGTGCAGTATAAAAGCCATATCTGGTTAAATTTAGGGTCAATGACAACGATGCTCGCACGCGGATGAAGCTGTGAATTATAAACGTTTTCCTCTTTATTACTCTGCGTGTGAGCATCAGCAGTAGTGGCTCAAGCGATTCTCGTAATGGTCACCGATTAGCCATCTAGCAAGAGGACTGCTGCATCACACAAAAAGGGCGGAGAAACCTGTCCGGTGGTGGTGTGTCGTCGTCTCATCTGCGCGAGGTCTAGAAGTTGAAAGATGTTCTAGTTTCAGGTCCGTGTTGGAAGCACGTACCTTCTCGACTAGTCGTTCACGGAGCGAGCTCGAAAAGGTGGAATTACCGTAAACCACAAAAGTTGATTCCAGTTGAAAGAAAAATAAGGGTAAAAAGTTAAACAAGAAGCCGTTTGAAAGATAAAGCGAAGACGATAGCAGAGGACCAAGTTTTATTTCGTTTTAAAACTAAGTTATTGCTGTTGATGACGGGTTTAATTTTCACTTCTGGTTTCGCAAAGTATATGTATTGCACTTCTTGACGGCCAGAGACGAAGTTGGCTAGGCTAGCAGCAGGTACAATAGGTGTCACCGCCTTGCCACCGCCGGCGGGGATGTGAGGCGTGGATCGTGTAATTTAAAGTTGACAAGTGTTGAGCAAATTGGAAGAAATGAAGATGGATGGAACAAGAATAGAAGGGATGCCGAAGGAAATGTCTCAGGAACATGACGATACAATTTACATTTATTCTTGTGGACTATCTACACACACTCAGTTTACTAAATTCAATGAGCTATAATTTATAGGCATACATTTTTCAATATTTTTTTCCGTCGATCTTGTTTTCCGTGCTGAGCACCAATGCTACCTACGCCAGGAAGGCAGCTCCCACACCTGGACCCTACCTATCGACCCATCAAACTCATGAACCGGGGACCAACGGCTTCACTTCCCTTCCGAAGAAAGGCGCGATCAGAGATGTTATGCCTCAGAACATCCCGGCGGTGCCGACTGGGATTGAACCCAGGCCTGCTGGGGTGAGAGGTAATCACGCTTACCACTACACCACCGGCGCCGCTACATTTTTCAATATGATGGTGCAATATTGCCGTATCCAGTAAGCTATTTAGAACAGAAAGAGCACGCAATGGAAAATATGATATGATTGGAAAACGAAATAACAAGAAACCAACATAGTAGGCACAGATAAACTACAATCAATTCAATAAACGAATGTTATGTAAGATGGGATATTACCTAGGATATTACGCACCACGGGATAATATGACCATTAGGATGGGTCATTATGATCATTTTTTCAGAACAATGTTTTTTTGGTTCCATTTGGGGTCTCAAACAACTGTGCAAAATTTGGGGACGATTGGTTGTAACCCGGCTTTACGCATTGCGTTTGAAATTTGTATGGAAATTAGTATGGGAAAACCTACTTTTTTGCATCTTTATTACTAGGGACCACAATTTTGCACAAACCACGCATCCAAATACTTTAAAATATAGCCCAGAAAGTGCGTAGCAACTTTGCTAAGGATGTATGGTGCTAGAATGTATCTAAAAAAAGTTATAGCTGCTCAAAGCCGGTGTACCAATGAAAGTCAGACTCCAAACTGAAATAACTTCGGAGTTTCTTATCTTATCGATTTGATATGTTCAGATGTATCTCATAGACATATTAAGTGATGAGATCTCATAGGCATATTAAGTGATGAGGGGGGGCTAACTATACCCCGCCCTTCCCTCTTTTAAATGGAAGTAAAGCTTCAAACTGCAATAAATCCGGTTTTTCTGATCTTGTCAAGTTGGTATCATATGTATTCAAAAACATGTGCTCAATTTAATAGGCGTAGTTAGATATGGGGGGGGGGCTTACTGTATCCTTTCCACCCCTCACTTATACCAATGAAAGTAAAGATAAAGACTAAAATAACTTCGGAGTTTCCCATCTCTCGAGTTGTTCGGATGGGTTATTCAAAAACATTTGCTCAATCTCATAAGATCTCATTGGATTGTAATTATTATATTTCAGTTTAATATATTCTACGATTTCTCAGCGTACTTTTTTCGATGCTGTTTTATCTCCTGAAGCAAATATTGTCAGAGTTGCGACCTATCACAATCACGGTCGCCAAACAGCTGATGGTAATAACGCTTTGTACATTCCTATCAATGCGTTGGTCGAAGCTCTCTCCATGACCATCCATCAAGTTGACGAAAGAAGTAAAAAGCAGCTCGACAGTGAGCATGCATAAGGGCGTATACGCGATGATCGATTCTCTTCATCGATTTTCTCTTTGCATTGCTACAGCTAAGCGAAACAATTTTCAAGAATTTGTTCAATGCAGAGTTGTAACAGGTTGTATTGGCTATCAGAAGCAACAGCAAACGCACCGAGAAACGTTAATTCTAGTGAGTTATTAACAAAAGAGAAAATCGACGAAGAGAATCGATCATCGCGTTTACGCCCTTATGCATGCTCACTGTCGAACTGATGAATGTCGTCTTCTGTTGTGATTCATCACCGATCTGGTCATTCCCGACAATCACGACACTCATCTGTGCTCGTTTTGAAGCAGTTGCTGCTTATGTGAGTGTGTTGGTGAGTGAACCCAACAGCTTCCGTTTCATGTTGCCTGCTTTGTTTGTAACTCACACAGTCGCGCCTGTCGAGACTAACTTGGAATACGTAGGCATTGTTTTCATTTTCTTCTGTCGTTTCGCTTTTTCTCATGATCGTACTGCAGAAGTCTTCACTGTTTTCGTTGTGCTTTTCATCATCAGCAGTGAGTGTAAAGTTTTGCTTGTGAGCAGCGACCATTACTGGTGATTGTTGTTTGCCATGGCTCTAACCACAGGAGTGGAACTTTGGATCAGAAAGTGGCTCCACTTGTCATTTGCGAACACTAGCGCACCTAGCGGTGGAAGGCATCTTCTGCCTGCAGTTAAGATAGGCAGCATGCTATGATAGTGTGAGTGCACATAGAAAGCCCGTGTGGAACGCTACCACAACACATCGCTTGTTGAGCAGAAAAACGAACACTTTTTGATTCAACGATTTGTTTGCACTTCTCCTTCTGTTCTGTGCTCTAACTCTCACTGCGTGACAAAACGATCTGTCAGCGATAGTCGGTTGATACGAAGACGAGTGTCACGTGAGTGTCATGTTATTTTGCATCACTGAATATTGCCGTTGAATTAGGTATCGGGTGGGTTTCTTGATAAGTCAAAAATTAGCCTCACCCCTCATTCAGCCATATCGTTGGCGACCATCAAGGAAGCAACTCGTTGTATCGCATTGACATAATCTGTATCATTACTCCGCTCGTTTGCCGGGTTTTGCATGAAGCCGGCCGAAATTTCGAAAAGGAATCAGCACTGTTAGAAATGACGTTTGACTTGGGAGTCCAACTGAAACGTAGCTCATTTAAAGATAGCCCAACCAACAAGCGGAATCCAACTGTACCTGTGTCTGAGACGAAACTGGTGAAGACAGTTTTCGTTTTCTCCTGTTTTTTTGATTTTTGATGTACGACTACTTCTTTTTTTTTCTATATGCGGGTGGCCCTAATGGCAGTTTAATATTTCAAATAAAAGCTTTAAAAAAAAAATTAAAATTGTTTGCGTTGTGTTTAGGTAAATTTGACAGTTAGACAATAGATTTAGCTGTCACTTTGCCGCAACGCGTCCGATCCGGATCTAATGTGCGTGGGCCTTAACAAATGAACGGACAAGTGGATATTAAATATTTACACTACAACGTGATGGCGTCTTACAATCAACTGCGAAAGCATTGACTTTTCAATGTCTCGGCATAAACTAAAACAATATTTTAACTCCATACGGAATCATAACTCGTAAGAAGTAAAAATAGAATAGCAGACAATTTTTTTTTATTCTTAAGAAAAACAAATCTGTATAGGTATATATTTGTACTAGTCTACATCGGTTGATGAAAATAAATAAACAACAATTTTTGTTTTAAAAACTGCATATAGTAAGCACCCCCCCCCCCCCCCTCTCAAACTACGCTTATAAGATTGAGCAAATGTATTTGAATAATTCAACCTGAACATATCAAATCGATAAGATGAGAAACTCTGAAGTTATTTCAGTTTGAAACTATTGATATGAGTGAGGGGATGGGGTATATTATTACCAGACCACCTCCCCCCCCCTCCCTCACCAACTACACATGTGAGATAGAGCTATTATTTTTGAATAATTCATCTGAACATACCAAATCAGTAAGATAAGAAACTCCGAAATTATTTCAGTTTGGAATCTGACTCTCATTGGTACACCGGTAGTGTTGGCAGAAAAAGGGATTTTTGGTGTTTAATTCAAACCATAAATATTTGAATTGTTATAACTTTTTTTAGACACATTCTAGCACCGTACTTCCTGTGGCAAAGTTGTTAGGCACTTGCTCGACTATATAAGTACATACTAAGTTGCACTGTTCATGCTAAATTGTGGTCTCTAGGTTGGTTGGTTTTCCAATACTAATTTTCATACACATTTCAAACACAATGCGGAAAGCCGAGTTACAACCAATCGTCCCCAAATTTTGCACAGTTGTTTTGGAGTCCCATGGAACCAAAAAAGGGTTGTTCTCGATTGATGAGGTAAAGTTTGCGAATTTTCCATGTAACGATGACCGACTCTAATGACCATCTGCTTTTTCTCATATGTTTTTGAAAACCATTCTTTTATACGCAGAGTTTTTTTTTTCCTGTGTCGTGGACATTTACCACTGCGACCAGTGTTGTTGTGGTGTATCCTTTTTTTACTATTTGACGTGTGTTTTCATTATCAACCACTATTTAGAGTGATCTTCATCATTGTTCATCGACATTATCCCAATATGGAATTGCACTTCGAATGAAGTATACAACTTTATTGGGTATACTGGTCCAAATTTCTTCAGGTACGGTGAGTCCTTAATCAAGAAATCTGTATCGTTTATTAAATAGTGCAGCACAATCACACAATAAATGTTCAGAGCTTTCGCTCTCCAAGTTACAAAAGCGACATCTATCGTCGCTAAGCTTTCCATTTTTTTTTATTATATTGACTAGGACAATGTCCTGTTATTCATCCAGTGTGGGTGCTTAAATCTGTTTTGAAAAGATTGAGTAACCTTTGCGTACTCAAAACGTCGGGCTTAATGAATCGTTTGGATTGCCACTGTTGAGGTTTTATTTCAATTGGATTGTACCTTGTTTTTCCCAGTTCTTCAACTCCATTTTCAGATTTGAAGCCGATAGACCAATAAACGGTTCGGGACCACTAAATTGCTGGGATGAGCGAAGCTTGCTAATTGATCAGCTTTTTCATATCCTTCCATGCCGCAATGACCAGGAGCCCAAAATTGATTTACCTTAAGTCGTTAGGACAATTTCTGAAGTTGGTTATAGAATTTCCACACTAACTTTGAAGTGTAGATCATTGATTTAAGGGCATTCAAATATCGCAAATATCTCTGCTTGGAATACTGTTGGCCATTTACCTATTGATACAGAACAGTTAATTCCGGAGTCTGTTATTCCTGCCCCTACCCTGTTATCCTGTTGTGAGCCATTCGTGTAGAATGTTTAATTTAATTAACGGTCCTCCAGTCTCCCAGTCGTTACGTGTTGTATTGAATACATTGAATAGATGGTTGAATTCATGTATTTTTGCCATAAAATCTTCATTATTTAATAATAGTGGACTTAATTGAATCTCTTTCAAACTGCTAATATGATTTTTAAGATCTCCCTCGAAGAGCTCTTTTGTTCATCTGAGTCTGAGAGCATTCTTTACTGCATCCAGTTGAATTAATTGATGTAAAGAAAGAGTTATGGAGGTAGTGGCCAACCTCTGCAGTTTTTCAAATCTTTGTTGAGCTGTTTTTTGCACTGTTTTTGGCCATCAAACTAGTGATGCATAGATTGTTCTTGGTTTTACTATAGTCGAATAAATCCGATGTAACATTTTCGGTTTGAGTCCCCATTTCTCGCGAAACGTCCTTTTACTAATCCAAAGAGCATTGGTTGCTTTTTTTATACTTGTTCTAAATGTACATTACAATTGAGTTTACCATCTAAAGGAGTGCAGTTTCGAACCCCTTTGGATACGGTTGTGTTTTAAGTTTGTTCTCTGTTTTGTGCGTGCGTTCGCTTTCATTTTTTTTTTTTTTTTTTAACTCTTTATTTGTTCCAAATTCAAAATAAATTACATTTCATTTTTAACCTAGGTGCTCCAGTTACTACAGTAACTTACCAGCCTTAATTGTTATGATATATATCTAAGTGTTTTTACATTGTTCCTGTCTTGGCAATTCAGTATTTTAAACAGGTTTTTTAAACCTGCATGTCAGTATAACAATTGATAGCTTAAAACTAAATAACTAAAACTAAATCTTATCTAAGTATAAAGGGAATTAATCGTTGCAATTGAGGATTGTAACGATTTTTGCCGGAAATTATTAATTATTTTGTTGGACATTTGTGCTAAAGTCTCAACATTCGAAATTCTATGTACTTCGGTAGTACTGTACCAGGGAGGCAACTTCAAAATCATCTTCAGAATTTTGTTCTGAATCCTTTGAAGTGCTTTTTTCCTGGTAGTGCAACAACTAGACCATATTGGCACAGCGTAAAGCATGGCCGGTCTAAAAACTTGTTTAAATATTAGAAGTTTATTCGTCAGGCAAAGTTTGGATTTCCTGTTTATAAGAGGATACAAACATTTTATATATTTGTTACATTTGGCTTGAATGCCCTCAATGTGATCTTTAAAAGTTAATTTTTGGTCAAGTATTAATCCAAGATATTTCACTTGGTTTGACCAGGAAATTGGAACTCCGTTCATAGTGACTATGTGACTACTACTAGGTTTCAAAAATGAAGCTCTAGGCTTATGTGGAAATATTATAAGTTGAGTTTTGGAAGCGTTGGGAGAAATCTTCCATTTTTGTAAATAAGAAGAGAAAATATCTAAACTTTTCTGCAGTCTACTGCAAATAACACGAAGACTTCTTCCTTTAGCGGAAATGCCTGTGTCATCAGCGAACAAAGATTTGTGGCAACCCTGAGGCAAATCAGGGAGGTCCGAAGTGAAAATGTTATACAATATAGGCCCAAGAATGCTACCCTGAGGAACTCCTGCTCTAACAGGTAGTCGATTAGATTTGGAATTTTGATAATTTACTTGAAGAGTTCTGTCAGTTAAATAATTTTGAACTAATTTCATAATATAAAGTGGAAAATTAAACTTTTTCAATTTAGCAATCAAACCTTCATGCCAAACACTGTCGAATGCTTTTTCTATGTCTAGAAGAGCAACTCCAGTTGAGTGGCCTTCAGATTTGTTTGAACGAATTAAATTGTTAACTCTTAAGAGTTGATGAGTAGTTGAATGCCCATGGCGAAATCCAAACTGCTCATCTGCAAAAATTGAGTTCGTATTGATGTGAAGCATCATTCTATTCAAAATTATCTTTTCAAAAAGTTTACTTATTGAAGAAAGCAAACTTATTGGACGGTAGCTAGAAGCTTCAGCTGGATTTTTATCCGGCTTCAAAATTGGAACAACTTTTGCATTTTTCCATTTATCAGGAAAGTATGCCAAATGGAAACATCTGTTAAATAATTTTACCAAGAAAGACAAGGTACTCTCTGGGAGTTTTTTGATGAGGATATAGAAAATTCCATCATCACCTGGAGCTTTCATATTTTGAAAATTTTTAGTTATAGACCTTACTTCGTCTAAATCAGTCCCCCAGGAATCATCAAAAATATTTTCCCGAGAGAAAATATTCAGAAAATCCCGAGCAACCTGATTCTCAATAGGACTAGTAAGACCCAAACTGAAATTATGGGAACTCTCGAATTGCTTAGCAAGTTTCTGAGCTTTTTCCAAATTTGTGATCAAAATTTTACCACCTTCTTTAAGCGCTGGAATAGGCTTTTGAGGTTTTTTCAAAATTTTTGTGAGTTTCCAAAAGGGTTTGGAACTCGGGTCTAATTTAGAAATATTATTTTCAAAAGTTTTGTTCCTCAGGGCAGAGAATCGCTTTTTAATTTGTTTTTGCAAATCACGCCAGATAACTTTCATGGCAGGATCGCGTGTTCTTTGATATTGTCTCCTACGGACATTTTTAAGACGGATCAAGAGCTGAAGATCATCGTCTATTATAATTGAATCGAATTTAACCTCGCATTTTGGTACTGAGGCAGCTCTTGCTTCAACTATAGAAGTAGTCAGAGATTCAAGAGCATAATTAATTTCATCTTTGGTTTGCAAAGGAATGTTTGGATCGAAGTTATATTCCATAAATGTTCGATACTGCTCCCAATCAGCTCTATGGTAATTGAAAGTAGAGCTGTTGGGATTACAAATTATTTCTTGGGATATTTCAAAAGTTACTGGAAGGTGATCAGAACCGAAGTCAGCATGGGTAACCAATTGGCTACAAAGTTGACATGAATCAGTTAAGACCAAATCAATAGTGGAGGGATTTCTTATAGAAGAAAAGCATGTTGGGCTGTTTGGATATTGAATAGTGTAATAACCTGCAGAACAATCATCAAACAGAATATTACCATTGGAATTGCTTTGAGCATTATTCCATGAGCGGTGTTTTGCATTAAAATCACCAATAATGAAGAATTTAGACCTATGACGGGTAAGTTTCTGGAGGTCACCCTTGAGAAAATTCTTTTGCTGGCCTACGCATTGGAATGGCAAATAGGCAGCTATAAACGTAAGTTGTCCAAATTTTGTTTCAACAGAAACTCCCAAAGTTTCAAAAACTTTGGTTTCAAATGAAGAAAGAATTTTATGTTTGATTCGTCTATGAATAATGATGGCAACGCCACCACAGGGTCCATCAAGACGATCATTTCTATAAATCAAGTAATTTGCGTCCTTCTTAACCTTATGGGCAGGTTTAAGGAACGTTTCAGTTATAACGGCAATATGCACGTTATGAACTCTTAAAAAGTTAAATAGCTCGTCTTCATTATCTTTAAGAGATCGAGCATTCCAATTTACAATATTTAATGCTTTAAAATCCATTACTGAATTTTAAAGTCATGACAATATTATTTGCAAATTTTACTCCAGTTTGAATAGCATCAAACATGGAGTTAGATTTAAGCATATCAGAAATCATGTCAATTAATGAATTCTGTAAAAATTCCATTTTGGGGGCAGTAATGCTTCCTAAGTCAAAATTGTCAAAATTTCCGTTAGAACGTTGGTTAGTATTTTGATTTCTACCCGCTGCAATAGCAGCATAGGTAGCTCCATTAACTCGCTGAACATTGTTAGCAGCGAGGGGAGTAGGTACAGATGAAACATTTGAAGCAGGGGAGATATTTGTACCTACGGGTACGAATGTAGAATTTGTTCCTCGCTGACCGTTGTTAACAGCAGAGGAATTTGTACCTGGTCGGAAACGTGGAGCGTTTCCTACCTGACGGTTAGAACGAGATTGTAGGATCGCTTTGCGAGTCTTACATTCCCAAAAATTGGATTTGTGGTTTTCACCACAATTTGAACATTTAAATTTCTTAGGATCTTCCTTCACAGGACAGTCGTCCTTTGCGTGAGAGGAATCACCACAATTCATGCATTTAGCTGGCATGTAGCAATTTTTAGTTCCGTGACCCCATCCCTGGCACTTACGGCACTGGGTGAGGTTTTGGAAATTTCCTCCAGTCTTCCTGAAGTGTTCCCACTTCACTCGGACATGGAGCATAAGGCTAGCTTTTTCTAAGGCCTTAAGGTTGTTTAGTTCACTAGACTTGAAGTGAACTAAATAAAAATCATTAGAAATCCCGTTGCGCGAATCGCCAGGACGGGATTTCATTTTCATTTTGATTACTTGGAGTGGCACAACTCCAAGTAATTTTGCCAGTTCATATTTGATCTGATCCAGGGATTCACCACTGGGCAGTCCTTTCATGACAACCTTGAACACACGTTCAGTTTTGGTGTCGTAAGTAAAAAATTTGTGCTTCTTCTCAGTAAGATACTTGAGAAGACATTTAAATCCGTCCAAGGTTTCAGCCAATACACGGCATTCACCCCGACGTCCAATTTGTAGTGAAAACTTAACTTTCACGAAATTCAAAAGTTCCATGCGAAGAGCATGGAAATCGGTAGTGGTTATCACAATAGGGGGAATCTTTTCCTTCTTGGCATTAAGCCGGGAAAGTTTACTAGAATTTTTCTTGGATGATGGATCATTCTCATCATCCGTGAGCAAATCAAATTGATTACTCAAATTAATTTCATCAGAAGGGGCGTCAAGAGTTTGCCCCTTTCTTTTGCGTTTAGGCGCCATGGCGGCAGTAAATTTTTATCCAGTTCGACTTCCAAGCAGATTACTATAAGAATCTGAAGGATCGAAGAGGAATTTTCCAAATCGATATCCAAGAAGGATTACCTCGGGTAGGGTCCAAACAAGGATCGAAGAGGAATAAGAGTTGGAACAAGGTAGAAAATTTTTACAGGTTGAGCACTGAAAAGTGCTGTTTAAATTTGTTGTAGCTTTAGGTAGTAGTAACACTTCCTTCAGCAAAAAGCAAATAGATCCGCACGGCAAGAGAGCACGATGCGGACTGGCGTTCGCTTTCATAGTTTTTGGCTGCATTTGCCGGATAAGCGCTGGTCTCCCGGATGGTTATAAGGGAGAACAGCCTATAATGCACCTCTGGGGTAAAATGCCCACTCATAGAAAAACAGCTATAACTTTTCCTCAGATGCAACTACACATAATTGTGATTTCATATCTTCCTCCTTAAAGATGGATGTTTAAGATACACATACTTTGATAGCTGACAAAATGGGGTCATTGCTGTATAATTATTCTCTTTTTTCAGCCTTCATTCAGACTGGATCTTTTGATTTAAATTATTTAAGTTTTCTTCCAGCTCTTTGATAACAGAACATCATTAGATTTATACTGTAATGATTCACTCTTACAGCTTTCACCCTGGTTTTGTCTGTTGATTTGATTTTTTTTAATTGATTTTCAGCTCTTTGGTGTTGGCAGTCACGGGCGGTCAATTTTGCTCATGCTCATGCTCAAAGTTTATTTTAAGCTTTTCGATTATGGAACGTCTTCAGATTTATATTATAATGATTCACCAGGCAAATCCAAGTATAATGCATGATACTAATTCAATTAAAACCATGGTCGCATCACTTATCAAGATGAATCCTGATCCAACGAACCCAACTTACTAACAAAATTTCCTTTCCTGTGTTTTTAGTTGGAGCGGGGTAAACACGGCCCACAAACAACAAAGGTCACTCTAGTATTCCTTAACTACTCCCACCTGATTGCAAGGACGTGGCCGGCGCCGTTATTGATCAACTAGGCTATTTACAATAGAGTTTACTATCTAAAGTTACTCCTAAGTATTTAACTTCCAAAGAATATTTTAATTCTGTTCCTTCCAAAGTTTTGAAAATAAGACTTTTCGTCTTTTTGTAAAGAATAAAAAATTTAGGATTTATTTTCAATCCTTCATTTTTGCACCACAGTGTAGTTACATTTAATGCCATCTGCATTCTGCTTGAAATGATTTCATCAAATTTTCCACGGACTATTATCACTATATCATCCGCAAACCCAATAATTTCAAACCCTAGCGATTCAAGACTAATAAGAAGCTCATCTACTACTAGCGACCATAGAAGAGGAGAGAGAACGCCTCCTTGAGGACAGCCTTTATCAGCTGTTACCTTTATGGTTGACTCTCCAAGATTTGATGATATTTCACGATTCGATAACATTTCTACTATCCAATATATTATCCAATATATACGCAGAGTTACTAGACTATCATTTGAAAAATTGTTCAAATCAATTGGTCTTCAATCATTTTCATGCATTGTAGTGGATGCCACTAGTGAATGAATGTTCTGAAGTGAAGCTGTGAAGTGAAGCTCTGAAAAAATATTTGGTACAGGTGCTGGGACAAATTTTAATTTTTCTAAAAAACTTTACTCTACACTATTTTTTTTTTCTTTTTCTTTTATTATAGTCACTTTAACACTATTGGGTCATTCGTGACTTGTCCGGGGTGGGATTTGAACTCGTGACTTTGGCGTAAGAGGTATGGATGTTAACCACTACGCTGGGGTCGCCCCTCTACACTAATATTTATACTACTACACATAGAGAACTGCTTTTAGAAAGCAATTACGGCGGAGAAGATGGACACCTCTATCTAGCTCAGGAATTTCATGAACCGACTCCTGCTGGCTGTGATCCCGATCCGGTTGAGGAAATCTCTTGGCTTGAAATTGTGTCGATTTCCCTGGGCATAGTGGTACCCCACTTTTAGCACCAATAGAATCAATAAAATGCACCCTAAAAAATCAATAATTTATCCAGAAAAAGCAGGCTGATGTCCCAATATTTAAGTTGAACTGCTCAAACAAAATGTGGAGACACCATGAATAAGTGAAATTGCACCAGTAAAATTAAAAAAAAGTCTCAATAAAACAAGGGAAATGCAGTAAATGTTAGTAAAATGGCATGACAATCGGAAGAGGAGGATCCATTGTGTGCTAAGGAGGATCAGGTGAATCACGAAATGATTCACGACCCACGGATTGGATGATCAAATTAACATGGTGAGACCGGTCCAAATACTTTTACAATTAAAAGAACTTTTTGAAACTGGAAGTGTGTGTGCAATACTAAAAGCAAATTGATAGAGGTAATACATACATGCGGGGCTTATTGTAAGTGAAAGTAACTTCGGAATAGGCGTGACTCTCCAGACATTCTGAAATGGGTTGCTGGATCTTCAATAGAGCTCTCCCGGACTAAAGCTGTCTGCAATGACCATAAATGCGACATTGTAGGGAGGGTTCTTATAATAATACTCCCGGCCAGTGGAGGTTAGAGGGAATACACACAAAATTCTAGAGAAATTGGTGCGATAAGTGAATTCTAAGGAGAATTTCAAAGTAGATCTGAGTACAATTACAAGTGAATTATGTGAAAAATTTAATGATAATTCCAATTCCAAGAAATTTCCAAGGGGCTTTTCAGAAAAGTTTTCACAGAATTTCGAGGAGTAATCATAGGAAAATTTTAAACTCCATAGGACTAAAGAGGAACTTTCAATTCAATTTCTGAACAGAATTCAAAGTGAATTCAAAGGATAAATCGATATGGAGCCAAATCATCAGGAAAATAGAAAAAAATTATATTAAGCCTGAGTAGATAAAACGTGTGTTGATTTATTTTTGTCCACTACTGTATGTACTGCACCAATAGTAAGTTTTTTTTCACACTATTGAAATTAAATGAGGAGCATACATTAAAATAAACAGAACTCTCTTGATCTAATCGAAAAAAAAACAGGCTTAAGAATGTATCTTCCGAAGCCTGTAATGTTACTACTTAATACCGCCAATGATGCAATCCCTCAACCCGCTGCGAAGTTTATAAGCACTTGAATCGGGGAACCTGCTACTTCCTCAAAATTCCAAAACGAACCGTCGGTCAAAAGACAAGTTTTTTTTATGATCCACACAAAAAATCAGCCGGTGAGCCGGTTAAGGGAAAGCAAACCATTTAAATACAGGTAGGGATGCGATGGCCGAGCAACGGGGAGGTCAGATTTTTATGATTCCTCCAACAACCTGTTTTCGCGCAAGAACAGATCCACCCGGCCCCGGCCGGGTTTACTTGCGGCCCCTATTCGGGGAAAGAACGCCGAAACAAAACAATAAAAGGAGAAAAGCCAAGATCTCCACAGACCCCCTGGATGTTACGGTGGGTATTTATCAAGTTCATTAATCATCGAAAACACAAAACGCGAGATCCCAAAAAAGCTCGCGAGCTGCGACGCTGACGGACCGGGAATTGGTTACATAAAAGGCGCTAATTATGTATTTTAAAGTTGCACTTTTTTGGCAGAGCTAAATTCCTTCAGGAGTGTGTTTCACGAGATCATTTTTCTTTCAGCAGATTGTCAGCAGACCTTGTTCAAAGGCCGCTCCATTGACGATGTAAAACGGTGCGATGGGAGTGTTTATAACACCTTTTTGCTCCTCTCCAAGTACCTTGGTTGTTAGGTTATCATTAGCTTCATCATCATCTTTGCAACCGGTCGACACGGCGAGCAAGGCAACCAATGGCGTGCACAGAGTGTACCTATTTTATGATCCCTACTTCTGGAATCCCTTTTCGCTAATTTCTGAAAAACACGTTTGAATTTCATGCCCCTTTCTTGGAATATTCTGCACACATTAACGTGAAAGTCTTTAACGGTGTACAGGAATGGAATGTGGGTTACAAATTAAGAGATCGTAGCTTTTAATTTTAATTGTCGCTCATTTGCTTATTCAAGAACCAGTTATACTTTTTCAGCTCGAAAGGGAGACATCATACAATCTTCTCATGATTCATACTCACAATATCATTCAGCATATCGGCCAGCAGAATCAGCTTCAGCTTGGACAGCTTCGTCCGGTAGACATTCTTCTCTGACACTGGCTGTCCGCTACCAGTGGATTGAGCTCCCACTGAACTAGCATCCTGTATCGACCTCGGCCTTGGTAGGGCCACACTGGTGGGCACTGCCATTCCCGGTGGCCGCCTTAAAAATAACACTGCACCACCACTGCTACCGCCAACACTTCCGGTAGCGACGACTGACGACGTTACAACATCGGAACGGGACACTAGAGTCCCGGCTCGTACGACGACGGTCAGCAGCGAAGCGCTTAAAATCACTAATAATCGCATTATCGCTGGTAGAATTTGCATCTCATTTGAATTCTTGATGGTGAGAGCGATTTCTTTTTATCGCTTGCTCGCTTGTTGATCTTTAACTTTATTATCGAACGACCGCGAATGCGCTCTGGGTAGAACGCGACAAGACCACAGTGTGAGCGACGGACACCAAGTTTGTTTAACCCGTCGATGAAGAGCTAGCAGAGCTAATGGGAAAATAATCCAGAATCTAGGACAGAACGGCAATTAGGAACATGGAACCCGATAGCAGTCGTGCTCTTTTGGTTCTTTTGTCGGGGTTTTCACGTGCGTCATGACAATCCTCGTTGTGGAGAAATTGGACATCTGCCACAAAAGCTGAACATTAGGATGTAAATGTTGCAATACAGAATAGAAGATCAGGAACGACGCTGCGCTGAATCGGTCATTAGGCCGACTTTCGGAAAGCGTGAAGCGTTTTGACCTTGACAACCCCTTTAATAGTTCGTTCGAAACAAAGTCTTCATATTTCTGAGACCGAAAAAAATTCAAAATTCAAATTTTCAGATTCTGGAACATGTAATCTAAACTAATCTAATCTAATCTCCCACTAACGCAGCCATGAAAGCATCCTGGAAAATGATGACTTCTTGAATGTGTCATAGTTCTAGGAAACTGCAGGCCAACTACGCAGCATGCGCGGCATAGAAGATTCCAAGAAATTGAGTGGTATCAGAATGAGTATCTAAGACCACTACACAACTTGAAATCGAGGGAAAGAAGAAAGCAGTTCCAGGCAGTGATGCCACATATACAGATTTATCTGTAATCATACAGATTTTTTTCAATATTTTGATACAGATATCTGTATATACAGATTACATATTTTTGAAAAATATACAGATTTTTAAGATTTGTCAAATAAAGGAATTGCAAATGATAACTTGGCTGTGTAAAGTTTATTCTATTGAGCCTGTACATCTTTATTAATTCCGATAAATAATCGTTTCTTCCTTTTGAGCAGCTTGAATTCAATCTGAGCATCAAAAGAGACGAACCAGCTAAAGACTGAAAGTCTTTATAATAAAGCAAAAAAAAGTAATCTAAGCATCAATCCCAGATTGTATTTTTCACTAAATAAATTATTATTGTTTTAGCTTCGAATGGACTCGGAATCTTTTGAATGGACTTCTGATGCTCGGATGTTCTGATTTCTCGTTGGAAGGAATATTAGTTTCCCTTTCTATTTGTTTAATTAACCATGTCACATGGTGACAGATACGAAGGTTAATTATATATATTTTTTGTCAACTCGATAAACAAGCCATTTTAGAAAACCCACAAAGTGGGTAATTACAGTTTGTGAGTCGAAAAATCAACTGGATATTTTTATATTTAAAAAGCGTAACTACAGAAATAAAGAATATTGCATGCAATTCGACTAAACTTCCTTCAAAGTTCTGTGTTATGTTCAATGTCCAGATAAAGGTCTGCGTAATCTGAGACATAAATAAATCAAATTCTAGGGAATTGTTATAGTTACTTCATTATTGAATATTTCAGTCGGAAACAGATTTGTCTCTTACAACTGGTACTTAATGTTTTGTATTTTCAGACAGTAGAAGAAATACAAAACACTACAAAAAATCAAGATTGTAGGATTTCAAGATTATTAAAATAGACAAATTCTTTAGAAAGCAAACTTTAGTAATTTTTCATGATTATAAACATTGAACAAACTCCTTCTGAACTATGAATTTGCTCAATGGAGATTTACGTAAATCCGCACTGAGACCGTAATATAGAAATTATACAGATTTTTGTCAGCCAGATACAGATTAAAAAGATTTTTTGCGATGAAAATACAGATTGAATTTCGAAAAAAAGGCATCACTGGTTCCAGGTAGGAGTTAGATCAGTGTTCACTCGGCTGTCGACAGAAGCAAGCCACTCTCGATGTGTGTCACGCGATCGTCTGTTTACTCGGCAGCAACCATTGTGTCACAGTTCGGAGTGGAACTTCGGATCAGAAAGTGGCTTCACTTGTCATTTGCGAACACTAGCGCACCTAGCGGTAGAAGGCATCTTCTGCCTGCAGTTAAGATAGGCAGCATGCTATGATAGTGTGAGTGCACATAGAAAGCCCGTGTGGAACGCTACCACAACACATTGCTTGTTGAACAGAAAAACGAACCACTTTTGATTCATCGATTTGTTTGCACTTCCCCTTCTGTTCTGTGATTGTGTGGTCCTCCTCATTGTTCTTCATCAGCAGTTCTTTCAGTCGATGCGTCGTCGACTTTGGAAACCAACCGTTTAGTGATGAGTGTGTGAGTGCTGACCACTTTTTGCGTCCATTGCTGAAATGGAAGCGCTCTGCCCTTCGTTGGCGATATTGCCATACAATGAAAACACTGGAAGCGGATCTCATTCTGATGGAGGAGGATTATTGGATAGCGGAAGATAAAGTGTTTGTTGTATTGTACCTTTTGACTATAGTTTTAAGATGTTTTATATAGTAAACAAGAGTGCTCGGCTCTGTAGAGTTAATTCAGTTGAGCCTTATAAAATAAATCGATAAGCAAAAAAAGTAGAATTAGAAGTATATAATAGTTTTTAAGAAACAAAGAATTACATATGTTAAAAAGAAAAAAAATCATGTTTCTAGATCGAAGATTAATATTTAAGCAATTGAACTTTGGAGGATTGCCTAGGTTTCAGATTTTAAAAAACTGTTTTTGGCAGTTCTATTCATTTTCTAGGAAATTTTTACGAAAATTATTCTGGAATTTTGAGGAAAGTTTAAATGAAATTTATGGTTTAATTCCGAGAAAAATGTCAAGGCGAATTTGGAGATAATTCTGGTAAGAATTCAAAGACTGACGATGATTCTTAAAGAATTGTCTAATTGTAATTGTAATTTATTTAAACTACGATACCCTGCTGGTAGAACCTTTTATCAGGTCTGTGGAAAACTCCAAAAGAATTCAGAGGATGGTTTCACGGGACATTCGAGAAGAGTTCCTTGCAAATTCAAAAGACGAACTTTGTTTAGGTGAGTCCAAAAGGAATTCGAAGCCTAATTCCATGGAAATATTGGGAGCATACTAAAATAATGCTAGGGAAAAATTTCTTTGGGAATAGTGAGGTGAGTTCCAACTGTATTTTAACGTGCAATTTAATGAAATTCTGAGCCCAAGGGAGCTTTAGTAAGAATTCCAATGGAGTTCTGACTTGATTTCAAATGTAATTTCAGAAGAATGCTGATTGTGGGGAGAGGCGTAGCATAGGGCAGTAGGGCAAGCCAGTGGTGAATTAACCTCTGGTTATTTGACACGCATTCATTCCACTCATCCATTCCATTTCAAGGAGATACTTTCAAATAAGTACTTTTGTAAATAATGTGTTCAATAGTTAATTTATTATAACTACTTTCTCACCCACTCAAGCAAATTGCCACCATCATGTATGAGAATTTTTCTCAATGCTGTTTTTATAAGAATCTGCAGCTGATTTTATGATTTACACACTTCATGTAATGGCATAGAAATTTACTGAAATAACATTATATTGGAAAATGTGACATTCCTGAGGATAATGGACTGCTTACTTGAATTGGAGCTCAGGAAGAACTTCGTTTTCTTAAAAGAATGTTCTGATTATCTAAGGTCGCAGTAGTGTTTGATGGAATTTGGCACGCTTGATTTTCGTAGACAAAAATCAACAAGCAAACAACTTCGGTTGATTTTGCAAGCTGTGATATCGCAGCTCAATAACTAATCATAAATCAAGCTAACAAAACTCACCAGCTGCAAATCTCACCAAACTGTGGTGAGATTCAGTTTAATGATTTTTGCTTTACAACCGAATGCAACCAAAACTACCTTAAGGTTCAATTTACTATGATGCTTTTTGGAAAATTTCAAAAGCAGTTTTTTCCAACGCATTATTTCAGATTGAAAAAAGCTCGCACTATTCGATTCCTTTTGATATTTTACACAAAATAACGCGAGTTTTTTGCTATCTAAAATAATGCGTCGAAAAAAACTGCTTTTGAATTTTTTAAAAATGTCTCAAAGTAACCTTAACGGCTTGCAGCACTCCCTTCGCGTCTGCCATCGGTGAAGATTAAAAAGAGATAGCAAACTATGCTTCCTCTTTCTAAGAAAACGATGTGCAATGGACTCATTTTTGTGTCGAGTCAACTCTCAGCTTGATTTTTGCACGTTGTGAATTGTCTCGCAATATCAAAGGAGCTTGTCAAATCAATATCAAGCATGATATTTTGTTCCAATATCACGCGTGATATTGCGAGCCCATGAGAGCGGAAAAATATCATTTGGTTTCTGATTTTGCCAACACTGATTGTTTGTGTAGTTCATCAAACCTCTCAAAAGTTCTTTTAAATAGCTTCGGTGTTTCTTTTCATTAGCTCCCTGATTATTTTGCAGTTTCTTTGAGAAGTTCAGATAGCTTCAAAGATGTTTAGTAGGTTCCAGGGTAGTTTTAACAATTTAAGATAAGTTTTCAGTATTTCAAAGAAGATCAGCGGGCTTTTTTTCCTTGCCAGGTTTTTTCATCACTGCGACCATTTTTCTGATGCATTGTGATGTACCTAGCTAAAAGAGCTCATTGCAAGACAGCCTATATTACGTGATATAGGCTGTAATGTGAACGGGGTATAATCATAGAGGTAACTCTAAGACCAGAAGGTCCCGAATAAACGAGCTCAACTTTTTAGCTCAGTTCTGGTACTATCTTCGGTCCCAAGCTAATCTATTCACCCCTCGAAGCATAGGAAAATCCACTAACCCCTCATTTTATCTGTCAAACTTTCATAGCGAATCAAAACAAACATAGTGTAGTATTGGAATTTATACTAGAATGGGGTACGTTAGTCGATTTGCTTGGGACCAATAGGCAAGTCAATTAGTGAGCCAATTTAAAATCGTTAGTTTCGTATTGATTGTTGGTATAATGTTGGCCTATGGATCTAAGATTGGGCCCATCGCTAAAAATCTGCTGTTTATCAATTTTATCTAGATGAACGCGTCTTTGGGACAATACTAATGGATATTTTTGGTCGCCATGTCAAAGGGCTTCTATCAGTCCCTTGTTGAAGAACTAACGCCTTTTGTTGAAAATTACCGGACAGCAAATGTTCCTTTTCTATGCCACAGAAGCGACTTACATCATCTTGAAGTTTTCCAATCAGCTTCAAGTGATAACAGCTCGGACCAGTGCCTGTTTTTATCATATACCATCACACGCAAGGAGTAGCGCTTCAACCCAGTGTGGATGAATTGCGTTCGTTTCGAAAAATCTTCGTTGTCACGTACGAGCAAAACGAACAAATGAGTTCATTATACATCAACGAATACGCGTTTGTTAACATTCACCACTGCTTAATTATCCAACCCAAAATTATCAAAATCAGAAGCGATTCTCAAAAGTAAAACGTTCTACAGCTCTATATTTGTGTATTATGAACATAATCATTCTGCATTTGATCCTCAAAATCATTCCCATCAAGATGAAGATGAATATCGATATTGACAACAACACAGGCGATAATAATCATCCTGCCACGAACGAACAAAAACAAATGTTGACTTCGATACTCAGAGGTTGCCTTGATCAAGAGAATGTGTTTATGTCAAAATTCAAATTCATGCAGATTGTTGGTCTATCTGTAAAGGTTGTCTTCGTTTTCAGCTAAGTTGAGTGTAGAAGGAAAGGTTTTTTATCAGCACTGGCTCGGACAATGACCTGTTGTAACCCCTCTATATATGCTAAAACCTTTCTTAGAAAGTTCCAGAATTTTGTGGGTCACAAAAATGTTTGCTTTAATGAATCGCTTCGACTGCCTAGCAATGGAAGTGTTCTTCCAGTTTTGCTCCACTTTTGAAGATTCCCACGCTTTTAGCTCCATTCCAAGAGATGCAGCCGATTAGCCACAAAAGAGCTCTGGCCCTATGAACTTATGAGAAGATCCGAGTCCTGCTAGTGCATCAGCTCTTTCATTTCCGGCAATCCTGCAATGACCAGGAACCCAATATAAGTTGACTTGATTATGACAAGACATTTTTTGAAGTGATTGAACACACTTCCAGACAAGCTTTGATGTACATGTCACCGACTTTAAAGCATGTAGATGAAGACAACAAACAACTTTTCAATTGTCTCATACGAACGCTTCGAACGAATTTGAAGCAAAGATTACATCCTCAGAAGAAAGGTTTGTGTATTTGCTCATTTTTCTATGCGTTGCTACCACCTTCACTCAAGCGCAGCGCTATTGTATCTGTCGCTTGGATTCTGGCCAAGTTGCCAGTCTTCATGATATGATGTCTTCGATTTAGAGCAGCTTGACTGTCGGACATGATGCATATATTTGAACTCCTATAGTTTCTACGTAAACATTTAATAGAACACTCTAAAAATGCTTGGATTTCAGCTTGGAACATAGTTGGCCATCTGTCCATAAGAACCGATATGTCTATCCCTGGGCCAGTTACTCCTGATCCCACTTGATTGTTCAAATTTGAACAATTTGTATAAAAAATAATCGATCCTGCACGGAGAACCGGACCGCCAAATTGCCATGAACTACACCTAGAGTCAAATACTTGAAAATTTCGATTGAAATTGTTTCTTTTCTCCATGCAGTTTTCGTTGTTCATTACTAGAGAGTTGATACTAACAGATTTTAGAATCCTAAGATGTCCTCTAAGGTCTCCTTCAAAGAGTTTAACTGACCTTGTTATGCTTAGAGCACACTTTTCGGCTTCTAATTATACAAATTGATGCAATTGTGCATATAAAGCAAAGCATCCAATGCCTTCGTTTTCGAGAGAGTTGCTAACCTTTGGAGTTTTTCTAACTAACTAACTCTCTTATGTTTTTGGCCACCAGACCAATGCACCATAAGTAACACTGGGTTTCACAATTGCCGAGTAAATTCAATGGATCATTTTCGGTTTCAGTCCCCACTGTTTACCGAATGTTCTTTTGCATATCCATAGAGCATTAGTACCCAACAAACAATTTGAGTTGATTAACAGCTGAATAAGCAATTTTTTAGCTAAAGAAGCTTATTTTTGCCTGAATAAGCTCTTATTAAACATTCAATGTTTGTTGGGTAGCTTTGTTTATTTCCTGCTCTGGATGCATGTTCCAATTCAGCGGGCTTTCGAGAATTCCAGTGAAATTAAGAGAAGCGTAAGGAACTTCATTGTAGTTTATTAAATCCCACAAAGATGTTTGGATGAATTTCAAAGAACTTTAGTGAGCTTTTGAATTTTATATCGAACATCCGAGGAATCCGACATCAGAGAATTTCATCGAAATTAAAGCTCAAAGAACTTGATTGTAGCTTTAGGAATATCAGAAAGCACAAGCAAAGCACATTTTTGACCACACCCCACCCTCAAATATTTTTCGGATGCCTTATGGATATAAAATATATGTTCAAAGCTGTTTTGCCCACCAATGTTCCAGCTAAATTGGCGCTATAGGGAACACCTCAGATAAGATTGGGAAAACTTCAGAGAAATTTAGGAACCTAAGAAAGACTCTTCGAAGTAGTGTGGTCAGTTTAACGGGTATATCCATTTATCTACGGATTTTTAAATTTACTACGGATCTGTGAACTTACTTCCTTTGAACGAATTGGAAGCAGTGTTGTGAAATTTTCATAGAGTATGATCCGTAAATGTAATGACCATTCAAAAAGTTAAATTAAAAAAAACATTAAAAGTGATGAGCACCCGCTGAGTGGTGAGCCAAAATTTCAAGAATCCGTAAAATTTCTTCGGCATTAAAAAAAATCCGCGAAATCTGGGGAATTTAATTTAACTTTTTGCATGGTCATTACATTTACGGATCATACTCTATGAAAAATTTACAACACTGCTTCAAATACGTTCAAAGGAACCTCAGGAAAGCTTGGGGAAATTCAAAGGGTATAATTTTAGGGTTCAGTTCAAAGCAACCATAGCGAAATCTTAAAAATTATTAGGAAACTTTTTTATAAAGATTTATGAAAATTACTGGAAGTTTATTGAACTTCAGAACCGTAAACTGTAAATATTAAAATTACTTTCTACTAAAAATATCATCGACCAAAACCAGTAGCTATGAGAGCTCTATCGTTCAATATGATTACTTATCTGGTTTGGATGTTTTTCTTATTTTTGGGAAATTTTTGAAAATTCAAATTTAAAAATTTGGTGAAATTGATCAATCCTTCAAATAACTTCTCAGAGGATTTATAGTTAGTGTGCTTTATGAATTTGGGTTCCCTGAATCCGAATTAGACGTTAGAATCCTTGTTAGTTAAAAATCCACTTTCAAACTGATGACAACAGTCGTTGCAGCCCTATGATCGTTTGTTTGAATGGTTTACTGCATTAAATTTTAATTTTATATTATTGGCCTTCAAAATAAAATTAAATTAAAATTTAATGCAGTAAAATTTACATTTACAGAAAAACTCATCAAAACAAACATTAGTAAGAATCCCTTGACGAAATAATATCAAGATTTCACTCGAAATCCATCAACAAACATTTTCAACGGGATATAGCTAAAACACAAGGCATAATGGTCAATTTCCGTTGATACCGTTGAACCCTGTTAGCTAAAATCCCAATTAAACGACGCTCATTTAGAATTTACTAAACTGGTATCCCTAAATAGGTACCCAATTTACGCACCAGTGTAGGGGTACCAGTTATACAAATCCTATATGGACTAAACAGTGTAATTGCAAGTTTAGCTATTCAAACTAACGAGGTTCTACGGTAGGCTCAAAGAGGTTCACAGATCTTCTAAAACCCGTTGAGATCAGACCTGTGCGCAGATCAAAATTTTGTCGGCGGCGACGTGATATGGTATTTTCCGTCGGCGGTATGGTGGCGACATGTCGTTTGCATTCGTAAGCCTTATTAACTGGTAAAAAAACCCTACTTTGATATACAGCACCTTACTGAACAAGCGGCAAAAAATATGGAAAGGCGTGAAAATTTCTCCATTGTCCCTCGAACATTCTTAAAGCTTTTTATCTTTACTTCTTGAAAAATTGCTCAACTTCTATGGTGGTCCATCGACTTCTTCCAAGTTTTATAATAATTATTTTTACACGTGCTCGCAATTCATCCATGAACTTAAATCATCTATATCCTTCTCCAATGTTCAGAAATGACCCTGAACGTCTTCTTCTTCTTATTATTTCAAGCTTATTGCTTAGCACATTAGCTTATTGCGTGCTCTCAACTTAGTGTTCTGGATGCACTTCCACATTTATTAATTGAGAGCTTCCGATGCCTGTACCATAACTATTAGTAAAATTATGTGACAAGTTCAATCATACTCTAACGCCCAGGGAAGTCGAGAAATTGTCCAACCCGAAAAATTCCTCGACAAGACCGGGAATCGAACCCATCCATCTCCAGCATGGCCTTTCTTTGTAGCTGCGCCTTTACTGACTAAAATACAGTACCAAATAAAAATGTCATATGACATGGATCTCAGACATGGATGTGCCGCCAAAGAATGTTACACTTTCGTATTGGTTTTTTTTTCTCATTATGATAGCTGCTCATGCCGTGCTTATTACAATTATCATAATATGTAACAGTAAGCGAGAGGAAACATTGCTGATCAGAAATAAATGAAACATCAGGTTTATCAGGTTATGAAGTTTTGGGTTTACGCTCAATACTCCTATGTGACTACACTACTATGCGTCTCCATTGATACATAGCTAACATAGTCACATAATCTATACCTATTTCTACCCAAGCCACACCATTTATTTCCCAGCGAATAGCAACAACCTTAGTGTGACTAACTGAAGGTCTAAATTATGGACAATGCATCGCATATAAAACTTCATTGTACCCAAGGGCGTAGCCAGGTTTCGAGCTAGTGCGGGTCAAAAAAAAATACTATGGAAAATTTGGCCGAATGCCATTTCACCGAAAGCCTTTGTGTTCCTGAGTTTAGGGGAGGGCAGTTGCCCCCCCCCCATGCCCCCCTCTGGCTACGCCTATGATTGTACCTTAAAAGGCGCAGAAGATGGAGTCTCTTTGTTACTTTTTCGGCGCTTTAAGGTGAGGCGTCCAGTATTTTGGGATGATCACCGACAAGATGTTCTGACAGGCTTTACGACTAAAACACACCTAACAGCACTAAATCCTTTCCAAGTTACAATAAGGCGTAATAACCCTAATAAAAATAATCATAAAAGAGAGCTTAATGACGTGTTCGGGGTATCATCCATACCATTTTTGGGATAGTTTACGCATCCGGGATACAGCTCGTTAATGGTATTTGTTTATTAGGAAAGTGCATGGAAAACTTTTTTTAACCGAATAGTCTTTTATTCAGTACAAATAGTTCTTTTAATCTTCATTCTTGAGCTGACTGAAAGCTTATTCAACGCAAAACAGCTGAAAATTTACCTTCTTATTTTTTATAATTTTATTTTTCATCGGTATCTTTCCTGAAATAAAGCAGATTTACATATTTGAAACCCAAAATTAGCCCAAATTGACAGAAAGAATTAGTTTTTTCTTGAGATTTTGATTCCTTTGCACCTATAGTTGTGGTAGTGTTCCTATAATAGTGGAGCCCATAAGAAACCAATGCATTCCACTATTATAGGAACCATAGTAAGCAACTACCACAACTACTGGAACAGTGTTCCTATTAATGGAGGGGGTGGTTGCCAAAAAATCATACAATTTATTCACAATGTAATACTCTTTTTGCAAACTAGAAACTGGAAGCTAAAGATTGACGTATACAAATAGTATGTAGATCATATATTCATTTTATAATAAATAAAATAGCTTAGTTCCACTATCACTGGCTCACCTACCCTACACGTAAATTTTCTCTAAAGAAAAAAAAATGCAAAGTAGTTGGCTGTGACACAATTTCAGGTTAGTACAAAAATGCTTATTTTTTACCCTTTGTTCGATCGTAATATCACAAGGACACACACTATCCAATAATTAGTGTATGGCATCGATATTTTTACTTTTCGATTTCTAACTTCAAACCCTAAGGACTCAAACTACCAGTTTATAGCGCTCTGCCTGATTGATAATAGTGACATCAGCTCTGGAAGTGTGATTCCTAAACGTAAAATCTAGGTCCTTTTTTGCGGTAAATTCAACACCTTGTTGCCCTTATTGTCGTAGATTCAATCGCACAAACTACCATGGTAATTTGACCCATCGTAAGAATGGAGAGTTAAAGCCATTTCACTACGTCGGTTTCTCAATCGTAAGGCTTTTTTCTATCATCATTAAGACATCCAAAGCCTTCCCTAATAAAAAATACCATACCCGAACGATAACTCATATGATAAAATGATTCCACAAATGGTTTGGATGACATCCTGAACACGTCGTTAAGCAAAATAATTATACAAATTTTATTAGGGTTCACCTGAACAACATTACACCATAAGAAAATAGAATCGATATTATTGAGTTATTTAATGTGCTGCACCCATAACAAATCAAAATGCTTTCACATAGGGGAATTTACGTATTCTCGTCAATCTAAGCAGCGTCCGCGCTTCTGTTAGCGTTTTCTCAGCGTCACGCACACATAAGACGTGTTTGTTTGTTTACATTTATCTGCTGCTTGCTTCTCCAAACTTCGCAGGTGAGTGTAAATATTATCGGCCAGTCTCTTTTTCTTCGACAACCTTTTCATTTGAACTGCGTGTTAACCAGCTGTTCTATTATCGGCAACTCGAAATCAGCCGCATTTTGTAGAGCATATATTTCATTCGAAGAAAAATCTGGCATAACAGGATAACTCAATCGAAAAATGTAGTCGGATTAAAGCTGATAGACTATAGACTATAGTCACATAGGAATATTGAGCGGAAATCCAAAACTTTTTTTCGTATTAATTTATTTGTACAGGCTCAATCGATTTTTTTTTCCTTTATTATAGAGATTTTCAGCCATATGGCTAGTTCATCTCTTCTTGGCTCAATCGAATAAACTTTACCGAGCCAAGTTATCATTTGCGTTTTACATAATTAATGTCTTCAATCTTAAAGGAGTTGAACCGATTAATCGCGGTCGTCTCTAGGTTAGTAGAGATGTACAGTTTTATGGATAGGGAGAGGAAGAAAAACCCAAAATTTGATATCTTAAAAAAAACTAGATCAAAAACGAAAAAAAACACAAGCCTAATTTTTTAGCGAAAATGTTTGAAACATATTACACCCTCTGTCTACAAACCATGAAAAAAAAACATATGAGTCAATGTTTTTCAATAGATAATTCCACATTTTTAATTTAATTTTTCGTTAAAATTATTTTTAATTTACTTTCATTTAATAATTTGATCTTTGAAAACGGCCCTTTAAAACCATTATGAATTTTTGAAAAAAAAATCGGGTAAAAACGATTTTTTGGACTATCCCAACATGGAAATGGTCCCCTAATGACAAAATAAAAGATACGGGTTTAATATTTTGCGATAAGGAAGAAAACCACCAATGTTTACGAAATTCTGTGAAGAACTATATCGTTTTGCTATGGAACACAAAATAGAAGAATTAGCCGAAATGAAACTGTTGGTATGATAGTTGTTCTACCACTCGTGCCGTGCGAGGATGGTGATGGTAGAGCATGAGTGTACGAAGATAACGACAACGAAGCGATGTATTAAAACGCAATCACCGACATGGTGCGTATCAGAAGAGAATACTCAAAAGCTGTACGTATTCAATAACCGTTGTCTGCGGTACATAATTCGTGCCTGGTCGACTCACAACTGGATCTCGAATGCTGAGCTCCGTAGTCGATGTGATCAAATGCCGATATCAACAGAAATTTGTAAACATAAATGGAGGTAATCTGGCCACACACTACGAAGGGGCGCTTACGAAATCTGCATGCAAGCGCTGGATTGGAACCCATCAGGACATCGCAGCAGAGGCAGACTCAGGGGTTGACGAAGTGGAGCATCAACAAGGAAATCAAGCAAGTCGTTAGTTCGTTAATCGGATCTGGGCCCAGGTTAAAGCAAAAGCAAGTAGCCACCCAGGATGGAAGTCTTTCACGTTGGAGCATTCCGAAAGAGTTCTGGGCAGAATTTTCAGGAAAATTCCACACTAACAAATTCTGCAAAACTGATGAACCATTTGTAGAGAATGGCATAATTAATTCCAAGAGTTTCCTGGGAGAGCTTTTTGAGCATACTGCAAAGTGTATAAAGTGTTATTAAGATAGTTATAAGGGAATGCTAGAGCTAGTCGCAATATAAACTCTGCGAAAATTATACGATGAATGTAAAGAAACTCTTGAGATAGTTCCTACAAAATCCCGTGAAGAGTTCCAAGGGAATTATCAAAATGATTGATAAATAGAATGTAAAATTCAATGATTCTGAACAAAGACACAAATCATAATCCTGGATTTGCCATTAATTTCATGATACTAAGATGAACAATATGTTGTAACAATATTACAGACTATGAAAAATCATCAAGGGGTAGGTGACTTAACACTCCGAACATGATTCCTACGGTAAAATGTGTAACGGCAAACTTGCAATGTTTGAAAAATCATAACTCAGCCATTTATTGACGAATGTCAAATCTATTGGTACCATTTGAAACTTCATTCGATATAAATAGATTTGAAATCTATTGTTAAATTTCGGAACAATGATTTATCAAACTTTGCCACTTTGTCGTTACACATTTTACAGGAGGCATCGTGTTCGGATTGTTAATAATCTGTTCGAAATTCTAGATTTGAATAAACAGCTCACAAATCAATAATGTACCAAAATGAACCCTTGTAACCGTGAGAAGTTTTTTGATTTTTTCTACACCATGTTATTCAAATGGGAGGTCACTACAATTCTTTAACTTTGAATTTTTTAAAGATCTTATAGTGAATTTGTTTATTATTCAGGTCCAATCTAGATCGGGTATCAAGATCGGCTCTGCTTGTTTTCTGACAAACGTCAGTTTGATCGTTTGTTTTTAAAACCTACCTCAGTTTAAGGTTCGCACTGAGAAAAAGTTCGGTTTCACACTAGGTTGATATCATTATTGTCTAATTGTATTCATCATCATGAATTTTAGCCCAGAATGAATGAGAACTAAATAAAATACAGCGTCAAACATGTTCATCGAAGATTGATAAAACCATTAAAAAAAAAAAGTTTAGAAAGGTTGGGCAGGCCTGCTACTGGCACATATTTGAGTACATTGCTAAGCCGTTAGCAGTGAAAAGTTTTCGTTAGCTCTGAGTGAACGCTCACGAGTCATAAATTCGCTGATTGTGACGCACTGAAAGCGAAATTGACAGGTGTTATGTGTCAAGTACATACTTTCCAACCTCTTATTGTTTCTGACAAGTATAAACTATCATACTAGCATCCAATGATTCCATAATTTCGAAAAACATGTTTTATAGCTAAGTGAGTGGAAGTAATCCTGAGCCATATCAAACGGATATAACAACTAGTTATCAAGAAGTTAAGTTTGGAAAAAAATAGTGCGAATAACGACAGTAGGGTGAATCTATTTCAAGTACCGAAAGTACAAGTACAAGAAAATTCTTCGAGAACCCAGTCAAAAGCTGCTCTGAAACGGTGAACTGCTGCAGATAGCGAGCGTTAAAGGATACTGTTTATCCCAACTTTCTACTGCTGAAGACGTTCTTGACGTTATGCACATCGAAACTTTCAGTTCTTCTTCTATCTTATTTTATGAGACTTTACAGCTGGTTCAAATGTTTTATGGACTAGTGGCTGTTACGTCTTGAGAGCTTGTGAATTAATTTGGCTCCAAACGATAAGTTCATTGCACTAAAAATTCTTTGAGCGCACCCATAGTTATTAATTGATAGCTTTCGAAACTTACATCCGAATTTGGCAACGCGTCTCCAATGTTGTAAATTTGCTTGTAAATCTTTAATCCAATTTAATATTTTAAATTAACTTCCAGGATAACGGTGAAGCTTCAGAAGTAATCAGATAATTAGGTTTGTACTTTTTTTTTAATTTGTAGAAAACTAAAAAGTTAAAAATTGTGTGTTGACAAAATCGGACCCATACCGTATTGTGTGTCACTCTAGGCCCAGCGAAGATTTCCAACCCAAATACCTCAACCAGATCGGGAAACAGAGTAAATACTACTTCGGAAGTGCGATGCACTGATTCCATGTTCAAATTCACAAATACCACCAGTAATACGTTTCAACTTTCTAATTTTCTAATAATCAAATAAAAGAGGTATTTATCGCAGCATATTTAAATTTCATAAATTGATTGTTATTTAAGAACAGTTCCATTGATTTTATGGATCGAGCTCACTTCAGTGTTTCATAGATAAAAATAAATCGATAAGCAAATCTTCAAATTGTTTTATTTCTCAATTGACCTTCGCTTACAATTTAAGAATTCCAAAATTTCCATTTTACTCATTTAGATTACACATTATTATACAAAGCCGCTTGAATGTCCAATTCTAAACGGATGCAACCATTACATTAAATATTCACTTTTGTAGCCGATTATGAAAATTCAAAACAACCAGGTTCCTAATGCCGTTCAAATTAATTAGATCCACTAAATTCTCGTTTAAAGATCTTCAATAGCCTTGAGGCCCACATAACAACATCACTAACCGCGCATCCACCAACGAACCAACCGACACAAAATTCCCACGGTATTAACCTTCAAATCCGAATCGGTTTCAAATTTGTAAATATACACACACCGAAATCCTAAAACACTCTTCCGGCCTAATCTTCTTACGGGAGCAGAACCTAAAAACTCTGCTTCCACTCGCCAGCGCCGACCGAACCGAACTAATAATATCTTGGCCGATGGGGAAGGTAAGAGTATTCTTCACGATCAAGAGACGCGAATGATGATCACCATCATCATCATCGTAATCGTCATCGTCATCATCAATCCGTGTTTGTTGTGTGCCTTCAAGTTAAGTGGACCCCCAAAGGCAACCGGCCGAACAAGTGAAGCTCTAGCTATCTTTGGGGCTGCGCTCGCATCTTCCTTTACAAGCAAATGAGTGATTGGGCGCAAGGTGGCCGGCCGCACCGCGACCACGTAGGTACCCCTACAAGGCAGAAAAGACCGAGAGGGTTCATCTTCTCGTCATCAGGCGAGTGCTCGTTGCTTGGCGCGTGTTGGATGTATACCACATAACTAAACGTAGGTACGAGTTCCCAAAACAGGAGAGAAATCGAACAAGAACATCGCGCACTGACCAACCGACCGCGATCGCGATGTGAGAGCAGTTCGTGAAGAATACGAACGAACGCGGGAGAACCGATAGCAATTGGAAATGAAGTAGCCCGGCCCCGGAGTGCACGGACGTGATCGCTTGGGACCCGGAGGGAGGCAACGGGGGGGGGGGGATGTGTCGAAGTTGTCACGTTGTGTCATAACATGTATTGTGCCAATTACAGTTACCAAGCCCAACAGTCCAGAAAGTGCCAGAAGGCATGCTTGCTTGGTACAAGGAGCGATTCGAAATGAGATTATCGAGAAAGTCGTTACGAATAAACGAACGAATTTTTGGGCATTGCATTCGAACGTAGATGAGAATGACCGACGAAACGAATATCGAAAAGGTCAACCGCAGCAGGAAGCTTTTCCAAGAATTTTGGGTTGCATACAAAATGTTACAAGTAAGTCGGTGATTTCGGAGGCTTAAATGTGTCAAATTAATCAATATTAAAGAAGTAAAGCCCATGAGAAAGGGAGCCAGTAAAACTGAATGTTATGGTTCAATTAGGTATAAATTATAAAAGTGTGAAATGCGGTCCAATGCATCTTAAAGGGGAGATGTGCGAAAAATATGCCAATTGTTACTTAAATAAAATTGCTGAAAAAAATTGTATTAGGGTTAACTACCCCATTTCCGGCCTATTAATCACAACCCGCACTTAGTCTTTCTTAATATAGCGCAGTTTAGCACCAAACGGAATGTTATTATTATAGATGGCTTCCAAATATATTTACCTCTCCGTATGTACCGTAAGATTTTATAAAGAGAAACCAATCGTTGAGATATTGTCAAAAGTCTAACACTGCTTCTTGACGCCTTACTCGGCCTACGAATTCTAAACTCGGATGATGATGAAGATAAAAATTGATTAGGTCGGAGCGCTTCTTTTGTTTTTGGGAATAATGGGCGCAAACCTTCATATCACACGTTCTTATTGACATCGTTCCGTAGCTTATTAACTAAAGTATCGTACCAAACGCATAATTGACTGGGTAGCTCTGAAATCATGGATTTATTTGAAGTTTTCTGCTCGATAGGCCCAAAATGGGTGATTAGGCCGAAGTAGTTCTCTACCCTATGTCAAACAACCGTGTGAACCAAATTTGCATTTAATGTTTCATTTATGTTTCCTTTGCACGTTTAGCAATCTGAGATATAATTAAAAGACTTGAATGAGTTCTGAGCGACGAACTTCAACTTTTACTTTACACCGTTTTACCTTCTGGGCGAGGTGAGTCCACATAATTAGTTGTCCATAAACCACGTAGACGAAACAATAAAGGTTTTTTGGACCAGCAACCACTGATATCTGCATTTGAATGAAGCAAATTAACTTCAATATATGCCCAACTTTATCGTTTCCAAGCAGAGTTGTCAATCGTTTTAGAAACTGTCAAATACCTTCCTTGATTGGTTTTCCGTCGATCTTGTTTTCCGTGCTGAGCACCAATGCTACCGACGCCAGGGAGGCAGCTTCCACATCTGGACCCTACCCCTATCGACCCATCAACTCATGAACCGGGGGCCAACGGCTTTACTTCCCTTCCGAACGGCGAAGGAAGGCGTGATCAGAGATGGTTTGCCTCAGAACATCCCGGTGGCGCCGAACCCAGGCCTGCTGGGGTGAGAGGTAATCACGCTTTTCACTAAACCACCGGCGCCGCTGAATGGAAGTGATGTGTAGAGGTCGGAAATCGATGATTGATGCCATGTTGAAAATAAAAATTTACAAGGGACCAGTGCTGATAAAAATCATTCCTTCTACACTCAACATAGTTAAAAATTAAGACAACCTTAACAGATAACCCAACTACTTGCATGAATCTGAATTTTGACATAACAACATTCTCTTGATCAAGGCAACAAGGATTTTCAAAACAAACGCAATTCATCTAGACTGGGTTGAAGCCCTACTCCTTGTGTGTGATGGTAAATGATAAAAACAGACACTGCAAGGTACAGCCCTATGGGGTTGTACGCAATGGTGACGTAGGACTACGTGGTTTTATATAATAAATGTTATTTGTTAACTGCAGCAGGAGCTTGTGTTTTGTGTAACAATAGGAATTTGAGCGGGGTTCTTTCTGTTTATACTCTTTAGTATGACTATGATTGCCCAAAAAAGAACCTTTTGAAGTTTTAGTTGGGACATATTCAGAAATTTAACTCTTTTGGAAAATCTTGGTGGCCCTGAAAAGGGCCAATGGTAGTACAGGCTTAAAGCCTTTGTATGATGATGATGATGATGATGATGACAATTGTGATGATATTCTTCGGTTCAATGGTTGGGCACTCCCAAGAGTCTGCTGCTGGACAGGGGTTGAACTGGTGTCTGCGTCAGGTTGGAAGGCTGCAGAATATCAGTGTCCATGCAGCTAAAGCTCCTCCCCTTTTTAGTTTTTCTCGTTAAACTCCTTCTCTCAACGATTTGGTAAAGCTTAGCCTTTAGCAGAAAGACGCTTATGGGGTGTTTACATCTGTGCGGATTTACTCGCGCTAGTGTATACTCGCCAACTAGCACGAATTTCAGTTGCTCCTGAAATGTCATGCTGGTAGACGCTAGGGTTACCATATTAAAAACTTGAAAAAGAGGACATTTCATTTTAGGTTTGGAGATTAAGGAGGACAATGATTCCCTTTCTTAACATTGAAGGAGGACAATGAGTTTTTATCAAACGTTTTAATAATATGTGTGCTATCACAAAATTCACGATTTGCAAAGGTTCAATTGAGATCGTTCATGACTTGTAGTCGATACCAATTCGATTCATCTTCTTGTTATACTTCTGAAAAAATGCATCAAACTAGTCATCCCAACTTTTATCATGTTCAAAAATCAGGATATATGTCATGTAAGCAACCTGTTAATTTTACCATTGATTCAGCATAGGACTCAAAGGCCACTGCCATATTGGTAGCGAAGAGGCGCGCTTAGCGTTCTATTATTGATATTATTCCTTACAGTCGATTTCACGATTCGTGTGCCTCTCGCTCTCAGTATGGTAGCGGCCTAAACAGGGGCCACATTGCGCATCTCGAAATGAAAAACTATTTCATACAAGCGTTCGTACAAAAAGTCTTTCGTTTCGAAATTCGCAATGTGACCCCAGAAGTACCTGAAATCCCATAGAACCAGAACGTCAAAATCGAACACATGTTGGATTCAATCTGTGTGGCTGTGTTCCATTTGGTGAATTTTAACTTAAATTTTACAGATATATTTTTTTCAAATATACCTGCTATTGTACCAGTCTTATTTCTGGCAGCCCAGGAATCAATTTCGACAAACACCACCAGTTAGACAGATAGAAAATTTTCAAATAAACCTGCTATTGTACCAGACTTATTTTTAGTAATCAATTTTGACAAACACCTCGAAAATCACACGATCAACAACAGAGAGATTTTCGAACATTATAATTTATTTTCGAAATGTAAAATTTATGTAAACATTCAGATAAATGGAACACAGCCTAAGACAACCGACAAACCCACATGACACTTAATTCTGACTTATGTCCGAAAATCGTAAACGTCCAATTTAAATGTGCAGTGATCCGAACTGTCAAAACCATACGATTTTTTGATCTAGATAAAAAAAAATCCAGAATAGATCAGACACGAACCAAGTCGTAATTTGTGCATGCGGGTTCATGGCTTAGCTAAATATTTCCCGCGAACACGGAGCCAGATGTCAATAGTGTGCTTTGGTCATACATTTTATTGTTTTTGCTTTGGTCATTCATGTCGGTTTGTCGGTGCTAGGACTGTGTTCCATTTGATAAATTTTCACTGATACTTCGAAAATAAATTATAATGATCGAAAACCCCTCTGTTGTTGATCGTCCGATTTTCGAGTAATTGTTTGTCAAAATTGATTCCTGGTTTGTCTGAAATAAGTCTGGTAAGCAGGTTTATTTGAAAAGTTTCCATCTGTCAAATATACAGTGTGTCTCAAAATTGACACAATTTTTTGAAAGACTGTGAGTAGATAGATTTTTGAAATCTTAGCTGGTGGTTGAACAACTATTTATTAATTTGTCGGTATAGCTTTGGACTTAATTGGCAGAGTGTGTATGAAGTTTGAGTAATTTCAGTAAATTCATAATTTTAGTAGTAGGCGGATTTTAGCAAAAATTAGCGGCATTTTAAAGATCTTTATTATGACTACAGATGAGCAAAATTTCAATATGTTTGACTCATTGTATTTCAAGAAAATGTGCTTTTGTTAGGAAATCTAGTTTTTCTAAAATAACTTTAACTTCTTACACACTCATTTCAAATAAGCCCAATACTAAAACGATGACCAATTAATGGTTGATGAGCCAGCGGCCGGAACTTTAGAAATCTATCTTTTTAAGTTGTGCTCGTACAGCTGTTTTTCTGAAATGTACGGACAGCTGTAAGCTCAATTTTGAGATACACTGTAAGTTAAAATACACCAAATGGATCGCCACCAAATGTAGGGTGGTTGACAGCTGTAGTATATTTCTAGTCCCACAATCGAATGGCATTTACTAGATAAGATGAGGTTGCGACATAATTAAACAAATAAGCTCTGCAAACAACGCTCTTTGAAAACATTTTTATGAATATGTTACTGAAAAAAAAATGCAAGGATTAAAACGAAGGAAATTTTCGGGCAAAAGGAGGATGTAGAAAAATATTGAAAAAGGAGGACATGTCCTCCTTTAGGATACCATATGGTAACCCTAGTAGACGCTGATGGCCTATTTACATTATGCTAGTGAGCTTTTTTGCTAGCAGGTAGCTCATTAGCGCTAGTGAAATAGCATAAATGTAAACATCCCATTAACACTTTTTTCGGCGAATTTATGATCCTGTTTCACGTCACGTCTTATCTATGCCTTTTCAAATAAATTAGTACTTTTATTTATTTTCTCTACTGCGCTAAATAAAACGAGCAGAAATAAGAAGGGATGTCTGTTACGCGCTCGAATAATTGAAAATTTGATAAATATTCAATCGAATAGCTGGAAAAATCTTTACGATTAATCGTTAATCGAAGAATTGAACTTTTAATTAATTAATTAATTTATCTTTATTAGGGAGGCTTTCAGCCTGGGGCTGGTTCGCCTCTAAATTGAACTTTTAGGCATCCCTAGAAAAAAGTGTAATTTCATGTTTTTTGGTGGTTTTTTTCAAAAATGCCGAACAGCAGAATTGCAACCAGCAACAGTAAAGGGCCACACACATTAGATCCGTGTGCGTCGCGTTGACGTAAATTTGACAGTTAGACAATAGATTTAGCTGTCACTTTGCCGCAACGCGTCCGATCCGGATCTAATGTGCGTGGGCCTTAACTCAAGAACCAAAAGCGGTGCGATGCTAGTTTTCATGGCTATGACGACGACTGAATAAGGGGCTTACAAACAGAGGGGTGAAAATCAATTATCTTCATCGATTTCCTCTTTTGTTGACCATGGCTTCACTAACCTATTTCGCACTATTTCTGCTATGCTCTTCTATCATTCAGAACAACAAACGTGAATGTGTGTGTCGTCGAGTTATTAACGAAACAGAAAGTCGATGAAGAGAATCGATCAAAATCACTTGCACCCCTGCTTCCATGTTTGGTTACAAGATTACAACTAATGAGAGTATTTTGTGTGGTCGTTGGGGGCGTGTGGTTCTGAATATGGCCATGAGTATGCAAAATGTTACACAATTGCATCCTTCATATTCGCACACGCCCAAAGATCGGAGGCGACTGTGTTGTGGAAGCAGCATATGCATGTACGTAATTGGTGGATTTGTTAGTTATTTTGACACTATTGGACTATGCTTGACATTTACCACTTTTTCAATAGTTTCTTGTTGAAAATCAACAGTCGGTGGGTAGAAATATTTCTGATTGATTGGGGATAAAATTATTGAAATTGGCACAGGGGCAACTGACTTATTAACGTTCCAAATCTTTCATAATTTCGTTACATGTTCCATTTTCGGTTTTCACAAAGTGTACCCCCATATAGAAATCACAGACGTAGTCCTACGTCAAAAAGGCAGCTTCCGGCTTAAGAAAAAAAGCTCGATACCCTACAATATGGGTATTTATGAAACGAGAATATCGTCTACTTCTTCATCTTCTTCTTCGCATTTCAAGATTATTGCTTATCGCATATTAGCTTATTGGGTGGTCTCAACTTAGTGTTCTAGATGCATTTCCACAGTTATTAATTAAGAGTTTTCGATGCCTGTACCATTTTTGCATTAGTAAAATTGTGTGGCAAGTACAAGCATAGAGCTCAGGGAAGTCGAGAAATTTTCCAACCCGAAAAAAATCCTAGACCGGACCGGGAATCGAACCTATCCACCTCCAGTATGGTCTTTGTAGCTGCGGCTTTATCGACAGAGCTAAGGGAGGCACCGAGAATACCGTGTAGAGGCCAAAAATCAACGATTGATTGGAATCCAAGATGGCGTCTCCTGGATCATGAAAAACTGTCAAATACCCTACAACATGGGTATTTTTGGAACGAGAATTACGTGCAGAGACCAATTGTTTTGAAATCAACGATAATGGCTTAAGAATATTTGACAAATATCCTATAAAATAGGTAATATTGGAACGAAGATGACCCCGATCAGGAACGAATATCTAGATAACTTGAATTGGTTCGATTAGTCTGACATAAGTCGTAAAATACCAAATATTAATACCAAAAAAAGGTTCCCACAATAACATTCCAATACCAAATTATGCAAATGCAATACCAAAATAATAGTTTTTATAAAGTATTTGGCATGCACTTTTTGGTATTATTCTTTGGTATTTTACCTCTTATGCCAGGCTGACCAACAACAACTTTACAATTAACAAATTACCAGAATTAGGTGAATACGTGAATTATGAGGAATTCCGAGGGGGGCGACACATCTAAATCTCAATACTAGATGCTCAAAAAATTTCACACTAGCGAATCAATCTTCGAAAACTCTTCTTTCAGTTCTCGCATCTATTTGCATCTACTTGCATCTTTTTGCAGGAAATCTTCAGAATCGTCATTAATCTTCTTTCTATCTATTCAGCGTGCACGCAGCTAGCCACCGCCAAACACAATCTTTCCTGCAACGTAGATAGAGTCGTCCCCCTCGAGGAATTCATCATTGCAGGATGTTAGAGGAGACCGCATGAACGGAGGATGCGATATACCGAGCTGCGGTTCAATGCAAGAAAACGGAGAATGAAACATGTGGATACCCAATTAACATTGCAAGTTTTATCAAGGTTTTAAAGCATTCTACAAGTCTAAACCATGGTTTACAGAACCCTCATAAAACCCAAATTGTTACTTGGGTAAGCTAAAACCGAATAAGAAGCGATCATTTCCTCTCATACTCGACTTCGGATGCGAGCAAAGCATAATAAAAGTTATCAAAATGATAGAGGAAATGTCGGCTTCGGCAATACCTTAGCCTATTATCGTCAGGGGGGTAAACAAAGTCCTAGAGCACTCAAATTTGGCCAATAGATTCTCTGAAACACAATGTATCCACATACCAAAATTGACCTCTCAAACTGCGTACCATCGATACTTCGCGTATCTGCAGGTATAAAATAGACCCCAACACCTCTGTGGGTGTGGTCACTTTGCCTCTTGTCCAGTTACTCCTATCCCTACCTCCCCACGGTGCCAGCTGGGGTACGAGTAACCATAGGATAGATCGGGTAACCAACCCGGTGGGACCTTGATCGTATGCTGACAGGGAAGGGGGAGTGCAGTCTTCGAGCGTCTGTTCACCATGGAGGTGCGGCTCCAAACGGCGTCTGTTCTCCATGTTAGGAGCGGCTGATCAACGTCCTGGTGCCAGCGTGGGACTCTAAACAGTGCTGTGCACGATGGTCCTCCGGCGAGACAATGGAGGTTGGTGCAGGCCCTACAAGCCAGCCATAAAAAAAAACTAAAGTGAACTATTGCGTTAATGGCCTTCGCCGCCTTCTCGCGCGCACATTCGAAGTGGCTGTTAAAGTTTAGCCGGTCGTCGAACATCACTCCCAGATACGTCAACACGCGCTTCGAAATAATAGTGTGCTGCTTCGCTCCTTGCATCCAGTTACCAATCGTATCTATCGCCTCGGCCGCCAGCATTTCCACTTCTTCCAGAGTCTCACCTGTTACCGTCAAGACGACATCGTCCGCAAAGCCAACGATCTCAACTCCTTTGGGCAGCTTGAGCGTCAGCACGCCATTGTACATTCCTTTCCACAGCGTGGGACCTAGAATGGAGCCTTATGGAACTCCCGCCGTGATTCTAAGCGATTTCTGCCCCGTGTCTGTCTCGTAGACCAGGACCCGGTTATGGAAGTAACTACTTAGAATCCTGCAGAGGTAGTCTGGAACCCTCATCCTATGGAGCGCCTTGGCGATGGCCTCCCAGCTGGCACTATTGAATGCATTCTTCACATCAATCGTAATCACGGCGCAGTATCGATTTCCTCTCCGCTTCTATTTGGAAGCTTTCTCGGCTCTGTCAATCACTGTCCGAATTGCATCCACCGTCGATCTCCGTTTCCGCAATCCGAACTGCCTCTCTGACTACCCGTTTTCACTCTCCGTGCACCTCGTCAGCCTGTTCAGAATGATCCTCTCTAAGAGCTTTCCGACAGTATCCAGCAAGCATATTGGCCTATACGATGCAGGATCCCTCAACGGTTTTCCGGGCGTCGGCAACAGCACAAGTTTTGTACCTTCCACCTATCGGGGAACTGACCCTCGTCCAGACATTTCTGCAGCACCATCCTGAACATGTCCGGGAACGTCTGGATCGCCGCCCTCAACGCCACGGTGGGAATTCCATCCGGGCCGGGAGATTTCTTCGCCTTCAACCCTTTCGCTGCTGCTAGGAGTTCCTCGTTGGAGACGTTGTCTCCATCTTCCTCGCCATATGGTGTAGGTGGCCAGGTCGTTGGGTCATGCTGTGGTAAAAGTCCCTCCACGATGACTTTCAGCTTGTTGGTACACATTTCAACCGGCATCGTTGGACCTCTGATATTCACCATCGCGCGTTGCCCCAGGGGTTGGCATCAGCATCGCGGCACAGCTCCTTGAAACTGTTTGACTTACTCAGCTTTATCTTTTGTTTTAGAGGAGCCCTGGCCTCTCGAAACACCACCCTGCGTTCCTCTCTGTCTGCTTCCGTTCTTGCTCTCTGAACGCGCCTTCTGGCTAGAAGACAACTCGACAGTGAGCATGCATAAGGGTGTACACGCGATGATCGATTCTCTTCATCGATTTTCTCTTTGCATTGCTACAGCTAAGCGAAACAATTTTCTAGAATTTGTTCAATGCAGAGTTGTAACAGGTTGTATTGGCTATCAAAAGCAACAGCAAACGCACAGAGAAACGTTAAATCTAGCGAGTTATTAACGAAAGAGAATCGATCATCGCGTATACGCCCTTATGCATGCTCACTGTCGAACTAGCATAAAGAGTGCTAATTTCCTCGTTCCTCCAGTAAGCTGGACGCCGCCTGTTCGTTGGCTCCAGTTTTCTTGTCATAGTTGTGTCACATGCCCTTGCTAATGATTCGGTCAACTCGTTCGCGCTTAGACCCGGGACGCTGCTGTCTACCCTTAGAGCTTCGATGCAGAGATCCTTATTGAATGCCTTCGTTTTCCACTTCCGCTCACTTACTTTCGTCCTCCGCATTTCCACCGGTGTCCGTTCGCCGATACTGTACCGGATCGCCTGATGATCACTACGGGTGTACTCTTCGCACACTCTCCAGTTCATATTAGCCACTAGTGACGTACTGCAGAAAGTGACGTCAATAATGGATTCCCTACCATCTTTGCGGAAGGTGTTGATGGTTGCTAAGTTGGTCAGACTTACGTTCAACTTTGCCAGAGCTTCCAGTCCAGCAGGCTATACGCAGTTTTTGAATCGAAAATTGTTGTACTGTAAATATGTAATATCCACTTGTCCGTGTCTGTGAATTATTAGCAGTTGGAAAATTTTAAAATTCAATATAAAGCTTTAATTTGAAATATTAAACTACCATTAGGGCCACCCCCATATAGAAACACAGAAGTAGTCCTACGTCAAAAATCAAAAACATGAGAAAACGAAAACGAAGAGTTTCGTCTCAGGCACAGTGTCGTAAAAGTTTCATAGAACACAAAGTTGACGGCATGGGCAGGTGCTGTTTTTGACTGTCATATTGATTTTAGCCTCAAATAAATCACGTTATAAACATCAAAAATTATGGTCTGGGACAATAAAAAGCTTTCACCATAAAAAAAATGACTACGAGCAGACCTTCAAGAGCGCTGTATAGCTACATAAAGTGGTTACGATACAGTGCCTTCTTATGATCCAATATCCATCATGACGCCCCTCCGTGTCCTTGACATCCAACCGATCGGATATTCAACTTTAAATCAGCCAGATGAGCCACCACCCGCCTGATACTGCCAACAAACCTATAGCCTATGTATGTACAGTACCCGTTCGATTCTGGCAACAAAACCACAAAACCTTTCATTTTTGGCACCGTGCTAAATCCGAACGGATTTTGAAAATAATGTTTTTTGCTACTAGTGAATACCCCCTTGTCACGTTTTCCTATACCTAATACATGGCGGTTAACATATTAACCACCCCCTTTGTGTTACGTTATATTTGAATGGGCCCTAATTATTACTAAAGTCCGTGTCATAAAGATGACTCACGGTGGTCCAAAATCAACGAAATCCTTATTTGTATTTCAAGATAAATCCGTTCAATTTTGGCAACACTAAATTTGCGGGCTTGTTGCCAAAATCGGACGAGTACTGTACCTAAGAGCTAATAATTGTCTATACAAACCCGCGATGCGATGGCTCTCACCATTACCTCTATTAACCATGCCGTGTCCGTTCACCACCCGTCCACCCATCCATCGTCGCGATGCACAGAGATGATCCTGAATAAAACGCGTCGAGCCCGAGAGCGGTGTTGTGGTTTTACGCGTCATGTGTTTATTTCCCTGCGCTGCCACCTGCCTCAAACTGCGGGAGCGTTTGGTGGTCGTTAGCCTTATAGCGCACTCCAAACACTTGAGCATTATCTTCAACCGGCGAAACTGTTCGGAACTCACTGTCAATACAATAAACGCCCGGAGGTGGAAAGATAATTTTCAAATTAAAGACAAAGAGGAGTCCAAAGGCGCGATGGAAATGGAATCAATTTAATGGGACAGGTAAAATCGAATGAATACCCAGTAATGATAGCATAATGACTTCAAGATGATAACGAAAGTGGTTGGTGCAATCACGGTAAGGATCCATTTGTTTCTTTGGATTTGAAAATGATTCAAATTACAGGTTTGTTCGTTAGAAACAACGTTTTTTTTTTTCTTGCTGAAAAAAAAAACACTCATAGTCTGAATTACAATTCTCCCTTCCCTCCTTCCTTTCTTATCAATAAATCTTTAAACTTTTTGTTTGCCACCGTTTTGATTCCAGTTGGTAGGCGCTAGTCCGTTTCTACGCTTACAATCGAGATTCGCAAGATAACTAGTCGCATGTACAAATGGATACAAACCAGGGAGCTGGAGCAATCATCAGCCATAACAATAAACATGGATAATCACATCAACAGAAGTCAAGTATCAAGTAGTTGTGCCATGCTGTGAGGGAGATTGAATCGCGAAATTTGCCCTGTCATTCTTATTCCAGTCGCTTGTGCGTGCCATCAGCGCTAAGAGTTCTGCCATAGCTTCACTCCAACCACCTCATCGTTCCAATGGAGAGCGGTTGCTAATATAACGACAGTAGACTTCTCATCAGCATAACCCATCCAGTCAAATCAAAACAGAAATTAGTCCAATTATTAAGTGTTATGTCACTGACATTATTTGAACTACACTGGAGGCGCTCTTTACGCGGATTTTTTGATCACACGGTTATTTTTTGGCGGATTTCGGAATTTACGCTGTTTTCTTAAGCGGATTTTGGAATAATCGACTCCAGTGTGTTTTGTTTTGGATTTTCACTGATTAAAATTTAAATTGAAAGTTTGACATTATTTTGGGAAGTAAATACTTACTTGAACACTCCCAATATAAAGGTTACTGACACGTATGTCGGCGTTGGTTGCTTGGTTGGTTTTATTAAGAGGCAACATATCCGTATCTTGCCGTACGGATTTATTTTCTTTTTGCTGAAGGAAGTGTTACGTCTACCTAAAGCTACAACAATTTTTAACAGCTCAGTGTTATTTAAATGTTATTAAATGTTATTATTCCTCTCTCATCGATCCTTGTTCCTTGTGACCCTTAGAATAACCCTGCCGGGACACCGATTTGGAAATTTCTTCTTCTATTCTCAGGATTCTTTTGGTAATCCTGCTTGGAAATGATTTGTATAAACTAATGGCACCTAAACACAAACGAAAAAGGGTAATCTCTTCTAATCCCTCTTCTGTTGAAACTCCTTTGAGCAATCACCATACCATGATAAACCATACCTTAGCAGTCAGGCTAAAGCCTGTTGTTTTTTGCTACATACAAAAATCGTCTCAATTTCAATCGATCCATGGCAGTCCGTCGCCTGCTTCGCAGTCTGCGGAGCGGTCACCTTCCGCACCTGTTCTCCCCAATGTCAACGAAGTTATCGAGTACCATACAATCAGGGTGTCCATCCAACCGGGAAAACCGGGAAATCCGAGAAAAAAACCGGGAATTCGGAGATTTCGTCGTTGTCGATAGCTAAATCTATATAATTTCATATGGTGTCATTGAAATGCATATGGTGTCATTGCTTGAATTCTCTTGCTGTAGTTTTCTGAGTGAAGTAGTTCTAGTATAAAGGCTGAGCGAGACATATCCTGTTACGAAGCTACTTCAAGATAAAGAAGCAGATTCATGCCGTCTCAAACTCCTTGCAAACTCCGATCATGCTTGGCATGCAAATGTTTGACACTGGACATAGAGATAAATTAAACATTAATTTATGCACTTTTTGCTAACCAGATACCAAGATTAGGACATTTTTGAATACCGAGGATAGTCTGTAAAACATAAAGATCTGAATCCATACCTCTCACTCCAAAATCATGAGATCAAATCTCACCCGGATAAAGCACGAATGATCCGAGAGTGTGAAAATATCTATAAATAAAAAAAAAATACTCTTGGAATCCTGTAAAGATACTTTTAAGATTATTTCACAAATCATGATTGGAATTTCCTTGCATTTCTCTTCTCAATTCCTTCCCCAATTGAGAATAACATATTTTGACCTTACTACATATTACATACTGTATTATTTATAGTCAATAGTTAAGCAAAATAATAATCTATGCTTCAAGTAAGGATTTGGGTTTTATCATGCGATAAAACTTGTGATGGTACTTGAGGTATTTTACCATATTTAACTGTTTCAATTAAACTGGGAAAACTAAGTTAGACAACTATAAAAAAAAACCGAAGAAAAAACAGGCTTTTAAATTCTTAAATAGAATGGCCAGAGTGCATTTGTTTCAAGTCCGTTATCTTCAACAAAATTAGGACATACAATTACATTGTCTATGATCTCGAGATATCACAAATTTTCTGAGATTTCGAAAAAAAAATAAACTCTGGTTCCGATATATCTTCGTCATCTTGGAATTGGAATGGTCTAGGAAACTTTCCAAGCGCTAGAGATTTTTTTCAAAGACATGAATTTCGATAAATCTTTGAAGGCCGGAAGCATTAGTATCGGCAAATTTCCAATCCCAGATTATAAATAAATTCTTTGTTTAAAATCATGAAATATTTTCTATATTTTAGAAACATTAAATTTTTCTCGGACTGTGAACTTACATTCTAACATATCGTAAGCTATTCTACGCTTTCTTAATTTGTTTGAATTGAAGATCGCGAATTACTAAGTACCAGCATAAAACAAAACAAAAATCCAATATCTTTACAATGTATACCAGAATCTTACAACTTTTTTGAAGATCGAGATTTTTCCAGAAAATTTTGCTCGTTCCAGAATAATGATAATTATTGATACGATCCAGAACACTTGACTAGGTTCCAGAGATATGAAAATTTGTCTGTGTTTGAAGTTTTACAGAAGTCTCTATATTTGAGATCTTTGAAATTGCTTGTATTAAAATTGATGGATTTGTTCAAGACGTTGAACATTTTTCTCTGTGCCTGAATTTTCTCCAATTTCAAGATTTCCTAATAAATGTCTATGGTCAAACTTTCACATCCCGAAGTTCAACCGAGCTGAATCTAAATTCAACTTAATCAACGGTTGATTTCCAAAAAATCGTGGCAGAAATGTGAGGAAAGGGAGGATACAAATTAACCTATTGATTATCCAATTAATACTAATTTTCCGAAAACAAATTTATAAGATCCTTCAACCATTTGTCTTATTTAAAAAAAATCTTGTAAAATGCTCATGGTGGTTTGGGAATTTGTCAAAGCGGATCGCATTAAACCATTGATCTTTCCGATCAATAAATGGTCACTATTTTATAGTTTTAAAGTCACTATTTGGTCACTTTTTTCGTTATTGTAGTCAATACTATTGTATAAAATACCCACTACCAGCCCTGCATATTGTAGAGGAATTCTGCTGACAAAATTTTATCATTATCTCTTAAGGGTTATATTTGAACGCCTTTTTTGTTTAAGGTAGAGTTTTTTTTTAATAACCGGGAAAAAACCGGGAATTGAAAAATTGAATTTGAATGGACACCCTGTACAATGTACTAATTTCTAGTACAGGAAGCCATCCAGTACAATTGACCTTTCTGACGTTTATACAGTGTGGCCAGACCTACCGATTTATCGGTAGTCCCACCGATTTTCGGGATGCCTACCGATTCACAGACAAAAGGTTAAAAACTACAGATTTTTCACTTTTCCTACCGAGAATCACAGATTTTTAGTAATCTGCACTTTTGGCGATTATGAGTGAACTAAACTCAAATTTGAGTCGTTCTCATTCGCCGTGTGTACACCACCGGTCAAACCGCAGGAAGAGGAAGAGGTAAAAAACTACAAATAGACGAGTGCACGGATGGATTTGAGTTCACTCACTCGACAAAAAGTGACACAACAGCGGGGCCCTGTTTACTAAAAATGAACACCTATGTGTTCATTTTTAGTAAACAGGGCCCCGCTGTTGTGTCACTTTTTGTCGAGTGAGTGAACTCAAATCCATCCGTGCACTCGTCTATAAATAAAATTATGTAGGTAATGACACTGGCACGAACGCTGGTTATATTTAATAAATGATACTTGGAAAATTGGCGATTTTATCTTCATTTGTTTATTTGTTATGGTTGCATCAACAGACTAGAAACAGTCCCAATGATGTTTTGTAAAAAAAAGTACAGATTATACAGACGACATACATATACTACAGTTACTACAATTACAAACGAAAATAAAAACCCTCAAAAAATTTATCACATATCTAATGGATGAAATCCATGTGAATTTCACATAACTTTCCAGTGATCACATAGCAGCAAATCCCACCACAAAATCACATGAATATTATGAGGCCGATGAAATTCATTTGCAAAATCACATAAATTTAATGGGATCGCATAAATGTTGTGTGAAATTCAGATGAATTCCATTGATTTTGATAATGGATGAAAATCATGTGCATTTCCAATGGAAGCTACATGCAAACTTTTTTCGGTGTAGGAAAGCATTGTCAAGTTACTAAAAATGTATAATGCTGGGTTTAGACTAGGCAAGTTAAATGATCAACTCAGTTGAATTCAATTGGCTTGCAAAGTTGAGCCTGGTTCAACTTTCTTCAATTCAAGTGAGTTGATCAAGTCAGTTGAATGGCATGGTTTACACGTTCAATTCGCGTTCAAGTCAGTTGAATTCAACTGACTTGAACGCGAATTGAACGTGTAAACCATGCCATTCAACTGACTTGATCAACTCACTTGAATTGAAAAAAGTTGAACCAGGCTCAACTTTGCAAGCCAATTGAATTCAACTGAGTTGATCATTTGACTTGCCCTATCTAAACCCAGCTTAAGTCTTAAATTTTACACTTAGCTGTTGGGCATCAAGCGCCTTCGATCAGCAAAAAAGGCAGAGAATCTTCGACGAAGCATATTCCGTGTCATGTGGAAATCGAACATCGACGCTACTCGGTTGAACACTTGCTGCAAGCCGTAAATAGCGCTCCCTATGCTATAATTAGTTCGAAGAAGTGGAAGTCTCAGCATAAGACTGTTGCGTAGTGATCGAGGTTGAACATCAATATTCACTTGTTGTAGAATCACTTCGCAGTCGATTCTTCCTTGCAGAGTATCGGCGACGGTTAAGGCTCTGAAAACATCTCTTCGGATACGTAAGGGCTCGGCATTGATCAATTGGCAGCGATTCTCGTAGCTTGGAAGACGAAGTGGGTATCTGCAAGGCAGCTTACCGAGCGCGAAGCGAAGAAAACGTCGTTGAACAGATTCAATTCGCTCGGCCCCATTATTGTAGTTCGAGCTCCAGACTGCAGAGCAGTATTCCAACGTAGATCGTACGAGAGAGTAATAAAGGGTGTCCACGATGAAATTGCCACACACAAAATTGATTCGCAACATTCGAGTTTTCATCCGATTGCCATCAAATTTTCAGGGATTGAGAAATAACTATTAAACTTCATTTTACCATTTTACTCGTCTTTTATTTACAGTCCATACGCAAATGCCCGTACCTTGGCCTTAACCCCGGCCATAAGATTCTGCACAACCTGTGAATCAACCGTTTTTTGCATGTAAACCCATACTTTCTTCAGTTCCTCGACTGTCTTCACTACCTTAGGTCGTTTAAGAAGGTGCTGCTTCATAATCGCCCAGTACTTCTCGATGGGGCGGAGCTCCGGAGTGTTGGGAGGGTTGAACATTTTCGGCACGAAATTGACCTTATTGTCCGCATACCACTTGAGCACGTCCTTGGAGTAGTGGCATGAGGCCAAATTCGGCCAGAAGATTGTTGGGACGTTGTGGGCCTTCAGGAGAGGAAGCAGCCGCTTCTGGAGGCACTCTTTTATGTACACCTGTCCGTTAGACTGATGCAAAATTTGACTTTTTCGCTCCACAGTGCTTAAATGGTTTCAAATCGGGTCCTGATTAGCCTCCAAAAGTTACAACTCATTTGGTTAAAAACAGACTTCGCACAAACCATTTGAAGTTTACATGTAAATTACTATGGGAAATCTCAACTTTTTGTTCATTGCCTTCTAGTCTTTTTCCATATTGAGCTGCGAAACAGTTCGATAGCAATTCTTACAGAAAATTTTCTCAGCTACAACTTTGCTGAAGATCGTTTTTATGGAAAACGAGACAGAAAAAAGTTATTAATTATTTAAGAGATTGGTAAACTTATGGCATGATCAAGCAGCTGCTCTGTAGGCAACACTGTATTTTGCAGTGTGACATAGTAGCCATGATTTTTGTGTCCTATTCAACGCTCCAGAAACACCAATGTTGCCTGCTGATCAGTTGATTGAGCATGATCATAAGACATCAGCGCATTGAACAATTGATAACTTTCGATCCTTGCATTTAATCAAAAAATGGTCTTGAGCAAAGTTGTAGCTGGGAAATTTCCTACAAGTACAGTTGAAAGTTTTTGAAGCAAACCGATATGGTGAATTATTAGATAGACATGAACAGAAATCTTGGTTTTACCATAGTAATTCCCATACAAACTTCAAATGGTTTGTGCCATCTCAGTTTCTCACCAAATGAGTTCAAATTTTGAGAGGTTAGTCAGGATCAGATTTGGAATCGTTTAAGTATTGTGGAGCGAAAATTTCAAATTTTGCATCACTCTACTGTCCGTTCATCGTGTCCTGGGTCACGAAAGGTGCACTCCGCTTCCCGCACGTGCAGATGGCTTGCCAAACCAGGAATTTCTTCGCAAATTTGGACATCTTCTGAGTGCGGACATGCTCCGGAACGCTGAACTTATCCTTGGCCGTGAAAAACAGGTTGCCGGGGATCTGTTTGAAGTCGGCCTTCACATATGTTTCGTCGTCCATGATGCAGCATTCAACTTTCGTCAGCATGTTGAGGTACAACTTCCTGGCACGGGTTTTGGCGGACTTGTTCTGCTTCTCGTCGCGATTAGGGGCCTTTTGTACCTTGAACGTTCGAAGCCCAGCCTTAGTTTTGGCCTTCTGGACAAAACTTCGGCTTAGGTGCAGCTTCTTAGCCACATCCCTAACGGAGGCGTTCGGATTTCGGTTGAAGGCCCCAACTACGCGGTTGTGATTTTTGGTGTTGTACGGAATACTTTTTCCTTCACTTCTGGGCTTCCGATCGGTGGTCAACCGTTCCTCGAACCGCTTAATCACTCGCGACACCGTGGAATTCGCGATTCCTAACGTTTTAGCGATGGAACGATGCGAGAGATCCTTGTTCTCGTGATGAATGCGCAAGATTTTATCACGCACGAGCTGTTCTTTCGACTCCATTTGCACGAGTTTTGATCACAGGACTTTAAAACTTGCAGGATGTAAATAATGCACTATGAACTAAATCCACCCAAATTTTCATTAAATTCTACCCAACGGTTAAAAAGTTAGAGCAATTTCATAGTGTGGCAATTTCATCGTGGACACCCTTTAGAGCGATTTCAAGCAGTAATAGTGGTAAGCTCCAACCGGTATTATCCTCGGATTAAATCCCGATCACGAATGCCCGGCTGCTTTGATGCCGCCATCAGAGTGAATCAACGCGACTTTAAGCAAATATTTTGCAGATTATCCAAACAGGGACGGTATTAAAAGTTAATCCGAGTTGGAGCTTACCGCCATAAATGTCCGTGAAGTTCTTAGTAATCTTGAAGACAAAGCCAAGCGTTCTGGACGCTTTGTCGACGACATACGATATATGGTGTGAGTATGTCAGCTTTGAGTCTAGAAAAACGCCTAAGTCTTTCACGCAATGCACCCGTTCGATAGTCGTGCCTAGTAGTTTGTAGTTGAAAATAATCGGTTGTTTCTTGCGTGAGAAAGTAATAACTGTACCTGGGTTGACCACCAGTCGGGTTTAGACTACACCAGTCAGCAAAGATGTCAATCTGATTTTGGAGAGAACGGCAGTCGGCGAGTGAGCGGATGCGCAGAAAAACTTTCAGATCGTCTGCAAACGATAATCGTGGCTCTGTGCTAACATGGTGAACGTCGTCGAAGTAGAGGAGAAATACCAAATGGTCCCAGATGGCTACCCTGAGGTATACCAGACTTTGCGCAGAAGCTTACTGAGCGACAAGTACCCAAAATTACTGTCAAATTGGCGCTCCGTGAAGTAAGAACGAAACCATCTCAAAAGATTTCCACCGATCCCTAGCCTATCGAAGGCTGCCGTAAGATCTGTGTAGATAACGTCCGTTTGGGTCCGAGCAATCAAACTGTCTGTGATGTAAGACATTAGGCACAGCAGGTTCGTAGTTGTGGAACGCCCAGTTATGAATCCGTGTTGATCTGTACTTAGATATTACTTGCAATGCGCATTTACGGACTCTATGACAACCAGCTCAAAAAGTTTTGATACAGCACTCAGCGACGTGATTCCCCGGTAGTTGTTTACGTCGCGTTTGCTTCCCTTTTATGAACAGGAAACATATCCGCGGTCTTCCAGCAAGACGGAAAGATGCCGCTGGAAAGAGAGAGCTGGAATATGCGGCGCAGTGGATCTAAAAGACAAGTGATGTTCTTTTTAAGAATAATCGACGGAACACCATCGGGTCCAGCCTTAGTTGAAGTCTTAAGTTTAGATGCTGCTCTAGAAATCGTATCTGTAGTGGCTTCGACCATGCTGAGCGTTTGGTTGATCAAAGGAACATTACTGGCCGCGGAAGTAATGATATTAGCGGAGAGTTGCTCGTCTTCAAACACACTAGCAAATTTTGCTGAGAACAGGTTGCAAATGTCTTGTTGATTTCCAGCAGTTTCACCATTAAAAATCGTGGAAGAGGGTAAGCCGACTTCCCTGCGTTGCTCATATACGAAGTTCCAGAAGGATTTCGGGTGTGATTTTAGCCGCCGTTGAATCCTCCTTTGATAGCGTTGAAAACAGAGACGACTTAACCGCTTATACTCGTGGTTGAGTCTGACATAGTAGCATTTCAGCGGCAGTGTGCGGAGTTTAGTAAATCTTCTGAGAGCAGCCTTCTTAGTTCTTTTCAACGAGCGAAGATCTTTCGTCATCCACGGGACGCGAGAGTCAGGATGATCTTTTTGGAAACGTGCAATGTTGACGTCTACAGGATCTAGAATATGCTCCCAATCTAAATTAGACAGCACATGGACGATACTGCGATGGTCAGCTCTACGGAAGTCATATGACACAGCGTTTGGAGTGCTGGTGAAATCATGGACAATATTATTTTCGATCACGATAACTAAAGCAGGGTGATGATGCACTTCCTTGACTAAAGGCTCGGGTGCCGTGGAGAGGAAAGGAGCTGTATCACGAGCACTCACAAACCAGAGATCCAGGGTGCGGTTGTTTTCATTCAACTGGCCATTGATTTGTGACAGAATTGCGGTACTATAACTGTCCAGAAGCTGGATGGCTCCTACGTGGAAAGATGAACGCTCGTGATCGGGACAAAAGAAACCACTATGGGTTGGAGTCCATGCAATGTCCGGTAGGTTAAAATCGCCAAGAACAATAACTTCGTCGGAAGGGCCTGCTTTGTCTGAAGCGGCCAAGACGGATCGACAATGTGCGTCAATAAGCTCCAAGTCACGGGTTCGATCTGGAGGAAAGTACACTGCACAGAGAAGCAATTGACGATCACCAAGTTCAACCCTGTTCCAGGAATCGTCCTCGATAACTTCTGCTTTCAGCTTGGAATCAACTGCGATAAGGACGCCTCCCCCAGTAGTTTTCCTACTATTATTCGTGTTTCGATCGCAGCGAAATATTTCGTAGCCAGCACCAAAGACATAGTTTGAAATGCCCCTTCAGCCATGTTTCGGTCAAAACTAAAATGTCGTAGCAGTGATCCAAGACGGCCAGATGATAATCTTCCACGAGGCCGTTCATACCGCCAACGTTCTGATAGTAAATCGTTATGTCCGACCTCCGCTGTTCGGGAACAATGGAAGGTAATATATTTGTCGGTTGATCATACTTGCCAATAACAGGAATGTGGAAGACCCCTTCTCCCATCTCAAACGCAGGGCCGGGACGACTGCTGGTCGCTGGCAGGAGGGGCTTGACTGCGATGAGCGGAATAGGGGCTTCCTCAGAGCGGACGGCAAGAATGCGTCCCGGAGTGCAGTTGACTGTGGTGGCTCCATGTTGCCGACTGGCAGATGTTTGAGGTGAGTTGAAGGCACTGGAATTATGATCATCATCAGGCAGTGAAAGTCCGCTAGTAAGTGTGTACTTGCCTAATATAGCAAGCTGGGAGACCCTCAATTCACATCTAAACTCAGGGCGAGGACGACTTGCATGAACGCTGGCTGCAATAGGCGCGACTGATTTAGAAGAACTGAGGACTCCCAAAATGCTTTCTACGTTGCATCCCAGTAGAAATGTTATTTGGCTCAATAGATTTTCAGAGGGCATCACCGAAAATTCGCTTTGGACCGGGGTCAGAATAACCTGAGTATGGGAGAACTCATCACGCAACGATAAACTTAAATCACAGAGGTACTTGCCTATGCAAGCATGGTGGAAGACCCTTTTTCCACCACCAACTACAGGGCTGAGACGACTATGTTGAACGAAGGCGGCGGTAGGCGGGACTGTGTTGGGGCGATCGGGGGATTCCATTAGACTTTCTACGGTGCGTCTCCGGGGCATTGTTGATTCGTCAGAAGAGATTAAGGGGTGACTGTTATACTGGGTGTACCTAAAGGGGCTGGCATATCGAGAGGTGCTGGTGTCCCAAACGGTGTGCCCGTTGGAGAGCCACCCGGAATAGTCTCTGGAACAGCAGGGAGTGCTGGGATATCAGGAGGTAGCCACACATTGTTTTTCGCCTGAGTATCCTCAAATTCTCTGTACACAATCCCCTGTGGCCAAGTTTCAGGGTTCAAAGCGTTCTCTTTTAGTTACATTTACTGAAAAACAACAAACGATATTTTTTACCGAGAAATTCAGCTAAAATAAACGATTGCTGGACACCCAGTTAAGAGCTGTCAAACTGATAGCATCACAGTTGCAAGTATTTTGCATTCGTACAAATCCGTCCACACCGCAGGAGGTAAAAAAAACTACAAATTATGTAGGTAAAGACACTGGCTCGGACACTGATTATATTTAATAAATTATACATGGAAAAGAACCTGACAATTTTGTCTTGGTATGGTACTGGATAACTTCATTGACATCTATACCCAAGGAACAATGCAAGTTTAATGTAAGTTTTAAAGCATTCTACAAGTCTAAATAATGGTCTTAAAGAACCCACATAAAACCCAAATTGTTACTTGGGTATCGAGAACCATGTCACCATTTCCAAGAGAGTTCGTGGGGCAATACCAGGCGGGATTCATGAGTGCCCGTGCTACCACGGACCAAATTTTCGCGATTCGGGAGGTTCTGCAGAAATGCCACGAATACAACGTGCCCACACATCATTTGTTCATCGATTTCAAATCCGCATACGACACAATCGATCGAGATCAGCTATGGCAGATTATGCACGAGTACGGATTTCCGGACAAACTGACGCGATTGGTCAAGGCGACGATGGATCGAGTGATGTGCGTTGTTCAAGTATCGGGGACACTCTCGAGTCCCTTTGAATCTCAAAGGGGGTTACGGCAAGGTGATGGACTTTCGTGTATGCTGTTCAACATCGCGTTAGAAGGTGTGATCAGAAGTGCTGATATAGACACGAGTGGCACGATATTCAGGAAGTCCATCCAGCTCCTTGGCTTCGCCGATGACATTTACATTATGGCACGGAACTTTGAGATGATGGCGGAAACGTACATCAGACTGAAGGCTGAAGCTAGGCGGATTGGACTTGCCATCAACGCATCGAAGACAAAATACATGGAAGAAGAGGTTCTAGGGAAGACAATGTTAGCCTCCCACCCCGAGTATAGATTGACGGTGACGAAATCGAGGTGGTCGATAAGTTCGTTTATTTGGGCTCACTGGTGACCGCCAGCAGAGAAATTCAAAGACGCATTATGGCAGGGAATCGTGCCTACTTTGGACTCCGGAGGACGCTCCGGTCGAATAAATTTCGCCGCCGCACGAAGTTGACTGTCTACAAGACGCTGATTAGACCGGTGGTCCTCTACGGCCACGAGACCTGGACTATGCTCGTGGAGGACCAACGCGCCCTTGGTGTTTTCGAACGGAAGGTGTTGCGTACCATCTACGGTGGAGTGCAGATGGATGACGGAACGTGGAGGAGGCGAATGAACCACGAATTGCACCAGCTGCTGGGAGAACCATCCATCGTTCACATTGCAAAAATTGGGCGACTACGGTGGGCTGGGCACGTCGTAAGAATGCCGCACGACGACCCAGTGAAAATGGTTCTAGAAAGCGACCCAACAGGAACAAGAAGAAGAGGCGCGCAGCGGGCAAGGTGGATCGACCAAGTAGAAGGTAACCTGCGGACCCTTCGCAGACTACGAGGCTGGCGAACTGTGGCCATTAGAGTGATGCAAAATTTGAAATTTTCACTCCACAATACTTAAGCGATTCCAAATCGGATCCTGACTAACCTCTCAAAATGGCACAAATCATTTGAAGTTTGTATGGGAATTACTATAGTAAAACCAAGATTTTTGTTCATGTCTATCTAATAACTCATCATATAGGTCTGCTTCAAAAACTTTCAATTGTACTTGTAGGAAATTTTCCCAGCTACAACTTTGCTGAAGACCACTTTTTGATTAAATGCAAGGATCGAATGTTATCAATGGTTCAATGCGCTGATTTCTTATGACCATGCTCAATCAACTGCTCAGCAGGCAACATTGGTGTTTCTGGGGCGTTGAATAGGGCAAAAAAATCATGGCTACTATGCCACACTGCAAAATACAGTGTTGCCTACAGAGCAGCTGCTTGATCATGCCATAAGTTTACCAATCTCTTAAATAATTAATAACTTTTTCCTGTCTAGTTTTACATAGAAACGATCTTCAGCAAAGTTCTATAAGAACGGCTATCGAACTGTTTCGCAGCTCAATATGGAAAAAGAGTAGAAGGCAATGAACATAAAGTTGAGATTTTCCATAGTAATTTACATGTAAACTTCAAATGGCTTGTGCGAAGTCTATTTCTTACCAAATGAGTTGTAACTTTGGGAGGCTAATCAGGACCCGATTTGAAACCATTTAAGCACTGAAAGCGAAAAAGTCAAAATTTGCATCAGTCTAGTGGCCATGGATCGAGTAGAGTGGAGACGACTTCTTCGACAGCAGAGGACAACAAGGCCTTAGCCTGATTGGTAAGGTAAGTGTCCATATGTCCGTCACCGACAAACCGACATGAATGACCGTACAAAGTACAATCAAATTTCTGATCAAAGCACAACCCAACAAACAATTTGAGCTAAATAATGGCTGAATAAGCCATTTTTTAGCTGAAGAATCATATTTTGGTCTGAATAAGCACTTATTCTGTATGCAATGTTTGTTGGGAAACCTAACATCTGAGGCCGTGTTCACGAAAAATGTTTATCCTAGTAACGAACACGCATGCAAAATGTATGAGTTGGTTCGTGTCTAATCTATTCTGGTCTGATTATTTTAATCTAGATAAAACAATTTATATGGTTTTGACAGATGGGATCGCTGCACATTTGAATTCGCCGTTATGAATTCTCGATCAATAGTAAAGTTTAAGTTTCATGTCGGTTTGTCGGTGTGTCCGTATCGTATACATGTAATACGTTTACCATATATCTAATGATTATATTAGGAGTCATGCATAAATTATGTCACGCTGTAGAGGGAGGGGGTGCAAGATTTTGTGACAAGCTATGGATTAGGTAAAGGAAAATGGTAAAAGAGAGGGGCGGTCAATTTTTCCTCAATTTCGAGTGATATAATTTATGCATCGCCTTTACACATAATGCGCAGTCTAAAATGCGTTTGCTCATACCTTAATGAAAATTCAATTAGCATAAAATCTGTCATACAGTTGCTTTTTAGTTGAACCATGCAGGCATAACATTTGATAACGGCACAAAAGTATTTGTAAACAAACTTTCTAAGGCCCTTTACACGTGAACCAAAGTGCGCCCACGCAAACCAATAACATCCTCGGATAGGGGCAACTATCACCTTTCCGAAAGTGGTATTGGTTTGCGTGGGCCTACTTTGGTTCGCGCGTAAAGGGCCTTAGAAAGTTTGTTTACAAATGCTTTTGTGCCGTTGTCAAATGTTATGCCTGCATGGTCCAACTAGCGAGCATACAACTATCGAGCTACCAACGAGAGAATCTCCGTGCACACTAAGATTTTGGTTCCGCGTTCGGTAAATTTTACCGAAATCAGAATAAACTTTGACCTTCATTTTAAAGGCTATTGAATTTGAAAATAATTTTTAAAACATGTTCAACCTTGTTTAAATGATCAAATCTAGTTATTTTAGTGGAGATTTAGTTTCAAAGTAGCTGAAAAGCATTTGAACTGAATTGCATAAATTTTACCGAACAGTTCAGCTGTTCAGATTTCGGTAAAAATTACCGAAGTCGGTGATAATTTCTAAGTGTGTGCGCTGTATTTATATTCTTTAGGCTACTGCTACGTAATTTTTCAACTGACCCCAGCCTCAAGCAGTGCTATGAACATACCCTGTCTACCTATACTTCCAATGTCGTTGAACATGTTTACCTCTGCTTCGCCAAACATAACTCTACACAGCAGGCCAGCGGTGTAGAGCCCATACAGAGCCGCAGATTTAAATTTTCTCCACACAAAGTCTTGTCAGCTGGCTGTCATCTAGCAGCGCATTTTTCTGTTCGTTTAATTTTGTACTTTTCAAAAAGACGAGACTGATAAATATTTAGTTTAAATTTTATTGTATATTAGTTTCAAACCCATTCGATTTTTATTGACCAAGTACTCACTAATTGTAACATGCTGTATTGGTAAGTTTTTATAACAATATTAACTAGTAGAAGAAACAACGAAATCCATATAAACTGGTGTGAGATGTTATGGGCTGTATACCCACTACAATTCTCCTTTTCAATCTTTTATTTTCAGTGATAATTGAATAGCAAAGTGCCTTTTGTGTGTCTTTTTTGATTCTACCTGGTAGTTTTCCGTTTCATCAGTCATAAAATGGTACGCACAAAGTCGACCCGCCATGGGAATTCCAAACGCAATCGCACCAGCTTTCAGGAAGAAAAAGTCAACGCTAAATTAAGAGATTACGATGTTTTAGGTGGGTAAAATAAGGTTTATTAATCCCAAAAGTTGTTAGGAATAATATTTTGTTTTACATTTCAGCCGACAGCCTGCTGGCCAACTTGGAAAGCGTAATGACCGATAAAATCGAAGAGCTAACGCTGATGTTCAAGACTGAAAAGAATCGAGTGCCCAAACGGGTCCTGCAGATGCGAATGGGCGATCTTCGACTGTTGGGAGTCAGTACTTTTGATGATCTGGATAAAATGAATAATGAACCATGTGATGGAATGAGTTCGATGGGCTCCAGCCAGCTGTCATCGCATAGCTTCGGTGCTGCATCAAGAGGCGAGAAGAAGCAATCACGAGCTGATGAGGGTAAGATACAGGAACGAGTTGTTTCGAAATAATCATTGAAAATCGCATTTTCCGGCTGGTGATTCACACATTTTTAGTTATTCATCATTTGGTACATCATGAGAAAATTAACATCCTACATATCTCATTCATCTGGGGATAATCATTGACTAACTTTATTTTCGCATCTTTCGCTCTTTTCCCGTGTTTTTCATAACCTAAAGGATATCTTACAGAGGACAGTGCATCTAGTAACATGAACTCGGACCTGCAGTATTCGACTAAAGCTCGCCCTTACGGCCCTCTTGCATCGGCCATGCAAAATAGACGGCGCAGTAAATCCGCTTCGTCCAACGGCACTCCGCTAAAACAACACTCGTCGCTGTTGTTCGGTATAAAGTCGAAGAAAACGTTTGGTGGCAGCCAATCGGTCTGTACGGAAAGCAACCGCCTATCGCGAACCAAATTTCGAACCCCTGGACAATGTAGACCGCAAACCGTTAGTGCAGACCGTGGCTTGAGCATGATTACACCCAAAGTACATCCCAACACACCAATGGCCATGCTGCGTCATGCTCGCTTAGGAGAATCTATCTACTCCATTACTGGCAGTCCGGTTATCAGTGCAATAATGGTAGAAGAAACGGCAAATGTTAATATTCCGATTGTCAACGGCATGCTATCGATTCGGCCGACCGCGATGGAGTCTATTGATACGGGATTGTTGCAGAGAATAGATTCGAATACATTGGATCACCTGAAAAAGTTACAGTTGAACCTGAACAAGATCATGCAGATTGCCGAAGGGAATAATTTTCAAAAATATTAGCTGTAATTTTACGTGTATTTCTTTTTTCTTATGTTAGTATTCTGCATTTATGTTAGGGTAACTGCACCAGTTTGGGATATTATAAATATGAGATGCATTTTATTTTGCCATCTGCTGCCGAAATAGAAGATAGTCTAAAATTAAAACAGTTCAACTATTCGGTGTCACTAGACGCAAATCATTGTGATGTTCTGAATTTGCATTTCTTGGAGAGATACGCCAATGAATATAAGCTTGCTATGTGTTAGTTCCTTTTAATTGAATAAAAATGTTTCTAATTGTAACGTATTCTGTTCTTCCATGTTGAAATTACATTGCACTGGTACATACCAAACAAATAATTTTAGCTGCAGACTAGCTTATACAGCCAAAAATTATCCTAACTAGCTAATTTTTGCATGTATAAGCTGATATGCAGCTAAAGTTGTTTGTTAGGTATTAATTCTTGTGTACGTTCGAAACATATCTTCGATAGAAAAAAACCAAACATGAAGCGAATTCTAAAACTCCCTTAGTAATTCGCAAAAATCTTCAAACAAACAACAAACCTTTTGAGCTACTTATATACCATTACCTATATTAAAAGAGATTTTTTTTCATTATGAAATCTCCTAATGCACATATTCTCAAATTTGGTTTAAAATGATCTTGCACTCAAATTTACGCATAAGTTTCCGTCGTGTATTAGGGTAACTTTTTATAAAAAAAAAAGTAGAAGGGTCTGTGCCTAGGGGCACGAACGAAAGTTTGACGTAGGACCGCTAGTGGACGGAATAAATGTGAAGAGCATTTAGTTCTTTTAATTGATCAATTATCTATTATCTCAACTCTTTCCGTTATTGAATTGTAAGCGTACCAAATTTGTAGTAAATTTTTTCAAAGAGAAAGTTGATTAAGAGAATCAATCAAAATCACTTGCACCCCTGCTTCCAAGTTTGGTTACAAGATTACAACTCTGGAGAGCATTTTGTGTGGTTATTGGGGCTTGTGGTTCTGAATATGGACAAACAAGCACAGATAAATTCTATTCCAACTATTTACTGATGTAAGCTTGATGGCCCTGAAAAGGGCCGTTTTATTGAAGAGGACATCCATGGCCGCTTACGCTTGGCGTGTTTAGTGTAGGTGACAGCATCACGGACCTCATTTTCCAGGAACACCTTCAGCATGCCTCGTAAATCAGACTGGAGATACGTTAGACACCACCACGGCGAGCCAGACGACGGATGGTGGTTATCTCGAAGAATTTGCGTTTGGTTCTGAATATGGCGATGAGTGTGCAAAATATTACGCAATTCCATCCTCCCTATTCGCACGCGCCCGAGGATCGGAGGCGAATGCCACTTCGACTTGTTTCGTCTACTTAGTACTCTCTGACGACTGTGCTGGGGAAGCAACATATGCATGTAGGTGGATTTGTTAGTTAATTCGACGCTTTTAGACAATGCTGGACATTTACCAGTTTTTCAATAGTTTCTTGTAGAAAATCAACAGTCGGAAGCATTATTATCGATGCGTAGCCATATTTCTGATCGATTGGTGATAAAATTATTGAAATTGGACCAGGGGCAGCTGAGTTATTAACGTTCAAAATCTTTCTTAATTTGTTACATGTTCCATTTTGTGTTTTTACAAAGTGTACCCCCATATAGAAATCAAAGACGTAGTCCTACGTCAAAATGGGTTTTTTAGGCATATGGATATATATGTAATATAGGGTGTCCCAGAATGTCTAAGCACGGCTTTGGAAATCCCCGTTTTTTTCAGATGACGTTAAAACAGCTGTTTATCACGCTGAATCATTGTTTGCATTTACCGAAAAATTCGGTAAAAAGACTTTGGTTTGGCAAGCCTTTTTACCCCTGGGAATGTCTTTACATGGCTGTCTAATCGATTCACCCCTCCAAGCTAATCGATTCACCCCTCGAAACATAGGAAAATCCACTAACCCCTAATTTTATCTGTCAAACTTTCATAGCGAATCAAAACAAACATAGTGTACTGGAATTTATACGAGAATGGGGTACGTTAGTCGATTTGCTTGGAACCAATAGGCTAGTCAAGTAGTGAGCCAATTTAAAATCGTTAGTTTCGTATTGATTGTTGGTTAAACTTTGGCTATTCCTTGATGGCACTCAATTGCAGAGAGAAAACCAGGTTAAAGATTTAGGAGTGATTTTTGACGAAAAACTCACGTTCAAGCCACATTTGTCGTACGTAGTCACAAAAGCCTCAGGAAACCTTGGCTTCATTTTTCTGGTAGCAAAAGAGTTCCAAGATGTATATTGCCTGAAATCATTCTATTTTTCCCTGGTACGAACGACATTGGAATATGCTTCTCCAGTATGAACCCCTCATTTCCAAAATGGTGTTGAACGAATCGAGTCGGTACAGCGGCGTTTTATCAGATACGCTCTCCGAAGATTACCTTGGAGGGATCCCTTTAATCCTTTAATCTACCGAGCTACGAGAGCCGTTGCCTCATGATTCAACTGGATACCCTCCAAACACGACGTGAAGTGGCTAATGCACTTGTCATCGCTGATATTCTAACCGACCGTATGGATTGTCCTGCCCTGCTCGGCAACATTAATGTTCAAGCTCGCTCCCGTGTGCTTCGAGGCAACTCTCTTCTCAGGATCCCACACAGGAGAACCAACTATGCGGCGAATTCCGGACTAATCGCCCTCCAACGGACGTTCAACCGAGTCTCCTCAGTTTTTTGATTTTGACATGTCACGCGACTCTCTTAGAAGACAATTTTTGTTAGCTTTAAGATAACTTTGTATAATTTGGACACCAAACTAGTCTGTGTATAATATACAATAAAATAAATCAATAAAGGATGAAGAGAACATAGGTAAGTATTATGGTGTGTTCCAATTATGGCAGATGGGAACCCCATAGGCCATAATTGAAACACACCACAATAAGTGGTGTGATGTGATATAAGGGGCTATATTAGCCTAACATTCTTGTCGCGTCATCTCTAGCCGCGGCCTCTGCAGAGTTAATAAAACCATGGTTCAAAGCAAAATATAAATAAAGATTCTACCATTGGGGCTTGATAGAGTGAATAAATGTAGGATATAGATTATATATTTATTCTATTTTAAATTGGTTTTACTATTGTAATTGTTCAGTGCATAAACCGTGCCTTCCGCTAAGTCAGCGTATCTAGCGACCGACCCCCTAGTCTATCTATATACCTACTGTCCTTCCCGTTGCACTCGTCAGCCTGTGCTATACTCTAGACTCACATGGGTGGTCGTACCCGGGTCCTCCACCGGGTAGGCGCAAGTGTCCGTCCAGGTGCAGGTGTAACGTATTTCGTTGAAGGGGACTTTTCTCTCAATTAAATGTTCCCTTGGAGAAGGCTAAAACAAGAGTGAGTTTATTCAGCTATCGTGCGATCAGAACAAAGTACAAACAGAACAAATAAATATCGCAACTGCTTACAAAGCATATGTGCAGTTGGCGACCACAGTTCTTTGCCCTCATGTTACGTTGATACTTGATTTGTTTGTTTTATCAAATATGCATCGCAGCACTCGGGTAATGACCGATTTGGGGAATATACTACACAGGTACATTAACTTATCTGTATGCATGGTTTAAGTACTACTACTACCAAACTCATATTTTTCTAATATGATGATTTCGCTGAAGGTTTATGAAGGTTAATGATATCTATGAGGTGTGTGCTGTGATTGCATTATATATAGGGGCTTAATACGGATGTCACGTCACGGTGAAAAGTTGTCACTTGTCATCACGGTGAAGTGATTCCCATTTGATTTGTATATAGTAACGGTAATCACGGCTCTTATTCTGAGTATCACTTGCTTATCACCGTGTAGTGACACCCGTAATAAAGCCCATAGTTTTTGAAGGACATGGGATGTCACTCAAGTGTAGGATTGGAGTTTATATGTAATCATGGTAGCATATCCCTTACCATGGAATCAAGCAAACCATTGTGGGAGGCTGTCATGCTTGAAGAGCAACGAAGTATTGACAGGAGGGAAAAGTGTTTTAAAATAAGATGGTGGAAATGAGTCTGAAAGTTATACATATGCGTGCACGCAGCTCATGTCCAACTTACGGTTCTCCTCGTCAGATTCCTCGGGATTTCACTCGCCAGGGTTGTTTCCTACCGGTTCGATCCCCCATTAATATGGGGTCCTCCACTGATAATTTCTTTGTCTTCCTGATCCGTTGCTGGCTGTTCTGATTTAGTACTCGATTCGTACATGAAATGTGAGCGGGTAAATAGGACAATTTTAGTGTTAAGCCTTATGCGTTGTGCCAATCGTGCGGGTCCTTGTGCTGTGCACTTCGCACTACCATGACCGGCCACAATACCATGACCTCCACAACATCTTGGCAAAGTGAATCCCGCACAACAAGCATTCTTGATTGTTCAGTTCGGCGCACAATGGATACGCCGTATCTGCGGAAACCTGACCGACAGCTCCGGCGTTAGATGTGGTCAACTCAACGAAATTATAGGAAAAGCAAAACTCAAAAGCGTAAACCTATCACCCCTAGCCCATCTGAACCATTTCAAAATAAGAATCAATAAACCATATTATGCTTCCCCTAAGCGGTCCCTCTGCGTCCTACATCTCTCCAGCCTTAAAACTGTTACAAAGAATAGAATCCCAATAATACATACTAACTTTGGTTAGAATATAGAGGCCAACATTAGAGCCATTTCCCCTACATATAGGGTTACCATATGGTATCCTAATGGAGGACATGTCCTCCTTTTTCAATAATTTTTCTACATCCTCCTTTTTAATCCTTGGATTTTTTCCAGTAACATATCCATAACATTATTTTCAAAGAGTGTTGTTTTGAGAGCTTTTTTTTTCCTTTGGTTTGTTTTTTCCGTCGATCTTGTTTTCCGTGCTGAGCACCAATGCTACCGAAGGCAGCTCCCACACCTGGACCCTACCTATCGACCCATCAACTCATGAACCGGGGACCAACGGCTTTACTTCCCATCCGAAGGAAGGCGTGATCAGAGATGTTATGCCTCAGAACATCCCGGCGGCGCCGACTGGGATTGAACCCAGGCCTGCTGGAGTGAGAGGTAATCACGCTTACCACTACACTACCGGCGCCGTTATTTTGAGAGCTTATTTGTTCAATTATGTCACAACCTCATCTTATCTAGCAAATGCCGTTCGATGGTGGGACTAGGAGTATACTACAGCTGTACCCCCCCATCATTTAGGCTGCGGTCCATTTGATGAATTTCAACTTATATTTGACCGATGGAAAATTTTCAAATAAACCTGCTATTCTACCAGACTTATTTCAGACAAACTAGGAATCAAACAATTTCTCGAAAATCGAACAATCAGCAACAGAGGGATTTTCGAACATTATAATTCATTTTCGAAGTGTCAGTGAAAATTAATCCACTGGAACACAGCCGTTGCATAGACCAGAAAGTCCCGAAGAAACGTGCTCAACTTTTTGGCTCAGCTCTGGTACTATCTTCGGTCCCAAGCTAATCGATGCCGAGATCGATGCACCCCTCGAAACATAGGAAAAACCAATAACCCCTCATTTTATCTGTCAAACTTTCATAGCGAATCAAAACAAACATTGCGTAGTACTAGAATTTCGACTAGAATGGGGTACGCTTACAGATTTACTTGGGACCAATAGGCTAGTCAAGAAGTGGCCTTACGCTGTGTTCTATTGTTCTGAATTTTTACTTAAATTTGCATTTCGAAAATCAATTATAATGTTCGAAAATCTCTCTGTTGTTGATCGTGTGATTTTCGAGGTGTTTGCCAAAATTGATTCCTGGTCTGCCAGAATAAAGTTTGGTACAATTTGAAAATTTTCTATCTGTCAAAATTAAATTAAAATTCATCGAATGGAACACAGCCACACAGATTGAATCCAACATGTGTTCAATTTTGACGTTCTTGTTCTATGGGATTTCAGGTATTTCAAGCATAATCATTCAAATCAACGTATCTAATGTTGTAAACAATAAATTCAATCGACGATTTGTGGCAACTGCAAGTTCACTCACAGAAACTAACAACACCAGCTAGTAGGCGAAAGTTTCCCCTACACTGAACCAAAACACCCACCGCCTACTGAATGATTTTTGCCTCACCCAAGCCCCATGCTTATAATCAGATGATTTTAAGAAGATCGTCATTCAATTCATGTTTTGACAGAATCAAGTCAAATGAATGAATATAATTTAAAATCAGCGCTATAATCATGCATCAATCAAATCAAAATAGAACTAGATGTGAATGATTTACATACATAAACTTTTCAACTCATCAGTCTTGTAATGGAAGAAAATCAGATCGTATTTAAATGATGCCCTTATCTATGTAGTTGGCTTAATAGAGGTATTTGCTTTTCAGAAATATGATTGAAATAAATAATTACACAACCATTTCAATCAGTTATAAGCATTACTAAGTAAAATGTTGTTAATTTGATAATAAGTAGGAAAACAATTGGCCACTAATCTATAGAAACGATTATTTTCTACTGTTGAGATAACATGAGTCATCTGTAATGAAATGGTTGTATAATTAAATGTTTCTATAATATTCAAATAAAATATATGATAATTATTACTATTGACATGTACTTTATTTAACACCTTACCTGAAAATATGTAAACAAATATGTAAAAGGTAAATGCATATTGTAATCTCCATTAAAAATGGAACCCAAATCCAAAAGTTCATGAATTTTGGTACACTGGAACTATTTTAAATAAGTAAAAATATCACTGTGCTCAGAAAACGCAGCTTTTTAGATGATGTATAAAAACCGATACATATTTTGAAATTAAAGAACCAAATGGTCATAAATGACGTTTGACTTCGATATCGATGATCATCCCCGTTAAAGAATTTCATCAAGCAATTACCTCAGCATAATCTTGGTTGTGATGTACAATGTGTGGAGAACTTAATACATCCTGCGTCTCATTGGATCCAACACTGCCGCTTGGTTCATCATTACATATTACCATAGTGTCACACGAACCATCTTCTTCAGCACAACCATCTCCTTCTACTGAATCTTCTGATGATGTTCTGGGGTCCTGGCGCGGCAGAGCATGTCCGCCTGAAGTTGATTGATTGATTTATCTTTATTAAGGAGGCTTTCAGCCTGAGGCTGGTTCGCCTCCAAATATGCCTGAAGTTGACGGGTTTAGGATGCTAACCTTGTTCATCATTGATGTCGTGATCTGGAACACGTAAACGCTCGACTCTAACAGTGGTATGCAGGACTCATCCGGAGCAATTTGCTGCGTTAAAAAGGAAAATTTATTCGAACTACAAGTTTTTTTTTTCAATCGATCTTAATAATGTTTTATTTTGATATAATAAATAATAACTATACAATATATAATTATCAAATTCAGGCTAGGTCTTAATTGTCAACTTAGCTTTATCTCGTTAATAAACCAGGTAAAACCTAATATTCGAGTGTAGAGCAATTGTTGGCTCCCTTGGACTATTTTCGGCAACTGAAATTTAAACGTTAATTCCAGCTCGAATTCCTACGAATAATCTCATCAGACATATTTTTAAATGCATTGAAACGGTTATTAGTGAATCAGTTGCAATTGTTTTTACATTTTAACGATTAAGCCATCATGCCAGGTTTTTCACAGAATAAACACATTTGCGCAGTCACAATACTGTTTGTTCGCCACCATTTGCTAACTGATATGAAGAATGACCGAAAGATGATGATAAACCTGAAATAGAATGATTTTCATAGAGGGGCTATGAAGAAATATATTCATTTTGGTTCATGATGAAAAACATACGCTTAATGTGCCTGTTAATATGTGACTGATTATCGGATGACATAGAAAAAAACATTATTTTGAAATGTAAACAAAAATAACCTATTGCTGCCCGCATAGAAAAGAACCATTTCTAGAATAGTTCAAACTTCACTGAAACCTTACTAACTATATTAACTTTATACAAAATAGTTTTGTTATGGTTTATGGAATGTAATAAACAGAAAAGAAACATTAATTTATACTGTTACAGTTTCTGGTATGTTCCAGCTACATTTTGTTACGGTTGATCAACTTTACGAAACTATATTGAACTGTTTCAAAACATTACGAATAAAAGTTGTATACAACTTGTACAATGCTTACGTGTTTCGCTTATGGTTGCTTTATGTTTTTACAACTGGCACAAACAGAGGAAAATGCTTTTCTTTGGAACGGCGGCCATGAGTTCACGGTGTTTTTTATGCTTTATTATTTTATTTTTAAAACTTTACTCCAAATGGAAAACCTGTTTTATCGTAAAAAAAATGAATAACGTAAGTAATACCAGCTTAAAGTATAAAGTATTTCTAAAAAAGCATGTATTTCCTATAAAAATATCTAGGGCCTTTGACAATCCCAGCCATCATGGATAAGAAACAGCGGTCTACATGGGTTGGAAATTTTGATTCTTCTGGCTCACATTAACCCAAACAGGAAATCGAAGCAGGTTCAAATAGAATGAAGGTTCGTATTTCAGGGTGTATTTCTTTTAGTGCTCTGTTTATATGAAGAACAATAAAAACAATTCCCAAGTGAAGGGAGAGGTATTCACAAAAAGCAATCTTGTAAACCACATTAAAATTAAAGAACAAACAATATCTGCTGAATTCCACATAAACTACGACAGTATTATAACGTCAATAAGTATGGTCGTTTCTACCCGTTCATAGTATATATTGAAGTTAACAACAATGGTTGGTTCTAAAACGTACTACCTTATTCGAACATTAATGGAAATAGGTTTCACATTTCCAACTTGAACCTTTTCTGATGTGGTTAGGCTATAGTTTCTCTGCAAAAAATGTATGGGAAAAAGTGAGATTTCGTATGGTGAACGTTCTTAACCACCCATTATTCGTATGGTTAGGTCTTCGAAAACCTTAATCAATATGGTTAAAACTTTATCTAGGTATGGTTCGATTAAAGTTGACTGAACCATTCTCATTATGGTTTTCACAGGAAGATAAACCATTTTCAATGTGGTAACCTTATGGTTATGATTTATGCGGGTGATCATTAAATCATTCGACTTGATTGTCATTCAATCTCTGGAATCATAAGTTTTGCTTGACGCTGAATGAGATTTCATTCAACGGGCGGCGGGAGTTTTGGTTCAGTGTACCTGATGATGGTGTTTGTTTGCGTGGTTGAGTTAGCAGTTAAGACAAATCGACAGTGAGGGCGTATACGCGATGATCGATTCTCTTCATCGATTTTCTCTTTACATTGCTACAGGTAAGCGAAACGATTTTCTAGAATTCGTTCAATGCAGAGTTGTAACAGGTTGTATTGGCTATCAAAAGCAACAGCAAACGCACCGAGAAACGTTAATTCTAGCGAGTATTAACAAAAGAGAAAATCAACGAAGCGAATCGATCATCGCGGTTACGCCCTTATGCACTGTCGAAATCGTCGATTGAAGAGATTGTTTACAAAAGCAGATACTTCGATTTTAATAGTTACGCTTGATTTGTTTAGGACGCTGTCATACTGAGGCTGTGTTCCATTTGGTAAATTTTCACTTAAATTTGACCGATGATTTTTTTCAAATAACTAGTCAATCTAGCAAATTTATTTCTGACAGACAAGGAATCAATTTTCACAGACGCTTTCTCGAAAATCGGGCGATCAACAACAGAGGGATTTTCAAACATCTAATTTATTTTCGAAGTGTCAAATCTAAGTGAAAATTTTCCAAATGAAACATAGCCTGAGAGCGAAGAGGAAGCGTGAAATCAAACGTAAGGAATGATATAAATAATAGAAATTCTTTTGTATAGAACGCTAAGCACGCCTCTTCGCTCCCACTATAGCAGCGGTCTCGGGATCCTATGTTCAATCAGTGGTAAAATTAACAAGTTGCTTAGATGTTCCATGTTGGATTTCAATCAACGATGACATGTATCTTAATGTATGTACATTAAAAAGTTGGGATGGTTTCAAGGCTGTAAAGCTGTAGTTTTCATGCAAATCAGCTAGACTAGATCATTTCCAAGTATCAAAAATGAATTATGAAGGCTAGTTTGATGCTTTTTTCAGAATTATAACGAGAAGATGAATTGAATTGGTAACGACTATAAGTTATGACAATCTCAATTGAACCTTTGCAAATCATGAATTTTGTGATAGCGCACATATTATTAAAACGTTTGATAAAAACTCAATGTTTTTTTTTCCTTTGTTCGGGACATAACACCACCGCGACCAGTAATTTGATCTATTGTAGTAAAAAAAACTCAATGTTAAACTTTAATGTTAAGAAAAGGAATCATTGTCCTCCTTAATCTCCAAACCTCAAATGAAATGTCCTCCTTTTCAAGTTTTTGATATGGTAACCCTACCTACATAGGCCCTTATTACCGATGTCACTTCATGGTGAGTGAAGTGACGGTAAAGTGATTCCCATTTGATTTACACCGCAATCATTACACCGTTAGCGACAACTGGTCACTTCACTTCGGTTTCAACGTGAAGTGACACCCGTAATAAGGGCCATACTGTTCATAATTTATCCACCATATGCCGTACGGTGCAACCATACGCCGTGTGGCAGAACAACAGTGACTGCACAACTAGACCGCACCGCGTAGACACATAAGAACAACAACCCACTGAGCCAACAACCATCAAAAAATGCTGTAATTGTAATTGTAATTGTAATTGTAATTGTAATTGTAATTGTAATTGTTCAGTGTATAGGCTGTGCCAACTGCTAAGTTGGCGCTATCTAGGGACTAACCCCCTAGCCTATACACCTACTGTCCTTCCCGTTGCACTCGTCAGCTCGTGCGATACTCTAGACACACATGGGTGGTCGTATCCGGGTCCTCCCCTGGGTAGGCTCGTGTCCGTCCAGGTTCTGGTACATTAACTGAACAACTCACCTTTTGATTATAAATGTCGATAATGCTGAAACTATATGAATGTTAGTGATCATTATTAGATGTGTGCTGCAATGGAGTAGTAATTGAAGGAAATGAGGTTCTCATGTGGCTTATAGGTAATTCTATAATAGGTAAATCATGCAAGCACACACCTTTTACAATTCTTATCCTACTTACCAGTTCCGTCCAGTATAAATTGGCTGTTTCCAAATGGTCTAATCCTTTCTGACTGCTTACTCTCTTACGTTTTCTCGCTTTTTTCCTTCTTCCTATTGAAAATCTGGCCGTGTTCCCATTTGTTCTCAGGTAGGTAATATTGGTACATGAGAGGAAGAAAGAAATAGAACAAGTTAAGTATGAGCCGCATGCGTTGGTTAGTCGTTTGGGTCATGATGTTGTGTTCCCTATTTTTTTTGCCTCTATTCAGCTCTCAGATCGCCCCTCCCCCCAAACTATTGTGGATGAGAAAAAGAACCCATATTTGGTAACCTCTCGCAAGCTGCAATGCATAAGATATGAATAACAAACAAATCTAGAACGGGGCTTAAACATATAACATTTTCTAAGACTGATCATGATTAATATAGTATGAATAATGCGAATTGTATGAAGAAAAGACGATCCCAAAAGAAAGTTCCCTAGCAATAAAACTATTACTCTGTGCTAATATGAGTTATTTCAAAATGGGCATCCATACTCAGAAACTATACCCGACCTCAACAAACTGTACCGAAACAGAACAGCTAAGCTACTCGGTAAGATTTTGGCATTTCTATTTAATTGTATTAAGCTATCTCACAGAGACCAGACGTCCAAGTTCGGTCAGAAACATGTGTAAAGTTAAGTGGAAACGTTGCCGTTACGTAGCGCTAGCATCTCCGGAATTTATTTTCAGAAACATCGTACAGAACAAACTATGCAAAAAATAGCCCAATCAATCGAATGATGCGCCTATATATAATTTGCATTGCGGAACTATTGACATCACTATGTCCAAGCAGCAAATACAAACTAAGCTAAAACAGAATAGAATTAATGCATAGTATGTAAGTAAACATTGTAATAATCATTGTATGTAGTCTACACTGGCTTGACGAAATGGAAATAAATATTCCTGATTTCCGCTATAAATGTATCACTTTCGAGCAATTTGCCACTTGGCGCTACCAGCACTTAGTGTCTAGTGTAAGTTTTGCAAGGCCAGCGCCATCATGTTGTCAAAGAGGGTTTTTAAGTGAGGAAGTCGCCGTTAGTGGCGCTTAAGTCGAATAGGAATCTTTACATAAGTTTTTAGAGAAATTTTGGAGCCTCAACGTCTGTTCTCTGTGGCTATCTTATATCGAGCTCTTTTCAATAATTGCAACATGTGAATAATGCAGAACAAGTTTAAAATTGTTCTAGAGCCAAATTGGTTTTGAAGGAAAGTCAAACCATAGAGGTAACTCTAAGACTAGTAGGTCCTGAAGAAACGTGCTCAACTTTTTGGCTCAGCTCTGGTCCAAAGCTAATCGATTCACCCCTCGAAACATAGGAAAATCCACTAACCCCTCATTTTATCTGTCAAACTTTCATAGCGAATCAAAACAAACATTGTATAGTACTAGAATTTTTACTAGAATGGAGTATGTTAATCGATTTGCTTGGGACCAATAGGCTGGTCAAGTAGTGAGCCAATTTAAAATCGTTAGTTTCGTATTGATTGTTGGTCAAACTACAAACGAACAGCTCAGCCGCTCTGAACCCTATGAAAATTATGCTTTCCCAATATGGTACATTCTCTCACTAAACCTGTCATTTCTAGCGAAGACAACAAATCAAGAAGACTGGCAACTCTTCCATTTTCTCATACAAACGCTATGAGACAGGTACAATCGCGTCATCTGCCGCTCAAAGGTAAATGCTTCGAACGAATTTGATAGCAAAGATTACATCCTCAGAAGAAGGGTTTGTGTATTTGTTCATTTTTCTATGCGTTGCTTCCACCTTCAGTCAAGTGCAGCGCTACTGCATCTGTCGCTTAGATTCTGGCAAAGTTGTCAGTCTTCTTGATTTGGTGTCTTCGTTTCTAGCCTATCTGAACTATTTAATAAATGGAAACCATAACATGGGTTACGCTTCTCCTAAGCGGGCCCTGCGCATCCTATCTCTGTCTTATCTCAAATGCCAATGGTTTGAATGTATCAATATATACATTGGAAATGACGTTCAATCAAATAAACCCATACCCCACTCACTTGGCCAGGCTTCAGAATCATCCAGTGGGCAGTGCGCTCTACACTCCAAGTTCCCTTTCTTTAGGTTACTAGAGTATTAAATAATCTAGGTCCTATTTAGGATTATATCTAAAAAAAAATCCAAATTTGGCCAACGCTCGCCAACGAAAATCGTCCTGATTTTCAATTCTGCATCCTAACGCATTGAAACGCTTTCGTAGAAAAAGTGGGTTCGCTACACTGAAAAAAGTTTTCATTTAGTTTCCATTGGGAACGCACAATATATTTTTCCAATAACAAAATTAATGATTTTTACCTGAAATTCACATAACATTCATATTCTATGTTATAACATGAATTCTATGTGATAAATCACATAAACTTCATTGGACACATAAGGTTCATGTGATTTCGTGGTGCGATTTTCAATTATGAGATCACATGAAGGTTATGTGAAATTCTAATGGATATTTTCCATCGGAAATGTGATTTATTTTTTGAGTGTAGGAGTGCTTCTTTTGCTTTGAGTACAATGAGTGCAAATATTCATACAATGCGCTTTAATAGACTTTGTGTTTTAGGTTATGAACTAACGCATCGGAACTAACGTATGATTGATTTGTGCACGGTGAAATAATAGATAGGGGAAATGGCTCTAATGTTGGCCTATATGGATCTAAGATTGGGCCCATCGCTAAAAATCTGCTATTTATCAATTTTATCTAGATGAACGCGTCATTAGTCCGGTACTAATGAATATTTTTGGTCGCTATTGAAAATTCAGTCGATTGCTGAATTAATGTATGGGTCCAAATTAAGGGCATTTAGGCCGACATTACATCCATTTCCCCTATTATTGATTCAAAGTGTTTTATGTTACTTCATACGCGAAGTTTGCGATTTTCAGAGTTGGTTTGAAATGCTATCTAACATGACGCTTTTGTGTGATAATTTATTAGCTGGATAATGTTCTCAAGGAGATGGTAGGTAGATAGTGCCCGTTAGAGTACGGCAGTATGAAAATTGAATAGAAATTGAAAATGAGCGAAGGGTCATTAATGCGACAGTACAAAGTCAAACGCACACCTTTTACCTAACTCGTACGATGTGTACGCGGAGATTTAAAGTGTCTTCCAATCTACAGGCAAAAAGTGTGCGCCCGCCTTTGCTCATTACTGTCTTCGACTGTGGAATAGTTCTAGCGACGTTTCATCACTACCTAAAGCCCCACGTTGCCGAAAGCATTTCTAGTCGATGGTGTGCTATAATGCAATCCTTCTTTACCCAACTATTGTGTTGTTCTTCTCGTCATGACCAATGTGGTCATCTCAGAGAGAAAGCAGTAAGGTGGTTGTTGCGTACCATACTCTAACGGGTCGGAGCTATCTACCTACCCTCTCCTAAAGACCATTCTCCAGCTAATAAATTATCACACAAAAGCTTCATGTTAGATAGCATTTCCAACCAACTCCTATTATTGATGTTTTCTGCTGTATAGAACGGAAATGGGCGATTACGATGGAGTAACGCTCTGCCCTAGTAGTTATCCGTTTTTTACGGAATCATTCTCACCATCCAAATACATTTTTGAGTTAGTAATGAAAAAAAATTACCAAAAATTGATTTTTCTGGGTGAACCCTCTCTACAATATCTCAAGCACAACCCTTTAAAATTGAACCCCACAATCAATAAGGCATTCCATGAGACAGCAGCGGCCAGCTGATTTTTTGTTTACCGAGAAGTTTTGACAGTTCACTTTTGAACTGACAGATCTTTCCCATTGAAAATAGCTTTGTTTAAATGTATATTTTGCATCGTCAACACGTGATTGCTCACAGCGGTCAGGTCAACTGCGAACCGTCGTATGAGTCACCTCAGAAAGAACATCCCAGTGTCAAAAAGGATTTCGGATAAATCACGATACGTAGGTACAAGCATTACGCCATACGAAACTCTTAAGATAAGATGATTCAATCACTTTGTTAAACGAGATACCATTTTACAATCGAAACAAATATACATACTCGGTGAATAAACTAACATGTTGGGATTGTGTTTTGCATAAGTAGGCAATGTATGTAGGGAAACTTATGCATAATCAAGTTTGCTCTCCATATTATTGTTTGCATACTGCTGCTGATTAAAAACTAAAGAGACATAAAGAATAATGCCAGGTGCTCTGTCCAGACTCGCCTAACACAAAACAACAGCGGAAGATGGCTTTAAAAGCAAACGTAAAAATTGGATCATGTTTTCAAGACTTTTACCATCCACTCACAACAACAAGAAGAATGTTGTCTTTACACCGGTGCGGCATAACGACTACTTATACCGTCTACTTTTACTTCGGACGCTTCCATAGCGTTCTTTATCACTTTAAACCATAAAAATCAAATATTTAAAAACTACATTCCTTTTTTGTACATTACACACTACTATTATAGAAATAACGGAATTATTTCCTCAGTTTATACATTTTTGTTTGTAATTCGGTGTAGGTGTACGTGAATAAAACCAATCCAATCAAACCTGGTGCAGCTCTCTCGGTTTGAAAGCAGAAGTAGAATGGGTGGGTCACCTTCGACGGTTTATTCTGAGGATTCAATAGCCATCCAGTGGTTCAATGCCATGTTCTTCCTGTTGATGTTGTATCAGCCCGCTATCGCTGAGAAAACTAGCCTCACACAGATGACACTGCAGTACCCGAACATCGCCATGGGTGTTTCTGTGAGCTTTCAGACTGTCCGAACGTGTAAAGCTTTTGCCACACACGTCACACTCATACGGCCGCTCACCGGTATGCGTTCGTAGATGGATTTTCAACGACTTTGGCCAGGCGAACTCTTTCTTGCATATGTGGCACCGGTGCTTTGATTTTGGACCGGATGGCTCGGAATTAACGCCTTCACTCGCTCGGGATATGTTGTCTTCTTCGTGCTCGTAGCTATTGTTGTTCTCATGCTCTTCTTCTTCTTCATCTTCCTCATTCGGACGGTCCCGTTCCTCTTCACTACAATAGTACGGAAACAAGCTTTGCAAAAATAACTGCATTTTCAAACCAGTGAATTGTTTACCCTTCCTGTTGTTCCTCTTCGTCTTCTTCTTCATCATCGTCATCGTCATCATCGTCGGAATCCTCCTCTTTTACCATCACTTCAATGACCTGAAAGTAACAGAACATGAATTAGGAACGTCAGTTCAAAATAACATTCTAAAGCTACAAACACCCAATTTGGATGCCGACCGTTACCACCGCTCACCTGTTCATCCTCGCTCTCTTCTTCCTCATCTTCTTGTTCCTCTTCCCCATTCACTTCGCCATCCTCGACAATCGTCCCACCTACTTCCACATCCGGATCTGTCTTCAGATTCAACAACCCATGGAAATCTGCCAGTGGTTCCACCTGCTGCATAAGACCATCGTTCGACCCATCTTCCGATGAAAAGTGTCCCTCGCCTGTCATCTGCCGTCGCCTCATGAACGCCTCCTGTCGGTGGATTTTCTCGTGCGTTTTCAGATAATCGGAACGAATAAATGCCATGTCGCACTTGTCACATTTGTACGGTTTTTCTCCGGTGTGTAGCCGAAGATGCATCTTCAGGGTCACGGCGGTCACAAAGGTCTTATCGCACTCGGAACATTTGTACCGTCCATCACCGGTCTTCTGAAACTCTATTCTATCTGCCAGGGCATTCGTCATAGGACTGATGGGTGATTTGATCTTAGCCATCCTACTAGTGTAACTCATATCCGTCGTAGAATCGTCATCATCATCTAACATCTCGCCATTCGCTTCGGCCAATGCCTGTCTATGTCTTTTCGACTTAAAATGCTCTTTCAGATAGTCGACCCTATTGAACGATCGATCACAAACGTCGCAAAAGAATGGCTTCTCCTCCGTGTGGGTGAGGGCATGCTTCCGCAGTGAGTCACTGTGGTTGAATACTTGATCACAGATCTTACATGCATACTGACCATCTCCAGCATCCACAAAGTGGTAGTTTTCTGGCAGTAGACCGGCTCGACCAATGGTTGGTTTTTGGGGACTCATGGAGTCACTACTGTCTGACATCCCGATGCCCGCAAATGAACCTTTCGTCACCACTGGGGGCAAAATCACCATCGGATTACCGTCCTTCCAGTGGATTTTCATGTGCCTTTCCAGGTAGTCCGACCGGATGAACGATTCCGAACAGTGACTACATTTGTAGGGCTTCTCGTTGGTGTGAATTCGGTAGTGGATACGAACGGTTTGCTGATGGGAGAAAACCCGTTCGCAGGCAGTGCACATAAATTTACCATCTTCGGTGCGGATGCAGTACTCCTGTTGGTCGGGTGGTTTCCGCTCCTCCGGTGGCTTGAGCAACGAGATTCCAGTGGATTGTGGACGAGCACTGAGCGGCTTCAGCAGCGACACCGAAGGCGTCGTCGAGCTGCTCGTGACCGTTGTGCTCGCAAAGGGCGCCGTGCTGAAGGACAGATTGGAAGTATCGATGGCCCCGGGGGCACCCGGGTCCTCGCCGTTGTCTTCGATGTGTTTCTTGAGGTGATTTTTCAAATAGTCCTGCCGCATAAATGCCAAACTGCACAGCGGACACTTGAAGGGGGTGATTGCTGGTGAGGAAAATAGATAAGAAAGGGATATAAGAACGACTGGTTGGAAAGACGGTAATTGAAGATGTGTAAAACTAATTAATCGCACTTTCGAGATTTTTTGAGAATTAGCATTTAATTTTAGAATGTCGGCGCAAAGTCCCAGCTACATAAAGTGTGTAAAACTGTACCTCAAAGCCTAACCATTCCGAACACTTTAAAAAGTTAGTTATAAATGAGAAACCAAGCTCTAATTAGCACGTAACTTTTACGATGGCCCTGTAGTATTTTCCAAGTTTGTCATGCTGTATAGTTGATGCAATATTTAATAAAACAAAAAAAGTTCAGATTAAACGAATGTCCGGCTTTCAGTGCATGTGTGTTTCCATTATAAAATTTCATAATTTAATTAGATTTTATGAAACGACTTCATTTCCTTCCCCGGAATTTTAGTCAAAGTTTTAAAACTGCCCGTAATTCTTGGTTATAATAATTAATTTAAAATTTATTTCGGAAAGAGCGTAATTTTTTTAAATACGATAGGGGTAAACTATAGATACTGTACATTCCACACGGAGGCACAAAAAGTTGTTTTGGCAACCATAAATGCTCTTATTGGCATCCATGAAAAATGTTCATGTCATCAAAGAGCTTTTCGTTGTGCTCGAGAGGGGCACCTCTATCTAAGGCTCTGAACCATTTGGCGAATTATTTTAACTTTTGGTTAAAATTTGACAGATGGAAAGTTATCGACTAACCCTGCTATCCGAGCGTGGTTACTTCTGACAGACAAGAAGTTAAATTTTGACAACTGTGGCTCGAAAACCGGTCGATCAACAGCACGGGGATTTTCGAACATAGAAAATAACATTCGAAATGTCACTTTTAACCACGAGTTAAATTTAACTCGGCAAATGGTTCACAGCCTAAGATGCAGACAGGAAAATGTTGCTTTGCTGTTGTGAGATGCGCGCACGCTTAGTAGATGGAAAGAAGATTGATGGAGATTTTTAAGATTTCCTGCAAAAAGATGGAGAACGATGCGAGTAGATGGATTTAGATGCAGGAGATGAAAAAATATGTTTCGTAGATTGATTTGCTAGCGTGAGATTTTTCGACCATCCAAAATTGAGATTTAGATGTTGTACAGTTTTGTATTGTTTTGTGGTTTGCGTAATATTTCCTTCTTCCGTTTTCCGCAAAATAAATCAGAATGTGGAGTATGGAAGTTTAAATGAAACTAATTCATTCCGTGCATTTGTCATGTCAATAGAGGAGTTTACAGATGGATTTGCGTTCACTCACTCGAGAAAAAGTGGCACAAGCTGCGGGCAATGTTTACTAATCATGAACACTAATGGTGGTTAGCTCCAAGGTGGATTAACCTTTAATACCATCCCTGATTGGAAGATCTGCCAAATGTTTGTCATGGATGGTATTGATTAACATCGACGCCTACAACAAAATAGACTGTCATTTGTGATCTGAATTTATTCCGAGGATAATACCGGTTGGTGCTGAATAACGAACATTTATGATAGTAAGCTCCAACCGGTATTATACTCGGATTAAATCTCGATCAAGAATATGCAACTGCTTTGACGTCGACATCAGAGATTCTAAGCAATCATTTGGCAGATCATCCAAACAGGTTATTAAAATTTAATGCGAGGTGGAGCTTACCACCATTAGTGTTCATGATTATTAAGGCTCTGAACCATTTGGTGGATTATTTTAACTTTTGGTTAAAATTTGACAGATGGAAAGTTATCGATTGACCCTGCTATCCGAGCGTGGTTATTTCTGACAGAACAGAAGTTAAATTTTGACAACAGCGGCTGAGTTGTTCTGCTTGAAAACCGATCGATCGGTAACACAGGGATTTTCGAACATAAGAAATAACTTTCGAAATGTCACTTTTAACTTCGAGTTAAATTTAGCCCGGCCAATGGTTCACAGCCTAAATATTGCCCGCAGCTTGTGCCACTTTTTCTCGAGTGACTGACCTCAAATCCATCCGTGCACTCGTCTATAAGATTTTGCACCGCCCGAGGGGGACGACTCTATCTACGATGCAGGAAATATTGTGTTTTGCTCGAGGTTTTGCTGTGGCTAGCTGCGCGTACGCTGAGTAGATAGAAAGAAGATTTATCACGATTTTGAAGACTTCCTGCAAAAAGATGACGCGATGCAAGTAGATGCGAGAAATGAAAGAATTATTATTATTATTTATCTTTATTAGGGAGGCTTTCAGCCTTCGGCTGGTTCGCCTTCAAGAAATGAAAGAAGATTTTTCGAAGATTTATTCACTAGTGTGAGATTTATTGAGCATCTAAATTTGAGATTTAGATGTGTCGCCCCCCTCGGCACCGCCGGGGTAAACCTCAATCGGATGACAGTTCATTTTCTTCCTTTATTTAACGTCGGTCTCTATTCCGCAATCTAGTGCCAATCATTGACGGCAATCGAATGTGCAGGAAGGAAGCTTTCCACACCTGCGTAGGATATCGCACCCATTCAACACACATGGGCCGGGACCAACGGCTTTACTTCCCTTCCGAAGGAAGACGTGACCAGAGATTTTTTGCCTCAGGAAAATCCCACCGACCTCGGCTGGGATTGAACCCAGACCCATCGGGGTGTTAGAAAGCAGTCACGCTTACCACTACACCACCGGCACCGGCATGGATGACAGTTCAGTGGTACTGTTTACGCGAACTTAGGCTCTGAACCATTTGGTGAATTATTTTAACTTTTGGTTAAAATTTGACAGATGGAAAGTTATCCATCAACCCTGCTATCCGAGCGTGGTTATTTCTGACAGACAAGATGTTAAATTTTGACAACTGTGGCTCAAAAACCGGTCGATCAACAGCACGGGGATTTTCGAACATAGAAAATAACTTTCGAAATGTCACTTTTAACCACGAGTTAAATTTAACTCGGAAAATGGTTCACAACCTAAGGCTCTATTTTCTATGTTCGAAAATCCCCGTGTTGTCGATCGACCGGTTTTCAACCCACGGTTGTCAAAATTTAACTTCTTGTTTGTCAGAAATAACCATGCTCGGATAGCAGGGTTCATCGATAACTTTCCATCTGTCAAATTTCAACCAAAAGATAAAATAATCCACCAAATGGTTCAGAGCCTTAGGCTGTGAACCATTTGCCGAGTTAAATTTAACTCATGGTTAAAAGTGACATTTCGAAAGTTATTTTCTATGTTCGAAAATCCCTGTGCTGTCGATCGACCGGTTTTCAAGCCACGGTCGTCAAAATTTAACTTCTTGTCTGTCAGAAGTAACCACGCTCGGATAGCAGGGTTAATCGATAACTTTTCATCTGTCAAATTTTAACCAAAAGATTTTTTCATGGGTAGATTTTCTCGATAATTTTTCAAACTGCAGTGAGATGCAAATCACAATTCTGCAATGTCGTACCACCGTAAACAGTACCACTGAACTGTCATCTGATTGAGGTTAACCCCGACGGTGCAAAACCTTATAGGAAGATTCCTGTGGAGCTTTGGATGAATCACAAACCTTATCTGGCAAAACTTTGAGTGTTTGGGTGCTTGGATAACATCGCAACAGAGAAAGAAGCTAGACCCTAATACCTTGTACAGATATACAAAGTACACTGCTGTACTACCGTTGTACTTCTTTAAGCTTGTACTTCAAATTGTACATTTTGACGTACTCGATTAAAGGAGTACAACGGTACTGCTTTGTATGTCTGTCAATGGTATAAGAGTAGAACTTCGTCGGTGGTATATCTGCGGTGATGGTAATATGTATATGCTCCTAATGTCTATCGCTATCGCTTATGGGATGTGGCTGTTTATCTCCAGAGATGTTAAATTCGACAAATATTTTGCTTTCCGTTTGCTAAGAAGTGCCGCTTACAGTTGTACCATAGAGGTAACTCTAAGACCAGAAAGTCCCGAAGAAACGTGCTCAACTGTTTTGGCTCAGCTCTGGTACTCTCTTCGGTCCCAAGCTAATCGATTCACTCCTCAAAACATAGGAAAATCCACTAACCTCTCATTTAATCTGTCAAACTTCCATAGCGAATCAAAACAAACATAGTGTAGTACTAGAATTTCTACAAGAATGGGATAGGTTAATCGTTTGCTTGGGACCAATAGGCTAGTCAAGTAGTGAGCCAATTTAAAATCGTTAGTTTCGAATTCATTGTTGGTTGTACCTTACGATCAGGAAGTTGAATCCAACGGTGACCATCAAAGTGAAGCAAGTTTGAAGACTGCACCACCAGCCGAGCCAGAGGAGGAAAACCTGAACCAGAGTGTTGGATCTAGTGCATCGTGGAGTTCTGATGACGAGTCTCGTGGCAAGGATGATGGTGTGCAGCCCTCGTTTCCGGCAGCACTCCCTTCGCAACAAGAACTTGGTTCGAACCTTGCTATGGCAACCATAAAGCACAGCGAACGCAGGATTCCCGGTGAGTGGAAAGGTTTTTTTTCACCGGATGAATTGTAACTGCTATACAATGTAGCTCAATAGATGCAATTCTAGCCTTTGATGAACACTCATCAGTCAACGAACTGGAATGCCCATTCTCCGACGTACCTGAAACCTTCGCTGTGATTTTTGGCCGCCCTGATGGAAGAAACGGGTTTCAAGCTGTGAAAGACGAACTCAACTCTAAGAAAGAAAACGATGTTTACCCAAGCGATGGTTTGCCTATTAAGACAAAATGGGTTTTTTTTTTTGCATCAAGGAGGATGAAGATCAAGGAGGATAAACCTGCACGTCTAGGATTTCCTAAAGAAGGCTGGATTGGCTTAGGGTAGATAGGGGCAAGACTTTCGTACGGGGCGAGATGGACCACCGTTTGTTTGGGAATATTTCCCATTATTTAGATTGCAAACTTGTTGAAAATGCTTCTAATATACTTCTTCTTTCTTCTTGTTCGCATTTCAAGCTTATTGCTTAGCGCATATTAGCTTATTGCGTGCTCTCAACTTAGTGTTCTAAGATGCACTTCCACAGTTATTAATAATTGAGAGCTTTCGATGCCTGTACCATTTTTGCATTGGTATAATTGTGTGGCAAGTCCAATCATACTTCTATGCCCAGGGAAGTCGAGAAATTTTCCAACCCGAAAAATTCCTAGACGGAACCGGGAATTGAACCCAGCCACCTCCTCCAGCATGGTCTTGCTTTGTAGCTGCGCCTTTACCGACTGAGCTAAGGGATGCCCCATAGTGCACCGCTGGTTGTATCAATAATCACTGTTACTATCACTGAACAATTGCACTGAATGATTGCACTGATTTTGGCATTTTCTCGTTAATGAAGTCATTTTTATCGAAAATTTCCCTATTAGAGATGAACTAGCCTAAGGCTAAAAATCTCTTAAATAAAGAATTAAAAAAAAAAAATCGAAAATTTCCCTACTATGTTACCTGATTTATAACGAATATACGTTGTATACGAGCACCCCAAGTACAACGGTATAGTTCGCCTTATTTTACATTGCAAATGCTATTTAAAATTAGACGGCGTTTTCGTATACGACGTATATTCGTTATAAGTCAGGTAACACAGTAGTTTGCAAAAAGTTTCAAGAAAATTCCTACACTAATAAAATTGTAAACTAAAAGTTTATATTTAAAACATTAGTTTTATATGTGAGGTGGTTAGAAGGAAAGGGTTGTAAGTGACTTTGATCGATTCTCTTCATCGACTTTCTTTTTTGATAGCCACAGCTTTACAAACATATTTTGCGCTATTTCTGCTACATAGTTTGATAAAGGAGGTTCTCATCTAGCATCCAGAATGGCAAAAGAATCAAGGAATGTGTTTGCAGCTGAATTATTAGGCTATAAAAACCCTTTACATATTATAAGATAGCCCATAACACGTACATCCGGAGAACTTTGAGATTTGGACGTAATTGCTTTTGTAAACAAATACGTTAATCGCCGATTTCTCGTGAATAAAAGAACAATCTTGCGAACAAACAATACCATATGATAGAGGAACCATTCCTCTGCTTGTTTGTGTTATTAGTTTTTAGATTGAGCTTTAATTCACGAGAATCGGCAAATGACGTGTTTGTTTACAAAAGCAATTATGCCCTAATCTCGAAGCTCTCCGGACATATATGCGTACACATCATTTTGATCAGTTGTCATTGTCATTGGCAGACTTTCGCGCGATATTGACAAAATTGTTTATCACGTAGTCACTGATAATTTTGATCCTCAAAAAAACCTTCGTCAAAATCTCATTTATTTTTTCGTCAATGACAAAGATTCATCTGGTAGCAAAAAGTGAAATTTCGTGCATTCTATGACACATTATTGTTCTCTAAGCAATTCAGAACGAAGATGCTTGCTCACTTTGACCACAAACGAAGTGACAGACGGAGCGGCTTGCAATTTGATTTGACGCACTTACATTTTAAATTTTCGAGTGTACCTCACGGCAACACTACCTACTCATATGTACTAGCTTAAAGTACTTCATGCCACTGGGGTACCGCCTGTTATCTCTTTTTCTCTAAAGAAATTTGAAAGGAGAGCCTGTTGTCAAACAGCATATCATTATGTCGTCTTCTTTGTTATCTGCACTTCTTTTGTATAATGAAAGACTATAGATCAAAATGATTGGGGGTAAACACATCGAGTTAACATTTGCTTACATGTAAACGATGTTGAGCTGACAATGACCGACAGTTTTTGCTGAAAATATGTTTTGTTTGAAAATACTATGTAGCAATTTTTGACAGCAGTCATAAAAAAAAATCAAAACAAAGTGCTCCACCATCGCGAACCGTCTGCCAGTTACAATTTTTACAACGGAGTCCGTTTGCCGATTTTTTTTTTCAATTTCGGTGATTATTTCTACGTGCTTTGAAAGGTAAGCAATAAGATTGGAGTAATCAAAGTTAAATTAAACATTAGATCAGTTTTCTCCCACATATTTTCAGCTTCTCATGAAGGCAACTGCAGAAAGAGACTGGATGTTTCGGCTCAGCATCAGCATCGCTAAATCGACGCATAATAATACCCTCGATGGACGAATATTGCATGCTTCCTTCAATGAGTTTTCCCCGGAACTGCACAGCAAAAATAGCTATTTTTTTTTCATGAAAAACAAAAGGAACAGTCTGCTGAAATTGATCAACGCCGATGCTGAAGTTTGGATCAGTACCACGACAAAGGGTAAGTTTTTTATCTACTGAATGTACGTACGGCTGGAAGATTCTGGCAACTGTTTCCTGGTGCCATACCTTGACGTATGAAAGTTTTCGCAATGGTACAGGAGCTGACAGTTGCGCGAATGGCAATGAAAACTATTTTTCGTTCGCTGGGGAAGAAGCAACTGATGATGATGTTAATTTTTTACATTTTTTTGTAGATGGATTAGATAAATCCGCTGCAGTATGAGAGCGTATGAGAGCAAGTTTTAATATCTCTGCACGGTGTTGGTCACAAGGAAGGCGCGTACGATGAGCACAGTCCGAGAGAACAGGCCATTTGCAGAATCGATGCTTGCTGAGGCGGGTGCTGACACCAACTATCATCGATACCACGCTCAGTGCTTATAGAGGATTACGTCATCTATCATCAAAGTTGGAATCGCATGAATGTTTGTTACTGATTTGTATTTGTTGAATATTTTACTGCATCTATTAAAGTGGCTTTCATTTTGGTAAAATTGTAAGTAAAAAATAGCAACATTGAAAAACAAAACACAAAATACTATGCCATAGTGAAACATCACAGAACATAGTAAAAACCACAATTATTCCATAGTAGAATCTAGGGAAAAAGTCATCGTAAAATAGCATGTACGGTTAAAAATACTACGTAATGCGTTTTTTTAGTGCATAGTATTTTTGAATGCACTTGTGCTCGTAGCGAATTCACAATGTAGTCTGGAAAAACATATAGGTGCATTGCGTTTACTTTAAACCCCCAATATGGTAGATTATACTTTCCGTGCAATCATCTGAGACCGAGAAGACATGGGACTGGGAGAGCAACAGTTATTCAGCAACAGAAGCCAAAATTTACATCCAAAATCAAAGAGGTTCCGCAAGTGGTGCTACAATCGATGTTTCTCAACAGCGAACTTTGGCCCTTATTACCGATGTCACTTCACGGTGTAGTCCCTTTAATGACCGTGTTGCCGAAGTAATTAATACCAAAATCGTTAGCGAAGATGAAGGAAAGAACCGACCTCGTCCTCCTCTACATAGTTGTTTGTTAGACGATTAAAATTAACTTAACCATAATGCTTTTGAACTATCGAACTCAAGGATCCGGGAACCAGGAACTAGAGATGAACTAGCCTAAGGCTAAAAATCTCTTTAATAAAGATTAAAAAAAAAGGAAACCAGGAATGAATCGCAAACATTCCAAACGAGCGATACATCGAAACAGGAAGCTACCGATTCCGTGTCGATACCGGTCGGTCGTTAGAGCCTAAAGCTAGCCCATTCGTTTCTGTCGCACGGCTCGTTCTCTCCCAGAGCGGGAAGGACCACGATGACGGGAAGAAACCTGATTTGGACCGACAATTGGCACCCATGTTCGCCATTACCACTCTGATGTTGCCGATGTTGCTGCTGCCGGTTATGATGCAAGAAAATCAAGCTGAACATTGCATTAAGTCCTAAGTAACATTGATCGACTCTCTTCGTAGACTTTCTTTTTCGTTAATAACTTGAGCGCATAACTGTTTTTTGTTGAATTTGTCGTATTAGATACTAGATAAAAACTTCTTTTATAGATCTGTGAGCAGAAAAAACCTGGGAATGTCTTTAATTAGCCGTGAGCATACAAAGAAAAAGTCGACGAAGAGAATCTGTCAATGTTACTTAGGACCTAATGCAATGTTTAGCAATCACTGATTCAATTACACAAGCCCACTTCATCTGGCCCGTTTCAAATGGATGTTGTGGGAATGGGGGTTGAATGCGAGAGGCTCCCAAACATACAAACTTTTCTCTTTCATTATCATGACGTTCTTATGCATAATCCAGTGTGACGTAACGTTGGATCATGCGTAGGAACACCGTGAGAACGAAAGAGTCGACTATATTCCTTCTGCCGTACCTATAGCAATGCACACGGTTCCCGCGCTGACTGTTTCTTACTTTTTCACTCTAATCAAAATTTCCTCCGATGAGTGAGAAAACAGCACCCCGTCAACGCGAGTTGCCAGATCATTGCACACAAAACCAACTTGAATTAATTCAAATCAAAAATACTAGTGAACCTGGCGGTGAGCGGCGGAAAGTGGTCTAAAATTCTATTACAGAGAACCACATTATTTTAATTAATTTCTTCGGAGAAAGTCGTCTGTAACTTCGTTTGTGCTTTGACGGCTCTATGTAATTATTTTCCTCAAGTAATTTAATTTCGTTACAAATTTAGCTAATAAAAAAATCTGCACATGTTCGTCACTGGCAGTATTGTCACTGACAATTGACATGGTTTGCCTTGACGATTACTGTTAGCTCAAATAGTGACCAAAGGAGAATTTTGAATATCGCCGTGTATTGTCGAGATTTTGCAGCACTGATTTTGATGTTTGAACTTTGAACGCTGAGTGTCGCTAAATGCTAATTGTTAACTGATTGGCGCAAGGCAAACAGTAGGTGGAATAGAAATTATTCGTTTGAATTTCAAACTTTCAATGCTCTTTTCTCGCGAACCAAAGCTCGCCTTGCCAAACCAACTATTTAACACGTTTAGGTTAAAATAGACAAAAATCTTGAAACAGAAAAAAATTAAAAAATTGAAACAGTCTGCGCCCCTGACATACCTACATGATCAGGGATAAAAAAATCTCTCCTATTCGATAGTGGTGTTTGGTTGCCCTTCTGTATTGTTGGTCGAGCTCGAAAATCTTGGTTCAAAAACAAATCTCTATTACTTGTTCGAAGGGACGCATCAGCTTTTGTAAACAATGCATTTGAGCGTCAATTTGGCGTATCTAGTAGCTCACCCACGCATACTAACACTACCATCAAATAGGGGAAATTGTCCACTACTTGATAGTGGTGGTGTTAGTACATAGAGATAAGGTTAGTATGCGTAGACGAGCTGCCAGCTATACCAACCGGTGGAAACTAACGATTTTAAATTAGCTCACTACTTGACTAGCCTATTGGTCCCAAGCAAATCGATTAATGTACCCCATTCTAGTCGAAATTCTAGTTCTACACTATGATTAGAAATTCTAGTACTACACCGAAGATAGTACCAGAGCTGAGCAAAAAAATTGAGCACGTTTCTTCGAGTCCTTCTGGTCTTAGAGTTACCTCTATGGTTATACCTCGTTCTCATTACGATATAATCAAGCTTATATAACGAGATGTTATCGATATCAAGTTGAGGTGTTCACATTACGGTGACTTGATATAGTTTGTCATTTATGACAGTGAGAAAAAAGAACAACTTTGTCATTGTTTGCATGTGCAGTATCAGGGATTTGAGTTTGCTGTGGAAACTTATCCTGACGGCGGTATCGCGTGGAAGCTTTCAGAGCGTACGAACCCAACTAACATTTTCAGCTTTATAAGCCAACTTTTCCAGCGTTGTGCTGTAAAGTAGCTGAAACAAAGCTGCATATACAGCTACAAGCAGAAGCTAGCAAAATAGTTTTGGAGAGCGTTTAAGCGAACCCCACACGGTAAGAAATATTGTCAATACTTACAAGTATTGACAATAATATTGATGATGTGAATACAGAAATATTGTCAATACCGATGTATTGACGTCAATATAAAATGTATTGACAATACGATTATTGTCAATAAAAGCAATCGTGTACGGTCCACATTACTCAACTTTTTCACAACCATTATTCAATTTGTCAGTCGCTCTGAATAACATCAGCCAATAAACGCTAATGTCACTTCTATGCAAGTATTAATCAACTTTCAACTTTAAAACAAAGCTAATAAAGCGAAAATATTACTTGTTTGATGGCTTCTACACAACCAACCACTCTTGCTGAATAACATAAACATCAAAAGTACAACTAAACAACCTGTACTCAACTAATAAAGTGCGTTAGCGCTACTGTGGAAGCTATTTTACAGTCAACCAGGTTTATTTTTAGACTTGTGCAGTTTTACAGCTTTTACTTTGCTTCTTTACAAAGCTGAATTAGGTAGCCGAGAAAAGTGATTCATGTGCACTATTATAAAGCCTCTACTCAGCGTTCTTGTTGTAGAAGGGCATGTAAATTTGTTTACGTCAATTCAAAGTGTTGGCGTAGCAAAGTTGGTAGTATCAAGGTTCGCCATTGCAGTCGTCTCGAGTTCGATTCCAGGTTCCAGTACAGTGTAAAAAATTTGGTAGTGTTGTTAGTTTATAAACTAATTTTGAATAATTTGATTCGCAATAAAATAAAAATAATAAATTCCTCCAACAAAAAAAAGCGTTAACGATATTTAACCTGGCGTCAAGAGAAAGCTGCGTAGTGATTATTGGATAATCGGGTAAAGGTTGAGTAAGCGCCTTTCAAGTTCACAAACAACTAAACAACAGGATAACAGCTGTATAGAAGTGTAAATATATATGCAATAAGAGCTTGTCGCAACCGTCACAACGGCCATAAGTAGCTGACTAAGTTCGCCAGATTTGTTTGTATAGAGGTTGAGTAAATGTTGCCTCATATCGTGTAACATTTGAATACAGCTTGAGGCTGTATAAATGAAATGAGTAAAGCGTTTACATTGCAAAAATTGTTAGTTGGGAAGCCAGTACCGAGGAGATCCCAACACGGTTTTTCGCAATTTACACGGTACGTTTCAAACGATTTCTCGACAACGATACAACCTGTCGACTTGATTCCAATCACATTATCCGTTTCAAGCTATAGGTAATCAAATGGCATACTTAAAAACAATCACAATTTTCGGTGTAAATACAGAAATGTTTTAAATGTGTCTATATGGACCATAGCATGCTATAATTACAAATGGCATCAACATCCGATTTTTTAAAACCATTTAAGCATGTGAAAAATCAAAATCTCGTAGGTTTTTTTTTTACACGGTGCGTATCCCCCGTATAGGCCTGAGTGTACTTTTGACCAATGAGTGTCGGAATATTTACTGCAGCCTGACCAGTTTCATATCATACAAATGGAAAGCTATTCAACGCTGCATTTTCACTTTCAAAACTATGGCTTCCTGGATCAGGACATTGCGTCGATTTTGCAGGCTAAAGGGTGATACGGTCAAAATTTGGTCAATATCAACTTGACGTATTTCTTTCAATTTTGCATTTAAAAAACCTGAACACCCCTCATTTTGAAGGTGTGTGTGTGTAGAATGTTGCTCCTATTTTGATTTTGGAATTCACTCTTCAGTTGTCAAAATGCCGTCCAAGCAAGAAGAGCAGCGTATCAAAATTTTGCTCGCGCATCGCGAAAATCCGAGCTACTCGCACGCAAAGTTGGCAAAATCGCTAAAAGTTGCCAAATCAACCGTTACAAATGTAATTAAAGTGTTTGGGGAACGTTTGTCGACAGCCAGGAAGTCTGGATCGGGGGGAAATCGAAAACCGGAAGCCGCTGAGACGACAAAGAGAGTTGCCGGTAGTTTCAAGCGAAACCCTAACCTCTCTCTCCGAGATGCCGCAAATAAGCTGGGTGTATCGTCTACAACCGTGCATCGAGCCAAAAAACGAGCCGGACTATCGACTCACAAGAAGGTAGTGACTCCAAATCGCGATGATAAACAAAATACGACGGCCAAAGCGCGATCCCGGAGGCTGTACACGACGATGCTGACGAAGTTTGACTGCGTGGTAATGGACGACGAAACCTACGTCAAAGCCGACTACAAGCAGCTTCCGGGACAGGAGTTTTATACGGCAAAAGGAAGGGGAAAGGTAGCAGATGTTTTCAAGCACATGAAACTGTCAAAGTTCGCAAAGAAATATCTGGTTTGGCAAGCCATCTGTACCTGTGGCTTGAAAAGCAGCATTTTCATAGCTTCCGGGACTGTCAACCAAGAAATTTACGTGAAAGAGTGTTTGAATAAACGTCTGCTGCCTTTCCTGAAGAAACACGGTTGTTCCGTACTGTTTTGGCCGGATTTGGCATCTTGCCATTACGGTAAAAAGGCCATGGAGTGGTACGCCGCCAACAACGTGCAGGTGGTTCCCAAGGACAAGAACCCTCCCAACACGCCAGAGCTCCGCCCAATTGAGAAATACTGGGCTATTGTCAAGCGGAACCTAAAGAAGACCAAAAAAACTGCTAAGGGCGAGCAGCAGTTCAAGGCAAACTGGCTTTCTGCGGCGAAGAAGGTGGACAAGGTGGCTGTACAAAATCTGATGGCATGGGTCAAGCGTAAGGCCCGGCAATTCGGATTTGGAAAAGCGGAAGCCTAACTGAATATTTTTCCTGAATTTTATACTAATTGAACTTGAAAAAAAAAATTTAATTTAATTTTTTAAATAAACGATTTCACCGATTTACACGCGTTTTCCCTTGACCAAATTTTGACCGTATCACCCTTTACAACAGGACAGCCAGAGCAAGGTAAAGAAACCCACATGGACATTCTTTAAATAGGAATCTTTTTAGTATCATCAACAATCATTACGAAACTAACGATTTTAAATTGGCTCACTACTTGACTAGTCTAGTAGGCGAGCTGCCAGTTATACCAACCGGTGGAATCTAACGATTTTAAATTAGCTCACTACTTGACTAGCCTATTGGTCCCAAGCAAATCGATTAATGTACTCAATTCTGGTCGAAATTCTACTACTACACAATGTTTGTTTTGATTCGCTATGAAAGTTTGACAGATAAAATGAGGGGTTAGTGGATTTTCCTATGTTTCGAGGGGTGAATCGATTAGCTTGGGACCGAAGAGAGTACCAGAGCTGAGCCAAACAAGTTGAGCACGTTATTTCGGGACCTTCTAGTCTTAGAGTTACCGCTATGGTATAATCGAACGTCTGAGGCGGAAACAACATGCACTTATTCACCGATTTTCGCTAGCTGGGCAGTCGACACAAAACGGCGTCCATTCTGGTGACGGGACGTTTTGGTTGGGTACCGGAGAGAATCTTTGATTTGCTACATTTATTTGTTCGACGGGTACATGAACGAGTCAACACCGAGACCAAATTTCACCACGGAATCCTCCGGAGGCAATCACCACCGTGAAACCTTCTTTTAATTCGCGACAGTTGAATGGATCCAATACAATCGGATTGATTGATTGCGCAAGAACTTCGTCTCAAGTTGATGTTGATTTTACCGAGTATACAACATGATATGAGCTATATTAAGAACTATTCATGATATAGATTGACAGATCGTTTGTATGGGACATCACGTAATTTAGAATGTGATATAGCTGCTATATCACGAATCACTCTATATCACTTGATATAGAGCGTAATGAGAACAGGGTATTGCCAACCGGTGGAAACTAACGATTTTAAATTGGCTCACTACTTGACTAGCCTATTGGTCCCAAGCAAATCGATCAACGTACCCCATTCTAGTCAAAATTCTACTACTACACAATGTTTGTTTTGATTCGCTATTAAAGTTTGACAGATAAAATGAGGGGTTCGTGGATTTTCCTATGTTTCGAGGGGTGCATCGATTAGCTTGGGACCGAAGATAGTACCAGAGCTGAGCCAAAAAGTTGAGCACGTTTCTTCGGGACCTACTAGTCTTAAGCGAACCCCACACGTAGGGGAAATATTGACAATAATATTGATGATGTGAATACAGAATTATTGTCGATACCGATGTATTGACGTCAATATAGAATATATTGACAATACGATTATTGTCAATAAAAGCAAACGTGTAGGGTCCAGTTTAGAGTTACCTCTATGGCACTCAAACCAACATAACCATCATGTAAAGGAAGTTTTCCCGATGGTAGTGTTGATTTGCATGGGCGAGGCTTGACTCTCTAGAAATCATCGAGAGAAGTCATGGTGGTCAATAATTTTGCAAGCATCATTCTTTCCCTATCATTTCCTATATTTTTTTCATGCATTTTCACCTCTTTGTCCGTATAATATTATGCAGGGGGGATTGAGGGCAAGAAGACCACACGGGGCGAGAGAGGCCACCGTTCGGTTGGGCATATTACCTATTATGTACCACCGACAAACCGACATGAAACTAGATTAAAATAATTTGTCCATAATAGATTAGACACGCACCAACTCGTAAATTTTGTACGCGTGTTCGTGGCTAGGATAAATATTTTCCGCGAACACGGCGGCAGATGTCAGTTTTGTGCTTTGATCAGAAATTTCTTTGTAATTTGTATGATCATTCATGTCGGTTTGTCGGTGCTATTCAGGCCAGTGACAAGGCCTATACCAACAGCAGCGTTTGTCAGTAGACAGCATGTCCCGGGCTCAAATCGTTTATTTTGCTGTGCTGGGCCCGCTGTCACGGTATAACATGTTCCCTACGCGCCTGTCACTGGGCTGGTGCTATTACTTCAATCAACTTTTTTTTACAAACTTGTTGAAAATGCTTCAATTTGCTTCATCTCCATGGAAGCCAACAGTTTACAGGAAACCAACAAGCACCAAAATAGTTATCCCTTATACTTCCAACCATTTATTCCAGCAAAAAAAAATGGCCGCCTGCCATCACATGATTCATCGGACGCAGACTCTTCCACTCAGCGAAACAGGAAAGGTTAAGGAATTACAGTACATCTTCGAAACAGCGAGACTCAACGGATACAAGGAGACCACAATCCAGGCAATCTCGATAAAAAAGCGAACATTCTACAAAGGAGATCATTTACAACCCTCAACCAAAGATGAATACTAAGATGAAACTGTCGGAAGAAAAACTTTCTATTTTAGTGTCTTCTTTCACGGTCCCTTTCATCCAATGAGAACCCCCCGTATTCAAGGTAATTTTGTGGTTTTGCTGCCCCCTCGGAAGAGATGAAATTTTGCGCTCATTTTTATCAAAACAATCACATCAAAATCAGAGATGTCCCATTTTTTAATTACTCGATTAACAACTAATCGATTATTTTTTGTTCGCTGTGCAGCCATTTTTCCACCAATGAGAGTGCAGCACATGTTTGAAACGATCGGTGATGATCCTATGGAGATGTTAATGTTTATATCGGCATGATCTAACCGATTATAAATAGTTTACTTTTCGGTTCGTTAATCGATTAAACGATTATTCGAATGAAAATCGGACATCACTAGATGAATGTGAAACGTCATTTCAAATATAAGGCCGTTCATAAAGCCTGGTACGCAGCTGAAAAGAAAACGGAAAAGTAATTTTTGAGGATTTTTCCCAAAAGAAAATTTGACAGCTATAGTCTGCTAAATTTTGAGATTATAGGGCGATGTCGTCAAATTGTAAAATCAACACTTATTAGTGTTTATGTTGTTTAAATGCATCCAAAACATCAGTTTTGCAATAAACGCCAACATTACCTAACGGAATAATTGATCAGACCATTATTCCGCAAGGAAAGTGAAATTGCATTCAGAATGCGCCACCTTCATGTCGATCACGATACTAATGTAATCGATCTTTCCTTTACCGATTTCTTTTGAACTGCGTACTGGGTCAAGAAATGCTGAGGAAAAGTAATTTCTTTTGCATTCCGTGTCCTATCCGGTAGCACATAAAAACGTCATTACTTTTCAGCTGCGTACCAGGCTTTAAATAATGATACAATTTGAAAGGGACCGGGGCTAATCACAAATTACGTCTCCATGGTAACTGAAATAAACACGAGTGTTCACCGGTTGCCTCAACGCAGCACCTGAACCCTTGAAACGAGTGTCCGTTCCATTTGATCAAGATATTACTTGTAAGCTAAGACAAGACCACAGTTAAAAAAAAAATTGGATTAGATTTAGTTTTCACTAGTAGACATAACCAGTTAAAATAATTGTTAGGATCCACTAAAGACCCAGTTAATGTTTTAGGTAAAGCAGGTGTATATCAAATAAGCTGTAATAATTGTAACATAGTATATGTAGGACAAACCAAGAGAACTTTAGCAACTAGATTTAAAAAAAAACATATAGTGGAGGAAAAAAGCAAGAGGAAAATGGCCTAACATAATATTTCAAATCAAAGGTTGCAGAACACATTTTCACAGAGGACCACCAACTATCGACCGAGGACATCACGATTTTACAAACCGTATGTACACCATATAAATTGGATGTTGCAGAGAGCCCCGAGATCAACAAACAATGGAATTTAACTTTACTCAACAGGGATCAAGGAAACACATGGCTTTTCATGTTACTACCTAGGTTCTAGATCACATCAACAAGTAAGCAGTACCTGTTTCTACAGATTAGGTTTAAGTTTACCTAGCTTCTAAGTGAAAATGTACCTATGTTAATATCGTTAATATAGGTTCAGTAAAATACGATGTTTTCTTCAGTCGAGTATTGTAGATGAAATACGCGAATCTGTCGAGGATAAGCAAATAAGATATTGAAGCTAAATGGAAATTACTAATCTATCTCTCTTTATACAGGCATTTCACTAAGCCTCCCACATTCATCAGGATTGATGAAAAAATATCAGTGCCAACATTTCAAAGGGGTGTAATTGCTTTTGTAAACAATGGCTTTAGCTGTCGATTTCTCGCATCTTAAAGCTCACCCCTTCAAAATAACATTCCTCTACCTAGTAGTGTCGTTATTTTTTATGAGTGAACTTTTATTCGCGTGAAATCGACGACTAAAGCCATTGTTTACAAATGCAATTACGCCCCTTTGAAATGTTGGCCCTGAATATGTCGTTGCGTAAAACGAAAACGTTCTGTAAAAAATTTTTATTCCAAAAATCAAAATTGCCAGTTTGTCGGATTCTCTATCCGCCAAACTATGAATATAGTGACTATAGGAGAGGGCCACATTTACTTTATTCGTCGTTCAAGTTATTTAAAATATACCACAAAAATATCATTTACCACTCACTGGTGCTCAGAACTACTGGTTCTCCATTCAATATTGCTTAATATTATTTTATTTACTTCTGGAGAAAGCTAAAACTGGAACGCAGGCCATATTTGCTGGTTACAATGTGAAAGATTACAGCTTTTGGCACCAGTGAGCGGTAATAAGAACTTGCGTGGAAATTTCTACACTCATGGCATTTGTTATAGGAACCTATTTTACGAATTATAAACATTGCATCCTACCGAGCACATTCGGATTAAAAAATGTAGCCACCGAGTTGCAGCCTCAAAACTACCAAAAAGGTAAACATGTTATGTTTGTATTATGACTAGAAACCGGCTTTACTAGGTCAATTCTTCATTGCAAACGACAACCAAACTGCCACACAGCAAGAAATCGCCCGACTGGCTTGATTTGTAGAGATTCGTTACGATTGATACCCGATGTGTGATGGATTCCAGTGATCTTAAATCTTATCAAATCTAATCATCAAATACACCCACATACCTGTATGCGACCGTAGGTGTACCCTCAAGGACGTTTCCTTCGAGAAAGTTTTCTCGCACCGTGGACACTGCAACCTGCCGCCATCTGTCTTGGATACCTCGGTTAGCAAGGCTGCTATCATACTTTTCTGTTCCTCAGTCTCTTCGCCCAGGTTCTGTTGCTCTTCCTCACTCTCCGACGAACTGGCACCTCCATCACCTCCTTCATCTTCGCTTGATTCAGCCCGCGAAACCGAATTGGACTGTACTAGATCTTCCATCTTCTTCAAGCCAATACGTGGCCGCTTGGAGGCTTCCGATGGGAAACTCTTCTGCTTAAAATCCAAGGTTTTCAGATGATTGGACCGATGACATTGAAGGAAATCCTGCCGAATGAACGATTTTGGGCAGAGGTCACACCTGAATGGCTTTTCTCCCAAATGACGCTTTATGTGCTGAACCAGAGGATCACGAGAATCGTAACATTCATCACAATAGGTGCACGCAAATTTCCCATTCTCATCAACTTCACCGTGGGATTCGTTTTCCGAGGGATAGTCCGGATTAGTGGAGTAATTTTCTTTCCGATCAGCATTGCCGTAGTGTTCGGTGCGAATGTGTCTCAGCAGACCTCGATTAGTGGCAAATACCCCGGAACAGGCAGTGCAGGTAAAAACCTGTTCGTTTGTTTCATGGGATTTTATAATGTGGTATTTGAGATAATCGGAACGCACAAACGACCTGTCGCAGAGCTCGCACTTGTACGGTTTTACGTTGGTGTGCGTGCGAAGATGCACCGTAAGGGATTTCAGCCAAGTGAAGGTCTTATTACAATACTCGCAGTGATAAATCTGCTGCTGCGTACGTTCCGCCGTTCTCGATAGAATCGATTCCGCTGCAGCCATAACATCTTCTTCTTCATCTTGCCCGTGTTCTTGTTTCACAATTACTCCCCCTCCTGCGCCATCTACTTCCGGTGGACCGTCCAGTGAATCATCATCGCCGGACGCCATACTGGTTAGAAAATTAATATGGTCCTCGTCGATTCCGACAACAATCTCCTGATCGGATCCACCATTTTCGTCACCTCCAACGGGTTCGGTCGTGTGAAACTCACCCAAATCTAGCTCTTGTTCTCGTTTTACAGCCAATTCGTTCATTACGTAGTCCCTTGCTCGAACCACTATCAACGCGAAAAAATTCCGTCGTCACCGTGCTGAACCTTCTTTTTCTTCTTTGTTTTCCCCTTCCAACAACTTCCTCCGTGAAAAAAGGTTGCTTAATCGCTGTCTCTCTTTCGATGAAAAAATCCGTGACTCCGTGCGAAATCAAAACATTCCCACAAAGATAAACACTTGAACTCGACATCTAACGCATCGTACACCACTTCCGGTCCGGAAATACTCGAAAAAATGTGACCAGAAAAACCTGAAACTTGAGCACGCCCAACTCCGCGAAGGTTACTGCGATTCTTCTACACGCTACGCTGCTCCGAAATGTGTTGTTCCGTCCGTCCGTCCGTCGTCGTCGTAACAGCAACCCGTCGTGGTAATCTCGTCAGCATCTTTAGCTCAAGGCGATTCTCGCACACAAACCAGAAAAACATAACACAACCACCGAGACCAGAGAAGCAGAACAAAGAGGAACTGTCAAACGGATGCCAGTTGTTTTGACAGCAGCGTGTTGTCAAACAGAACAATAAAAATCAAGGGTTGGTAACTAATTTTGGTAGCAATTTCAACACCGACATTTCGAGAGGACGAAACTGTTTCCTTACACTGAACTAACGAGAAACGTAAATTTCACCTGAAAAATCAGGTAACCTTTCAAAAATATAAATCCAATAAGAATTACATGCTGCACATAAATATCAATGGCATGGTAATGAATTCCACTTGATTGACTGATGGAGTTCAAGTGCTATACAGATAAATGTTAAGTGAAGTTCACGTAAATTTTAAGTGACCTCATGATGTGAAAACTGTCTGCGTATTTGTTAGTTCAAAATGGCGGCAGATGAAAATATGCGATTTTTGTTTCTAGGAGATTGGGATTTTTAATGTTTGTGAGCGTAAGTTTGATTAATATCAATATATGAATCCTAATTTTCAATACCCAAAATAAATTGAAGAGTGTAAAATCGGATTCAGCAGTCCTCACAAGCTTAATGGCCGAACTACAGGAGTGCTTACAACAAAAAGACGTCTATTGGAAACATGATGTCCTTTTCGAAGTTATCGGTTGTTGGAGGAAAATAAATGTAAGGATCAAACTTAATGTTTTAAATAAACCAATAGCCAACTTTAGCTTTATTCAGGAGCAGCAATTTTTATAGAGCATTATGGAGCAAACAAATTCAAAACAATCAACTTAACAACAACCAGTGCAACAGGATATAGAATTAAGAATACGTTTAATACACATGATATTTACTAAAAAGAACAGTTTTATGTTAATTATATGCAAAACTTTCGAAAGTTGATCACTAGAGTGATGCAAAATTTGAAATTTTCGCTCCACAATACTTAAACGATTCCAAATCGGATCCTGACTAACCTCTCAATATTTGAACCCATTTGGTGAGAAACTGAGATGGCACAAACCATTTGAAGTTTGTATGGGAATTACTATGGTAAAACCAAGATTTTTGTTCATGTCTATCTAATAATTCACCATATCGGTCTGCAACAAAAGCTTTTAACTGTACTTGTAGAAAATTTTCCCAGCTCCACTTTTGCTCAAGACCACTTTTTGATTAAATGTAAGGATCGAAAGTTATCAATGGTTCAATGCGGTGATGTCTTATGATCATGCTCAATCAACTGCTCAGCAGGCAACATTGGTGTTTCTGGGGCGTTGAATAGGACACAAAAATCATGGCTACTATGTCACACTGCAAAATACAGTGTTGTCTACAGAGCAGCTGCATGATCATGTCATAAGTTTACCAATCTCTTAAATAATTAATAACTTTTCCCTGTCTCGTTTTACATAGAAACGATCTTGAGCAAAATTGTAGCTGAGAAAATTTTCTATAAGAATGCCTATCGAACTGTTTCGCAGCTCAATATGGAAAAAGACTAGAAGGCAATGAACAAAAAGTTGAGATTTCCCATAGTAATTTACATGTAAACTTCAAATGGCTTGTGCGAAGTCTGTTTCTAACCAAATGAGTTGTAACTTTGGGAGGCTAATCAGGACCCGATTTGAAACAATTTAAGCACTGTGGAGCGAAAAAGTCAAATTTTGCATCAGTCTATTGATCACCCATATTCTTGTTTTCGTTCGAACCCAGGAGGACTCTACACGGATAGAAATCCCCTTGTATCTTTTGGCCAATTTATATTGCTGATTATTCATAACATGTAAAAGTCAAGTACTAAACAGACGCCTTGCAAAAAAAGTTAATGAAGACCATGTGTCAAATGAAAATTTCATTTGACTCTCGCAACACGAGAAAAAAATTTCGCTTTCGCGAATAACCCGACTGCAAATGAATTTCCCATTCAGTGTGTTGTTTCATCATCTTCTGTCGAACTGTGCTGAGAGCTTAGCGACAAATTCGTTTATGTTGCCGTGGTAAACCAAAGAGAAAGTCGATGAAGAGAATCGATCAACGAGGATAGGCCCTTTTCAAATGTTTATGCATTCTTATACACTGAACGAAAACAACCGCAATACTTCAGCTGATTATTGTATTGCTCGAGCCCTTTAACAATGTGCTGTCGAATTTCGGATGATTTCCTTATGGTTGAATTCATCATCAACTGATGAGAATCCATATGACTGTCCTCCAAATAAAGGATTATATTTATTTGAATATGGGCTGTAAAACATACAGGGCTCAGAGAACAACAATTTAAGGATAGGATGACTTGCAAATGCTTTAGATTAGATTATTAATTCGATTGTTTACATTTCCATATTGAATAGACATGATCAGCCATTCATCATGGATACAAAAATTACTTGTAGAAGAAACTTTCTCCACCACGAAATAGACAATTTACGGTTTCCACGCTTTACCAATGCTCGGCGATTTCGATGTTTCGATTTGAATGGTCTGAGGTTTCATTCGAAAAGAGGACGGTGGTTTGGTACAGTGTAGGACCTATAAGCTATTTTACGTGACGTCTTGATGACAGTTCCTGGCGGGCCACTCGAACGCGCTCGAGGCATTGTTATTGTTTATGTCTGATGTTTTTGTTTTGATTTTGGTCGTTGTGTGTCAACAAATCGATCCGCTCGTAAACGTCAAAATAGGTAAACAGAAAAAAAAACAGCTGACTCGAAACGGTTCGTAAAATGCCTTATATGGTTTGTCTTATGGAATGTATAAGGATGATGTTTTGGCAAAAATGTATAAGTGAAACGCATGAATAAAATAAATAATTTTCGTTTCGTGTATCCCTGTCAACCGCATATACACATATAGATTTTATCGCCAAGCCCGGCAAAAAAGGTGCCGAGAATCAAACAGCAAAACTTTCCACAAACGTCAAATTTTGCCAAACCTTCGGAAAAAATGTTTACCATTTAAATATTGCGCATTTCACACCAAATTGGACTAATAAGCGCGTTTTCCTAGGGGAAGGACAGGTCCAAGTATCAGCATCAATATCGATGGTGGAAATATTAAATATTTTAATATGTGTGATATTTGCGAATCTTATACTTAGTCTGACAGTTGTTTTTTTGTTTTTGACTATTTTTGGTTTGAAGTGTACATTTGACATTCGTTTAGTAAAAAATGGATTTCACACCAGATGCAAGTCATTCTTTGATGATCTTGCTGGCCACCGCCACCAAAATCCTCTCCTTGTTCTAAAAAAATCGGCATTATTTGTTAGCTGATCTCAGTGCAAATAATTGGTCGCACTTCTGTCCCAGAAAATAGTCATTAATTTCCACGAATCCTTCATCGTCTGCGAATCAATGTGCTGTCCTCCGATGGAACGGGAATCGACTGACTACGCCTTCCCTGTAAACGGAGTCCCAGAGTGATGGTTCCGTGGTCGTATTACACTCGATTTGCCATGAGCTTGCAGCTGCCAAAATTTGCTGCTTGGGGAACATCCAGTACTGTTTTTATCATGAAAAGTCGAAATCGAAATCAATCAGAGTTATCGAAAACGAAAATCTAGGCAAAAATGAAAGCTGCAGTAAACATAAACAACAACGGTCAAACGTCATTGAGTGTATGCGTTAAAGTTACACTGTTATTTTTTTTTAATTTGAAGCTGTCCGCTTGACAGTTAATATCATTAATATTTATACTAAAAATTATACTAATTACCAATTTGAGCAATTTTTACACCAAATATTACTGCAGATCAAGTTGTACTTCCCCTAGGCCTTTTTTACTTATTAAAAAGTGTGATAAAATTGCAAGTTTACATCTAATCGTCTTGGTGTCATTTATTCCTTATGATGCAAGCAATAAGTGCTCCCAAGACTCAAAACGATTTGACGGAAAAGTGCACTTCTATCACACTTTTTGCATTTTTGGGACAGTCCCGTTGCAGATGCGATCAGCAATATTGTTATATTTTTTTTCGTGAATCCAGGAAGCTTATATATTTTTATTAATTTTATTTTTGCATAACGAGAGAGGAGGATTATTAATTTCCATTTAATTCCGCTACCTTATTTGCTTATCCTGACAGATATGCGTATTTCGTCTACAATGTGCAGACGAAATACGCGTATCTGTCAGGATAAGCAAATAACCCAAGTAACCATAGGTACGTTTTTTTTTGCTATATACGGGCTTCATCAGAACTTACAAACACTGTTATAGCCGTTGTCCAGCAACCAAAAAGGCGAAATAACGTACATATGGTTACTTGGGAAGGAAGTGGAATAAAATGGAAATTACTAATCCGCCAGTGCACTAGTTTCCCTTCGGCGCGATACGAATACAGCAACATTTCTTCAAGCACGTTCACACCGAGTTCGTCTGAAGTAAATTATTCCGATATCAACTGTACCATTTTTTTTAAATATTAAATATTTAAATAAAAAAAATAAATTAAACCTTTCATGAGTGCTTAAAAAACATCCCGACCAACCATTTCGTTAATTTTCTTTAATTTTCTATGCATCGATCTTCAAAGCCATTCATAAGAAAAATCGATAGCGATCGTCACCATTTCATGAATAATTGTAAAGATGCTAAAAGCAACAATCAATACGAAACTAACGATTTTAAATTGGCTCACTACTTGACTAGCCTATTGGTCCCAAGCAAACGATTAACGTACCCCATTCTAGTCTTAATTCTACTACTACACAATGTTTGTTTTGATTCGCTATGAAAGTTTGACAGATAAAATGAGGGGTTAGTGGATTTTAGAGGGGTGAATCGATTAGCTTGGGACCAAAGAGAGTACCAGAGCTGAGCCAAAAAGTTGAGCACGTTATTTCGGGACCTTCTGGTCTTAGAGTTACCTCTTATGCTAAAAGTCTAATCGTGAATCGTTTATAAAGATCTTTCACAAAATATTGCTACTAAAGAGGCTGAATTTATAAAGAGACAACATGTCAAAATAGGATTGGAAAATTGATACCTTTTTGACCTCTATTACACCTACATGGCTGACTGGTTGATGGTTATGACAAATAAATCAGTGCCAACATTTCAAAGGGGCGTAATTGCATTTGTAAACAATGACTTTCGTCTTCGATTTCTCGCGAATGAAAGCCTACTCATGAAAATGAATGACACCAGCAGGTAGATGAATGTTTCTTGTCCCAGCTAGCATTGGTAATTTGGAGGGGTGGGCTTTTATTTGCGAGAAATCGACGGCTAAAGCCATTGTTTACAAAAGCAATTACGCCCCTTTGAAATGTTGGCACTGAAATATTGAATTCATGTATGAAAAGATTTACAGAAATTTCAATACACCACATACTAGAGTGTGTTTGCCTGTCGTTGATAAACTCATCAACAGCAGCCGTGGACCCGAGGATTAGCAACCAACAACGAAATCAGTACACCCCAGATGGCATGGGATCGAAACTATAAATTATGCAGATAAAAAATCACAAATAAAATCAGCAGTTGTGTATCTATATTTTGATTTTACAACAGAAATGGATATTTTGATCTGGCAACACAATCGATATTTTAACATTGGTAACGATTGGTAGCAATATTTTGAGAAAGATTAGACTTTAAGCATCTTTACAATTATTCATGAAATGGTGACGATCGCTATCGATTTTTCTTATGAATGGCTTTGAAGATCGATGTATAGAAAATTAAAGAAAATTAACGAAATGGTTAGTCGGGTAGGTCCTATAAGAATGCATAAAAGGTATGTGTGACCAGAGGTGGCAACAGTACATTTTTTGAAAAACCATCGTCCAGAGCGAAACAAAACAGCCAGCACACGGGCGGCCGTTTATAACTACATTCCAAGCGAACAGCGGAGATAGAGAATAAATAAAATCTTGCAGCCTGATTTTTTCCAAACAGTTTATTGTAATGAAATTTTAGCTGCAGGCTTGCGTGTGACAGTAAATTACCAACTCCCTTATTCACGCATAATTTTAACCTCGATTTTAACATCAATGCTTATGACTGGTTAGTCTTCATTCTTATCTTTTAATTCCATGCAATAAACATCAAATAAATGCAGTAATTAGCCAGAAATCAGCAAAATTCTACACGACATAAATTTATGTCGCGCGTGTCGCCGGTCTTGTCTGCTTCTTTGTGCGAAAATGTTCTGTCGCTGGCAGAAAACAGTTTAGAAATGTCATGACATTTTTGCCGCTTGCCAGTTTGTTTTTGTGTGTCGTCAAAATGGTTATCGCAAAAAGTATCAAATGTTAAGGAAAAAATGTTAAACTCCAGGACTCGTGCCACCACTGTGTGTGACCGCTTATAAATTTCATTTGACACGATTTTTTTTCCTTTGGTTTGTTTTTTTCCGTCGATCTTCCCGCATAAACGTGAACCATAAATTGACCTTACCTAAAATGGTTAAAAATTGTTTATAATCCCTGCTAAACTTTAACTGAAATGGTTATGGAACTTTACATGAACGTTTAATGATAAAGTTTCAACCTTATGTATTATGGTTTTTTTGGAGCTGGACCTTACAAATGATGGGTTGTTAAGAACCATTACCATTCCAAATTCTTGTTTTCTCCATACATTTTCGGAAAGAGAACTATATTAGAACCTTTTAACTTATGGTTTGAGAACTTTAATGGTAATGGTTATGGTAGTCAGTAAGGTCCACGAATGGTTTTGTAACATCGATCAACTTTATGTGGAATATATCGCGAATTGGTTGCCTGTAATTTACTGATTACCAATTCACGATATATTCCACGTAAAGTTGAGCGATAATACAAAACCATTAATGGACCTTACTGACTACCATAACCATTACCATTAATGTTCTCAAATCATAAGTAAAAACGTTCTTATATAGTTCTCTTTCTGAAAATGTATGGAGAAAACAAGAATTTGGAATGGTAATGGTTCTTAACAACCCATTATTTGTAAGGTCCAGTTCCAAAAAACCATAATACATAAGGTTGAAACTTTATCATTAAACGTTCATGTAAAGTTCCATAACCATTTCAGTTAAAGTTTAGCAGGGATTATAAACAATTTTTAACCATTTTAGGTAAGGTCAATTTATGGTTCGCGTTTATGCGGGTTGTTTTCCGTGCTGAGCACCAATGCTACCGACGTGCCAGGAAGGCAGCTCCCACACCTGGACCCTACCTATCGACCCATCAACTCATGAACCGGGGACCAACGGCTTTACTTCCCGCATCCAAAGGAAGGCGTGATCAGAGATGTTATGCCTCAGAATATCCCGGCGGTGCCGACTGGGATTGAACCCAGGCCTGCTGGGGTGAGAGGTAATCACGCTTACCACTACACCACCGGCGCCGTTCCAACTTTGACACATCAGGCATAACATTTGATAACGGCACAAAAGCATTTGTAAACAAACATTCTAAGGCCCTTTACACGCGAACTAAAGTACGCCCACGCAAACCAATACCACTTACAGAAAGGTGATGGTTGCCCCTATGCGATGATGTTGTTGGTTTGCGTGGGCGTACTTTGGTTCGCGTGTAAAGGGCCTAAGAAGGTTTGTTTACAAATGCTTTTGTGCCGTTATCAAATGTTATGCCTGACATGATCTTCATTAACTTTTTGCAAGGTGTCAAGGTGTTGACTTACTTTTTATGAATATTCAGCAATAGAAATTTGCCAAAAGGTATAAGGAGATTTCTATCCGTGTAGGAAATTACTAATCCTCATTTTCATTAATAATGTTGCTTACAAAAGCTGATAGGCCCTTTTCAAATATTACGCGAGATTTTACCCTTTGCTCCAGAAATGCTCGGACCAGACTAATTTTTTTGGTAACCAACATCAATACACAAACCGCACAGAATAAACATACGTACACAGCCGTAAGTCAAAACAAATTCCGCTAACCCTGTTTTTGAATTTCCTCTGCACATCTCATTCGTCATTCAATTCGCATTCAACGGACTTTCCGGAACAGCTTCCCGCCCTTTTGTGGTACAGATGCTATAGCTAGTGATTTTCAAGTGAATTAATCTTATTTTATACAAAATATTCTGATTAAAATCTTTGTGAAGCATCAAACAACGGTTTACCAAAATGACGCGCACCAAAGCACGCCGCCTAGTCAGTCAAAAACGGGGATCTGCGGACGAAAGAACTCGCATCGAAAACAAAATGCGTGACTTCGAAGTAAATGGTGAGTCCAGTTTGTAAAACTTCAGTAAAACTATATAAAGTGGTCTTATTTTTGTTTTCAGTCGATTGTGAGCTTGCAAACCTAGAGCTGAAATTCCGAGATGAAATGGATCGTGTTCAACGATTGGTTGATGGCCTCAAGACAAGAATTCCGAAAAAGTTCCTGTCTATGACGATTAATCAGATAAGAGAATATGTAGGTACAAAAGAATGATAAACAGCAAAAAAAAAACTAAATCAATTATTGTTTCAGAATGAAGAAGCAGAAAAGATCGATGCATCTTTCTACGGTGACCGCACCGCAGCTTTAGCAAATTTGAGTATCATGCTGGAAAAGTCCGTACGTAAAAAGTCGAAGGATGACGGTGAGTAAACTTTATTACTAGGGTATATTTTTTCGGGATGCTTGGAAATAATTAGTGCCTTATTTACTGAACAATCTAACGGAATTTTTGCTTTTCTAACTTGGTATCTGCGAATCAATCTTTCTCTATTTCTTTATTCTGTGTAAATAATGCAATGACGGTGGTTGGGTTTGTCCCTTTCCGAACATGGCCATAATCCTGCAGGTTACCTTACAGAAGAAAGCGAAAATGATCGTCTTTCGACAATGTCCACATCGAAACGTATGGGTCCACTGATGTCTGCCAAATATCGACGTCGTAGCAAATCCTCCGGAGCGATCAATACTTCCACCATAACCTCTCTCTTCCATAGTACAACAACGGTAGACAGATCCATTTTGGGGAAAACTTTGGGTAGCAGCATTGTCGGAAAAGATCGTACTTCAAGGTAATTAATAGATCGATTTCACATGGAATTGAACCAAACATATTTATTAATCGTTAACATTTTAGATCCAAAATTAAGACACCGATGCCGAATCCTCGTCAAGCAATCAGCGTTGATCGAATCTACGGAAAAATTACACCAAAAGTACAACCCAATGCTCCATTGGCTCTTATTCGTCATGCTCGTTTAGGTGAACATGTGTATTCTATAACAGGAAGTCCCGTTATCACATCCAAGTATTTGCTTCCCGCAATAAATGCACCATTTCAGAGTTAACGTCTGTTCTTTTCCCTACAGCATCCTGGAAGCTACAGCCAACGTTAACATACCCATCAAAAATGGTATGCTCGCGATACGACCCACCGAAATGGACTCCGTTGATCCCACACTGGTGCGGAAGATAGATCCAGATGTGCTGGCAGAACTAAGACAACTGCAGGACAATCTCAACGTTATTATGCGTTCTCTGAAGTTGTAATCGCCAAACTACCAAGGTCAAGCAAAGTGGTCATATATTTTGTGTCACTTGACATGGCTTTTATAGAGTTAGTTTTAAGCCATTACATACATTCTATTTTACTATTCGTCTTTGGGTAGCTTATTAATTTTGTTGCAACAATAAAGACTCAACAAATGTTCAACAACTACCTAGACAGTCCTTTCGAGATTATTCACCCTACATCTTATATACTTGAAAATTTATCGTAAATGAGGTGTATAAACTACTTAAATTCGTTTGGACATGTTTCGTTACTAAATAGGGGGTTGACAATTATCAAATCCATCCATGCACTCGTCTGTAGGCACACGTTGTATTACGCGTGCATCTTAGTTTACGCGGTGGCTGTTCAATTGTAAGTGGAGTACTGAGTCCTTTTTTGAAAAGTTCCGCTGTAAGTGGCGGATTGAATTGTCTATCACCATGGAGGTAACTCTAAGACCAGAAGGTCCAGAAGAAACGTGCTCAAATTTTTGGCTCAGCTCTGGTACTCTCTTCGGTCCCAAGCTAATCGATGCACCCCTCGAAACATAGGAAAATTCACGAACCCCTCATTTTATCTGTCAAACTTTCATAGTGAATCAAAACAAACATAGTGTAGTACTATAATTTCGACTTAAATGGGGTACGTTATTCGATTTGCTTGGGAGCAATAGGCTAGTCAAGTAGTGAGCCAATTTAAAATCGTTAGTTTCCACCGGTTCACAAGCTTCTAAGAAAATTCTATTACAGCGAACCACATTATTTTAATTGATTTCTTCGCCAGTTAGTCGTCTGTTATTTAGTTTGTGCTTGAACTCTACTCTATCTACTGCTTCAAAAAGAACTATGTTTTGTCAACTGTGCGCAAAGTGATTAGCAAATGAGCAGACTTAACAACAACTTAAGACAAACTTAAGTTCAACCAACAATCAATACGAAATTAACGATTTCAAATTGGCTCACTACTTGACTAGCCTATTGGTCCCAAGCAAACGATTAACGTATCACATTCTAGTCGAAATTCTAGTACTACGCAATGTTTGTTTTGATTCGCTATGAAAGTTTGACAGATAAAATGAGGGGTTAGTGGATTTTCCTATGTCTCGAGGGGTGAATCGATTAGCTTGGGACCGAAGAGAGTACCAGAGCTGAGCCAAAAAGTTGAGCACATTATATCTGGACCTTCTAGTCTTAGAGTTACCTCTATGGTTCAACCATAGAGGTAACTCTAAGACCAGAAGGTCCGGAAGAATCGTGCCCAACTTTTTGGCTCAGCTCTGGTACTCTCTTCGGTCCCAAGCTAATCAATGCACCTTTCGAAACATAGGAAAATCCACGAACCCCTCATTTTACCTGTGCAGGATCCTTCAGGAGTTATTTCCTGAACCGGGTTCTGGTCTACGAGACAGACATCGGCCAGATATCGATTAGGATCATAGCGGGAGTTCCACAAGGCTCCATCCTTGGTCCAACGCTCTGGAACGGAATGTACAACGGCGTGCTAACGCTGAAGCTGCCCAAAGGAATTGAGATCGTTGGCTTTGCGGACGACGTTGTCTTTACGGTAACAGGCGAGACGCTGGAAGAGATGGAAGTGTTGTCAACCGAGGCGATCGACATGGGAGCGAAGCTGCAGATAGCCCACCACAAAACGGAAGTGTTATTGGTCAATAACTGTAAAGCGGTACAGTGGGCAGAAATCACTGTCGGGGAGCACGCCTTAGCCTCGAAGCGTGTGTTAATATACCTGGGAGTGATGATCGATGACCGGCTAAACTTCAACAGCCACGTCTAATATGTCTGTGAGAAGGCCTCGAAGGCCATCAACGCGATAGCTAAAATCATGCCGAACAACGCTGGTCCCAGCAGTAGCAAGTGGCGTCTTCTGGCCAGTGTGCCCTCATCGATACTGAGGTATGGAGGTCCAGCCTGGGTTGCAGCACTGGAAACGAAGCAGAACCAAAGGAAACTGAGCAGTACGTTCCGGTTAATGGCCATGCGATTCGTGAGTGCGTACAGAACCATCTCGAAGCAGTATGCGTTATCACCGGAATGATCCCTATCGACATCACCTTGGCAGAAGTCACCGAGTGCTACAGGTGGAGAGAAGCCGGAAGAGTACGGAAAGTTGTGAGAGTGGAATCATTGGCTAAGTGGCAACAGGAGTGGAACACGACGGAGAACGGTAGATGGACGAGGCAGTGCGCATGGAGATGCCCGTCCTTAACGTGGAGAATGTCGTCGTTGAAATGTGTCGAGAGGAGGGCACTCCACGTCAGCAGGGCAGTCACGCAGATTATGCGATCTAGCAACGGCAGTTAGCGCTGAGAGTACGACAAGTGCATGAGCACAGCCACCCCCCGAAGTAGTCGCTTCACAGTGGTCCCGGGGGATCCAGGCGGAGGAGAGAGTAAGGAATGGGTTTTAGTGGAGCTGCACTAGGCAACTAGTGGATACCACACCGTGCCAACTTCACTACAGGCCAGGCTTCTTGAAGCTTTCCTAAACCTTACTATAAAAAAAAAGAAAAAAAAACACACACACATACACACACACACACACCTGTGCTTCCCAAAATTCATTGCATTTTAAAGGAATAAATGTTTTCAATTCGGTGCCCAAACACATTAAACGTGCAACTACACATACAGAATATATGAGACATTGCATTTTACATGCTAAAACCACAGACAAACAGACATAACACATTGAATATTTCTCACTGTAAAACATCGTCGCTAAAACATTACCGCCATCTGTTGAGTACACTGTGGTGGGCACTACGCTGAACAGATGTCGGTAGTGTGTACGTCAAACGCAAGGGAATTGACTATGCGCGCCACAGGTGGCGTTACTACCAACTAGGATACTTTTTAATTGTCCGTTAAATGCTTGTTCGATGAACAACTTGCGAGTGTTATGTCTGTTTGTCTGTGCTAAAACCATCTAAAACTGTCTTTGAAGTTATCTAATGAATTTCTTTATGTGAATTGACAAATTATGTACCTTGATTATTTTGTATGGATAGCTCGCAACAAACAATCGTCTATTGAAGAAACGACTTCTTGGCCATTTTATTCAACTGCATGCTTGAGCATGAGCATGAGCATGATTTACCGCCCACGGTTGCTACTCTGTTATTGCCAGACCAGCTGTAATTACACAGAGAACCAATAGACGATGCTTGGGACTAGTAATCATCCTCAATGTGTAAAAACTGGTGATCTCGAATTAGGCAATACCAGCGCCAGCCGCGCAGGTCAAGAAAGGAATGGGTAGGAATGTGTTGACGTGACACTCGCTTTGATGGAAGCCGAGGAGTCCTCTGCACTTCCACGAGGAATCACAGGGATGTTGCCCAAGCAGCACACTTCGATCGAAATAAGCTGCTGCAACTTTATTGTGACTGGAATAAGTGGCACACAAGTAACCACGATTGTTCAGTGACATGTGTGCTGCTAGGGTGGGTAAGAGGGTTGGGTTAGCATCAGGGTTCGTTTTGGTAAACGATAAGCTGAATTGATGTCCTAACGATCGTATAACGCGAAGGAGCTTGGGATTGAACCCACGGTCTTCTGCTCAGTAAGTAAAAACGTTTGCCACTAGGCAGACGAGCTCCTTTTTCATTGATGAATCTTGAATGTGGATGGGCTTGAGATTAGACTCATGATGTTCTGCTCAGTAAGCAAAAACGGTTGCTCTAAGGCCACCGAGCCTCTCATATCACATTATAGCGTTACTCAAGTTATTATAACTATTCAAACCCGGCACCGATGACAACGAAAAGTATTGCAAAATACACGATAAACAAGCGATATTTTGATATTTTTAATATGAATGGATCTTGAAGGACCGCGTTTTTCTCCTCAGTAAGCAAGCCACTGCAACCGACGATCTTTGAAATCCTAAAACTAAAAGCTACGAAAGAGTACTTAGGCCTTCATTAAGATCCACTTTCACGCGACGTTCAATGTTTCGATTTTCTCTTTACGCATGGTTCAGACAATCATAACAAGCTATGACCGACGTGACGATTGTTTAAGACCTGGTTAAACAAGCTAATCAAATGAAATTACGTTCTCGAATTTCACTTGGAATGTAATGAACAACAGAAATACGCGATAATTCATATTTTCAGTGGTTGATGTTTAATTTTAAATATACTAACGGTACTGCTTACGACTACGACGGCGATTACGACAGCGACTACGACGGCACCTACGACAACGACAACAGAGAATTTGTAACTTACCGGCCACCAGCTACCACATATCCAGCATATCCAGCGAGACATCCTTCAGCTAACTCACAATCTCCGACACTCAATGCAAATCGCAGGCACACTTACGCTAGTTACAAAAAAACACTCGTGCAAAGAAACGGATCCAATAAACGTCACCCGTCGTCGTCGAACGGCAAAAAAAGGAATCGGTGGGCAATTTTGTGATACGGATTTCCAAAATCAAACGGGAATGCACGAATTTCACCACACCCAACTGCGTAACACGTTCAGAAGCACTTATGGTACACTTTCGTTCGAAAACACTTAATTTTTTCAAAAATATTTGCGAGTGAACCAACATCATCACCGCGTAAATAAACTAAAATTTAAATTATCACTCGCGATGCCACAAATTTCTGGACCGGGAGAAAAAAATCAAACAACGCAGATAGCGTTAAATCTTCTGTTGCTTGCAAACATGATGAATCATGTTTTCTTTCTCGATTCTAAAACTTCTCGGAAAGCGAGAAAACCACCACTCACACACGTATAACCGTCCGGGAGGCAGAGTGCCAGCGCTAATCCGGCAAATGCAGCCGAAAACTATGAAAGCGAATGCACGCACAAAACAGAGAACACACTTAATACACAACCGTATCCAAAGGCGTTCGAAACTCGACCTGCACGTTTCTCAAAAATTATGATATGCAAAAAGTCTACTGCAGTTCGACAATTCGAAAAGTATTCAATATTGGTTTACCCTACACCCTCTAAACGTGGGTATCCTTATTCAACTGCATGCTTAACAGTACTTTTACTATTTTTAATAATAACTTCTGTTCAGGCTTTGTTCACACAAATCTGGAAAATATATTCAACCACAACATTGAACTACTTGGTGTTGTATAAGGTATGTAAAGAAGCTTTTATTCGACTTATAAGTTGTAACAGAGTTTATACGATACAATTTTTGATTATTCACCGTTTATTAGACATCACTGCTTCCTTAAAACATTGATGCTCTGTATACGCTTGATTCTCATGTGAAATAACGTTTAATTAGACATTATTAAACATTTATTAAACGATTATTCAACTGTGGGAAAATTAACCCGAAAATAAGAGGGACAGGGACAGGGAAGGTTGTGTTCTTAAGTGTATTGTATTTCATTATTTCTGACGTGGCTCGCACCATACAGATATTAGAAAATTTATTAAATACTTATACTTGTCTTTGTAGGGGATTCGAACCATGTACCTTCCGGACACCAGCCGCTTGCCTTGTCATCTGAGCTATCCTAGAATTCATCATATGGGCAACTCAATAATCAATAAAAGCTTGCAGCACTCCCGATCGCAACTCTAGCTCCTTCAAGGCCCTGTGGGAATGATTAATTCATTCATTGTTGCTTTAAATGAGACCAATGTTGCCTCTTCACATCTCCAAGTCGAAAGAAAGGATACTCGGTTATATTTTAAACTAGATCAATGCATTCATTATCGTGAGTCATGTGATCGATGATTACTATTTAAATTAATAAGACGTAGAACACAAATAAAAAAAATGGTTGAGCTTGGGATTGAACTCACGACCTTCTAATTGGAAAGCGGAAACGGTAACCACTACTCTACTGATTTCGCCTTCTTGTTAGACTGAATCAGTGTTGTCGAATAATGAATCTAATACGTCGTTGATAAAGCATTTACAAATCATGTGATTACAACATGGGCGCATAGTGGTATAAGAGCTATTATGCTGACTGTATTCACCTTTATTCAGCAATATTGTAAAGTAATGCAATGAAATATAATAATGGAGCTGGAGTACATTTATTAGACGTCTAATAAAGAATCTTATTAAATCAATTGAAAACAGTCGAATTAAAGTGTCAATGTATGTACAAATTACACTTATTCAGTTTGTTATTAGATCAAACTTCTGGTTCTGAATAATCAATCTGACAATCAACGTTTAAAAAGCTTTTAATAAGGTAATTAATCATACCAGAGCAAACGGCGGAATAAAGGTGCATCTATCGATCTCATGGAGCTTTTTTCAGCACATAATTCGACATCCTGTTTTATTCAGCATTGTACACTGTTAAACAGCATTTATTCAATGTGTGCTTATTTGTGACTTTGAATTGTTTGTTGGGCTGTCATAACGACTTCTTAATGATTATTGTAGCACTGGCAAAAACTATTGTGTTCGCCACGATGGTGATGATGGATTTGTAATATTTGATTTTATAGTAGTAGTTATAAAAAAGAAATAATTTTGAGTAGGCTACAAAGGTTCTCGCACGCGTATTACGGTTATAGAGGACTGAAAACATAAAAAATGGAGCATTGAAGCTTATTCGGAAGATGCCATGAATTAATAGTAAGTTTTCTGGTTGAATGTCGGGGGTTCGTGAGCTTTCCTGACGATGCTGAAAAATACGATAGCATCAGATTGCGGAGTTGCTACACCCAACCGGAAATCTAAGATTTGCTTACAATTATGTGGGATCCATCATCGCAGGATGTTAGTGGAGACCACATGCAAGAAAATTGGCGTTCGAAAAATGTGGAGTGCATAAATGAAAGAAATTAATTATGACGAAAAAATAAAATAAAAAGGGTGCTGACTGGACTCGAACCACGAACGTTGCGATTATAAGACCTGTGCTTTCTCCACTGCTCTCTCCATGCTTCGGAGACAGCGAATAAGAACCACACATAGTACGATAATTTGATTTCGAATGCCTTTTCTACTGAATGGAAATTGGAGAGAATCGAAGCAAGTGTGTGCGTCATTCTACAATGTTATACATAACAAGCTTGGTGGTATACCTAGTCGAAAGCGTAGACAGAACACAAAATAAAAAAGATAAAAATTCACTGCATCGTCTGCATAGAGCCAACTCACATTCTCTGCAGTATTCGCTGCGGAGGATGATAGGAAATGCAACTAACATTGAATTTAATAAATTTTGGGTTGCGTGTTGTATATTAGAATGCTTTGTTGATTATTCATCAACTCTTGATCGCTGGGAATGCTTGTGAATATTTGAGGTGGACAAAAAGGTGAACAATGAGGTGAACGCCTAAGCTTTCACACATTTATATCGCTGTGAAGCAACTGAAAACTGTTGAGGGAATTTATATCTGTGACTGTAACCAATTCGTTTTTGTTTGCTAATCTGGTTAAATGTTATACTTAATTGTCTTAAAGATAAATCGTCCAGCTCAATATCATCAATATCAATACATCATATATGCTGTTAAAAGCTTAATTCGAAGCCGATGATTTTAACAATTGTGTCATGTTGTACAATTTTTAAACGAATCACCCATCATCAAACCCACTAATGCAAAAAGTGTAACATAATGCTGATATGAGGCTGATATAAACAATTAAAGCCATATATTGCAAAAAAAGGCCCTTATCAGGCTATTACCGGACTGGATAATTTTTTGGACAGTATGTGATTTCATGATCAGGAATTATTTGTGAAACCTCGAGATGAAAACAAGCATACTCCTTTGCCCGAAAAAAAGCATCTGAGGAAAAGTTATCGGTGTTTTAAGTGGCCATTGTACCCCAGGGGTTTTGCACAAATTGTAAAGGCCCAAACGCAATGTGGACGGAAGCGGAACGGAAACGGCAAGTTTGACAGTTGTCCCAAATGACATCAAGATGCCTAACCGAAGACGATTTGGTTCCAACAAGTTTTCAATCCGACAAGTTGGCTTACTCAGATCGGGCTTTTCCGCTGCCGTTGCCGTTCCGCTTCCGCTGTCATTGCGCTTGGGCCTTAAGTTTGCAAAATATTTACGAAAATCACTCGTAAGCATTATCACTTTGAAATTACACTCAAAATGTTCCCATGTGTTAGCATTCTAGAGGGCAAGGTGCTCACTGGGTGGAGCAGTCAAAAATATATGTAGCTTTTCGCCACACGACATGGACAAACATTTTTAACTGACTGTTGGATGCCGTACCACCGCCACATCAATGAGCATTTTGCCTATTAGCTCATTCAGCTTCGACGAGTTTATCTCCTTGTCAGACTAATCATAAGCCCTGATTACATATACACGAAAACGCCTTATAGCTCAACCGTGGGCCATAAATCCTTTTTTCGCAACGCAAAACGTTTCAACTGGAGCCGATATTGGAAACACGGAAAAGCAAGATTACAGTTCAGTTTGATATAAGCTTCCAACCGAAGCTCCACTCCCGCATTAGCGCTTATCACCATTTTGCGGGCAAGGCCAATCACCATTCGCGTTCTTCACCTTATTTTATCCAGTGTCTGAATAACACTGCAGCCCAAAGCAAAATATGACATAGTTAGGCAGCTACATCTGCCTCGAATCGTTCAAGTTCAAGCTCAATCCCGCCTCTGCAGGGAGATAGTAGTTTTGTGTATTAGTGTTCTACTGCTTATCCTCGAAAAGATGGCAGTACTGGAAGTAGTTACCCGTCCAGCCAGATCAATGATCGATCAGCTGACCCTCTTAGTGAAGCTACCGGCGGCCACGATCTACATTATCACCAAAGGTGTTTTCCTAATAATGAATACGCTAACAAGTGAGTATCGATGCCTCATTGCGTCATCGCGATGCGTATATAAGTGAAACTGTAAGGGTTATTTTGTATTTGTAGAGTTTGGACGAATGATAAGCCAGTAAAATACCATGACCGCGGTTTCAGCAGGAGCACAGAGTTAAATGCCGTAAACAAATTGGAGCCAATTTATTTCACGCTATACACAAGTGTGGATGTGTACGGAGGAAATATAAGTGATATGTTTAGTTTGTGTTAATAGCCTTTTGCTGCCAAATTGCTTGTGCAAGAGCTTATAGTATGTAAAGTTTGGAATAATAATAATATTTTGATAATGAAATAACATATGTAATCGACAAATCTTTTGCAGCATTATGGTGTCATTTGTAAGTCGAAATATTGCCTTGTAGTAAACATATCCAGTTTGGTGGGGGTGTTGTCTTGTTGTGACATTTGATACATCGTTGATTGGAATCAATAATACGTTGTAGGGATGCTCATTAAATATCCTCTTGGAAAACGTGCAGTACTGTATTGAGCACATTCTTTCGGAATTACATTGAAACACATGATTTTAGGTTGTTTTCCTAAGCGTAACATATTGTAAAAAAATCTGATCCAACACCATGATACCACGGAAAACGAGTTGATCAAATCCCGACAGATAGCGAAGAACGCAATCGTATTATCAGTGAAAAAACACCAACACAAATTAGGAAACGTGTCTTCTATCAATATTTAATTATTGAAATTTAAAACAAACATCCGCTTATCTGATATACAGATATCAATTAAAAATAGTAATTGACTTGTTGATTTCCAATTCATATCGAACACCGCCACCGTAGTATACTTTTAATTGATATTGACTGTTGCTACTGAAAACTCCATGATTAAACTTATTTTCAAATACCAGGGGCCTACTTTCGCGACCAAAATTTTCATACAAACGTTCATACAAAAAATGCTTCATTTCGACTTGCCATAATGTTGTTGAACCCTATCTCTCATATACACGGCTTGAAAAAAGTATAAGGATTAAGGACAATAAATTGAAAAGCATAGCTATCCCGAATTCAGGAATCGTAAAAAAATCTAATCCATTTGTGTTTAGAAGCCACACTATGAGCCTCAATACAATATGCGGACTTTAACATGCAAGGCACGATGTACAATAAATCCAGTCGGTTCATCTGTTTCGCTGACGACGTGGAAAGTATAGAAATAAGGTTCCAGGCGGTTGCTGAGCAGTGCACCAGACTGAAACGTGAAGCAGAAAAGGTTGGATTGAAGGTGAATACGTCGAAGACTAAGTATCTGTTGGCTGGAGGAGCCGAGCGCGATAGACCTCGCATAGGCAGAAGTGTGATAATCGACGGAGATGAGGTCGAGCGAGATGGAGGATGAAGTTGTTTTCCTCGGAACATTGGTGCCGCCGTAAAACAACTGCGGCAGAGAAATTCGGAGACGCATTGCTGCCGAAAGTCGTGCTTACTACTAATTCCACAAGACCTTGAGGTCTGGTAAACTTCACCCCCGTACTAAGTGTACGTGTAGGGTGCTTCATTTTGAAAAAAGTTTTAAATTTCTTATAGACCACCCTCCAGTTCAATGCATAATCCCAAAATATAAGCCTGTGCAAAAAATGGTAAAGATTGATGAAGGTTTTGAAATTTGTATGGAAATTCCTATGGAAGAATTTTAAAGATCACTTGTAACTTTGGTTCTACTGGTCCAAATGACCAGTAGACCATGATTAAACTTAATACCAGGGGCCTAATTTCGCGTACAAAATTTTCATAAATACGTTCATACAAAAAATGCTTTATTTCGACTTGCCATATAATTCCACAGTTATTAATTGAGAGCTTTCGATGCCTGTACCATTTTTGCATTAGTATAATTGTGTCACCTAAAAGCTCTCGAGGGTTTGCCTCTCGAGAAACTTCACTGCAGAGCCCACTCTCCAGAGCATAGGTTTGAGCGCTGTTGAAGCATTATTTTACCGAGTATTTTGCTACAAGCATATAAAGCATAAAATGGACCTACTACATATGAGACACAAACCAATCCCCATCCCAGGTGGTCATTCTCTAAACAGGCCTGATAGGACCAGGAACTGTAATTAATAATAACTGCAATTTCATAAGAACTAAAGCTAAAAAGACGCATCTTTGTCACTTGGTAAGTCATACATGTGAACCACATAAATACAAGAAATAAAGATCATTTTAAGTCAAGTTAGTCACTACATATGAGTATCCTAAAGGAGGATATCTAGACCAACAATTGAAATAGGCGGAACAACCAAACGTAAACAATGGCTTTAAACACAACATTCTCGAGAATCAAAACACTCCCACGTAAACTAACAATGCAATTCGATAAAAGAAGTTTGCTCTATCAGATGATGGTGTTAGGTTGCTTGGATGTGCTTTGATTCTTGATGAATTTGCGTTTAAAGCCATTGTTTACGTTTGGTTGTTCCGCCTATTTCAATTGTTGGTCTAGATACCTATGTCCTTCTTTTTAAATACATCCTTCTTTTGCCAGAAATTTAAATACATCCTTCTTTTGCCCGAAAATTGTCCTCTTTTTAAATCCTTTGCATTTTTTCCAGTAACATATTTATAAAATTGTTTTCAAAGAGCGTTATTTGCAGAGCTTATTTGTTTAATTATGTCGCAACCTCATCTTATCTAGCAAATGCCATTCGATGGTGGGACTTGGGGTATACTACAGCTGCCAACCCCCCTACATTTAGGCTGTGGTCCATTTGGTAAATTTTAACTTATATTTGACAGATGGAAAATTTTCAAATAAATCTGCTATTCTACCAGACTTATTTCCGACAAACCAGGAATCAATTTTGACAAACAATTTCTCGAAAATCGGACGATCAACCACATAATGGTGTTCGAACATCATAATTTATCTTCGAAGTGTCAGTGAAAATTCATAATTTTTTTCTGATTTCATAATGTTCAAAAATCTCTCTGTTGTCGATCGTGTGATTCAAGGTGTTTGTCAAAATTGATTCTTGGTCTGTGAAAAATAATTCTGGTACAATGGCAAGTTTATTTGAAAATTTTCTATCTAAAATTTAAGTTAAAATTCACCAAATGGAACACAGCCACACAAATTGAATCCAACATGTGTTCGATTTTGACGTTCTGGTTCTATGGGAGTTTAGGTATTTCAAGCATAACTATTCAAGTCGACGTATCTGAATTTGTAAACAATCTCTTCAATCGACGATTTTTGGCAACTGCAAACTCACTCACAGAAACTAACAACACCAGCTAGTAGGCGAAAGTTTCCCCCACCTGTTAATGGTGTTTGTTTGCGTGGGTGAGTTAGCAGTTAAGACAAATATTCGAATGAAGAGATTGTTTACAAAAGCAGATACGTCGATTTGAATAGTTACGCTTGATTTGTTTAGGCCGCTACCATAGCGAAGAGGCACGCGAATCGTGAAATCGAATGTTAGGAATAATATCAATAATAGGAATTCTTTTGTATAGAACGCTAAGCGTGTCTCCTCGCTCCCACTATGGCAGCGGCCTGCTGAATAAATGGTAAAATTAACAGATTGCTTATATGTTCCATGTTGGTTTCAATCAGCTAGACTAGATCATTTCCAAGTATCAAAAATGAATTATGAAGGCTAGTTTGATGCATTTTACAGAAGTATAACGAGAAGATGAATTGAATTGGTAACGACTACAAGGTTTGAACAATCCAATTTCGAATGGAACATTGAAACGGAGCGTCAAATCATTCACAATTGAGCAATTCTCTACAGATTGACGAATTTTTTAATTTTTTTTTTAATTTGTCCGCTCCGATTTTGATGAAAATCGTTGTTCTTTTTTAGTAAAGATGCCAATTTGTGTTATCAGTTCTTCAAATTGAATCACGACTACTTTTCTAACAGGGCCTGTGTAAAAATAGTACTAATGAGTTAAAAAATTTATATTGCTGAAACGCTTTGTTCGATTAATTTGGTGTGTTGAGCAAAGTTGTAGATATTATTTTGGCAATAATGTTAAAAATATACACTGTAAAAAAATTCGTTTGTTTCAATAAAAAAAATATATTTCTTATTAAAAAAATTGATTTTTCAAAAAGTACATTTTTGAAAATTTTCGTTTATAGCCTCATCGAAGCTCATAATATTTGCTACAAACTGGCAAAGTTTGGTGATGGTAAACTCAAAAACAAAAAAGTTATGATTTTTTGAAAATTTTACGATTTTTACATTTACATTAAAAACACATGTTTTTCAACCATGTATATTTTTTCAAGAATTGCATTTTAATTTTGCACAACTGTCTCGAAGACACCAATGCAATCAAGCAAGCCGTTTTTGCAATATAGATATGTTTATTTCATTAGTGTTTTTCTACACAGGCCCTATAGAAAAGTTAGGATTCATTACATCTGATACATTGAAAAGGTATCGTTACTAACAAAACTAAAAAATTCATTTGATGAATATTGAGCTAGAACTAAATAAAAGTGAAATGATGCTCAAACTAGGGATTAATTTTCTTTTTTATTCATTGTCTTCAATTTTGCATAGTTGTATCAGTGATCTTAACGGTAATAAGTCAAATACTCAACACTGTAGTAGTGAACACCAAAAACATCTGTCTGTACCTAATGTAGAAATTATACCTATCGATCTGATACTTAAATGAGTTTGAATGGTGAAAACAAGCAGTTGATCACAAAGATTGCTTTTTACCGCATACATCTTAAAAAGTTATCATAGGAAATAAGCGAGGGGGATGACTCTATCTACGATGCAGAAAAAATTGTGTTTTGCTGTGGCTAGCTGCGCGCACGCTGAGTATATAGAAAGAAGATTGATGACAATTCTGAAGATTTCCTGCAAAAAGATGATGCGCGATGCAAGTAGATGCGACAAATTAAAGAAGATTTTTCGAAGATTGATTCGCTAGTGTGAGATTTGTTGAGCATCTAAACTTGAGATTTAGATGTGTCGCCCCCCTCGGAAATAAGTGTAACACCATTTGGTTAAAAGGTAAGCATAACCTTCAGTTGTATTTCAATGAAATCATTTTTAAAGATTATTATTTTTAACTTTTTTAATACAGGAAGCAACATGAGTGAACGAGCATTCGGCCGTTCGAGGAAGTCAAGTGCTCGAGAGAGCTGAGGAATATTTCGAATATTACCATCCAGAAATTAAAATCGATTGGATATTCTGAAGCATCAGGATTGAATACTGGTTTTCGCATTTGCACGTCCTGTCATCTTCGTGTTGATAAACAAGCTCTTTTCATCTCAAACGAGGAACAGCATGTTGCAGGAAGCTCAAAGATGCCAACTACAGTGATAGTACCTGTCGTACCGAGCTGTGAAAGCCTTACAACTGTACCATCAATGACATCAGTTACTTCAGTTCAATCGTACCAAGAATTTACTCAACCAGTCAACATCGAGATATTCAACCGAGGCATTGCAGGAATCCAGGTATCACCGATAGACGTGGGAAAACTCAACTACATCCACTACCCCGAAAAGAAGCACCGTGAAATCAACGAAGGTATTAGAAAGAATCTTTTCAACTTCGAGCCTGAGGCTGACGAAGTGAATGAACTCAAAGAAGTTTTAGAAAACATGAAGGAAAAGTTTTCCAATGCATCCACTGCAAGAAGTGAAAAATTATTAATTTTATCGTTATTGCCTTATTCATGGTCAACACAAAAAGTTATGGATCAATTTAATGCTAGTAGATATATTGCAACAGAGGCTAAGTTGATAAAGGAAGGTCATTCGTCAAAAACCGCAAAATATGGCACAGCCTTAAGTGATGAAACAAAATTGGCAGTCATAATTTTTTTTGAAGATGATGATATAAGCCGGGCAATGCCTGGTCAAAAAGATTATGTGTCTGTGCAGAAAGAAGGAAAACGACAAGCCATTCAAAAAAGATTACTAATGATGACTTTGAGAGAAGCTTATAAACGATTCAATGAAATTCACTGCAATGTAAAAATTGGATTCTCTTCATTTGCAAAACTCCGCCCTAAGCAATGTAAACTTTTAACCAGCTCTGGAACCCACAATGTTTGCGTGTGCACAACGCATTTAAATGATGTAAAAACGTTCACTGACAGCCTAATTTGTGAAAACAAGACAACATATTGCTATCTACGGTGTTGTGAAGATTGTCCAGACTCTTCCGCATTAGAAAACATTTTATTAAAACAATTAGAGGAAAAATGCATTGATCAGCTTTCATTTGAACAGTGGGTTCCCACGGATAGATGTGATTTAGAAACTATTGTAAAGCCTGCAGACGAGTTTGTTTCATTTTTCTGCTTGAGAGCTTTATAATTGGGCCAATAATTTAAAAGATGAAGAATTAACAAAATTATCATTTTGTTTTGCCACAACATAGGAATACGAATGTATGGCTTCACACCTCAACGAGCAATATAATAATGCAAAAATAATTCAAGGAACTCAAAAGTTTCATTCTTTCATTCCTGTATCAGAAAAATTAAAGCCAAACGATACTCAAACTGTAATGATAATGATGCCAAAATATTCGATGTATTTAAGAAGTGATGTAAATAAAAATAGAAAGTAAGTGTATTACAATGAAAATAAATTATGTATCATTTGTCCATAAGGTTTTCGAATAAAAGAAAAGTAAAAAAGAGCAGATAAATGTATTTTGTGGATTTAAGTTGAGATTTTAAAATAAAAAAGTAGTCGGGATTCGCTATTACAAATTGTAATAGCGAACCCCGACTACTTTTCCGATAGGGCCTGTGTAGAAAAGCGCTTATAAAATAAACATTTTAATACATTGCAAAAACGGCTTGCTTGATTGCTATGGTGTCTTCGGAAAAGTTGTGCAAAATTAAAATGCAATTCTTGAAAAAATATACACGGTTAAAAAAATGTGTTTTTAATGAAAATGTAAAAATCGTGAAATATTCAAAAAACCATAACTTTTTTGTTTTTGAGTTTACCATCACCAAACTTTGCCAGTTAGTAGCAAACATTATGAGCTTCAATAAGGCTTAAAACGAAAATTTTCAAAAATGTACTTTTTGAGAAATTAACTTTTTTAATAATAAATATAATTTTTTTCATTGATACAAACGAAATTTTTTACAGTGTATCTTTTTTACACAATTGCCAAAATAATATCTACAACTTTGCTCTAGACCCCAAATCAATCGAACAAAGCGTTTCGGCAATATATATTTTTAAACTCATTAGTACTATTTTTACACAGGCCCTTTTCAAAAAGTAGTCGTAATATATGAAATATGAAAAACTGAGAGCACAAAATGGCGCCTTTACTAAAAAGGAACAACTGTGCAAAGTTTCAGCGTAATTGGAAATGATCGGTCAGGATCGATTTGCGAACCTTCGTGGAATGCCTCAATTGCACTTTCTCTATAGGACCAACCAATTCTCCCACTCCAGTGTTCTCTGGAGTGAGCTTCTGTGAGTTCACTGCAGAGTGTTTTTGAGCTCTTATGTCGCTCACTAGTTCCCACCAGTCTAGAGTGATCTAATCTCACCGCGCAGTTCATTCCAAAAACTACACACACAGTAAGGGTGTAGTGAATAATATACTGCATGTAGTGCTCTTTCTAGAACGAACAGAGCGAGAAGATTAGAATGTTAGCTCTTGTCTCTCACAGAGGAGAATGACAAGTATGATTGTGTGGCAAGAACAATCATACTCTATGTCCAGGGAAGTCGAAAAACTTTCCAACCCGAAAAATTCCTAGACCGGACCGCGAATCGAACCCAGCCACCTCCAGCATGGTCTTGCTTTGTAGCTGTGCCTTTACCGACTGAGCTAAGGGAGGTCCCAAGGTCAGGTTCTACTGGTCCAAATGATGAAAAAAATTTATATGTTGTTGCTATGACAATAGCCAAAAAAGCTTTTACGGTATATCAAGAAAGATATAAATGCGAAAAAATGACAAAATAGGGTAGATTGACATATGAAAATGTTCAAGACATCAAAAAAATAACAGGCTTGCTACTAATTGCCATCACAACCACATATCCAATTTTTTCATCGGTTAGACAACCACAACGAAAGTTAGAGCAAATGTATGTGAAATTCAATAATTTCCCATAGTAATTCACCGTAATCTCCATACAAACTTCAATCCATTAGCGCGACCGCTAAACCTTCATTCAATCTCTAGCATGTTTTCCATAGACTCATATTTTTGGGTACTGAATCGAACTAGAAGGGAAGTAACATTTAACTTTTTTTAAATATAGCGTCCGAAAAAGCACCCTAGCGTACCATATACAAGTGTTATATGAAAACGGCGTATAGCCGGCAAAACTCTAAAGCGAGCCCAGTATCTAGAAAGTCGCTACAGTTGGAAGGGTACAGTATGCGGAATACTTTGTAAGAATTCCGGACAATAACCCCACCAAAATGGTGTTTGCCTCGAATCCGGCCGGCACAAGACGCAGAGAAGCGCAGCGAGCTGCGATTAGACCAAGTGGAGTAAGATCTAGGAAGTGTGGAACGCTCGAGAAACTGGAGACAAGCATCAACCGCGTTTGTTGGCGCAACATATAAAATCCAGGTATATTGGTATGCATTTATGGTTCTCCAAATCTTCCTGGACATCAAATCAATATCATCTACTAGATCATATAAGAGAAATTGATCATAAAGTATCTATAAACCTGTTTGAATATGTTTCGCTGGATTATATACTGGATCGCATGATCTGAACTGCAAGACAATTCGGAGAGCCAATAACATCTATCTTACATAGAAATGGATTGTAAAATATGTGCATACATTTCACGAATTAGCTTGGGACTGTTTTATTGCTAAGAACATTGTGTCAGCTGTAGTTGATCTAGTGCATCGAATGATTTGAAGAACCTAGAACTAACCTACAAATATACAAAAAAAAAATGATCTTAAATGATGCGCATAAACTCTATGAATCTGCTTGGGCATGTTTCGCTGCCAGGGAGATTTAGTTAGTGGATCGAATGTGTTAGTGGTTTATGCTCATGGAGGACCAACGGACCAACGACTTGGTGTTTTTGAGCGGAACGTGTTGCGCACCATCTGTGGTTTCCTTTTAGTCTTGAGAAATAAACAAAACAACCTTCCGGGATGCATACACCTGTGTGGTGACTTTTTGTTGAGATGCCATTCTGTTGGTGAATCGAGTAAACAAATCGGGACGTCCAGAATCGAATAATTCACTAACAGAGTGTCCATCGGAATGTCTGCGAACGGGAATCGACAATCCGTTAAGTGAGGTACCACACCATCTAAGGTGGAGTGCAGATGGAAGACGGAAGGTGGAGGAAGCGAATGAATCGTGAATTGCATCAGCTGCTAGGAGAACCACACATCGCACTATGGGCAAAAACGGGTCCAAAATTACCCAAAATTCAATATCTCAACAGCACGCTAAATTCCGGCCATGAAAAACGACTTTTCCGAGGGGAAATCGTCCGGGGAATCGATTGCACGTGGTCCCATAGTCCAAAAATAGGTCAGTATGATCATCTCGAATTTATTTAAAGTACAATAATGTTTATGAATTACATGTTTAAATAAATTATATACAGCATATAATGAAGTAATGAAATTGGGTTGTTAGCGGAATGCTAAATAAAACAGCAAAAGGGTTTATCTTCCATTTAATTCCACTTAATTAATTTTGGTATCCATGACAGATACGTATTTCGACTACAATGTGCAGTCTTCATCAGTGTCATTCCCACTAAAGAACTTATCAAAATCTAACCCCCTTAAGTACTCGATTTACGTACGTATTTCGACTACAATGTGCAGTCTTCATCAGTGTCATTCCCACTAAAGAACTTATCAAAATCTAACCCCCTTAAGTACTCATCCCCTAGCCTTTGGGGATTTTCCTTATTAGAGAGTTGTATAGATTTTTCTCCTTTAGCTTACTTAAATCTTTGGTTTTTATTAGTTAGGTAGGTTCCGATTCAACACATTGTAGTTTCATTTTTATACCTATGATCTTGAATTTTTTTTACCTAGGGGATGAGTACTTAAGGGGGTTAGATTTTGATAAGTTCTTTAGTGGGAATGACACTGATGAAGACTGCACATTGTAGTCGAAATACGTATCTGTCATGGATACCAAAATTAATTAAGTGGAATTAAATGGAAGATAAACCCTTTTGCTGTTTTAAAGCAAATAACTTGTTAGCAATGCAAAAATCATCCAAAAGTTAAAAAGTATTGACACGGTGTGCCCAAAAAGTTCAAATAACCATTACGCAGCATTTTAAAAATTGAGTTAAATGTGTGTAAAAAACAGTAGAAAATACGGTTGGAATTGTTTTTTAAACTGTAACTTGTTTAAAAAGAATAAGAAGCAAAGAATCAAGGAAATTTGATGGGATGGATTTTTTGAACTAATAGTCGATGTAGTACTTATTATTTGATGCAGTACCAGAATTTAAAGATTTTATTAGTTCTAAATAATTCTAATATTACTCTGAGGTTGAGCAGATTTACAGTTTAATTTTTGACATCATACAACACAAAACACCCAGCAGACCAGTAGGTAATTTTATTTTGATGCAAAATTTACCGGGCTGAAGTGGGAATCAAAGCCTAACATCGTGGAACTCACACACAGTTTACCTAAACTACGGGTATCTCCACTATTCGCATGACCATTATGCCAAAGAATAATTTTATTATATTACTAAAATGAAAGTCTGATAGCTTCATTTTTGAAGTCTCAGGATCTTGCAATGATTTTAAATTCCGGAATTTATATTTTTCCTGCGTCCCAGATCATGATTTTTTTGTTACTTGGAACTCTTCACAGGATACCTTCACCTTTTTTTAGTTCAATTCGAATCATCCTAGAACTCCATCATATTTCTTATCTATATTCCCCTAAAATAATCTTGAAAATATTTAAATTTGTCCAGTAACATAAGAGTTTATAGCATTACCTCTTGTAATCTCTTATAAATCACTCTCCAATTCCACAACTCCCTCAAATTGGTAAAAATTCCCAAGAATTGGTTCTATTTCGTGTCCCTTTTTCTCCAGGAAATTCTTAAAATATTCTAAACAATTTCCTTGGTACACTCTTCAGAATGACCATCACACTCTTCTCAGACTTATCCGATAATTCCATTTAAACTGCTTTGTAGGTAAGGTAAGAATTGTTTTGAAATCCTTTTCAGTATTACCTAAGTACTCAAGTACTTTGCCAAAAAGGTTTTGAAAGTCTCCCAGAAATTGCGCTTAATTTTTTTTTTAATTTATCTCCATAGAAACATTCTACAGAATTCCATTGAAATTATTCTCACGATTCGTATCAGCATACTCCTTAAGTTTCATCATAAGAATTTTCTATGATTTCTCTTCCGGATTGTATTTCCTTTATTGGCAAAATCTCCATGCAATTATCATCAGAGTTGACAAGACAATTGACACCGTCTTCATCCAGAGGTTGCACAGACTGAATATTTAACACTAGACAACGGACAAAACACCACACCCAGTAGACCAGTAGGGAAATTTCCAGGTTGCCAAAACTTGCACAGGCTGGAGTGGGAATCGAACCCTCACTTCAAGGCACTCACAATATGCCTAAATGATGGGTGACGCCGCACGACCCCGAAGCCCACAAAGATGGATGTAATTCTACTCAGAATAAGTTTAATTCTCCTTTGATTTCACAAAAAATTCGCCTCACACTTAACTGTAAACTATTTTCAGAATTACCTTAAAATTCCAATAATGTCCAACGTTGATATCCTTTAAAAATTGAAGTAGCAAGTTTGGATTTTTATTTTTTTTATTAGAGGGTAGATCAATTGCAGTGATATTTTTAATGCAACATGTTTAAAAAATCTGGGAAAACCTGGAACATATTTAAAAAAATCTGGAAATATACGTGGTCTGTCTGTGTTCTGGAAAGACGGCTAAAAATCTGGAAAATCCAGATAAATCTGGAATACTGGTAACGCTGGCTGTGCACGTCATAAGATAACGAACCAACTGGAACGATGAAGAGACGTGCAAGAGGTGGGCAAACAGCTGATTCGTCCAGCTCACTAAGGAGAGCCGATTCTTTTGAACAGATCTTCAACTGATTGGTCGGTCGAACATATACAAACGCGAGAATTTGTTTTTTGACAGTCGACTGCGTCGCCCATAATGAAATAGTTTTTGCACGGTCATTTCCGCGAGGGAAGAAGAACACGTCACAGACAAAAATAAACCAGTTGTCTGCTCTTCCCCTTAGGTACGAACCAGCAAAAAGTTAACATACTGTACCCACAGAGAAACAGACATAACGCATTGAATATTTCACGCAGTAAACATCGTCTCTAAAACAAGACCGCCATCTGTTGAGTACACTGTGATGACCAGTACGCTGAACAAATGGTGATAGCGTGTAAACGTCAAACGCAAGACAATTGACTAAGCGCGCCACAGGTGGCGGTACTACCAACTACGAAACATTTAAATTGACCGTTCAATGCATGTTCGATGAACAACTTACGAGAATTATATCTGTTTGTCTGTGGTGCACTTGTAAATGTTTATCTACACCGATGCAAAAGAACGTAAGAATTCCTTAAAAACCACTTATGAATTTTAGCCACAAGTAATCGATATGAATTTTATAGATTTACCTTATGAAAAAAAAAATTTTTTCCTTGATTTCGTTTCCGTCGATCTTGTTTTCCGTGCTGAGCACCAATGCTACCGACGCCATGGAGGTAGCTCCCACACCTGGACCCTACCTATCGACCCATCAACTCATGAACCGGGGACCAATGGCTTTACTTCCCTTCCCAAGGAAGGCGTGATCAGAGATGTTATGCCTCAGAACATCACGGCGGCACCGACTGGGATTGAACCCAGACCTGCTGGGGTGAGAGGTAATCACACTTACCACTACACCACCGGCTCCGCTTATGAAAAATAATGTCGCCAAAAAATAATTAAACTGGAACCGAACCATGGACGTTGAGATTACGGGTCCTGTGTCTGGACCACTCTTCTGTCAACGCTTGGGTAAATGCGAGGTTAAATGAAATTGCTAAAGGCCTATAATAGCTACCTTATGTTAGACGAAAATCTTTCATAAGTCGCGCTTATGAAATTCATATGTGTCGTTCATAAGTCGGGCCTTATGAAATTCTTAAGTCTAATTGCCTCAGTGTAGTTGTCTCTCTTTCCCAGCTTGGAAGTTTGCTTTTACCTTTGATGTCATCGATCAGTAGGCACAAGTTGAATTGCTGATTGTATCTGAAATTACACTGCCCCAAAATAGAAAAAAAGTGTGATAACGTGTTCGTCAAATCGTTTTGGTGTCGTCGCAGCACGTATTGCTTGTATCATCAGGGATAACAGGATAAGTGCACCGAATACACCAAGGCGATTGGACAGATACATGCGCTTTCATCCGAGGGGAACGACTCTGTCTACGATACAGGAAAAATATGTTTTGCTGTGGATAGCTGCGTGCACGCGGAGTAGATAGAAAGAAGATTGATGATGATTCTGTAGATTTCCTGAAAAAAAGATTTTTCGAAGATTGTTTCGCAAGTGTGAGATTTTTGAGCATCTAGAATTGAAATTTGGATGTGTCGTGATTCGCCATGTTTTGATTGCCTTCCCGCATAAACGCGAACCATAAATTGACCTTACCTAAAATGGTTAAAAATTGTTTATAATCCCTGCTAAACTTTAACTGAAATGGTTATAGAACTTTACATGAACGTTTAATGATAAAGTTTCAACCTTATGTATTATGGTTTTTTGGAACTGGACCTTACAAATAATGGGTTGTTAAGAACCATTACCATTCCAAATTCTTGTTTTCTCCATACATTTTCAGAAAGAGAACTATATAAGAACGTTTTTACTTATGATTTGAGAACATTAATGCTAATTGTTATGGTAGTCAGTAAGGTCCATTAATGGTTTTGTATTATCGCTCAACTTTACGTGGAATATATCGTGAATTGGTAATCAGTAAATTACAGGCAACCAATTCGCGATATATTCCACATAAAGTTGATCGATGTTACAAAGCCAGGTGGAAGGCGACAAAAAGGTGCATATCAATAAGTACTAAAAATTATCTGAAGGTCACTTTCACGAAAAATTTAATATGAGAAAGCGGAAAAACTATTTTTTTCAGGAACACCCTAAGTATCCTCATAAAATAGCTCTAAAATGAGAACGTTAAGAGATAGAACAAAATAGTTCTTTAACCAAATAGTTCCAAATCATCTCAGCTATAATTGTGTTTGAGGATAATATGTCTCTATTTTCAAAAATAAGAAAGTAAGATTTAGAATAATAATTAATTTGAGGGCCACCCTTATTCCAAAACGGCCTAAAGAAAAAGCAAAGTTTAAATTCCCAACTCGCACTACTTTGCATTGTCTACAAAACCAGTTTAGACCTTTGTTGATTTTGGCTTTTTTATTATACGATTTTTTTACTGCATTTGAATTTGAAATCATAGTTCGAATATTCCTTTATACCGATATCAGGGTGTCCATTCAAATCCGATTTTTTATTTCCCGGTTATTTAATAATAATCCCAACTCAAACATCACCCCTACCTTAAACAAAAAAGGCGTTCAAAAATAACCGTTTGAAGATAATCATACCACTTTTGATCAGAATTGCTCTACAATACGTCTACTGTATAGAAAAAAATGAGATGAGATTTACATTAAGATGTTGAAGATATAGATCTCCAACATTTCACGGAATCATATATTCGTATAAAATCAAAGAGTTTCACTGCACAAAATGAGCCTAAATCTTGTTTTGGTATGTCGGAAAAAGCATATATCAATACAAGAGGCCTGAACAGGAGAAACGCAGTATTGAAAGTTCTTCAAATCTTCGTGGAGTTTGGATCTTGAAGTTCTATAAGCCAAATAACATTTTGTAGAATACAAAGATGTGTTACCAAAATATTTATGATTCTTCAAATTGTCCTGGCCATTTTTTACAGGGTAACCGAAATTTTGTTCGATGTGCCCTCAGAAGTTTTGAGCATTTTGTATTTCACGGAGACTCATAATCTCATTCAAAATTATTAATCGTTCTTAAAAATAACATTACTGGATTACTCAAATCATCCCGCATATCTGATCTTGAAGTTCTGCAGACTCAACAAGGTATGCAAAGATTCGACTTAATAATAGAATGGTTAAACCTTCGTGAAGCCCCATAATATCATTCAGTTTGATATATATTCGAACCATGATTTCAAATTTTTCAAAATGCCTGGAGTTCAGATCTTTATTTTTTTTTTATTATAGTCACACCAAAATAAATTTTTAAAGAATAACTCTGTAAGCTATCGTGGTAGGAGTAATGGCAAAATTACTGTTTGCCCCACGAGTAGATTGCGAGTGAGAGCATAATGTGCAATAATTTTGAAGATTTTTTGATACTTTACTATAGTGAAAGACATAATATGAAAGTAGTACACAGATGTGTAGATGAATGTGATATAAAAATCATTGATTTCAAGTAATGCAAGTTTTATAAAGCCTCAAAGGATTCTTTAAGACCAAATTATGGCCTACAACACTATGATAAAACTATTTTTCTTTACTTGGGATGAGTATTTGTGATCTTCCCCGGTGCAATTTGGGTGCTAGTTCCATGTTTCCGACTAGTTTCAACCGTTAACCGTTGAAACCGCTTGCACTATTTACTGCGAGTAAGTTTTAGCAGGTCGATCTCGGTCGAGATTTTGACGTATAACCACGAGGAGTAAGGATAAAAATAAACGAATTCATCTAATTGATATTTTTCATAGGCATTTCTCCGTAAAAATAAAGAAAATTACAAACTGAATCAAACTGGTGTTCACTGAGACAAGCAGGTCGAACAAGCTCGTAGTCGCTCAAGGTATGTTTTACAGTTATTTTTTTATAGAAAAACCCTAAGTAAGTCTGGGCAACTTCAAACAAGTGCGAGCTGTGTCATTATATCTCGAGCTAGATGAAAAAAAATACTTCAAATTGAGAAAATCACTCAGATTTAATTCAATCGATCGTCATAAGGCGCATGTGTACAGGAATATTTCTTTAATTCAGCAAAACTTAAACGTTTAGATTATGGTGACTATTTATTGATATTTTACAACCAGTTGGATTGCAGTCCAAACACTTAAAAAAAATTGGACATTCCTACCAATCCACACGACAACTACATCCGACAGTTGGAAAGCATGCGCACTAGCTTTCGTGTCGGTCAAATGTCAAATCGCATGTAGGTACACAGGTCTCGGGATATACGGTTAAGAGCCAGGAAGATGTCATAGAGCTATCATCGCCCTAGACGTGCCAGCAATCGCTGCCGTTCGCTTCATCCGTGACGAAGGAAGAATGCAAAGTGACGAAAGTGAACATGGAAAATTAATCAATAATCGCGTGAGCAGAAAACGGGTTGCAGTTTTGAAAATCTGCCAATCGAAGATATAAATTCTGATCAGCATTCAATCGATGGTGATGTTATTCAGAGGTTGACATTGCAGTGAAAATTGAGTATGACGTGAATGTGAAAATTGGAAATGATTGTAAAACTTACTTTGATCTAGTGAGCGTAGGCGTTATATAGCGCTGCTGTTATTTCGGTGTCCCTACCAGTAGTGTATTTTCGTAATTTTCTCAGCAGTGTAACGATTGTTGTGAATCACAGAGCTTACTAGATGCAGTATTAATTTAGAAACAAAAATCATCCAAGTAAGCTGCTTTTTGGAGTACCTGCTCCATTCCTGAACTATTGGATTATAAGAAAAACAAAACATACCATAAGGTGAGTAAAAGTATGATTACCTGCAATGTAAAATCTTTCAGAAAAAGTGCGGAAAGGATCATGTTCTAGATATTTGCAAGTCAATCCCATGAGAGAAAAGCTCATTTCACAAGCTTACTTTTCTTATCCCAGTAGGCACAAGTGCAAAAGGAAAAAACACTCAAATCGTCATTGAAAAGAAGATGGAGAAAGAAAATATGATTATGTACATGGATATTTATGTATATGCTATCGCGTTCATTACTCTTCATACTTCACAGTGCCTACGTACCCAATGGATGTATGAAAAATTCTTTCGACGTGTGTTGTATCCTCGGGGACGGAAAGAAGAAAATATGATTCGCCTTCTTTCGTTGAGTGGGTAAAGTCATTCGCCCACGTCTTTCTCGATGGGGACACACTTTTAAGACTTTGGACATAGTGTATAGTTTCCCGCGAAGCATTCTAATATTCATCAAATAAAAGAAGAAAAAATAAGTGATCAATTGTCACGACAAATGGTATAGGCATATGACGTGAGCCAGCAGAAGATAAAGTTGAAAATCATCACACAATTTCTCTGTATGTGGAAATTGCTCTCGCTTGATCGACCTTGGGCTGGTGGGAAAGTCCTTTCGTTGGAGCTATTGTAGATATTCATCGTATTGATTTTTTGAGCTCAGGCCGTTTGTTTAGCATTGCACGTGGAAAATGCGGATGAGAGATAGTTGGCAACAGACGTTATTTTTTGCTGTTGTTGTTGGGTTGAGCTATTTTTCTCGTAGCTGGAGTTTGTTAAATTTAATCCAAGGTGATTTACAATCTTGATGTTTGATTGTTGGTAACAATTGAACAACAACAAGAGTTTCTAAGTCAGAAAATTTTCCTATATTTTGAGTTACAATAACGACCTATATCAAAATCCTTTTGGGATTTGCAAGGCTTTTTTTTTATTTATTGAATTGAATTTAACGCCCAAATAGTTTTTAAGATTTTTTTTTTTAGCGGCGCCGGGTGTGTAGTGGTAAGCGTAATTACCTCTCACCCCAGCAGGCCTGGGATTGAACCCAGGCCTGCTGGGGTGAGAGGTAATTACGCTTACCACTACACCACTGGCGTCGCCATGTTTTCAAGACTGTTCTATCAATTAATTTCAGTATTATTTTGGCTTTCCAAATCCAGTGTGGAAAGCCCACTTTGATTATCTTGAACCATTTTTGGCTTTTCATATAAGAGTTGTCGTTTTAGTAATATTAACATTATTTTGGCGTTTTTCTTTAGCTAATCCAAGCCATTTTAAATCTATTTTTGGTAATTATGGGCAAGTTCAGCAATTGTGATGCCAGTTTTGCTGTTTTAAAGGTTATAATGAGCCACCGGTGGATCGCGACCCATAGATTGAGAAACACTGTTCTAGACGACACTTTTTGAGCATGTGATCACGCACATTTTTGCAGAATTTACTATCGCGAGGTGATGGCGGAGCTGATGAAACTATAGTTGTTCCTAATCGAACATGCAATCTACTGCACGCACAGTTGAAAGAAGATGCTGGAACTAGTACACGGTAATAAATCCGGTTCCATTTTCATGAATAAAAATTTTAGTAAAAATTCTAGTACTACACAATGTTTGTTTTAATTCGCTATGAAAGTTTGACAGATAAAATTAGGGGTTAGTGGATTTTCCTATGTTTCGACGTGTGAATCGATTAGCTTGGGACCGAAGATAGTACCCCTCGAAACATAGGTAAAACCACTAACCCCAGATTTTATCTGTCAAACATTCATAGCGAATTAAAACAAACATTGCGTAGTACTAGAATTTCGGCTAGAATGGGATACGTTAATCGTTTGCTTGGGACCAGTAGGCTAGTCAAGTAGTGAGCCAATTTAAAATCGTTAGTTTCGTATTGATTTTTGCTTATAGTGGTCAAAGTATGGGTTTAATTATCACAAGGTTCTTGGTTCGAATACAGTCTGATCTGATGCTTTATTTTATGTTCAATACATGTTTTGGTTTAAAAGCTAAAAGTTAATGATTTCGGGAATCTTAGCTGCGTTACGCAAAACTAGCTCATGATATCATGAGTATTATTCATGGTGTATTTTCATAACATGAAAATACGCTATGTTCATGAAATCATGAGTCATTTTTCTCATTTCTGAGATTGGATTTGTTCCCGTGTACGAGAGTGGGTGTGAACAGCGGTGAGCCTTCAATCAAGTGTCGATAAACTTCAATTATACAATAAGAGACGCCATATCTAGACCAACAATTAAAATAGGTGGAACCACCAAACGTAAACAATGGCTTTAATCGCAATTTTCTGGAGAATCAAAATACACCCACGCAAACTAACAATACCATTCGATAAAGGAAGTTTTATCTATCAGATGGTGGTGTCAAAATTGCGTGAGTGTGTTTTGATTCTCAAGAAATTTGCGATTAAAGCCATTGTTTACGTTTGGTTGTTGCGCCTATTTCAATTCAGGCACATTTGATAACGGCACAAAAGCATTTGTAAACAAACTTTCTAAGGCCCTTTACACGCGAACCAAAGTACGCCCACGCAAACCAATACCACTTTCGGAAAGTTGATAGTTACCCCTATCCGATGATGTTGTTGATTTGCGTGGGTGTACTTTGGTTCACGTGTAAAAGGCCTTAGAAAGTTTGTTTACAAATGCTTGTGTGCCGTTATCAGATGTTATGCCTGAATTGTTGGTCTAGATATGATCCCTGTGAAAACAAATCATCTAGAAACCAAGGTAGCCGACGCATGCAACACTGTCAATGCTCAAAACTTCGCTTGACTTTCGATTTGGTCACGTTTGTTGTTATGCGAGGAAAATTATTCAGTGTTGTTTTTTTTTCGGTTATTCGATTTAGAGTTGGTAATCAATTTAAATTAAACGAATTTATCTTTTTTTTTCCTTTGGTTTGTTTTTTTCCGTCGATCTTGTTTTCCGTGCTGAGCACCAATGCTGCCGACATGCCAAGAAGGCAGCTCCCACACCTGGACCCTACCTATCGACCCATCAACTCATGAACCGGGGACCAACGGCTTTACTTCCCATCCGAAGGAAGGCGTGATCAGAGATGTTATGCCTCAGAACATCCCGGCGGCGCCGACTGGTATTGAACCCAGGCCTGCTGGGGTGAGAGGTAATCACGCTTACCACTACACCACCGGCGCCGTTAGAATTTATCTTTTCATATTGCTTTATTTTAGAGATTATACCTGTAAATACCTGAAAAGCTTGATGAAGCAAATAGCAATTCTTCTACAATCACCACCAATAACAGTAACAATTTTTTTGGTTATACAGGTCTCGTGCTCGATTGGAATGACACTGACAGATAAATTGGAATTCCAAACGGAACATGGCGTCTCTTTGTAAATTCGTTTATCAAAAAGTTAGCGTTGTTATCTGTCAATTAACCTGTGAGAGAATATTACGCGTAACAGTTAAACCGTTAAAACTAACGATGAATTCAACTTCGTTAACGTTAGACCTCTCAAAAAATCCGTTTTGATATTTTCGTATGTCTTTTCAAGGAATTATTGCAAACTTTTGCAGAAACGCGAATTGCAAGAACCTTTAAGACCAGCGCTGCCATTTATACAGATTTATCTGTATTATACAGATTTTTTAATCTTAATACAGACCCGATACAGAATACAGATTTATCACAGATTTTCAAATTACAATACAGATTTATACAGATTTTTATAAAATGCTTGAGAAAAAAAATTATATCAAAATAAGTTATCAAGCAGTTCTCACTAATATCAATATATGTTATAATTTTGATATTCTTCGCATATCTTTTAGCTCTCATTTTTGTTCTGTTAGCCATCAACTCCATCAAAATGAAATCAATTTGAGTTATCAGGAATAATGAAAACAACATAATTCTTGTTTTCATTTTGTTCTCACCCTCTGCTCGGGAACCTATCAAATTTCCATCGACAATTAATCATGTTATGGTGTTTTTGACAGCATTCACAACCAGAGGACCAACCGCTTTCGGATGCAAATGGAGCTGGTAGTAAACGATTAGAGATTGTATGGGTATTTACAGTATTAATTGAATATTTCCAATATAAGCATGTATGTTAAATACAAGAAAAGTGCCCGAGCACATTAAAATGGTACAAATACAAGTACTCGTAAACATTTTACTTGCATTGAAAATGTATTTCGTAAGAAATTGTGGATTTTCTGATATTCTCCATACTGCAAAAATGATTTTACCAGCACTGGCGGGGCGACATCTCTCGACTTTTCGGTGTAACTACCACACAAATGATGTAATTAATTGTAAAGGGTGATACGGTCAAAATTAGGTCAATATCAACTGGACATATTTCTTTCAATTTTGCATTTAAAAAACCTGAACACCCCTCATTTTGAAGGTGTGTGTGTGTAGAATGTTGCTCCTATTTTGATTTTGGAATTCACTCTTCAGTTGTCAAAATGCCGTCCAAGCAAGAAGAGCAGCGTATCAAAATTTTGCTCGCGCATCGCGAAAATCCGAGCTACTCGCACGCAAAGTTGGCAAAATCGCTAAAAGTTGCCAAATCAACCGTTACAAATGTAATTAAAGTGTTTGAGGAACGTTTGTCGACAGCCAGGAAGTCTGGATCGGGGGGAAATCAAAAACCGGAAGCCGCTGAGACGACAAAGAGAGTTGCCGGTAGTTTCAAGCGAAACCCTAACCTCTCTCTCCGAGATGCCGCAAATAAGCTGGGTGTATCGTCTACAACCGTGCATCGAGCCAAAAAACGAGCCGGACTATCGACTTACAAGAAGGTAGTGACTCCAAATCGCGATGATAAACAAAATACGACGGCCAAAGCGCGATCCCGGAGGCTGTACACGACGATGCTGGAGAAGTTTGACTGCGTGGTAATGGACGACGAAACCTACGTCAAAGCCGACTACAAGCAGCTTCCGGGACAGGAGTTTTATACGGCAAAAGGAAGGGGAAAGGTAGCAGATGTTTTCAAGCACATGAAACTGTCAAAGTTCGCAAAGAAATATCTGGTTTGGCAAGCCATCTGTATCTGTGGCTTGAAAAGCAGCATTTTCATAGCTTCCGGGACTGTCAACCAAGAAATTTACGTGAAAGAGTGTTTGAATAAACGTCTGCTGCCTTTCCTGAAGAAACACGGTTGTTCCGTACTGTTTTGGCCGGATTTGGTATCTTGCCATTACGGATAAAAGGCCATGGAGTGGTACGCCGCCAACAACGTGCAGGTGGTTCCCAAGAACAAGAACCCTCCCAACACGCCAGAGCTCCGCCCAATTGAGAAATACTGGGCTATTGTCAAGCGGAACCTAAAGAAGACCAAAAAAACTGCTAAGGGCGAGCAGCAGTTCAAGGCAAACTGGCTTTCTGCGGCGAAGAAGGTGGACAAGGTGGCTGTACAAAATCTGATGGCAGGGGTCAAGCGTAAGGCCCGGCAATTCGGATTTGGAAAAGCGGAAGCCTAACTGAATATTTTTCCTGAATTTTATACTAATTGAACTTGAAAAAGAAATTTAATTTGATTTTTTAAATAAACGATTTCACCGATTTACACGCGTTTTCCCTTGACCAAATTTTGACCGTATCACCCTTTATTCATCTATATTAAAAATATCAAATAATAATGAACTCGTGCACTTTTTTGCATTTAAAACTGCTTATCAGGAAGATAATGAATAGAAACTAAAATCTCCATACATTTTCAAACGGCTTCATATCACTCTTATAAATAAGTACGGACGATATCAAAAATGGCGCAATTATATCCCGTATGGTTAGTACGATAGCCCGAATAGGTAGTTAAGCACTTTTTATGGTTATTTTGTATGCACTGTATTTGTAATACAACAAAACATGATTAATTAAGAAAAAATCGTCAATACAGAAAATACAGATTTTTTAATAGAGTGGATACAGATTTTTTATAAAACCACCTGGCAGCTCTGTTTCAGACAGTTTGCAAGCAAAATCGTAGCAGCGAGCTGTTCAATTCTCAACACAGCAAAAAAAAATGTAATATCGGTCAACGTAATTCAAGCTGATGTCTGAAATAATGATGTAATAGAAAAAAGCAGATACAATATTACATCAATGGATGTAATTTTGTTCGCAAAATCGATGCACATCGTACAATGTGATATTACACAACCGATGGATTGACCTGGTTGCAGCAGTTTCGATGTAATATTCAACAACTTTTTTTGCTGTGAAGTTATTATTAAGGCCGACCCACATTAGATCCGTTGCGTTTGCGGCTGAGTTTGCTGTTTTGATCCGTTGTACTAAAACAGCAAAACGCAAGTATCAACGGATGACAACGCACATTACGTCCGTTAACTCGTCCGTCAGTGACAGTGCATCTGTTGATGTTTGTTGTTTGTTTTTTTTTTGTTTATCGAGGTTGTTTTCATCTGGTAAAGTTGACTTGGAGAATTTATAGAAACCCCTTCGAACAATGGATTTGATTAAGCTTGTACAAATCACGGAGAGCTTGTCCACAACCCATTGAAAGAAGGTGGTGGGTTCATCCCCTACTGCAGGACCGCCTAAAACGAGGGTTCTTTGTTGTACATTTAAAAAAAAAGCTTCAGCATCCGGAACGAGCAACGCGCATGGATCCTGATACATTCCAAGGATTGTTAAATCGAACATTCCGACTGTACCTAACTCTGATGTAAGTATATTGGCTCAGTTCCAGAGCAAACCATTTCTAAATAATACATAATTTAATCATCAGGCGTAACATTTGATAACAAAAGCTTTTTTACACAAAAGTTGTAAGGCCCTACACCTTTTCAAGATATCAGACATATATTTTTTTTAATATTCTGGAGCAAGGGGCGGGGGGTGCATAACGCTTAGGATGGTATAAGTGAGTGAGAAAAGAGTTAACAGGCTTATAAATTTGTGATCATATGATCAAAATGAAATGAAAAGTACTCACTTTTTTTTAATGAGATGGTCTCTTATAAAACTCATTTCATCCAAGAACTCCCAAACGTCTTCTTCTACCGCCTCTGCTCCTGACCGTTGGACTAGATCTTGGATTTTAGGTTCATTTACATATCGATCCCTCAAGGATTTCCACCGTGTGGTAACGGATTTCACTAGAAAGTAGAGATAAAATGTCAAGTGGTTAAATCTGGCTTGCTGTTAGCTATTAATCAGAGATAAAGTTTTCACAGCGATTTACCTTAAGAGCTATGTTAGTTAATAAAAAAGCTTACCATCCATATTCAATTGCAATATGCCAGCTCCGTCCAAAGCTTATTGCGAGCATTGCTGTTCTTGTAGGCTCGCATACTTTTGTCAAACAAAACTTTATTTTGTTTGACGAAACCAATAATCTGTTCGTTGACATTTCTTGATTCCTCCTGCTATAAAAATAAATATAAATAAACATTATTAATTCATAAATGTATTGACAGGATTGTACTCACATTATTCTGGGTATCTTCCATCTTATGACTGTCGCACTTTAGAGGTTACCTGGAAGATATGCATGTAAATATGTTAGACATGGTTCATTTAGAAACAAAACAACATTTTCGATCCTACACGGTAAGAAAAAAGTACCCAAAATTGAGTTCCTTTCACTCATCACGTGGCTTCCGTGGGGCTAGGTAAAATTAAGTTAAAGAAGAAAACTCAATTTTGAGTAATCCTGGCGTTGACCAAGTTGACAAAAAAAATAATAAAACGGAGCAGACTGGAACCGAACCATGGACGTTGAGATTACGGGGCCAGTGAGTTGACCACTCGTCTATCAACGCTTGTGAAAATGTAATGGTTAAAGGCGCATAAAAGCAACCTCAATGAAAATAAACTTATATTTGAGTTTATTTATTATTACTCAATAGTTGAGTAAATTTTAACCAACGCCGCTTTTCTGATTCACTCAACGGCGGACCTCAAATGATAGAACCCAACGTTGAGTTTTTTTTAACTTAATTTTGAGTATTTTTTCTTACCGTGTAGTGGATGAACTGAGAAGTCCAAAGAATCAATAACGAAAGCTATTAAACCTCACGCATTGGAATTGTACCATCAACTTTCAAAACCGATGAAATTTTATAAAGCTTCAGGGTTCCTGTCCAACCGGGAGTATTGTTTTTGGCCACAGAAAAAGGTCCGGAAGTTGGCGAACATAGAAATTCGGTGGAACATCTAGATTCTGAAATTTATCTGGAATATGAAACATAACCAAATTTCTTGACTTCTTCCTCAAAGCTGGAAAAACCCTTGTCGTCTCCCCTGCAGAAAAAGCGAGAATTTTTGCTAAAGGCTTTGCTAAAACTCATCTGAATAATCATTCAGGTGAAAACACTTCACATGCAGCAGTTGATGCTTCTGTATTGGAAGCTAAATTTATAAATAAACAATTAATAATAATTGAAAAAACACGAAATTAAAGAAAATCGGTCTCTGAACGAATGACAACAAATGAGAAATGACGGTGTTTTCTTTCTTTTTCCCGCAAAGTCATCCGCAAGATTTGAGAGGCGTCAAATCTCGCGGAAGGCTTGCGGTCGAGTTTGCGTTTAGTACTTTTTAGTACTGAGCCGCAAAATCGCTCCGAACGCAATGTGCGTTATCCCATATAATCCCATGTATTTTAAAACAGCTGTCAAAAATCCACATTGCTAACCGGATCTATTGTGGGTCGGCCTTTATTGGCGATGTTACTATTGCACTTTACTCCTACAGAAAATCCCAGAAGGGACCATCTATAAGGGCCCATGCATTAATTATGTCACGATAAATCGAGGAGAAATTTACCCCCCCGACCTAACGTGACGTTTTTCCTATACCTAATGCATTGCTTGTCACAAAATCTTAGACCCCCCTCCCTCTTTAGAGCGTGACATAATATATGCATCAACTCTAAATGATAGAGAATATTTTTGACCCATTTTAGACCCAACCATTCCCCCTTCGTAGAGTAGTTTTCTTTACCTAATACATGGTCGGTAGCAAGTTCTGAAGCTCATTCCCCTCTAAAACGCTACGTCATTTATGCATGTTCCCTAAGCAATTGTCATTACTTACTATTTCGCTCCAACACAAATTACGAGCCATAACATTTTAAACACAGACAAACAAACATAACACTCACAAGTTGTTCATCGAACAAGCATTTAACGGTCAATTTAAAAGTATCGTCGTTGGTAGTACCGCCACCTGTGGCGCGCATAGTCAATACCCTTGCGTTTGACGTTTACACACTACCGCCATCTGTTCAGCGTACTACCCACCACAGTGTACTCAACAGATGGCGGCCAGGGGCATCCCACTCTAAACTTTGTATTTCTCGCATTATACTTAGAAAGTTCTTATTGATATCTAATATTCCTGAAAATACTTAAAAATACTTAAGGAATAGTTAGCGCTAGTTTGTTACCACCGTTGCTAGACAGATTTCTTTCGATTATCATCTGTCATCTGGGATTTGGTGTATGCGTGTTTAGAAAAATCAATTATTATTTTAAAATGTATTCCTTTTTTGTAGGAATAGGAGGAGGAGACCATTTTGATTCAAGGAAATGCCAAACCGATTCAGATGTCATTCAAAAGTAAAATAAAGAACTATTTGGAAAGTTACTATGGAAGAAACTGCGTGTGGAACAAGGTGTGGAAGCAAATCCATAAAAAAATATTTTTCGTCCAATAGGATCTTGATCCAACGGACGATAGCTTCAGGCATTTACGCTGATTGAAGCTGAATAAGATGTTGTGAAAGCTTTCCGCACCATCCGCACTTATAACATCCGGAAAGCCACATCTCTTAGATTGAGTATATTGTAGAAGTTAATCACATTTCCTTGGATTTGGAACCTTCAATGCTTAAGGCTTATTATGAAGGCTGGACATGATCAAACCAACATATTCGCTTGGTGCTAATCTCGAAACCGCTCTCTAAATCCGTCTAGCATTCATCAGAAATGTTTGTTATGTATTAAAACATAAATATCGGGATATATTGGAGAATATTTTGGCATATGTTTGGGGAATGGTTTGAAATAAATTCATTTATTTTATCTTAGGATTGTTTTACATGAAATGGGAACAAATAAATAACGTTTCCGAACTAAACCGTTGTATTTGATATAACATTGATTTGAAAAAAATAATATTTCAGAATTAATTATTTTTTTCCTTGTTATCTTTATTGGTTTCGAAGCCTAAAAGTGAGAAATTCATGTTGATTTCACATAAAGCCTCCGATTACTAACAGGATACTCACTAAACATCCTCACCAGTCCGTCGTAAGTCATCTTTACAGATGTAAGTTTATCAAAACGCAGCACGATACGACCACCAGTGGCAATTGCAATCACTTCAATTTCTAATCAACCAACCCAACGACGTGCTAGCAGTTACACTACATTGTATTTCTATTGTTCTCTGGTAAATAACCAGCAGCTTAGTCCTGCTTAAAGTCAAGAATTTCAATACTCATGCAGCTTGCGGTTCAGACTGGTTGGTTAGGAAGGCCAGTTTGGAATCTGGTTGCGAGTATGGACGACACTGACACCATTAGCCTCTAACTAAGCTATAGAACTCACAAGTTTGATATCGTACTGAACAGCCAGTTCAAAATCATAAATAATTGACTGGTTCGTTGAAAGAAAACTGGTTTTTGATTGACTATTTCATAAGTAGAATTAAAATACTTACTCATACACATGATTACACTACTTCCTTAATTTTAAAACAGATTGAAACTAGAATTAATATAACGGAATATATAACAACAAACAACAACATTAGTAACCGGTTGCTACGATTAAAACAAATCCAAAAAACTTAAAATGCTTGAAAATACCTAAGGATACTTATCAAATACTTGGAAATACTTAATTGATACTAGAGCTACAGTTTAGAGTGGGATGCGATGTTTTACAGTGAGAAATATTCAATGTGTTATGTCTGTTTGTCTGTGTTTTCAAGTCAAGCTGTCTGAGCAGAATCTGATGAACAGTTCACAGTTCAGTTACTGTTTCGTCAATTGCCAGTCACCATGATATCATGTGAATTTCATTCGCATTTCATGGGTCAATGTTCAAAAATCACATGTCCCAGCTGTCGGTGAAATCAAAACAAACCACACCATAATGCTGTGTGTTTACTTATTGAAATTCATGGGATCTCAGTATATGATCTGAGCTACTGTTTTCTACTATCGCATTTAACGTGTATGGCACATGGGTCTCATAAGTAGCAGAACGAGTGTCAAAAGAAGTATTAAACAAATTAATAATCAACGCTAATGTATGTTGCTGTTACAGCAATGACCCTTACGAGAGTTTCCAAGAACCCCACAATATTAATTTTCGCTTTAATTTACTGTCAATCATTACTTTTCCCAGTAGATCAATTTGTCAGCCAGTTGATCCGTTCTGTTTGACATAAAACTTTATGTTTGGCTAAAACACAGAGATTTTCAGCCCTTGGTTGGAACATCTTTGAAAGAGAAAACTGATCAGGAATGGTAAATAAACCCTATTTAATGACAAAAGCTGAAAAACTTTATATCTCCATAACTGTCTTTTACAGTATCCTTGGGTTCCTAGGTCCTGTCGATTGAAGAGAGCTGTATAGTTTTATGAATTATTAATGAAAAAAAATAATCATTAAATGAAATACAATATTGCTGGGAAAAGTTTTGATCCATTATCAAAAGCAAGATACACGAACCAGATATGTTCGAGAATATACTTTTTAATCAAGGAAATTTGATCATTAAGTGTCAGACTGTCGATAACAAAATGTGAGACACATGAAATCCAAGTGTATCACAATTGAACTTATAGTGTTCAGGAATAATTTCTTTTATAAGATTCACACATAAAATTGATGTGTTTCGTAATTTGCGCAAATTGAAGTGTAGAACACATAAAGGTAACGTGTGAATTTTTTTAAGTGTATGAAGTGATGCCGAATTTTCGGAAATAATTTGAATAGCATAATTGCAATAATAGAACATAAGGTTTTCAACCATGATATTCGATGAGTTCCCGGAGAAAATCCTATAAAATACAATGATTTCCATTGAAATTGTAATTACTGTCAAAATATTGGACATATTTGTCAATTAGTATTTGAGAAATTTAAAGTAAGAAAGGGGGTTACATTACATTACATTAATTTTTATTGGTTGAGCATCGTATCGTTAAAAGCCGAGATTTACTTTTTCTCTGGTACAAGTGTTTTTTTTTCTGAAAAGGCAATCCTGTTTCCTACAACTTTGTCTTAAACATCATTTCGATTAGATGAGCTATGCTTTATTTTAAGAATATCCCCCTATCACCTTAAATAGTTTTTGGATTATCCCTAGGGATTTAGCTAATTTTTTATTCCTATTTGCCGCCATGAGACTTTTTTTCGTTTTGCTATCTCTTGACCTTTGAATACGTATAGGCACAGAGAATACGAGTTCCCAGAGATCGACACGTATAGCAATATATCAGCTTTGAAATTAGTTTATTTTGTCAACACGAGCATCCCCCACATCTGTATTCCGATGGCATCCGAAAAGTCCAGAACAACATGTGAAAAGGGCATACAAGCTTTTTGTAAACAAACCTTCTTATGCCCTTTTCTCGCCACCCATATGACACCAACGCAAACCTTTAACATCACCGTGTAAGGGACACTTTCCCCTTCCCGATGATATTGCTGGTTTGCGTGGGCGACCCTCGGTTGGTGAGAAAAGGGCCTACAAAGGTTTGTTTACAAAAAGCTTGTATGCCCTTTTCACATGTTGTTCTGGAAGTGTTTATTTAATAGCACGCTTAAGGGTAGCTACTCATCCCTTCAACCGCTTTTTCCTTTAACCTTTCAGCACTGAAATTTAATACCCATATCCAATAGATCAATAGTTAAAGAATATAATATTTTAGAGAATATTAGGTTATTTGAAGTGCCCTTAAGAAGAAAATAACATACTGTTGTATTATGTATCGTGTTACAAAAGTTGGCTGAAAGGTTAAGATCGTAAATTATGATTAAAGCGTTGGAAAATGAACTGTTACCCTAGCTATACCTATAATGACGGTGCTCGAAGCGACCTCGACGCAACAACATATAAAAACGCGGTGATATTGATTGTACCGTAAAACGGGGTATCTTTGATAATGCGGGTAACTTTAATAGTATAATGTAAAGATTAAATTTACTCACTTCGCTTTTTCCAAATTAGAAACATTGGTTCCATATTGTAGCTTAGGGTATTTCCGATGATATCGTATATAGTATTTATGTAGTATGTGTTACATATTTTACATACATATAAAAAAAAAACAATTTTCGTGTTTTTGGCCTGTTTGAAAAAGCACTCAAACCATCACTTATAAAATGCCATCACAAATTCAATGTTGTATTTTAATTGCTTATGATGTTTTTTGATTATATACTCATTCAAAGTTTCATATTTAAAGAACTAAATTGTTAGGGTTTCACCAATTTTTTTCTACATTCATCGAGCATTATCAGAGTACATAGCCCCAAATCAAAAAAACTGAAGTTCGGCCACAAAACTAAAAAAAAATGTTCAAATGCTTTAATTTCCGTTAAACATATTACTAACGAATTGACTCTTGGGTCCTCAGTACTTGTTTTAAAAATATAAAATTTGAAAAACAAAATTATTTAGAATATACTTTAAAAAACTATCAATGTTACCCCGTTTTACGGTACCACCAACACGGACGTTCGTCGATTCAGAGCTGACCATCAGACACCCTTCTCGTCGTCTATCAGAAACGGAAGATGACGTTGGAGAAATAAAAGGTTTATTTTTTTTTTCTTTCGTACTTCCTGTCGCTCTCTAATCACTGACATTCCAATCTAGCACCAAACCGAAAGTGTCCTTTGGGGTGACCTTTTATCAGTTTGCTTTGCCTTCTATTCATTCATTAATTCTCGACCAACAATAGAAAAGGGTCTATCAGCTTTTGTAAACCAAACTGTGTAAAACGCTGTCCAGACTGGAGAGTTATAACATGTTATAACGGTTGTCAAATAATTGCAACACAGAAACCACCATCAAGATAGCGCTATAACATGTTATAACTCTGTAGTCTGAACGTACTATAAGCATCGCAAAGCGTAGGCCACCCACGCAAACCAACACACAGTTCAACTGTTTTTCAGCCAAATCCAAGTAAACCTCCCCTTAATCCAAAATTTTTTGGTATATACAGATACATTCTATCACATTGTAAGTTTATTTTTAAATTTATCCCTCTAAAATAAGTGTCAAATCAGAAAACTTGTAAAATCTTTGAACGCTGTTTTCTCATTTCCAGATTTTTACAGATGGGACTGACTTGCGATTATGGGCAGTTTAGCATTAGTTTATTTTCTTAGTTGCGAAACCAATTTAATTTGCCAAGGTGCTTTTGTGGATATTTACTAATTTATTAATAAACTAACATTAATTTGATTCAGAGTGTGAACAACTAGGTGTCTCAGATCATTTCCGGTGTAATCTGAGTTAGTTATGAAAGACATGGGAACCGTTTGTTGTAGCTCATTCGATTTAAGTTCTATCATTTGTACACCCAATATCATAGTGAATTTTGTGTTGTTCTTTTCGTGCGATACGTTCTTGGCTGTGTGACGATGACAACGCTTAATATGAACATAATTACATGTGACGAAACCATGCGACTAGTACTAGTACTACACAATGTTTGTTTTGATTCGTTATGAAAATTTGACAGATAAAATCAGGGGTTCGTGGATTTTCCTATGTTTCGAGGGGTGAATCGATTAGCTTGGGACCGAAGATAGAACCAGAGCTGGGCCAAAAAGTAGAGCTCGTTTCTTCGGGACCTACTAGTCCCTAGACTAGACCAGATGGTCCCGAAGTAACGTGCTCAACTTTTTGGCTCAGCTCTGGTACTATCTTCGGTCCCAAGCTAATCGATTCACCGCTCGATACATAGGAAAATCCAATAACCCCTCATTTTATCTGCCAAACTTTCATAGCGAATCAAAACAAACATTCTGTAGTACTAGAATTTTAACTAGAATGGGATACGTTAATCGATTTGCTTGGGACCAATAGGCTAGTCAAGTACTGAGCCAATTTAAAATTGTTAGTTTCGTATTGATTGTTGGTAATACCCACATTCTCGTTTACGTTCTAATAGTATTTTAAATGACAATATGGGTATGTTGCTCAGACCCAGATCTCTAAGTGGATTTAGTTTTCTTTATATTTCCCTACGTATAATCTAAACAAACAATACGTTGTGTTTAATGTGATATTGGCCCTTATTACGACTTGGCATGCACGGTGAAGTGATTGCCGTATAAATCAAATGGGAATCATTTCACCGTGAAGCAACGATGCCAGATATACAGACTTTTGTACACGATAAAGGTGGACACTATCGTTTTTCAACCCTTGTAACATTAATTATAATAACGATTTTTCTAATCTCATTAGATATAAAAATAGTTACAAATATTAACTAGTTATTGCATTAATTGTACCTTCACGAAATACTTCATTTGATATTTTTTGGATACAATTAAAAAAGGGTGACCACTTTTTTCGTGTACAGAAGTCTGTATATATGGCACCGTTGCCGTGAAGTGACATCGTTAATAAGGGCTATTATAATTTCATGACTTTTTTTTCAAAATAAAAAACCATTGTTGTCAAAAAACAACAGCGGTACAAAATCTGATGGAAGGTGTGAAACGTAAAGCCCGACAGTTCACATTTGGAAAATCGGAAGCCTGATCAAATAATTTTCCTATATTTTGTAGTAATTGAACTTCAATTTTTTTTTTTTTTTATCATATATAAAGCTTGCTTCAGATAGAATTGGAACAAAAACAATTGCCTGTGTTTCAGTTATTTATTATTGAATTCAAGATCTTTTTTTTATAAAAATGTAGCGTTTTCTTCATACTTTTAAGAAAAAATACGGATAAAATTATTCGTCACGGTTTCGAAGGAATTCTCGAATTTTTCCTGTAACACGGCTCATTAGGTGGCGCACACCTTCTTCGTCCATCGTTTTAGCTATCTTATTCCACCAGGTCTTCATCTGATTGATGTCTTTGACAACCTTTCCCTTTGCCTTGAGTCTCCTCTTCATGATTGCCCAGTATTTCTCAATTGGGTGGGTTAAGGTTTTTCGGAACAAACTGGACCCCTTTCTCTGCATACCATTCTTGAACGACTTTGCTGTAATGACAGCTTGCCAAATCTGGCCAAAACATTACGGGATGGTCGTGGGATCGAATGAACGGCAAAATTCGTTTTTGGAGACACTCTTTTTGGTATAGTCTCTCATTGTCTTATTTGTACCGAAAACTTTCGTTTTTTTGCCACAGCTGCAAATGCCCTGCCAAATCATAAATTTTCGTGCAAATTTGTCGGCAAAAACAAATTTAAATTTGGCTGGAACATCCCCCGAGCCGTTGCCAAGTAAAATTTTTGACCTGGGATTTGCCCGAAGTCAGCCTTGACATAGGTTTCATCGTCCATCAGAAGACACCCGTCGAACTTGGTCAGCACCTGGTCGTATAGCTTCCGCGCCACACTATTCTGTTTTATGGTCAGATTTGGCTGTTTGCTAGCTCGATACGACTTGATTCCTTCCCGGAGTCGAGTTCTCCTCACGGTACTATGGGCTGCACCGAAATTTCTGGCCAAATCACGGTCCGACAGATTGGGATTCCTCTTAATCGTCTTCAAAATCTTACCACGCAGTTTCCGGTCGACAGTTCCACTCCGACGATTGGCTTGAGGCTTCCGAATCGTCGTCAATGTTTCCTTATACCGTTTTGATAACGCGCCATACGGTATTTCTGGGCAATTTCAGCTGTTCAGCTAGCTTAGATGCAGACCACAATGGATTTTCCAAATAACTGTGCACAATTTTTTCCCTTCTTTCGGCTTCCATGTTGATTGTTTACAAAGTACAGTCGATTTGCGGAATGTCAAAAATACATACGTGAAGCTGACAAAATTCCCGACACGTGGGCGCCAAGAACTTCCAAATCCGTCCACCAGGAGCACCACAATATGAGCAAAAGTTTATTCCAATTCTAAATGAAGCAAGCTTTACAATAACATAATGAGTGTAAACTTAATCATGATTGACTAATTTTTAACCGTTTCACCCTTTAAGTTCGAAAGCAGTGGGCTCTCTTCTTTGGTTGTCTTGATCAAGCTTAATAAACTCTGATTGTCCTCAACATATCGCTGTATGAAGTTCCAAAAATGGACTGGGTGGATCAATAGGCAAAGTCACCTATACGCATCTACAGGACAGTAAAGAATCTCCTTCCAGCAACATGATCGCACAATTGGTCAAAAAGACGAGCCCCCAAACAGGAAGATGCCCCAATGAGTGGGGAGAAGATCCCGCCCTTTATCCACGAAGTGATATCAACAGGGAACTCTCCCTGTCCAAATCGCTTCAATCAAGTGCCCTAATGCTTCCTCCCAATCCCAGCATTGTTTCGTATATATTTAAATATGAGTAATAATAAAAATTAAAAATTCAAAACGATCTCACCAACATTTGCTGTTTCTTCACACTGCTGCCCAATTTTCGTGCCTATTTGTGAACACGTTGTCCTTCTCTGCATCACTGCTAGTCGCTACTTATTCTCCCGGAAAGTCTTTCATGCTATTTTTGATGTATTCTACAGCATTTTGACGTCGATTATCTTTGCATGATGATCTTGAGTTCCTAGTTGCGTCTTATAAAACCATAGCACCAGTGCGGAAAACAGATATTTTCTTAACGGCAAATTTACTCATCGCTGAGTTCCTGCACTTTTTGCGATTATGAGTTAAACTGAACTCAAATTTGGGCTGATCTCATTGGTCGTATGCCATTGATTTACGTAGGCGGCCTTCGGTTTGCTAGGAAAGGGCTTACAATGTTTTGTTAAAAAAATCTGATAGGCCTTTTTCAATGGTTGGTCGAGAACTGCAAATGGCGCTATAGCAATTTCATTAGGGTGCGCCAGGATGTTTTTTTGGTGGTCTTTAAGTTGTGGGGGAGGATAATGGGGAGAGGAAATGTTTCGATGTGGAGAGAATGCTTTCAGGTGGATTTTCGATTTCTTTTGTGGAGTATAAATATAATCGGCGTAATGGGCGAGACGTGAGCTATCAATGGAATAAAATACATGCTTTGGTTAATATATAATGTTTAGTAGATTACCAACGTCGTAGCCAGAGTCTTTTCATAGAAGAATGTCTGCATATCTACATTACGGTAATCAATGTTTACCTGTTCCTTCCCGAAGAGCATAACATACATTTCCCTATCTTGCATGCTCTAACTGAAAACTCCGTAAATCGTAGCATTTCGGAACTGTACAAAAATTACCGGTTAAGACAGTAAAGAATTGCTGTCTATATCAGTTTTTTTATTTGTTTACATCTTTTTGCTGAGTTTTTCAGAACTTTTATTTCAATATTTGTGCACTGAATAAGTCAGCAAATTCATCATAAAAGATGATTTACTGGTAGTTAGGATTTTTGGGTTCCATACGATGGGTAGGATTAAAATGATTCTAATTTGTTACGATTTTAATTTGGGGACTGAGGTTAACATATTTGGCACTTCCTGGTGGTTCGGCTGGTTGGTGGCTCTCTTGGTGTGCCGGATTGCGTGTTCATGACTGGAGCTCTACAACAGGCCATTTAGTGAATGTTTTTGCTCAGTGAAACATCTGGAAGTCGATGCAGGAGTGCATAACCGGCCCAATTTCGTGGCAGTTTCTGCACTCCTGCGCTGGCTCCAGATGTTTCACTTATTTTCACGAAGGTTTCCTGTTATCAAACAGAGATTTCAAGTGCGCGAGGTGAAACGGAGAAGGATGACGCAAGCGAGTTGACTTACTGGTGAGATCAGCAATTTTGGGATTTCGTTTGATGACTCTTCACTAAAATATCATGAATACTTAAAACTCGGTACTCTATTTTAGCGAAGACAACGCATAGAGAAGACTGGCAACTCTTCCATTTTCACGTACGACCGCTATGAGACAGGCACAAATGCGTCATCTGCCGCTCAAAGGTAAATGCTTCGAACGAATTTGATAGCAAAATTCCATCCTCAGAAGAAAGGTTTGTATATTTGCCCATTTTTCTATGCGTTGCCTCCACCTTCACTAGTGTATCTGTCGCTTGGATTCTGGCAAAGTTGCCAGTTCTCTTGATATGATGTATTTGATTATAGTCAGCTGCCATAGAGGAAAACTCTAAAACCATGAGGCGACCCAGGCGTAGAGGTTAAGATCCATACCTCTCACGCCAAGTCACGAATGACCCAAGAGCGTTAAAGTGACTATAATAATAAAAAAACAAACTCTAAGACCAGATGGTCCCTAAGAAACGTGCTCAACTTTTTGGCTTAAATAAAGAACAACAACAAAAAGTAAAAAGCAATCACCATTTACACTTCTGTTTCCAATTACAGCATATGGAAATCCCATAGGCCATAATTGGAACTCATCTTAATATAAACATATAGCGTGGTATAGCCATGACTGGAAAACCAGCCCTATATGAGTTATGTTATGCTTATGATTACTGAGTTCAAATTACTAGTCAAATGTATGAAAATATTTGATTGATTTTATAATATGAATATTAATTTTACATCATCTCACAAAGTTTTCTATTGTTATGCTTTCAGAACAGTCACCCAACATGCCGATTGTAAACATCTTAAAGCGGGCATCTAGTTACATTATGGGCAGTGACGACGACGGAGAGGAAAGTAATGAGCTGGTTTACGAGGACAACGAAGTTCTATTCTGTAAGAACAACATTTGCGTCCATCCTCCGGCGGTCATTCGCCAGGAATCCGACATCCTACATTATCCCGGATATTTGACCGTGACTACCAAGACATTCATCGATCAGTACAATAACGCCAAGAGACCGACTCTTTTTCTTACGTGGATTCCGAATTCGACCTTACGAAAATGTCCTTCAACGGTTGAAAACTGTGGCTTCTTTCGATCGAACAGTCTATTTGAGACCAAACTGAAACAACATCAACAACTTCAGCAGCAGTCCCAGAAGGAAATTCAATTGCAAAAACTTGACACGGTTCAGCATCATCATCCGGAAAAAACGGAAGGAAACCCATTTACCACAACAATTAAAATTGCTAATACCAATCCATTCCTCGAGCCCTATAATGAAACCCTAGCACAGTCTTCAAGTGATACCAAATCTATGAACTGTTCGGATTATTCCGAAACCATCAGCATTAGTTCAAACTCCGATAAGGCCAGTCTATGCAACAGCAACGAATACAGTCGTGAAGACGTTCATGATGATGAAGACGACGAAGGGATCATTACCTCGGAAACCCACAACAGCATCGTAGAAGAAACGGCCGAAGAACAGGAATTGAAAACCGAACTTCAACCATTGATCGAATCGGAAGAATCGAGAGGAAACAACGTGGCCAAAGTGCTATCGTCGCAAGCTTCTGTGACCTCGGTCAACATAACGATCGCTAGTCCACACATTCAGAATTTGGATATTTCACCACCAGAGTCGGCACTGTCGCAGAATGAGCGATTTATGCGATCCCTATCGATATCCTCCAACGACGAGAACAACCCCAATTGGATGTCCCCCGAGCTGTTGGCATACAAGCACAATCTAGCCTTTCCGGAAAGTGCTTCAGCTTCGCCTATTGTTAGCCGGAAGAACCCGGTCAAGTGCAGAAGGTGAGTTTTCCAACATTCAGTAGATGACCATGGCTTTCCAATGGGTTCATGGTTTCAAAAATCTAGAGATAGCTGGAATTAGGGCGTAACAGCTTTTGTAAACAATGGCTTCTCTCGATGATTTCTGGAAAATCAACCTCACTATCAAGCAGGGTTGCTTCCACTCACTTGCTATAAAAAATGTTTTTCAGAATTATAAAATCGTTAGATGTTATTATGATATTTTATACTTGAAAGTTAAAAGCAGAGGTTGCAAAGTATGTGTTTGATATATGAAACCTGTCAATTTCGCTTTCAGAGTGTCACAATAAGCGATTTAATGATTCGTGAGCGTTCACTCAGAGTGAGCGCTCGTGAGTCGTAAAATCGCTGATTGTGACTATCTGAAAGCGAATTTGACAGGTTTTATGTGTCAAACACTTGCCTTTCAACCTTTTCTTGTATGTAACAAGTACAAGTTATCATTACAACATCTAATGATTTCAAAATTCCGAAAATATGTTTTTTATAGCAAGTGAGCGGAAGCAAGCCTGCTATCAAGTAGAGGAAGACTTCTCCTATCCGATTGATATGTTGGTTTGTGTAGGCGTGCCATGAATTCCAAGAAATCATTGTTTACAAAGGCTGTTACGCCCTAATTCCAGCTTTATCTAGAAATAAGCGATTACAATCCAAATCTTCCAGAAAAATAACGTCCTTTTGAAATGGTTATTATTATTATTTATTTTTAATTATCGTGTGATTTGAAAAGTCGCATTAAGGTGATACGATTCGGGGTCTGATGCCACTTCGCATTTTCCAGGGGACCGGAAAACATACAATAACAAAACTGATTCCTCATGTTTGCTGCGATGCTGAAATCGCAACAGTGTCCTAGATTAACTACCTAGAAGACTTGAAGTGGCAGTGCAAGTGCCTATGATTAGTGGACGCTGGATCGTATCACCTTAAAGTGTTTGAGCTAGTCAGAAACTGGTTCCTGACTAGGGCCAAATCCCATCATGCGACACATAGAATTCAAAACCAAGATCAACAACAGCCAAACCGAGTGCCCAGGACCATATTGGTCGCATTCATAACGCATATACGTTCTATCCGTGGAAATGTATACCATGTCTAATTTAACACAGCATAATGAACGTAAAATTAAACGAGATCTTGTTTTCCTAGATAGGGGAAATGGCTCTAATGTTGACCTATGGATCTAAGATTGGGCCCATCGCTAAAAATCTTCTATTTATCAATTTTAACTAGATGAACGCGTCATTGGGACGGTACTAATGGATATTTTTGGTGGCTATTGAAAATTTAGTCGATTGCTGAATTTATGTATGGGCCCAAATTAGGGGCAGTTAGGCCGACATTACATCCATTTCTCCTAATACGTATATGCGGTAACACAGTACCAGTAACATGACCAGCCCAACAAACATTGCCTCGACTGTTTCGGCTAATAAATTGCTTATTCAGTATTTAATCAGCTCAATTTTTTTGTTGGGAATAACAGCCAAAGCCTGTTTAAGAATAGGACCAAAACCCAACAAACAACAAATCAAATTTCATAAGAATTCAAAAACAAGATCATAGTCGAAATAGGATAAATCGAGTGTCCAAGACTACTTTGGCCAAATCTGGATCCATTCCCGAGGATGAGTCAAAACCCGTCATGGGACACATAAAGTATGTTCCATTTAGAATTTGGCCGCACAGAATAGGTCATTTCTCCAAGGGGAAATAAAGTACAAAAACGCTAAAGGTATCATTTAGTAGGATTTTTAGCTTTAAGGGAAGAATACAACAAAAATTATTCGCCAGCTTTTCGGATGAATTTTCGAACTTTTCGCGGAATACCTCTCATCATGTCTTGCACAGTAGTACTGTCAACCTCATCTACCATCCTTTTCCACCACTTCTCCAAATCAGATGGTGTTTTGATTGTTTTGCCACATTTCTTCAATTTGCGCTTGATAATTGCCCAAAATTTTTCATTGGACGAAAATCTGGACAATTTGATGGATTGATACTTTTCTCAATAAAATCGACATTATTCTGCTTATACCATTCATCTGACATCTCGGCTGTAATGGCAGCTGACTAAATCAGGTCAGAACTTTACAGGACCTTCGTGTGATTGAATGAACGGCAAAATTATGTTTTGGAGACACTCCTCCTTGTAAAGTTGTCCATTCATAGACGCTCCAGTGATGAAAACCTTTGTTTTCTTTTCGCAACTGCAGATGCCTTGCCAAATCATCAACTTACGAGCGAATTTATCTACAAAGACAAATTTGAATTTATCCGGAGCATCCCCCTTACGTTTAGCAAAGTAAAATTTTTGGCCCGGGATTTGTCCAAAGTCCATTTTTACGTAAGTTTCACCGCTCATCAAAATACATCCGTTATACTTGGTCAGAACATGCTCGTACAGCTTCCTTGCACGGTTTTTCACAACCAGGTTTTGTTTCAGCATCCTGTTGGGATGTTTGCTGGCATGGTACGACCGGAAACCTTCTCGCATACAGATTCGCCGAACTGTACTGTGTGCCGCACTGAACCTTTTCGCCAAATCACGACCGGAGATCCCAGGATTCTTTTGGACTGTCCTTATAACCTTCGCTCGTAGTTTTCGGTCATATGTTCCACTTCTACGTTTGTTTTGTTTTGCACAATCGTGTGCATAATTTTTTCACGTTTATCACGATCCACACTTAATAGAGATGAACTAGCCTAAGGCTAAAAATCTCTTAAATAAAGAATTAAAAAAAAAAAAAAAAGATCCACACTTAGAAAAATTCATGTAAATTTAGGTGCTCTGAGACTGAAATATACGAGCATCAATTTTGACATAAAATTAATTCATAACAGACACAAAATTCAGCTCAATCAAACGTACTTTTCGTCGAGTATCGAACTTTTCAGTCTCGGAGCACTTAACATGTTCTTTTTGGTAGAGAGTTCAAAGCTTTCCCTGCAAATGTTTAGTAACATTCACATCAAGAGCTTGGTCATAATTTTATTTTAAAAGGTGCTCCTCTCGTTCAAACTTTTTAAATGTCAAATCCAAAGCATTTCGTGTTTAATGTGAAAATCTGCTTATTTTGTAGGAACAAATAAATACTTTCCAAATAAAAGTGTTGACATTCGAGATAACTGTGATGTACTCTCATAATAAAATGATAAAATTTTTGAAATGACATGAATCATTTCATAATTCTGTTGTAAAATGTGATTGTAATAAAAATAAAAGGTTTCAGAAAGATTATATTTTTTGTTTTATTTTTAAATAATGCATTTATACAGGTTATTAACTATACTAATTAAAATATTTCTTAACACGTATGTAGCTTTTACCATTGTTCAGTAGGTAAACATGAATTGGAGGGCCGTCAAAAATATCTGCGTCTAACATGGCAAAATTATCCATTTTTGATCCTACCTCGTAGGACACAAAATGATCTCTGTAACCTACGATCTGATATTCAGCAACAACTAACTGGAATTTGTTATCTGTTATAATGATTGTGTCACGAATTTCGTACAGTTTTACACTCTGTCCATTTGATACTGTTAAAAAATCATGTTTTTGATAAAACGTACCCTTATATATAACAGATTTACATATTTTCACTGTCTGGTGATCGATATTAGAAACATTAAGTTTATTAAAATAATCTAATTGACTTATTTGTAACTGTACATAGTTTTCACATTGAATGTCATGTTTGAAGAAACTATTGGTATAAATGTTATTTGAAAATTTGAGACATGCTTTAATTGATATAGTTTGTAAAATATTCTTTCTTGTCTTTACATTTCGTGCAACTGTCTTGTGTTGTTGGTGCTCTTCTTCAAATTTGAAGCATTTCATGTATTTAACAGGGCCTTTCTCTTTAATAGAATCGCAATAATGTAGCAAAAAATGAAATTTGGGTTTAAGCTTCGCATCCGGAAATAACTTCAAATATTGTGTATGATGATTCTCAATTTCGTTTTTCAATTTTTCGAGCAATTCTCTATCGTATTTGGGAAGTAAAATCAGATCAATTATTTTCAATAGTGAGCAAAAAAAAAAACCATACGGGGTCGCGTTCAGGAATTTTATCACCGATTATTAAAGGAAAAAAATGGACGAAGCTCATCATTTGCCTTGCTGACATTTTGAAATTACCCTCCTTGATATGATTTGTTGTGAATGGCTTAGCCAAGTATTTCATTTCTGATGATCCGAGCTTAAACATTTGTTTACGATAATTTATGGTTTCCAGAGTTATGTTTAAATTATGTAGTAGATAATTTAAAACTAGCATTAAATCATATTTACATACACCAGAAGAATAGATATCGTGCATAAGGTCCACTCCAACATTTTTGGTAACGTGAAAGTATTTAAGTTCATGAAAAATAGATTTACGTTTTAGCCTTGCTTCTTTTACAAAATCGGCAATAGTAAAACGAGCTGAAAGATGTTGTAAAGTCGATGAGCATATTTAAGCCAAGATTATCACCCAATAAAGCGCCTAATACGAAATACACCCGATGAGTTTTGCCTCCAACTTGAACATCTATGCCTTCATTTTCAAGTGAAACTAGAACATCAACAAGCGGTTTAATTGACTTTTCTACGCCATATCCAGCAAAATCATTCGAATTTATAAAAGCTGCTACGAATACATTTTCCAATCTGGACAGATGATGAGTTAGAATAGTGGGGAACTGATAGTAGAAGCCACAAATTTTGTGAGTCCCAGCATTTGATCCTGATCTTCCTTCAGCGAAACTAAATCTAAATAAAACAAATTAAATAATAAAAAAAACTAAATAGTATACTGTCGTTCTTAAACATATCTGTCCCAAAATCACAACAAAGTGTAACAATTTTCAACATAGGCTGAAACAACTCTTGATAAACATTTCAAAATATCCTATCTGCATTGACCGATTATCTTCATCGACTTTCTCTTTCGTTATTAACTCAGTTGCAAACCTATTCCCTGTTGTATTTGACGTTTTGAACGATAGATAAGAACCTCCTTTATCAAACTATGTGGTAAAAATAGCTAAAAATCTGTTTGAATAGCAGTGGTTGTCAAAAGAGAAAGTCGATGAAGAGAATCGATCAAAGAGCTAAGCGAAACAATTTTCTAGAACTTGTTTAAGGCACAGTTGTAACAGGTTGTATTGCCTATCAAAAGCAACAGCAAACGTACCGAGAAACGTTAAATCTAGCGAGTTATTAACAAAAGAGAAAATCGACGAAGAGAATCGATCATCGCGTTTACGCCCTTATGCATGCTCACTGTCGATATATTTACTTTCAGGGCCGTACTTTTGATTGGATACGTCACTTTCGTTGGAGTTTTGCAGTTTCACTTTCTTCTTGCGTGGTGACTGGAGAGCTTTCCGGTCACTTGAGTTATAGTACTGATGATACAACAGACCTGACGGATTTATCTTTCCGATAGATTTATCACGCGGACACAGATAAGTTTCCTGAAAAAATTAAAAAGGGCCAAATTAGAACCAATCATAATGGAAATTGTCTATAACAAAACTAGCAGAGTACTTTTCTTTCAGAGCCAAGTTTAGCAACGACTTCTCTCCCGTTCGACAGGGTTCAAACAGTTCATTTACATCTGCTTTTGAAACTTGTTTCAGGTCTTCATACTCTAGTCCTTTTTCTGAAATAACGAATTTAAGTAAAAAACAGATATTAAGAAAGACCGTGGGAAAGATTGGTCAATTAAAATTAAAAATTAAATATCGTTAGAAATTCCGATGAGGATGTTGGTTTGCGTGGACGTGGATTATAGAGTATTCCTCTGTGCCAACCAGTGCTGTAAATTTTCATATCATTCGATTGAAAATGAACCAATACAACCATTCAATCAATTCTGTGTAAACGAATTCTCATATGACCATAATTTGAAGAGCCCCTTTCTCATTCGAAGCTCATTGTCACTGTCAATTGAGCCACTCACTATCATTTGATATACGACAGTGGAGTATGGAAGAAATCCAGCAAAATGGTCCCGAACAGACAAGTCGACCCGATGTCGGATCAATGTAAGGCTAATTTAAGGTCGATGTCGACCCAATGTCGTGTTGTTGTCGGGTCAATTTTGGGTTTATGTCGGGTCAATGTCGGGTCAAGATCGGGTTGGGGTTTGATAGAAGTCAGGTTGGTGTCGGGTTGGCTTCGCTTTTTCGCCGGAATGTCGACCAGAGCTCCGTTTGTGTGTAGGTTACACTCAATTGAATGATATATAGCGTTTCTCAAATGAGAATGATCCATGCCTTCGTCAAATGACTAAGCAACTGATATCACCCATTCGGAGGAGGTCCCTTTTGATAGCGAATAGCTACTTTTCTCATTTTCATCAAAAATGTTCAAATGATTTTGAAAATTTACAGCACTGGTGCCAACATACACTTCAGAAAAACAACAATTAACGTACCTTTCAATAGCACATAAATGCTGTTGCTCAGTTTCCATTCGTCAAGCTGCTCTTTAAGAGGGGAGCTTGGAGAGCAGCTACTAGCCGAGTCACCGTCGTAAGTCCCACTCGATTCGGAATGCTCCGGAAGGTCTGAAGAACACCTAATATTCTGGTTCAGTTTTTTTAGAAGCACCTCTTCGACTTCGCATGTTTCGTTTATGTGTTCTAAATAATGAAAGAAACGATAAAAAAATAAGTTAATGGCAACAGTTTTATTGCAATAATATAAACCCGTAAATAAATAATATGAGCCAAGCGTAGATCCGAAGTTTATTCATAATCTCATTGCACAGAACATAACCTTACAAAATCCAAAACCTAATAACACGAAAATATCTAGGAGTATGATTAAAATTACCTGCATTACAATCCGTTCCTCTTCCGACAGTACCAGCCGCCGAAACTGAAGGTTGCTCTTCCTGCTTCTCGTCTTCGTCCTGCGCTTCCTCGGAAGAGGAATCAGTCCCACTCTCCCGGTCGCTCTCGTATACATTTACGAACTCTGGTTCTCTACGCATTTCCACTGCTTCCACACTTACCTTAACTTTTTAGCTCAGATGCTGCGGAAATGTAATTTACTATATTTCAACATTTTTTTTTTATTTCGGAATCTTCACACCTCGCGTGTTTGTGTTGTTATGCGAAATCCAGAACAGTGCATGCAGAATGGATGACAAAAGACTGACGCATGGAATTGGCATCAATGCCACACTGAAAGTCAACCTATTCTAATTTTAAAAGTTTACACTTTTAATTTTAAATGGAAATCAACCAGATTTCACTTTTGATTTAAATGATATATTCTAGGAATAAGATTTTTCATCTTGATTTACCAAATTTAAGCGAACTTTTAAAAGAAAAGTTCAATATTTTCAAGGACACAATCTTTTTGTTTTGTGTGTACTAACGGGAACAGACTTTACTCTACTAGTAAATGTTCTGTTGCTGGGGATGTTTATTAGGATTAGTTTTTTTTCCATACGTATGCTATGATGCGAAAACTTTTATATTCATCCTACACTTACAGATTCTCCGTCGATCTGAGTCAGATGCGTGCCCTGCGCTTATTTTTCAACGACGAAAATTGCACCTCCGGCCAGTTGGTGATCGCTTCGCGGGAATCCCAGTACAAGATCCTTCACTTTCACCACGGTGGGTTGGATCATCTAGCACAAGTTCTGCACCAATGGCACTGCCTATTGCACAACATCAAGTTAGCTCCAGGCCAGGATGAACCGAACCTCCCTTACCGTCAGTTTATGGTGTGTCGACCGGAGGTACGAAAGTGCGAACTACACCCGGAGGAGAGCAAAGTCAACAAGATCACCACTGACTACTTTTACGGAACGCTGCTGAACGAGAAGGGCCAGATCGAGGATGACCTTCAGCTACGCAAATGTGTCTTCTTCGGTGGGCTGGAGAAGAGCTTGCGCAAAACGGTTTGGCCTTTCCTGCTGCACTGCTATAGCACTAATTCGACCTTCGAGGACCGGGCCGCTCTATCGGAAATTCGCCGCCAAGAATACGAGGAAATCACCAGACGAAGACTGTACTCGATGTCCCCGGAAGCGCAGGCCCAGTTTTGGCGTACGGTTCAGTGCGTCATCGAGAAGGACGTGGTTCGTACGGATCGCGGAAATCCGTTCTTTGCCGGTGAGGACAACCCGAACATTGATACCATGAAGAATATTTTGCTGAATTATGCTTTCTACAATCCTGGGATGTCGTAAGTTTGGTTTGATGTAGGTTTTATGGATGATGTAGTTAAAATGGAAGTTATTATAATTCACAGCTATACACAAGGCATGAGCGATCTGCTGGCTCCTGTTCTATGCGAGATCAAGAACGAATCGGAAACATTCTGGTGTTTCGTGGGTCTTATGCAACGAGCTATATTTGTCTGCACACCTACTGACAACGATATCGACAGGAATTTGGTGAGTTGTGCACATTTTCGGATAGTACCTATTCTTATTCTAGCAATTGTCCTGTTTGCAGTGTTTCTTGAGGGAATTGATACGACTGATGGTTCCTAGCTTCTACAAGCACCTTCAAAAGCACACCGATGCCATGGAATTACTATTCTGCCATCGCTGGATCTTGCTGTAAGTACTTGATGAACCGGTATTTGTGTTGCAGTAGAACAATGATCGTTTTTTTTTTTACAGATGTTTCAAGCGTGAATTCACTGAAGCCGTAGCGATTCGCATGTGGGAAGCCTGTTGGTCCAACTATTTGACTGACTATTTCCATCTGTTTCTCTGTTTGGCCATCATCGCAGTGTACGCCGACGACGTAATTGCTCAAGATTTACGAACCGACGAGATGCTATTGCATTTCAGTTCTTTAGGTGAGTTTATATTTTTTAACTTTTAACCCTTGACCTCGTAAGTGGGAAAAACGTCATTTTTGTTGTTGATCCTTCCGTCACGAAGACTCAAATAGTTTGAGAATCAAAATATAGCACCAATAGTAGACAAGTATGGAATTTAAGAATCTTTCTCGACTAATTTGGCGAAGAATGTAATCCATATGTAGGTAAACATCGCGAACTATGCGCCTCCTTCGGGAACAGTATAATGAAGGAGGCGCATGGCATATCACAATAGATATAATACTGACAGCAGTAGCAGTAGGCTATTAGAGTGGTTTAAAATATCGATTTTGCTCCACCAAGCTCAATCGATTTCAAATCAGGTCATGATAAATCTCCCAAAATTTGAGCTCATTTGGATGCCTCATACTGCACTGGTCCTTTGAAGTTTATATAGGAATTACTATGGAAAAAGTGAACTTTTTGTTTTTTGTTCTTGTTTGCCCTTCTGCTGTAATGATCTACGGAAAACTGTGCTATCTGTAATAATGTGAAACTTTCTCAGGCTACAACTTTGCTTAAGTCCGCATTTTAATTGAACGTCAGGATAATATTAGTTATTTGATTTTTATTTTGCGAGACAGAAGGGGGTCTTATGAAGGCCAAATCTCAAGTCTCAAGGCCACATTCCAGAACGTGAGTGGATCATGGTGATTACGTCAAACTATAATGTCTAAAATGAACCACATGCCGCACACAACCCTTAAAACGGCTCCCATATAAAGGCTGACTAAAAGTAAATTTATACCCACTCGTAATTCAATATGTTTAAAAAGTTCATTAATGGTTGCTTTACAGTACTTTTATTAAAACTTCAAAGCTGCAGCATTAGATGGTTACATTTCTCCAGTTCGAACAAAATCTCGAACCTTCCTCTTGATGGAACCCAACAGCGCTCGCACAGTGAAAACGGATACGGAATAAGCGCATTTCTTTCATTTTGCTCGCATTTGCTGGATGTCATTGACTGCCCTGCCGCTTCATCGAAGTCGCTGTTTTGAAATTGCCCAATATTTTACGATTGGTCGAAATTCCGAGCCATTCGGAGAATTCATTAGCTTGGAGACAAAATCAATCTTCTTGGCAGCATACCACTCCAGAACCAAGCATTCTTCGATGTAAACTTGGGATGTCATCGTCGAGGATGTGACGAATGGTTCCATTTTCAGGCCACAACTGCAAACCGCTTGCCAAATTATGGCCTTTTTCGCGAACTTGTCGGCAAACACGAACTTGAATCTTCCCGGCACATCCCCACGTCCAGTCGCGACGTAAAACTTTTGATCGGGAAGCTGCTTAAAATCGAGTTTGACGTATGTTTCGTCATCGATCAAAGTACAACCCTTGTATTTCGTCAAAACACGGTCGTACAAGAGCCTTGCACGCTTTTTGGCCACGGAATTCTGCTTTATGTGCCAGTTCGGATGTTTACTGGCTTTGTACGACTTGTATCCTTCCCTGGCAAGGACGTTCTGCACCGTTTGAAAGTTGGCGTTGTACCTTCTGGCCACATCTTGGATCGAAAGACCGGGGTTGGCTTTAACGCACCTCAACACCTTGCTGCGCAGCTGACGATCCCTGGTTCCAGTTTTTTCGTAGGTCCGCTGTTTCCTTTCCACACTCAGGGTTTCCTTGTAGGTTTTGAGCACTTGACAAACTGTTGATTTCGGCATCTTCAGCACTTTAGTCAGCTTGAAACCGGACCACTCCGGATTTTATAGGTGTTTGTGCACAATATATTTTCTTCTTCCGAGTTCCATTTGACGTTATGTTGAATCGTGAGTCCCGCTTTTCCCATGTCTTTGCATGCAAAATAATAACCCAATGTATGTCAATTGAATATGCCCCAATGAATTGGTTGCGATGATAATGACAGTATAATATACTAATTAAATAAAATGAATATTTACCTGTTACTAATGATCGAGATTGGTGAAAAGTAAGGTAAGCTGTTAGTTGATTTTACCATCACTGAGTTTGACAATAACGAATCCTGTGATAGCATCATCCTCGTCGTTAGAGAAACCTCTGAAATCCGGGATGTTCAGTTGATCATCGCTTCTTGAATCACTGAGAGTATCTTCCAAGTCTACATAGGGTAAATGTTGGCTTCGGCACCCATTGACTGTTTTCGGCAACCAAAATGTAAACGTTAATTTCACTATGTTTTCCCATCAAGGCACTTCCCTGAATGTGTCCAAACGATTGTTTAGCCTTTCAGCTTCAATCTGATTATATTTGAACGATCGAGCAATCAATTTCTTCAAATAAAGCCTACGCACTACAAAATGGGGTTGATTTCGAGTTGCCGATAATAGAACAGCTGGTTAACACGCAGTTCTAACGGGAAGGTTGCCGAAGAAAAAGAGGCTGCCGACAATAGTCACACTCACCTGAGAAGTTTGGAGCGTTGTAAAAACGCTTTCAAAACGTTTTGAAAAATTCGGTCGATTGGAATGGATAGAGAAGCAAGCAGCAGATGAATGTAAACAAACAGACACATATATGTGCGTGACGCTGAGAAAATGCTAGTAGAAGTGCAGACGCTGCTTAGATTGACGAGAATACGTAAATTCCCCTATTCTGATTCCACCATTTCAGTGAACAATTTTGTCATGGCTGTTTTAAACTCGCTTCAGTTATTAACCACCTCTTGCCAATAATCTGCCGATCGATGTGAAGTATGGTCTTCCAATTTTCTTCTTCGCCGGGATCCCATACTAAAGGGCTTTCCTGATAATCTGTTATGATGGTTCTGTTTTTATGAAAATAAAATAATGTTCTATCCCTCTATCATGACTATATGTTGATCCAGCGTGCAGATAGTTAATATCGTTGTCTTCTTCAAAACTTTATCGTCTTGAACTCTGTTGCATCTGAAACTGGACTGCCCCAAAAATGCAAAAAGTGATAAAAGTGTTTCCGTCAAAATCGTGTGGGTCGTGTTGTCCTCTGCTGTCCGAAGAAGTCGTCTCCACTCTACTCGATCCATGGCCACACTTCGCCAGCCTCGTGGTCTGCGAAGGGTCCGCAGGTCGCCTTCTACTTGGTCGATCCACCTTGCCCGCTCCGCGCCTCTTCTTCTTGTTCCTGTTGGGTCGCTTTCTAGAACCATTTTCACTGGGTCGTCGTGCGGCATTCTTACGACGTGCCCAGCTCACCGTAGTCGCCCAATTTTCACAATGTGGACGATGGATGGTTCTCCCAGCAGCTGGTGCAATTCGTGGTTCATTCGCCTCCTCCATCCATCTGTACTCTTCCGTCATCTATCTGCACTCCACCGTAGATGGTACGCAAGACCTTCCGTTCGAAAACGCCAAGGGCGCGTTGGTCCTCCACGAGCATAGTTCAGGTCTCGTGGCCGTAGAGGACCACCTGTCTAATCAGCGTCTTGTAGACAGTCAACTTCGTGCGGCGGCGAATTTTATTCGACCGGAGCGTCCTTCGAAGTCCAAAGTAGGCACGATTCCCTGCCATAATGCGTCTTTGAATTTCTCTGCTGGTATCATTTTCGGCGGTCACCAGTGAGCCCAAATACACGAACTCATCGACCACCTCGATTTCATCAACGTCAATCTGAACTCGGAGTGGGAGGCTAACATTGTCTTACCTAGAACCTCTTCCTTTCATGTATTTTGTCTTTGATGCGTTGATGGCAAGTCCAATCCGCCTAGCTTCAGCCTTCAGTCTGATGTATGTTTTCGCCATCGTCTCAAAGTTTCGTGCCATGATGTCAATGTCATCGGCGAAGCCAAGAAGCTGGATGAACTTCCTGAAGATTGTGCCACTCGTGTCTATCCCAGCTGTTCTGATCACACCTGCTAACGCGATGTTGAATAGCAGACACGAAAGTCCATCACCTTGCCGTAACCCCCTTCGAGATTCAAAGAGACTCGAGAGTGTTCCCGATACTCGAACAACACACAACACTCGATTCATCGTCGCCTTGACCAATCGCGTCAGTTTATCCGGAAATCTGTACTCGTGCATAATCTGCCATAGCTGATCTCGATCGATTGTGTCGTATGCATGTCGTTTTGGTATCTGCGGAGTACTTATTGCTTGCATCATAAGTGCACCGAAGACATCAAGACGTTATGTATGGATGTATGTAAAGGAAACCACTCATTGTTGCAGGCACAACTATTAGACAGTGGACTGTCCACCTCGTACGACTTGATCAAGTACAACACCTGATTGTATTCAATTTACCATTGTATGAAGGGCCAAAAACGGAGCGCGAACCTATAAGCAGAGACACTTACGCTTAGTCCGCGGGATCAAAGAGAATCTCCTTCCAACAATAAAATCCTAAAACCCGGTAATGTACAAGCCATCGCACGAGGGGATGTCAAAATGAGTGGGGAAGAAGATCCCGCCTTCAATTCACGATCTGTTAACGACAGGAAGTTGGCAATTCCACTCTCCCCATCCAAATCGCTTCAATCGGGTGCCGCCCTGGTTGGACCGTCCCATACCCAGCATATAATGTGTCATATTGTAATGGAATGGATGTTAAGAGAACAATAAAGGAAAGATCTCACCCGATATGTTGCAAAGGAATCCATGACTTCACGGCGATTTCGAAGAGCTCCCATAGATTAGAAGACGATTTATATCCTTAAAACAAAAACTATCGTCTCTGAAAGACTCTCGATAGAACTACACGATAAAAGCGTGACATCCGATGAAATGCTCAATACAAAGATGACATGCTCCATCAGCAGGCAACATTGGTGTGCTTGGCGAGAAAAATAGTGCAAAAAATCCAGGCTACTATGTTATAAGTTGAAGATGCCGTGTTGCCCTAAAAGCAATCGATTAATCATATAAGAAAGTCATTGGGTTCGAAATCAGTCAATAATTAATTGCCTTGAATTATCTAATCAAAAAATGGTCTGGAGCAAAGTTGTAGCTAATAGAATTTCACAAGCTTAGATAGCAAGCTTCCCCGTAAATAATTGTGGCGAAGGGCTAGGACGTTGAGTACAAAATGGTCTCTTTTCCCATAGTAATTCCCATATAAACTTCGAAGGGTCAGTGCAGCATGAGTTCGCAACCAAATAAATTCAAATTTTGGGAGAATAATCAGGACCTGGGATCGATTGAGCTTGGTGGAGCGAAATCAATATTTGAACCACCCTACTGCTTATGTTCCGATCAGAAGAAGGCACATTGCAAATTGAATATGCGTGACCCACACTGAACATGAAGTCGTTTTTCCAGTTTTTATGTTTTCATACCGTTCTGTTGTAACTCCGGCTTATTCTTATTATTCTTGGTGAATTTGAATCAATTTGGTGAATTTTCACTTAAATTTGACAGATGGAAATTTTTGAAATAAACATGCTATTACAGCAGACTCATTTCTGACTGACAAGGAATCAACATTTAAAAGACGCTTTCTCAAAAATCGGCTGACCAACAACAGAGGAATTTTCGAACATCTTATTTTATTTTCGAAGTGTCAAATTTAAGTGAAAAATTTCCAAATGGAACATAGCCTTAGGCTCTGAACCATTTGGTGGAATATTTTAACTTTTTGTTAAAATTTGACAGATGTAAAGTTATCGTTTAACCCTGCTATCCGAGCGTGGTTGCTTCTGACAGACAAGAAGTTGAATTTTGACAACTGTGGCTGAGTTCTGCTCGAAAAGCGGTCGACCGACAGCACAGGGATTTTCGAACATAGAAAATAACTTTCGAAATGTCACTTTTAACCATGAGTTAAATTGAACTCGGCAAATGATTCACAGCCTTAAAGGCCCAAGCGCAATGACAGCGGAAGCGGAACGGCAACGGCAGCGGAAAAGCCCGATCTGAGTAAGCCAACTTGTCGGATTGAAAACTTGTTGAAACAGGTTGAAACCAAATCGACTTCGGTTAGGCATCTTGATGTCATTTGTGACAACTGTCAAACTTTCCTTTTCCGTTCCGCTTCCGTCCACATTGCGTTTGGGCCTTTAGTGTTCGAAATGCACTTCCACATTTATTACTAGGTGGGGTGAAAAGTCAATGAGCTGGATTACCGAGGTGAAGCAATCGGTTGAGTTGTGTGAGTAAAACCCCTGTACGATACAAGCAATTAGTGACGTCACTACTTGCGTTTACGTTGATTTTTTGGATTACTAATACAACCATATTTCACGATCTGCTTCACCTCTTTCTGTACTCATTGGTGAAAAGTAACCTTCTTGACCGCCAGAATGCGTTGCTACTGCAAAAAAAGGTTATGGTGCCTTGTAGCAACAAACAATACGAAACTAACGATTTTAAATTGGCTCACCACTTTAGTAGCCTATTGGTCCCAAGCAAACGATTAACGTACCCTATTCTAGTTGAAATTCTATTACTACACTATGTTTGTTTTGATTCGCTATGAAAGTTTGACAGATAACATCAGGGGTGTGTGGATTCATGCAGAACATGCAGGGGTGAGTGAAATAGCTTGGGACTGCTTGGGACCGTTGTTCTGGTACTGAGTGAGCCAAAAATAATAATGATTTTCTTCGGGACCCAGTGGTCTTAGAGTTACCTCTATGGTAGTACCGTGCATTTACTGATTAGGCTATGAGGCCCCGATTTGATGTAACTCCGTAAATTTTGGATTAATTGTCTTGAACTTTCCACGTCAGCAGTTCAAATTAAAAATTTACGATGGTGCATTCGTTTCGATATTGCTTTCAGATAGAGGATAGAGGAAATCAATTAATTCTAGTTTTCTAAAACAAGCCGGGACTCAAACCTATTTTTGGAATATTTTTGAAATTTTCAACCGATTTTTTATGTTTGTCTACCGATTTAACGAACCCGTCATTATGGTATCACATGGTAGCAGAAAGGGAAACTGATACCATTTCAAACAATCCAATTGAAAAAAATCGTTGAAAATTTCAAAGATATTCCAAAACTAGGTTTGAGTCCCGGTTAGCTAACTACCAAAATAGCTACATACACAATAAAAAAAGCTAAAATATGAAATTACCTTTCCAGCTATGTACATGGACGGACAGCTGATCCTGCGCAAGGCCCGAGGACTATTGCATCAGTTCCGCCAGTTTCCGAAGATTCCTTGCACGTTGTCGGGATTGTGCAAACGATGCGGACCGGGAATGTGGGATTCGGGACACCATCCCTCGATCGAGTGCATCGGCCATCTGGATCATGAGAAATGTGCGCTAGCTGTAGATTAAGCTTACTAACAAATAAGAAAAAGAAAGTACGAATCGAAACACAAATGAATGAAGCATTCCAGTGATAAGAATGAGTTTTTCAAACCCAATGATCGGCATCAAAAAGGATCCGAACAAGCTTTATTTTGCTTAGTTTTAGCATTATTAAACAGACAAAAGAGAATCAACATGCAGCACGCGCTTAGTAGCTAAGTCTATTTATTGCAGAACTATTTAGCTATATAGCTGTTATTTTACTGTTAAACGGAGCAGATCTTCTCAAAACTTAGACTAGAATGCTATATAAGTTACTATATTAGTACACATAAACAAACAAGTGGAAATCGCAGCGAGCGGCATCGAATGTTTCAAATAATGCAATCAAATAGACACAGACACACAGGCACACAAATGTCACAGCAAATGAAGAACAATAACTAACAAGTCTTTGAGCTATGCTTTTTAACAATGTTGTACTACATACATAGCTTAGTGCAGTTTACTCTAGAATCTTGCAACTGTTTTGCTATATCTATAAAACAAAAAAAAACTAATGTATGCTTTTTATCAATCGGTTAAGCGTGATTTAATTTAAACAATAGCTTCTACAGTCAGTACACCCATAGCCAAAACAGAAATAGAAGAACTCAATAGTCTGGTTGAAGTGAAGTGGCACTTTCCGCCGACAAACCGATAAACCATCGCAACCAAAAATGTAGTAATCCAAACTATTAGCAAGCCATTGCACAGATAATGAAGATACTAACTATTGTTGATGTTACGGAATGTTTACAAAAATTTTATAATCAATTCTGCTAAGTGATATAGTGGTTCAACTCGGAGGTGGAGACAAAGTAATGGTGATATGTTGTGAGAGGCGACCGTGATGCTCAAAACGAAGGAGTACCCGTAGGTTTACACATGTTTCCTCATACAATGCATAACTTTGGGTACGTTTTTAAGAGTCACTGATACTCTATGTTCATAAAATTTTGATCAAAACGATACAACTAATCTGTAGCAAATTTTAAAACCGACGTAAGTGTTTTTTGTAAATAATGATTTCAATCGTCAATTTATCGAAACTGATAGCTCATCCAGGCAAACTTAGACCACCATCAGGAAGGTGGAATTTCACCCTAGATTTACCCGATCAGTTTCGATAAATAGACATTTGTAATTGATGTTTACAAAAGCACTTACATCGATTTGAAAATTTGCTCTACAAATAATAGGAGATTGCTGTTGAAAAATCTGTCTCGGTCAGTGATTTAAAGCCAGTAACTAATTTTAATTCGTTATAAGTAAAGTAATGGTGACTGTAAACTCACTAATTCTGAAAATTAAACTTTATGTTATCTATTGCACGATTAAACATCTGTAGACAAATCTTAAAAACCTTCGTTTAGAGCATAATGTGTGATGGTGAATTGCATGGACTTCAAATAGAAATATTTAATAAATAATAATTCAAAAACATACCTACGCTTCTTACGTGATTTAACATTTTTGGAGGGATAAAAATTCGTTTCGATATTCTTCATATTTAAGATACGGTACTAGTCACCGTTCTATCGAGAAGAAAACATCAATAATGTCAATGATTTCACCGTGCCCAAATCAAAAATACGTTTGATCCGATGCATTAGTTCAGAAGCTACAACCCAAAGCATACTAGAGCGCATTGTATGAATATTTACACTCATTGTTCTCAAAAACGAAAGAAGCGCTCCTAACGAATCCATTTTTCTGCCTTCATCCGTAGTAAAGGAAAACGGCCCAAAATACACCCCGGGGCAAAATGTCCGATACGATTTTTCATTGCATTCCCGTTTAAATCATAAATTTGACAAGCCACAGTGCTAGTTTAGTACTTAAACTATCATTTCAGCACAAACAATCCCAGAATTAAAAGTGGAATAGCTATGACAAACATAATCGGGCGTTTTTCAAGGGGGGGGGGGAGGGGGGCATTTGTCCCCTGTTCTACCCTACGAATAAAATCCAATGGCGATTCAATTAAAACTCGCATGACGAAATAGGAATTAAGAAGAAGTGTTAGATTTTTAACAATACAACAACCAACATGTATGGAAAGGTAAATAAATTTAGAAGTCATCTATAATCTATAGTATCTATAGCATATTTATAGTCTGGCGGATGGAATTTCGAAAGTGGAATCAATTAAATAATAGAGGGGTATAGTGAACTATAGTCGCTATATTCATAGTCTGGCGGATAGAATTTCGATCTATCAAAAATCGGAACCAATTCAATATATTGTAGACCAACAACTTAAAACGTACTATCAACTTTTATAAACAAAACGTTGATTATTCTTTTCTCGCCAATCGAACCAGCATCGTCGGATAGGGGAAACTTTCCCCAACTCAAAGATGGTGTTAGTTAGCGTAGACGAGCCTTGAGTCACGAGAAAAGGGTTTCCGAAGTTTTAGCTGATGTGCTCTTTTCTGTTGTTGGTCGTGATTTGCTCTATTGGTTCCGCTATTTGACAGCTCAATTGGTTCCCGAGATTCTATCCGCCAGACTATGAATATAGCGACAATAACAGTGAACAGGTGGGGCATAATAAGCACTCCAGTCATAAACCTCTATTTGTTCGAAACAAATTAATTGGTAGTAGGTTCAATATCACCATTACAATGATTAATGACCAATTATTTTTTTTTTTTCGAATCATTAGAAATCCAAGGCTAATAGCGAATTTGTTTATGTCAGTGCGAACCTCAACATGTGGTAGGTTTTAAAAACAAACGATCAAACTGACGTTTGTCAGAAAGCAAGCAGAGCCGATCTTGATACCAGATCCAGGTTGGAACTGAATAATAAACAAATTCGCTATAAGGCACAGGAAGTTCACTATGCCCCTCCAACTGCTATTTTTTTTAAAAAGACCATGGATATCGTAGTTGCTACTTCGTTTCTGATCAAAATAAGTGGAATTGCACAGCGAACGACATAGATGGCACTCGGGGTTAGCTTAACCATTTTCAATGTGCAAGTTCACTAATGGATCATTGAAGATGCTGAGGTTTTGACAGCACCGTACTGTGGCTACCACAGTATTTTACATTGGTTCGTCCGTATACAGTAGCGCCAAATGAAAGCTGTGGTGGGTTCAAAACTCAGCCATCTAAAATGATCCATTCAAGCTATTTATATATCAGCACCGGGGCGCCAGCTACGTCCACAGGTCTTTGGGGAGGGTAACCCGCATAAACGCGAACCATAAATTGACCTTACCTAAAATGGTTAAAAATTGTTTATAATCCCTGCTAAACTTTAAGTGAAATGGTTATGGAACTTTACATGAACGTTTAATGATAAAGTTTCAACCTTATGTATTATGGTTTTTTGGAACTGGACCTTACAAATAATGGGTTGTTAAGAACCATTACCATTCTAAATTCTTGTTTTCTCCATACATTTTCAGAAAGAGAACTATATAAGAACGTTTTTACTTATGATTTGAGAACATTAATGGCAATGGTTATGGTAGTCAGTAAGGTCCATTAATGGTTTTGTATTATCGCTCAACTTTACGTGGAATATATCGTGAATTGGTAATCAGTAAATTACAGGCAACCAATTCGCGATATATTCCACATAAAGTTGATCGATGTTACAAAACCATTCGTGGACCTTAATGACTACCATAACCATTACCATTAAAGTTCTCAAACCATAAGTTAAATGGTTCTAATATAGTTCTCTTTCCGATGCCTGTACCATTTTTGCATTGGTATAATTGTGTGGCAAGTCCAATCATACTTCTATGCCCAGGGAAGTCGAGAAATTTTCCAACCCGAAAAATTCCTAGACCGGACCGGGAATCGAACCCAGCCACCTCTAGCATGGTCTTGCTTTGTAGCTGCGCCTTTACCGACTGAGCTAAGGGAGGAAAGGTACGTTCCTGGGATTGTATTCCCGACCTTCTACTCAGTAAGCAGGAACGGTGACCACCATGCTACCAACAATCAATACGAAACTAACGATTTTAAATTGGCTTACTACTTGACTAGCCTATTGGTCCCAAGCAAATCGATTAACGTACCCCATTCTAGTCAAAATTCTAGTACTACACAATGTTTGTTTTGATTCGCTATGAAAGTTTGACAGATAAAATGAGGGGTTATTGGATTTTCCTATGTTTCGAGGGGTGAATCGATTAGCTTGGGACCGAAGATAGTACCAGAGCTGAGCCAAAAAGTTGAGCACGTTTCTTCGGGACCTACTAGTCTTAGAGTTACCTCTATGATGCTACCGAGCCTTGTTAAAATGCTAAAATGAACTCGAGTTTTGTCTCTTTCATACAACGTGTTCAACACATCATTTCTATAACGCCTAGCTAAACTATCAGCACGAAACGAAAATAAAAAGGAAAAGCACGTTTAGAACGAAAGACTGGTTGTGGATTTTCTCGTCGTTGCTTTGTTCATCGCTTTCAATGAAAGTAACGTTGAGTATCGAGATGAAACGAAATCTCCTTATGGCTTTCAGTCCCTTTCACCAACACTCTTTCAATTTGTTTAATATGCGTTACGTCTCGTTTTCGTTACTTTTTTTAGATACATATGTGGATGGAAGATACATTAAACATATTACGTGTAATCTACAATTATATACGTCATGAAACCTCTGTTGAAGTGTTTTATGAAAGACGAAACTATCAAAGTGCCGGCGCCGGTGGTGTAGTGGTAAGCGTGACTGCTTTCTAACACCCCGATGGGTCTGGGTTCAATCCCAGCCGAGGTCGGTGGGATTTTTCTGAGGCATAAAAATCTCTGGTCACGTCTTCCTTCGGAAGGGAAGTAAAGCCGTTGGTCCCGGCCCATGTGTGTTTGAATGGGTGCGATATCCTACGCAGGTGTGGAAGCTGCCTTCCTGCACATTCGATTGCCGTCAATGGATGGCAATCGATGTCCGTCGGTGATTGGCACTAGATTGCGGAACAGAGACCGACGTTAAATAAAAGGAAAAAAAAAACTATTAAAGTCAAGCGTTGTTTCACTCGTTCGCTTCACCGGAGCTTGAAAGGAAGACCAATGATGCGACGGGAGAAAGAGAGGCATGCGTTTGAAAATTTGTTTGTAGACACCGGCTGAAGTTGTAGAATTCTGCGAAGCTGTGCGACTTCAACAGAAAAAGAAGGCTAGTAGTCTCTTCGTCGCATCGATTTTGTCTATTGAAGCTGATATTGTGACTTTCTGTTGCGTTGCGTTGTGTGTGTAACGGAGTAATTCGTAGATTTTGAGAGTGAATAGTTCTCCAATCAATGTTCAGAACAGGAGAAGCATGTTAATTACCATTGCCAGCCACGCCCATTATCTCCGTTACGGGGAAAGGAAGGATATTGTTGATGTAACATCTACTTAACGGAAGGCCAGCGACTCACCGACGCCCCCATAGATGCTACGGAGTTGGATTTTTTGGTAGGAGATGGGTCAGGATTCGCTTAAGCAGTAATTGTTATGTTCTCGAGGAGCTTGGGAGTTAAGCCACGATCTTCTACTCAGTAAGCAAAAGCGGTAGCCGCCAAGCTAGTCGAGCTCCTAAATTTAAATTCCAATCCTGTTTAAAATAAAATTAAATAAACAAAAAGGAGCCGTCTCACCCGAATGATCCAATTTACTCCAGCCATGTGTGATGATAACAGTGATGTACTGCACTTTGGGGGCCACTAGGCCAGTTCTTAGGACTACTCCAACGACGGTCGATGATCGTGGAGATTAATTCGCACTCGCCGAAACAAAACTATTAAAAACTGAAATTAAAAACTATCACTCGCGATGTCTCCAATTTCTGTTCCGGGAGCACAAGCGAAGAAAAAAAACAAACAAACAACGCAGATAACTAAATCTCTTCAGATGCTTGCAAACATGATGAATCATGTTTTCTTTCTCGATTCTAAAACTTCCCAGAAAGCGAGAAAACCACCAATCACACACGTTTAACGTGCCAGCGCTAATCAGGCAAAAGCAGCCGAAAGTTACGAAAGCGAACGCACGCATTAAAACAGAGAGCAAAATTAAAACACAACCGTATCCGAAGGGGTTCGAAACTGAACTCGATATTGTGACTCTCTGTTGTCCATAAATTAACAGCATCATTGGATAGGGAAAACTTTCCCTATGGTGTTGCTGTGCATAGGCTAGCCTTGAGTCACAAAAAAAAAGGTTTCCGGAGCTGTATTTACAAAAACTGATGTGCTCTTTTGTGTTGTTGGTCGTGATATGCTCGACTCGTTCAGCTATTTGACAGCTCAATTGGTTCCCGAGATTCTATCCACCAAACTTTGAATATATCGACTATAATCTATAGTAGAATCAGTTCAATTTTTCAGTACCGTTCGAAAAAGAGAGTTAAAGAACGGATTATGCTCAGTAGAACCAACAATCAATACGAAACTAACGATTTTAAATTGGCTCACTACTTGACTAGCCTATTGGTCCCAAGCAAACGATTAACGTACCCCATTCTAGTCGAAATTCTAGTACTATGCAATGATTGTTTTGATTCGCTATGAAAGTTTGACAGATAAAATGAGGGGTTATTGGTTTTTCTTATGTTTCGAGGGGTGAATCGATTAGCTTGGGACCGAAGAGAGTACCAGAGCTGAGCCAAAAAGTGGAGCACGTTATTTCGGGACCTTCTGGTCTTAGAGTTACCTCTATGGTAGAACGGATATTTAATCAAAAATTCCATATACAGGCGACTATTGCCAACAAACCATTTGAGCTGATTAAAGGCTGAATAAGCAATTTTTTAGCTGAAAAAGCCCAAGCTCATATTCTGCGTATTTATTATTTACCCAGACAACCAGAATGCACTTATATTCAAAGTTGTTTTGGTGATATATAAACATATATACAAACAAATAAGAGATGAACTAGCCTCAGGCTAAAAATCTCTAAAATAAAGAAAAAAAAAAAAAATATACAAACAAACAATTCGTATAGAATGCAAATAAATGGCTTATACGTACAAAAGTGGTGGCCATATACGTGCATATTTTAATTTAATTTTAAACGAGTTGATTTAACATCATATACAATTTAATCTGTTATAACAAATACATTTTGAAAAGTCTTACGATGTAATCCGATTTAATTTGTGATACAGTATGACGGAAAAATGAGTCATCGCATATGGGTCGGAAATTTGCATTCTATACGATTCAACTTAAACATAATGCGAAGTATGCCATTCTTAAATACAATATTGACTTAAACTGTAGCAATTTACGATACTGTCTGTACATTGTAATACGACTTCTGGTTTTCTGGGTATTGCTTAATCATTCATCTGACAAAACAGTCCTAATGAATATCATTAATAATGTTCAATCTTCTTACTCAATTTTCAACGGATGCAAACAAACGAACCATTGCAGATATATAGGCTGGTTATAACTAGAGAGGGTCTAGTATAAGAGAGGAGCGGATTCAAAACAAACTGCCAGTGCAATCAAGATAGGCGGTGCTCGTTTGGCTCTGGCTTTGACAGTTCGTTTGGCTCAAAACCAGCCAGTTCCTCTTTTATACTATACCCTCTCTAGTTATAACCATACAGAGTGAGAGCAACAATCAATATTCGAAACTAACGATTTTAAATTGGTTCACTACTTGACTAGCCTATTGGTCCCAAGCAAACGATTAACGTACCCTATTCTAGTATAAATTCCAGCACTACACTATGTTTGTTTTGATTCGCTATGAAAGTTTGACAGATAAAATGAGGGGTTCGTGGATTTTCCTATGTTTTGACGGGTGCATCGATTAGCTTGGGACCGAACATAGTACCAGAGCTGAGCCAAAATGTTGCGCTCGTTTCTTCAGGACCTTCTGGTCTTAGAGTTACCTCTATGGTGAGAGTACGATGAAATCCCGACTGCATCAGGGGCCGCTGTCGTAACATCCTACCTGAAGCACGCAAGTAAAGGCACTCGCACATTAGATCCGGATCGGACGCGTTGCGGCTAAGTGACAGCTAAATCTATTGTCTACCTGTCAAATTTATATCAACGCAACACAAACAGCTAAAAAGCTATGGGAGTATGAGTTATCAGGTGTTGCCCATTCAAGATGTAAATATAAACAAAGTTATCAATGGGAAAGAGCTGTCAGTTCAACTGTGAACTGTCAAAAGTTCTCGGTAAACAATAAAATCAGCTGACCGCAACTGTCTCATGGAATGCCTTTTCGATCTCATCGTTGAGTCATTTAACGACAAACGTAGCTTGTTGTAACTTTCGTCTTCGATCAGCTGTTTCAAGATCAAGCAGACGGCATTTATCGGGATACGCTACAGTAGATTCCTGAGGACAAGCCGTATGAACCTTTTTTGGACTCGCTCGATTCTTACGTTCCATGTAACGTCGTTTGGAACCCATATGACTTAAGTGTTTTCTAGAATCGGTCACACGAGGGAACAATATAGAGCTTTTAGGCAGTGCGGATCCTTACTATGGAATAGTAATGAGTTATTAGTTTTCGAGTTAAATTGAACATACTTGCTCTTCTCACAAGAAGCCTCATTCAAGTGTGATGTTCCGCATCATTCGAAGCGTTCTGAGACCTTGCCAAAGACACACCCTCTCATCAATCATAATAGTTTTCATGAGAATCCTATTTCAATTGAGATGTTTCGTATCATTTGAAGAGTTCTGGGACCTCCCTAAAGACGCCCCGTCTCATCAATCAAAATAGATCTTGTTAGTGAGAAAAACAAGCGATGATACTGATATTTGACCATTAATCGGAAGCCTGGCCCGAACCTTTTCTTGTTTCAAATCTCAAAATCGAGGTATATAACTCGGTGAACATAATCAACTAGAAGAGCTTAGGGCCAGAGTTCGATGTGATAGATCTTACATCCCGTAACGTACCACGAAAAGGTGATCTACCCACGTTACGGGGCATGCATTACCCATAATCGTATAATCATATGAATAGGAAATCTAGCACAGATGGGACTGATATGCGATTATGGGCAGAACATAAAAATGTGACACAGGGGGGTGACAATTCCGCATGTCATAATTAATGTAGGGCCCCTTTGAGGATAACAGAGTAAGTATAAGACTTCCGTCGATAGACCCAAGCTACGAAGGCGTTCAATTTAGTATAATTAATACAAATGCTTAATAAAAAAAATGGGAACGAAAAATGAATTCCACAATCGATCCCTTTGCGGACGTCAAGCTGTATTTAACGAAGAAAATTTCTAGACATTTCATGAACGGATCCGTAAATCCGTAGAAATGGGTCAAAGCCACAAATCAACGGAATTGTCCGTGCATAGTTTCTTGCAATACGTAAACGTTTTGGCCCATTTCCTTGAGTGGGCGGGACCTCCTCATGGATACGGTGGTAGTTTGTTTTCTATGAGAAGTACGTACACTTCGGGTTAAGTACTGTGCGCCTCCATGGATTAATTTAGATATAGGTTTACCAGCGCTATGTTTGCACTTATCCTAGACGTACAATCTTCTTTGTTATTGTATTTTCCAAAATACAAAATTGTAATCATTCATTCAGTTCACCTCCCTTTCACAACAGACATGTAAAATATCACAATGCGTAGCCTAGTACCAATAAATACCCACCCTTTCATAAGTTGCTTCAGTTTGATACCCCTAACTAAAACGAATCTAGCGGAAAACAATGCCCACAGAGAGGTTGGCTGGTTGTCATTATTAAAGAGATTTTCAGCCGTAGGCTGGTTCATCTCTGCCCACAGAGAGGAGCAAAAACAAAATCTAGCTAGAACGAAAAATATCTGCGAAAGCCACAGCTAAAACTACTTATGAACTATTATATTTCGAAAAAAATAAATACAAAGTAAGCAAACATATTACCCAGGTAAACGGCATATAATGAGATAGCGGAACGTGATGTATCGTGTTGAATAAAAGGATAAAAATGAAATGTGAATATCTTTACTTATAGGCAAATCAACTGAGCTATATTCTATTGTAAAAAGAAATACTGCTTCAAATAAAAGTCTAACAGACCAGTAAAATAAACCGAGAAGGATTCTTCTTTAACCTTTCTGAAAGAAAAACAATCGTCCGTGTCAGTTCTAGAGTTTTTATTTCTTATTCAACGAAACTGCTTTTACAGGATGTGGATAAATCATGTACATGAAATCGAATTCACATTTTTCTTCTTCTTCAATTGATTTCGCCAATTCATTGGCGCTTACGATGATTATTAGTAAATAACTTAATCCTAGAAGTTAGTCATATTGTTGTTCGAATGGGTCTCTGCTTCCAGAACCATAGCGCATTTCCCACTGTACAATTTACGCCGAGATCGAATACTGTCACCTTACTCCTTCCGGTGCTTTCGGTCCTTCTTTTTCTTTTTGCTAGACTTGGATTTCTTGCTCTTTTTCTTCTTCTTACCAGCAGAATCATCCGACTCGGTCGATCCAGATCGTTTGGCACGTTTGCGTTCCTTCTTATGCTTTCGCTTCTTGCGCTTCTTGCTGGTCTCATCGTCCGAACCGCTGCTCGAGTCCGACGAAGATGAATCGGAACCCGAACTGGTGGAGTCGCTCGAACTGGCCGCATCCCGTGAGCTTTTGGCCACCTTTTCGGATTTCGCTTTCTTCGCTGGAACTTCCACAGGTTTTTCCGGCAATTCTTCTGGTAGTCGCTTACGCGAATCTTCCCTTCGGCTTGCCCCTTCATCACGACGTTCCTTATCGGATGGAGCTACATCACGATGACGATGACGATCTGGTTCGTTTTCTGTTCGTTTGCGATCCGAGTGAGTTTTCCTGTCTTCTTTATGACTGTGACTGCTTGTTTTCTCCGGACGGCTTTCGGTTTTCCTGTGCCGCTCGTCGTCCTCTTTGTGTTCCCTTCGTCGCTCCTTATCGCGTCCTCGTTCCCGGTCCCGCTCGCGCTCGCGTTCCCGCTCACGATCGCGTTCACGTTCACGCTCTCGGTCTCGTCTGGCGGGTGAAGTAGTTCTTTCACGCCGCTTTTCTCGACTTTTTTCACTACTTCGTCTCACCACTTTCTCACAGGGCTTCTCTGTTGTATCTTTAGCTACTTGATCTTTGCTTCGCCTCTCGTTTCTATCGCTTCTATCGTTTCTATCCTTCCGTTCATGCTCCCTTCGCTTTTCAGTGGTAGGCTCTACTACTGCTACTACCACTCGCCTACCGGTATCCTGCCTCCTGCTGCTGATACGGATCTCCTCTCGATGGCGTTCCTCCCTCTCGCTTCGGGGCTTCCTGCTGCCACTTCCGTCACGTTCCGGAGATCGGCTGCGGGTTCGTTTCCGCGACTGTTCGACCTTAGTCAGGGTGGTAGTCGAGGACGATGATGCCTTCACTTTCCGGACCGGTGGGGGCGTACGGGAACGCGAATACGTACTCGAACTGCTGCCACGAATTTCGGTAATCTTACTTCCGAGGCGTTCCTTGATGGAAGCTCGAATCGGCGAAGCGCGACCCTCCAGTTTGCCCACCTCCGGCTTAATTTCAACCGAGCGCTCCGCGTTGTCATCGTTCGTAGGGACCGTGACCTGTTGAGGGATAGCAAATGTTTTAGTTTATAAATGCATGAACTAAAGGAATGAGAGAGAAAGAATTATTCAGGGTGGCTGCCCGTTAGTCTTTTTAAGTTCCCGGGTTTTTCCCGGTTTTCCCGGAATAAAATTGTGTGCACAGGTGCTATTTAAAATCCTGTAAGTTTTGAAAATTTTAAGTACAACTATTATAGGTGAATTCCTAGATAGTTCTGAAGAGACAGCACAGCAAAAATAAATCTTTGCAGAATTTCGAACTAGTTTGCCGATAGTTTCAAGGGAATTTTCAGGAGGATTCCAAAGAGGAGAATTTACAGGTAATTTTAAACATATTTACAAAGACTTCTGAGTAGCATTCTAGGGAGATTCTGAAGCAAGTTTCCAGGGAACTTCGAGATGAATGCTATGGGAATGGAATTCTCAGAACAGTTTTTATGATAGTTTTAAGAGAATTCCACAAGATGCTCTCTCAGTGGCATTTTGAGAAGAATTTAAAATTTAGAATTCCAAGGACAGAAAAAACCCGAGAATTCCTAGATAATTTTGATAAGAATTCTAAGAAAATTCTGTGGGAAACTTTAAGGGAATTCTGAGGGAGATTTGAAGGTTTCTAAATGGCATACCAGGGGATTTCTTAGGACAAATTTAGAAGAAAAAAATGGAGCGAAATTTATGCAAAATACGAAGATAAATTTAGAATGATTTGTACATCGAAATAAGCAATATTAGTAGAGAAATCGTCGTTTTTTCGAAAATCTCCACAGTTCTGGACACTGTTAAAAGTTATGTTCAGTTTTTCAACATGTTCCATCAATTTTTTAAATCTATAAAAAAATAATCAAGTTTTCATTGATATATTACTGTTGTAATAAACTGTCAAAACGCTACAGTTCTATTTTGTACCAACCATGTCGACCAATTTTTTTGCAACGTGTAGGATAGCGACGGCTTCACTTGCCATTCACTACGCCATGGATGCCGTTCTACTGGGCTTCTTCGGGCAAGCAGAAGAAACCCAGAGCAAATGTCGCAGCATCATCGCAAGCATGACCATTCTACTGGTTGCCGCTCTCATACTTTCCACAGCCAGCCTAATCCGAAAACTGCAAACAAACCCGTGTGTACGATTTATTCTCAATACAATCGCATCGCCATAATATCTCTAAATTACAGGACCGTAGTTCACCTGCATGTGACCATAGAAAACCCAACCGATGTGGACATGAATAGTATAAGCACTGCCTTGCTGGCTGAAGAATAGCGTCACCCAGAAGCCCGGATTTTTTTTTGTATATCGCTGTATTTTGTATGATTTAAAACGTTTCCGAAATAAAACCTCATAGCTCACCTGGAATCGCTTGAGTTCGTCTTGCTGCTTTTCAACCTTAATCTCCAGCGTCGGCTTTTCCTCATCCAGCATTACCTCATTCGAGTACAGCTTCTGTCGATCAACGCTGATCTTCTTAATCTCGATCGGTCGGATGGCGGCAATCGCACGGGTAAAGATGGCATTCTCTGCGCGCTTTAGCACCTCGTTCGTCACTTTAGCGGACGATTCCTCATGTTTAACGATGACACCGTGCTCTTCCAACGACGGCTTACATTCCGTGCTTGTGATTACCGGAGCGTCTTCCTCCAGTTCCCATTTAGAAAGTTCTGGAATGCCGATAAACTTCGGTGGAGACATGTGCTCACCTTCTTCCAAATCTGCCTCGAAGTCCAGATTGGCATGGAGATCTAAAATTGAGTCCGATCGTTTTATATCCTCCGGTAGATGTTCTTCGGCTGCCACACCGGTGCTGTTCACCAAATCAATTTCCTCGTCTCCCAAGTGGCCCTCTAGGACGGATTTTTCTAGTTGATCTTCCTCATACTTCTCCGGAATATCCGAGTAAAGATCACTGTGATCGTGACTTGTTACAATCGGCTGACAGAGCTGTTCATTCTGCTGATCATGGCTACTGGAAGGCTCTTCGCGATAGGAATTCTCCTCCCCTTCGGAAGTGGTCTTACTGAGATTATGAGAGCGATCCGGTACGACAAGCGTTTCATCAAAATCGTGACCGACATATTCCTGAGTTGTATCAACTTCCGGCTGCCGACTTTCATGCAATGATACTTTCTCATCCTCAGAGTTGATACCTTGTGGAGCATGCTTCGGAGTTGCCGGTTGCTGGGAGCTGTCGGCTTCCTCCTTCTCAACCGTTTTTCGTTCCTTCTTCCTTTCTTTCGATCGGCTTTCTTTATCTTTTTCTTTTCGCTCCTTCTTGTGTTTTTTCTTCTCAGCTTCTTTCTCTTTTTTTCGTTTTTTCTTCTCCTTATCTTTTTTCTTATCTTTCTTATCCTCTTCACTTGAATCTCTTTGTTTCCGTTTGACTTCCTTCTCGCGCTCCTTCTCTTTTTCCTTTTCTCTTTCACGTTCTCGTTCCCGTTCACGTTCACGTTCACGTTCACGTTCACGCTCACGCTCACGTTCACGTTCACGTTCACGCTCACGCTCACGCTCACGTTCTCGTTCCTTCTCGGCCAATCGCTTCGTTTCATTACGTTTCTTCTCTCTTTCTTTCTCCTTCTCGTGATCGCTACGCTTCGAAGATTTCTCTTTCTCATGGCGCTCAGGAGTTTTCGCACGTCTCTCCTCTCTGCGATGATGTTCTTCGTTCTCTTCGCGACTCTTCTTTTTGATTTCCTTATCTTTGGAATGCGATCGAGTCATGTGTTCGTGGCGATCATCACGAATGACGGGTGTGTGAGCACGTTCATGCTCACGACTCTTCGGTGTGTTATGATACTCGTAGGAACTTTCCTCCGAGGGTTTGACCGGAGTAGCAGTAACTGGAGCTCGATATTCCGCTTCCTGTTTACCGGACCAATTGTCTTGTTCTTCGAACCCAGGTGGAGGAGGTTCTGAGCTAACTGGGGGAGCAGATTGCTGAACCGTGACCTGTTGCGGTTGCTGTTCGTAGTATCCCATGGAATCGGCTTTGACAGGATGTCCCATGTATGGCCGCGGGGCTTCACGAGGCGGATACCTAATGGAAATTGTGAAAAAATAGACAAGAAAAAAAAAAAAACCGAACATTAGATGGAAATTGAGTAGTGGTAAAATGAAAAAGGGTGGAAAATAAGAAAGGTGTGAGGTGAACTTAAATCCAGTAGTGTTTCAAATCTTGCGCAGGACTCGTCACAACCTAACAGCTGAACGTTTTTGTAGTTGTATTAGAGCTAATATGCATCGTTATTACCTTGATTCATTGGTAAATGTCCTTCAAATTCTATTCTGGCAGGAAAAGTAGGAACAGGTACTACTTGTGCTGGAAATCAACGCAACAGGTGGGGGGATGATTTTTGAATAATTCGAACCGTTTGCAATGTTGTTACTCATTCCGTAAAGAAAAACCAAAGCTACTCATACCAGCTATGATGCGCACGTTTCAGTAAACACTCTTCTACACCAAATGGAGAGGGCCCTGAGAAATGACATCAAAATTCCGACAAATATCCAAAAATACGCCTTCGGGGAGAAGATTTAGATAGACAGTGTGGGTCCGATTTTGACAACAGGATTTTCACAACTTATTTAATTTGAATGTGATCTGCACTTAGAAAACTCAACCCCATTTAAAAACCTATGACGTTTTCAGATAATCGATTTTGCAAATAATGAAATTTGTGGATCGAAACCTTACTGTACGAATTTGGCACCAATGAGGAAAATCACTAATTATACCGATATTGTTGTATTGATTGTATTTCAACAGAATATAAAAGAACAGCTCATGATAAAAAGAAAGGAAAATAATCAATTACTTAGTGTTAACCTTTCACATGAGCTGTTATTTTTACCTTGTTTATGTCAAATGACCTTTATGCCAAACGGGGTAGAACGCTAGCTACACGCCAAAGTGAGTGAATCCGTAAAATGAGAAAGATAAATAATCATATGAGTAAGACATTCAAGGCCAAGCCCTGGTCCTGTCGTATTTGCGCATGTTTTACATTTCAAAATGATGAGTTGATAATGTATAGGGGAAATGAACTTGAAAACAACATCAAGTCAGTTTGTCCCATCAAGAAAAAGTAATCGCATATCAGTCCCATCCTTATATTCAATCGTCCAGAAGTTAAGTTACAGTTCTTGGGCCTATTCTGCGTGCTGTGTGAGTTGAGGTGACACTTCGTAGCTTCGGTTTTCTCAATGCCTACTTCTTCCATATGGGACTTACATGGGATTATAGGCAGTAATATCAACAATCAATACGAAACTAACGATTTTAAATTGGCTCACTACTTGACTAGCCTACTGGTCCCAAGCAAATCGATTAACGTATCCAATTCTAGTCAAAATTCTAGTACTACACTATGGTTGTTTTGATTCGCTATGAAGGTTTGACAGATAAAATGAGCGGTTCGTGGATTTTCCTATGTTTCGAGGGGTGAATCGATTAGCTTGGGACCGAAGATAGTACCAGAGCTGAGCCAAAAAGTAGAGCTCGTTTCTTTGGGACCTACTAGTCTTAAAGTTACCTCTATGGTAATATCATAGAAGTACCAGAAGGTCCCGAAGAAACGTGCTCAACTTTTTGGCTCAGCTCTGGTACTATCTTCGGTCCCAAGCTAATCGATTCACCCCTCGAAACATAGGAAAATCCACGATCCGCTCATTACTGAGGTTCTATGTTTTGAGATACTATGTTTTCAAGAACAAGTTTTTCAAAGAGTTACGTCTGTTTGTCTGTGGTATTATGGTGTCCATTACCTGGGAAACCGGGAAACCTCATTTTATAATGGAAACATTTTATTTTTTTCGTTATTTTTTTCACTCATTGAAGTTACTAGATCCGGAACAGATCTATCTTCGGTTTCAAATAAATTTGAAAATTCAAAGGCTTGCATTTTTTTCAGGGCTGGAACATGGAGTTTTGAAACGTGGATTTTCACAAATAAAATACTTGAACATTTTCAAGAATCTGAAACGAAGATAAATTACCAAGATCATAGATTTGAAAACAAAAATCAACCAATCAATACAATGGAATTTGATTCGAATATCTAAAAAAAACTCATTCCAACGGAGTTCTGGGAAGAACATGAGAAAAATATCAAGTGAAATCTGCTTTCAAGCTTGTTCCATAGAGGTAACTCTAAGACCAGAAAGTCCCGAAGAAACGTGCTCAACTTTTTGGCTCAGCTCTGGTACTATCATCGGTCCCAAGCTAATCGATGCACCCCTCGAAACATAGGAAAATCCACGAACCCCTCATTTTATCTGTTAAACTTTCATAGCGAATCAAAACAACCATAGTGTAGTACTAGAATTTCGACTAGAATGGGGTACGCTTATAGATGTACTTGGAACCAATGGGCTAGTCAAGTAGTGAGTCAATTTAAAACCGTTAGTTTATACCGGTTGGTTCTTCTGAGAAGAATTCCATGTAAATTATGAATAGGGTTCAAATGAAGCTTTAACGAAACTTCATACGAACTACAGAAGTTAATTCATAAGAATTTATTAGAAAACTTGAATGAAAATTCTGATAATTATTTCACCATGATTCGGAGGAGAAATTCAAGGCAATTCAAAGGAGAAATCCATAGGATTTTTGAGGATAATTTCAAGAAGTTTCTAGGAGAAAAATAATCCAGGGCAAAATTCCATGGACATTTTTGGAGAATAGTTTGAAGTAATGATAAAAAAAAGATTACAATTAAATCTGAGAATAATTTCAGGAGAACTTAGAACTCCAGGTGAATTCAACGAAAATTCTGGAAATAATTCCCATGGATTTCTTAGGAGTATTCCAATATAATGGAAGGGAAAATGTTAAGGTAATTCCATGGAAAATCCCAAGGGTATTGGATTCTGAATTCCAGCGACGCCGGTGGTGTATTGGTAAGCGTGATTGCCTCTCACCCCAAAGGACCTAGGTTAGATCCCAGTCGGCGCCGTTGGGAATTTTCTGAGACATAAACATCTATAGATAGGGTCCAGGTGTAGGAGCTATCTGCCTGGCGTCGGTAGCATTGGCACTCAGTACAGAAAACAAATCAAGGAAAAAAACATCCGAATTCCGATGATGGTTTAGAATTACGAGGAATTCTGAGAAGTTGTCCAAGGATATTCCGGTGATATTTTATAGAAGTTCAAAAGAGAGTTCCAAGGAATATATCGGGAGCATTTTAAAGAGTTAATGGGAAGTTTGAGCAGAACTAAAAAAGAATTCCGATGATAATTCCGCGGGAATTTCAACAGAATCTTAAGTGAATGCTGAGGAGAACTCAAAGTGATTTTTTTCCAGGAGGGTTTTTCCGGGGAATTGATGGTTATACACAAAAAAATATCAATAATATAAAGAGCATTGCAGAGTGAATTCAGAGAGTTTTCTGCAGAAGATCCTCAATATGGAGTAAATTATAAGGGCATTCAAAGCTACAAGAATCTAGATTAAAGATTTGGGAAAAAATTGAAATTAGTAGGCCCAAAATAAGATCTAAACGGCGCCGGTGGTGTAGTGGTAAGCGTGATTACCTCTCACCCCAGCAGGCCTGGGTTCAATCCCAGTCGGCACCGCCGGGATGTTCTGAGGCATAACATCTCTGATCACGCCTTCCTTCGGATGGGAAGTAAAGCCGTTGGTCCCCGGTTCATGAGTTGATGGGTCGATAGGTAGGGTCCAGGTGTGGGAGCTGCCTTTCTGGCACGTCGGTAGCACTGGTGCTCAGCACGGAAAACAAGATCGACGAAAAAAACAAACCAAAGGAAAAAAAAATGAGATCTAAGCCCTATCTGTACTCCAACGGTGTTTCTCCCTACCTTCACTTACTCACGTAAAACTGCAAACAAATCAACACTCTTGTCAACGCCAATTAACACATGGATATGGGGATCGTGGTGATTACAAAGTGACCAACAATCAATACGAAACTATCGATTATAAATTGGCTCACTACTTGACTAGCCTATTGGTCCCAAGCAAATCGATTAACGTACACCATTCCAGTCGAAACTCTAGTACTACACAATGTTTGTTTTGATTCGCTATGAAAGTTTGACAGATAAAATGAGGGGTTCGTGGATTTTCCTATGTTTCGAGGGGTGCATCGATTAGCTTGGACCGAAGATAGTACCAGAGCTGAGCCAAAAAGTTGAGCACGTTTCTTCGGGACCTTCTGGTCTTAGAGTTACCTCTATGGTACGACTGTCGAGCTGCGTTTGTCTCAGAACGAGCGGTTGTATAAGAACTGGTATCATGTCACATTATGGCCGGGAATCGTACTTACTTCGACTCAGAAGCACGCTCCGCTCGAATAAAGGTCGCCGCAGCACGAAGTTGACTATCTACAATGGACTATGCTCGTGGAGGACCAATGCGCCTTTAGTGTTTTTTGACAAAACGTGTTGCCTACCATCACTACCATCTGCGGTGCAATGCAGATGCAGGAGGCGCATAAACCGCGAATTGCACCGACTGATGGGAAAACCACCCATCGTCCATACCTTAAAAATCGGGCGATGGGCTGGGTACGTCTTAAGAATGTCGGATAACCCAGTGAAAGTAGGAACAAGGCGAAGAGGCGCAAAGCGGGCAAATTGGACCAGATGGAAAGTGGAGGCTCTACAGACAGCGGGGCTGGCGACATACAAATATGGATTGAGTGAAATGGAGACAACTTATGTGTACAGCAAAGGATACCCAGCTTACTTTTTGCCTGAATGGTATGTGTATCAGCTGTGTCCCCTAAAACTTAAAGTGGCAATTTTACCAACATGATATAGGAATCGCAAACCCGGTATGGTAGCATAATACAACCCCACTGTTACTCTGAAAATCGAAGAAATAACGAACAATATGTTTGGCTTCCGAAAAGACCTTCTGGCTCGTGAATTTCAAAATATTTATGGCAGCTAGTCTGGAAATTCTAAAGAACGAGAATTCAAATCGGTAGACATCTGAAACCTCAAATAGCCTACTTAGTTTAAGGCACTGCATAATGAAGCCGTTAGGTTCGATTCGAAGTCTGGTCAAAGCTCTAGTTATAAACAGACTGTGCACAAACCATGTGAAGTTTGGGAAAAACAAACTTCATAGCTATCATCGAAAATCTAAAATGTGAAACTTGCTCCCAGATCGACCACGTGTTGCTGGTTGAAAATGAAGACAACCTTTACAGATAGACCAACTACCTGCATGAATTTGAATTTTGACATAACAACATTCTTTTGATCAAGGTAACCTCTGAGTATCGAAATCAACATTTCTCGATTAATTTTTCGAAGGGACGTGTCAACTTTTGTAAACAATGCATTTGATTGTCGATTTGACGTAACTGGTAGCTCGCCCACGCATACTAACACCACTACCACAATTCCCTTATCTGTGGGTAGTGATGGAATGCGTGGCCGAGCTACCAGTTACGTCAAATCGACGATCAAATGCATTGTTTTCAAAAGCAGATACGTCCCTTCGAAAAAGTAATCGATATTTGTTTTTCTTTATTCGTGGCTGTATGTTCATTATCGTCTGTGTTGTTGTCAATATTAATATTCGTCATCATCTTGGTGGGGATGATTTTGAGGATCAATTGCAAAATGATTATTTTCATTTTACACAAATATAGCGCTGTCAAACGTGTTGTGTTAAACACAGATCGATGAAAAATTATTGCCTCATGCTGAATTGATGATTTAGAGGTTTTAGACTCTGGGTTCGACAAGATTCGAAATAATAATTTTATCCTAATTAAATTGATTATTTTGCTTTTGAGGATCGCTTATGATTTTGGCCATTTTGGGTTGGATAATCAAGCACTAGTGAATAACAACAAACGCGTATTCGATGATGTATAATGAACTCATTGGTTCATTTAGCTTGAACATGACAGCGAAGATTTTCAAAACAAATACAATTCATCTACACTGGGTTGAAGCGCTACTCCTTACGTGTGATGGTAAATGATAAAAGCAGACACTGGTTGCTGGACGGCCGGTATTTCTCAGACGTCATATTGATGTATGAACTTTCAGTGGACCTGATATTGGCTCTGATTATTATATTGTTGTCAGGAAATGTTTAAGCGCGTTTATCGATCATTACTAATTTAAGGAACCGGATATCGATTCGTTTTAATATTCAACGCTTGTCACCAGAAAGTGTTGCTACTTAGTGATACCAGAAACTCGATGAGCAGATTAGAGGTGAGCCCAACAGCACGAGAAGTGATTGCTACTGATCAAAGAAGATTGTCAGAGGTTTCACTCACTCTCTCAAGTATCCTGAGCACCTCATCAAGTGGTGCAAAGGGTCAACGGGTTTCTGGGTTTCTGCACGTTTTTCTTTAACCTAGGCCCAGGTCAGATTTCTATCAGCTTCCTTGATTTCCTTGTTGAGGCTCTGCCGCCATTAGATGTTCTGCTGGATTCCATTTGCTTGCAATTTTCATTTACGCCCCTTCGAAGTGTGTGGCCGACCCACCTCCACATACGTTTATGGATTTCTATTGATAGCGGCTGCTGATGATATCGACGATGGAGATCAGCATTCGAGATTGTGAGACCACCAGGCATGAATATAGAAACTGGATATTGACTGGCCAATGCTTGTCTTATGGAGCCAGAAGAACTGTCAAAAAGTGCAGCCAAACGAAAATCGCCCATTCGGTTGTAACAGAGAGAAAGAGATAGCTTGATGCCATTGTTCACGCATAGACCGGTCTATATGCCTACAGTGTCCATAGGTGCGAATTATGTACAGTAGGTAACGGTTGATGACTTGCAGTCAGGCATGGAAAATCATTTGCATTCATTTCACACATTCATTTGCCTCTAATTTTTTTCATCAACAGCACTCCGCAAAACGATGTATAGGATGCTGCACGCTGACGTCACGAATGAACGCGATGAACCCGCATTCATCAGTTTGACATCCAGTGGTGGTTTGTTTACCTTTGCTTGTTAATCGATTCAAGTGGATTTGAGGTTTTAAATAAAAAATAATTAAAAACTATGATATCCGACCGATTATCCGACTTTATTCGTTTGAAAAATATTCCTTTCCAAAAAATCTAAAAAAAAACATTTAATATTTTTTTTAATTTTGTTTGTTTTCTACGTCCATGAAAACAAACCACTGCCAGATGTCAAAAAAGTGAGGTTAACCCGACGGTGCAGCTCCCTATAGAGCTTTTGTAGGTTTTGTTTTTAGCTACAACTTTTGTAGTATCTGTATCTCCTATGCATCACGAACTAGACCGGGCAGAACTTGTTACTGTTTTTCAGTGAATGTAAAATACATTCACTGAAAAACAGTAGTGGCTTCTGTTCGCTCTGGTTCGTCGTGCATAAGAGATACGAATTTGATTTATTAACAAAAGTTGTAGCTAATAACAAAACCTACAAAAGCTCTATACATCAATTTGCGGAATGCTGTTCAAGAAAAAAGTGAGGCAAATGAATGTAAATGAATGCAAATGATTTTCCATGCCTGATTGCAGCTTTTGACTGTTCTCCACAGATACGCACTGATGACTTGCAAAGGTTTTACAGATGAAAAAACCGTTGTCAGAAGCTTGATGTTGGGAGTACCTGGTTGAACAGAAAGCAATAAAAGGTAGCCGTTTTGATGTGTGTGTCATATCTCAAGTCTTTTTTTCCTCTGTTCGGGACCTAACACCACTGCGACCAGTAATTTGATATATTGTAGTACATCCCGTGTCCTTAGTGCATGCCGTATTACTTCATCACCATTGAGAAATGATGAAGTATTCGATTAATTTTACATTTATCATTCTTGCATTTATCGCAAGGATCCGACTCTAATTGAAAGGTCCCGCTATTTATACCCTTCAGAGTGTTAAAACACCCTCCAAAGGCGCGCCCCGTTGTCAGTCAAACTTTGATTCCTTAGCAACAAAATTAGGGAATGACACCGATAATGACCATGCATCAGAATCCTAGTCCTAATCACTTCAAACTAGGGAACAACGAATAGTAGATAAGGAATCACATAGATGAAGACTAAATAACTCATTTTTTCTTTGTTTCAAGATCATCCTCGGTGGACAAAGCCGAGTCTTGTCACTATCAACAAGGCATGAAAAGTACAAGGACTAAGATGTGTTCCTTGGATTACTGAAAAAACCTTCCCCTAGTTTGAAGTAGTCAGGACTAGGAATCGGTGGTAGATCTTACATCCCGTAACATACCACGAAAAGGTGATCTACCCACGTTACGGGGCAAATGTCTTAACTAACCTAATCATTTGCCAGGATGCTTTCTCGTACTGGCTGCGGATGTATTAGATTAGATTAGATTAGATTAGATTAGACAATAAACTCTGATCTTTCAAGTGAACTTTTTGGAGTAGGGGAACTGGGTGTAATAAGCACCAGCGGGGTAATATGACCATCGACCTTTTTTCAAGTACTTTTGAAGCAGCAACTTATATGAAAATGTCTCCAAATGATGTAGTTCTGAATAAAAAACCAATAAATTTTGTTTGAAAAGTCCATGAAAAATGGTGTTGATCATATTATTATGGGCTTCGTGGTCGTGCGGTTAGCGGCGTCACTCGTCGTTCAGGCGTATTGTGAGTGCCACGAAGTGAGGGTTCGATTCCCGCTCCAGCCGGTGGAACTTTTCGCAACCCGGAAATTTCCCTACTGGTCTACTGGGTGTTGTGTGTTGTCCATTGTCTAGTGTTAAGTATTCAGTCTGTACAACCCCTGGTTGAAGACGGTGTCAATTGTCTTTTTAACCCGCTGGCACGTTTTATATCATATCCCCCTATATAGTGTTACATTTTGGCAGTTAAAATGCCTTTTTCACCTCTTTTTCGAGGTTCTGTTAAGTGAACCCTACACGATTGCTTTTATTGACAATAATCGTATTGTCAATACATGCTATATTGACGTCAATATATCGAGATTGACAATATTTCTGAATTCACATCATCAATATTATTGTCAATAATTCCCCTTCGCGTCAATATATTGATGCGTGTGGGGTTTGCTTTAAAGAACATTGCTAGTTCAATGATCTACCATAAAATCAGGCTTGCCGAAGCTCCTCAAACTCACTGGAGGTTTTAAAATACTCTTGTCCTGCGAGTTTAGCCAGCCCTCACCTCGAGTGAGTGGCGGTAGGAATAGAGCTTTTTGACGTTTGATCGGCGCACACTAATGCACCATTTAAATTCAAGGAGTGCGAGCAAGAGGGAAACAGATTAGTGGGAAAACAAACCATCCATTCATCTATGTGTGCTAGATAGGGAAAGACGATTAAACGTCAAAAGGTCTATATGGAAGAAGTAAACAAAAACTCCTCGAGAGAGAGGGAGAGTGAACTTCAGCGATAGGATGATTTGACGTGAGGTGCGCTTTTCGAGACTCCGGATGACTTTTTTGTTCGACGCAAGAAGCTTCACCTAAAGTGAGAGTAAGAACGTGTGATAGAAAATATAAACATGAATGGCAGCAAACCTCATTCTCATTTTATCCCCCTTCGCTCACAAGCTCTGAAGCTCAGCGGAATGATTTGGCAGTAGGTATTCTACTCCTCAGAAAAATGCTACACTCGGCTCATTTCAAGCTCGCAAGTGAAACTCCATCAAGCCTGCATAAAATATATTGAAAAGTCATCTTGCCCCGGGGGTGCATCTTACCCTTCATAATTTTTTTTTTTTAATAAAACGCTTAAAGGTGGGTTACCAGTAAAAGTGGGTTATGCCAGTGAATTTTAATTTTGACATTCCCGGTTTTAACGGTTTAAATATCAAAAATCTAGGTTATTCATATTTCGCAAAAAATGAGTGAAACGTGATTTTGCAAATTGTTTCGATGCACGAGTTCATTAGCTACAACATAAATACTACACGGATAGAAATCTCCTTATACCTTTTGGCAAATTTCTATTGCTGATTATTCATAAAATGTATAAGTCAACTAATAAGCAGACGCCTTGCAAAAAGTTAATGAAGATGATGTGTCAAATGAAATGTATAAGCGGTCACACATACCTGTTATGCATTCTCATAGGACATATGTGGTTTGTCTTATGGAAAGTATAAGGCTGATGTTTTGGCAAAAATGTATAAGTGAATCGCATGAATAAAATAATTGATTTTTGTTTCGTGTACCCTATACATGTTATTATTAAAATACCAGTTCTTTATAAAATTGTTCAAGATGGAAATATTGTCTTTTAAAACTAGTGACTACAACAACGTTGCCTTTTCAGCGTTCAGCTGGTAGTATTTTACGAAAATATTTCGACATTCCAAATTCTTAGAAACATTCATTTGAACTAGCCAGGCTTGTATATTTTTAGGATAAAAATTAAATTGAGATCTTGTTGTATTAAAAAAGGCACTAGCTTAGAGAGAGATAATGAAAACTCGGCGGTGTTTCTGGAAAATGTTATTCATAGAAATTAAATTTCGGGGAATGTATTATTCCGGGAAATGGAATTCGGGATATGTGATACCACCGCCTACGAAACATGATGCGTATCAGCAGAGTACACTCAAACGATGCAGTATATAATTCACGATACATAATTAGTGCCCGGTGGCCTCACAGCTGGATCTCGAACGCCGAGCACTATCGTCGATGTCATCAGAATATAGCAACAGAAATTTTAGAACGGAAGTGAAGGGGCGGAAAATATATGTTCAAGCAAGCGCAGGATCGGAACCCAGCAGGACATTACAGTAGAGGCAGACCCAGGGGCTCACGGCGATGAAGCCTCAGGAAACAAATCAAGTAAATCGACAAAAATCTGATCTGGGTCAAGGCAAAGCAATCAGCCGCTCAGGCCAGGTCAGTCGGATGATATTTATATAGATGAAGTTCGATTCTGATTACACAACTTGATGGATGTATGTTATGTTTGACATTAACATAGGCAGTTGAAGATGCTAATTTCAAATAACAGACTAAAGTGGTCATTTCTATACTATAGATGAGGAGATGAAAGTATAGAGTTGATAGTTCCGTTAGAGTACGGCAGTGTGAAAATTGTATATAGAGAGTAGAAAGCGAGCAAGGACAACTTTGAGGAAGGTACGAATCGGGTTGATCATCTCTCTTTTCCAAACTCCCCAGTTGGAGAGGGATAGTTTCTGCTACACTAGTTAGGGGTATCCCCCCGCCACCACTGGCAAAAAGAGATGATCACCGATTTCCTCATGTACTTACGATGTGTGGGGGATACCCCTAACCTGCTATTTGAAATTAGCATCTTCAACTATGTAAGTCGTTAACTTCATGCAGAAGTAACACAAACAAAATAGTTAAAGTACATTAACATAGGGTTTTTGATCTTATATCCGTCCTACAAAGCACAATCTCCGCTTTGCTTTACCGCTCTTTTTCGAACGGATTTGAACCAAAAATTGAGGGTTTTGACTTAAGATGATTCCTAAATTTATTTACCTCATTTCTAGTTAGAGCTGGAATTAGGACCTAACAGCTTTTGTAAACAATGACTTCTATAGATGATTTCTAGGAATTCAAGGCACGTCCACGCAGACCAACCTAATCATCGGATAGGGGAAGTCTTTCCCTACCCGATGAAGGATGTTGGTTTGCGTGGGCGAGCCTTGAGTTTCTAGAAATCATCAATCATTGTTTACAAAAGCTGTTAGGCTCTAATTCCAGCTCTATCTAGATTTATGGATTTGCTAAACAATGAAAAATTGTCGAGATTTTGTTAAAACCTAACACTAAGGCTTATTCTGCGCGCGCGTGTGATGAGGTGATCCGCTGTCACTAATGAGTTGACAATAGTAACCGCGAGTGAGGGGACTCTCCATTTGATTTGCACGGAGAGTCACCTCACTCGTGGTGTTTTTTGTCACCTCACTAGTGACAGCAAGTCCCCTCACCTCACTTGCGGCGTACGATTTTCAATTCCGTTCAAACGCATTGAAACGCCATTGGATTTTCTTCGTCGTACAGAGGAAGGCCTGGAAAAGATATTCGCTAGGAGTGATTCTTTTGTTGTTGAGAACAATGGGTGTAAATATTCATACTTTGCGCTCTTATAGCCTTTGTTTTGTAGCTTTTGAGCTATAGTAGCGAGACAAACGTCTTATTGATTTGAAATCATTGATATTATTGATTTTTCTACTCGATATTAGCGCTCTACTCTACCCACTCAAAAAACTATCTGTAGAAAAAAAACCATCATAGAATTTGTTTGGAACCGACTTAAGGTGGCCACTCAGGTCCAATCCGGTCCACACAAAAACGAATTAAAGTAGGGGAAATGGATGTAATGTCATCCTAAATGCCCTTATTTAGGCCCATACATAAATTCAGCAATCGACTATATTTTCAATAGCGACCAAAAATATCCATTAGTACCATCCCAATGACGCGTTCATCTAGATAAAAGTGATAAATAGCAGATTTTTAGCGATGGGCCCAATCTTAGAACCATAGCCCAACGTTAGAGCCATTTCCCCTATTACTGTAATTCGCAACCGGAGCAGTTCCACGCCAAATGACGAATCGGAAAAACTCGACCTTTTTAAATTTGCATGAAACTTTGGATAATTGTTTAATCTGAATGATTCACATTTTTGTTAAAATTCGACCAATTTAGATCTTATTAAATTTTCAAAATGAAGTCTTCGAAACTATTCCAAAAATTGTAACGCGAAAACGGCACTTCTGATCGAAGAGTCGTCTTAGACAAAGTTGTAGAGATAAATAATGTTTTTCTGGGGAAAATATACAGAATTTTTTTTTTAGTAATTTCAAACAAAAATTCTTAAAAAATGTAAAAAACGTAAATATTTTAAAATGTTCTTGACCGTTTTTTTAAAGCTTATGAAAAATGCAAACTTTTAGAATGTTCAAAATTATGGACACCTTAAAAACCGTAGAACAAGCACTTTTGCTCAATTTTTTGAAAGCTCAGGTAACTCAGCAGAGATTGATGTATAGTTGTTATGGAGAAATATCGTAAGTGAAACCAATTCAATTTAAAAGTGTGTCTCTTTGGACATTCACTGAAAAACCGTATAACAAAATGTTGAAGTGGCGCCAGTGGCTAGCTACAGGGCTAGTAGAGGGTTTGTGATACAATAGTAGTGACTAAAATATTGAAAATAGTGACCAAATAGTGACTTTAAAGCAATGAAAAGTCACCAATAGTGAAATTTCTTGATCGGAATGATAAGGTTCCAATCTTTCATTGATTGCGATTGCCATTTCTGGATCAACAATAGGAAAGGGCCCATCAGCATTTGTAAACAAACCGCTCCAAAGCCCATTCCTCACAAATCGAAGGCTGCCCACACAAACCAACACCATCATCGTGTAGGTGGAAGCATCCCCTATCCGATGATGGTGTTGGTTTGCGTGGGTGGCCTTCGCTTTTGTGAGTAAAGGGCTTTGGAACGGTTCGTTTATAAATGCTGATGGGGCCCTTTTCTATTGTTGATCCAGATTTCAAGAAATTTTATAAACTCACAATCTTCCCGCATAACCATAAGAAGCGCCTAACCACCAATTCGGGATATCATCCTAACTTTATGTGGTATGGTCGTACCATCTATGATATCGTTAGTGTATGATACCCGTTTATTAGAGTTATCATAAGCATTTTTCATGCCTCTCTAAAATAAAGCAAATGGTTTAAGAATCCCACAACTTTGTTCTCGGAATATAAGTATTAATTGAATAAGCAAGACCATGGTTCAATTCTAACCTTCATTTCTTAACTCTACACTCATTTATCTAAGGAAAGTGTGCCTGTTTTTGAATCTAGTGGTATTCTAATTGACCCTATCTAAAATTTCACATGTTATCAATCTTTACACAATTTATATCGATACATCGTTAGAACTTATATTTTGCATAATATCTTAGGAATAAAACCATGAACATATACAGGGTGACTGGTAATTCATATTACACCCGAAAGGAGGTGAAAGTAAACCACATTTGCAGCAAAAAATTGTATGGCTTGGTAGGTCGAACATTCATTCCTAGCGAGTTATTGAGCAATTAATTTGCTGCTGATTCAAAGTGCCTCATTTTGCTCAGGTATTCATGAGCAATCAAAAATGTAACATTAAACGGTTAGAACCTGATTAAATCCATCCGAAAATAAACCTGTGGCGCCAATTGAATAGACTGGTTAGTAAACAAAGATTGATCATAGTAGCCAAGCAATGCTCACTCCCTGGTGGGCTTTGGTAATATTCGCGAGTACCCGAGCAAAAAGTGGTAGTGTTGCTCGGCAAAGTAAAATAAATAGATCAATAACTCGGTAAGGAATGATTTTTCGACCTACCTTGCCTTACAATTTTTTGCTGCAAATGTGGTATACTTTCACCTCCTTTCGGGTGTAACACAAATTACCAGTCACTCTGTATATAAAAAAAATGATTTAGGTCTTAGGGCCAAAAACTGGAGCACTAGTACCACAACTGGCACACTTTTCCTACCTCGTTTTTTTTTTTAGAAAATAATAATTTCCTACGTTGATTTTAGATGCAGATCGCAAATTGGTGATTGAATTTAATGATGCCAAAATCGAACCGTGCCAAAATCGAACGGTTTCATTTTGAAATTTAATTCATGATTTCGTTGACTTTGGACTACCGTGAGCCATCTATATGACATAGACGTTATTAATAATTAATATTTCATTAAATTGTAATCACAAATAACAAAAACTACATTATTTTCAAAATACGTTTGATTTTGGACCGGTGCCAAAATCGAACGGGTACTGTAGATCGAAAAATTGAAGTACAGAGAAAATCGTTTAACGTCTCAGACTTGGACAAATTTCGACAAATTTAAGACTGTCAATTTTAAAGATTAGAAACTTCTGTAACACCTAAAACATAGAACAAATTTATAACTCTGTGACCTAGAAAACTATTCTAGATCGCAAATCAAAGAAAATCTCATTGTTTTGTAACGAGGAAAATTTTCCTAGATGGAAAGATCACGGAAATTTTGCAAATGCCTAGGACTTGAAATCTCGATCTTGATTTTTTTTTACAAGATTCAGGGATACATTTGAGAGATTTTGGACCGTTTTGATTAATTCTGGTATTTAAACATTCAGTTAGAGAACTAAAGGGTGATACGGTCAAAATTTGGTCAATATCAACTTGACGTATTTCTTTCAATTTTGCATTTAAAAAACCTGAACACCCCTCATTTTGAAGGTGTGTGTGTGTAGAATGTTGCTCCTATTTTGATTTTGGAATTCACTCTTCAGTTGTCAAAATGCCGTCCAAGCAAGAAGAGCAGCGTATCAAAATTTTGCTCGCGCATCGCGAAAATCCGAGCTACTCGCACGCAAAGTTGGCAAAATCGCTAAAAGTTGCCAAATCAACCGTTACAAATGTAATTAAAGTGTTTGGGGAACGTTTGTCGACAGCCAGGAAGTCTGGATCAGGGGGAAATCGAAAACCGGAAGCCGCTGAGACGACAAAGAGAGTTGCCGGTAGTTTCAAGCGAAACCCTAACCTCTCTCTCCGAGATGCCGCAAATAAGCTGGGTGTATCGTCTACAACCGTGCATCGAGCCAAAAAACGAGCCGGACTATCGACTTACAAGAAGGTAGTGACTCCAAATCACGATGATAAACAAAATACGACGGCCAAAGCGCGATCCCGGAGGCTGTACACGACGATGCTGACGAAGTTTGACTGCGTGGTAATGGACGACGAAACCTACGTCAAAGCCGACTACAAGCAGCTTCCGGGACAGGAGTTTTATACGGCAAAAGGAAGGTGAAAGGTAGCAGATGTTTTCAAGCACATGAAACTGTCAAAGTTCGCAAAGAAATATCTGGTTTGGCAAGCCATCTGTACCTGTGGCTTGAAAAGCAGCATTTTCATAGCTTCCGGGACTGTCAACCAAGAAATTTACGTGAAAGAGTGTTTGAATAAACGTCTGCTGCCTTTCCTGAAGAAACACGGTTGTTCCGTACTGTTTTGGCCGGATTTGGCATCTTGCCATTACGGTAAAAAGGCCATGGAGTGGTACGCCGCCAACAACGTGCAGGTGGTTCCCAAGGACAAGAACCCTCCCAACACGCCAGAGCTCCGCCCAATTGAGAAATACTGGGCTATTGTCAAGCGGAACCTAAAGAAGACCAAAAAACTGCTAAGGGCGAGCAGCAGTTCAAGGCAAACTGGCTTTCTGCGGCGAAGAAGGTGGACAAGGTGGCTGTACAAAATCTGATGGCAGGGGTCAAGCGTAAGGCCCGGCAATTCGGATTTGGAAAAGCGGAAGCCTAACTGAATATTTTTCCTGAATTTTATACTAATTGAACTTGAAAAAGAAATTTAATTTGATTTTTTAAATAAACGATTTCACCGATTTACACGCTTTTTCCCTTGACCAAATTTTGACCGTATCACCCTTTAAGACAAACAAATTAAGAAAATTGTGCATCCTGGAATAATTATCGATATTTTGAACACATGGAATATAAACAGTCCTTAAAAAAATGCTTCTGAAACATTGGAAACATTTCATGATCTTAGACATAGAATTTTCTATTCTTAAACATGGACTTGGAAATTTGTGGATTCCGGATTAGAAGTCCGGAAAAAATACAATACAATGAATTTAATGGTTTTAAAAAGAAACTCAAGATTCTGAGATATGATTTTTTTTTTCTCGATGTTTGAACAAATCCTTTAGTAACCGGGCTTCAAAAAATTGTAAATTTCAGTCCTTTGAAAAAAATTCGAGAGCTTTAAAATTTTCCTAGACCATTTTTCGACATATTAGGCTTGAAAAAAAAAATCAAGATCACGAGATATAAAAGCCTACAAATTGAGTTTAGAATTTTTATCGAAACCGCAGGATAGGTCTATGACAATTTCGCGATCACAGGAAAGGGAAAAAAAATTGAATTTTATAATCTGGACAAATTTTGAAGATAACGGACTTGAATGTCTAAATCACGAAGTTGAAAACAATATGAGTGATTCCGTCAATATCAAACGGACAATTAACGTTCCCGTCGGTTAGCAACTCTTTTTGTCAAACTTTAAACGCTGATTTTTAATGAAGCTTTCAAACACAAATGTGTTACTTTGTTTGTAAAAAAGTGACTTTGGTGACTAAATTTTAATAAATAGTGACTTTAGTGACTTTAAGGTGAAAAAAGTAACATTTTAGTGACTGACATTAAAATAGTGACCTAGCCACTAAAAAGTGACCTGCTACCAGCCCTGTAGCTAATAAATTATCACACTAAAGTGTCATGTTGATATTAGATAGCATTTCCAACCAACTCCAAAAAGAAGAAGCTCAAACCACCTTGAGACGTCAATTTCATTAACGAATCAAAAGACTTCGATGAAGAATTTTAGTAAAATAAGACTTTATATTCTCCACGTATGCTGCCTTGACTCAATCATTGTAGATTGATTAATTGCTTTCGCATCTTGTTTGTTTGTGCAATTCCACCTAGTTTTTGCAGCTTTAAGGGTTATTAACTCTAATTTTTTTGGAAAATCCAGAGAATTTTGCAAAAATCCCGGAATTTGGGACTTTTCTGATCCCGCCAAATCTCAGGCAGGACGCTCTGCTATTGAAAGGTGTGTTGTTTAGTAGAAAATTTCCTCATCTCGTGCCACTAGTCCCAAGTAACTAATAAGCCCGCTAAATGCTCTGTTTCAATATTATGGTCTTGATTATCTTGATAATCTTCTTCTTGGCTATTACGTCTCAACTGCTACTTTGCGGTTGCCTTCAATTTTCATTAAACTTACCGTTTTTTTAATAGCTTGCCAGGTCTGACGATACATACTAATTTTAAGGCAAACTTCCACGAAAGATTGGAGACAATGGAATGATAAATGTTGTGAAATAATAGGATAACATTTGAATAGGACTGTACAATTTAAATAGAACAGTAAAATTTAAATATCACTGTCTTCCCAAAACACATTTAAAGCTGAATATAACGCTTAACTCTCACATTGGAGTTAAAACAAAATGTCTCGGACACAATCCCTACTTGATTCAACAAGAAAAGAAAAATATTTAAGCAACATGACATCATGAAATGGAATGTTTAGAGAACAATGTGTATAAAACATTATTTCCATTCGATTTCCCTTACTTTGAGGGTTAAAGATGGTTCGATTTTAGAGCTAATAGGCGAAATTGTTTGTATTAACTATGACTAAATCGTCGATTTCGCGCAAATCATAGTTCACCCAGGCAAATAAACAAGTAAAAACTGACTGAGGAAATATTTCCCTCCTTAATTGAATGGGGTACTTAGCTTCCGTGGGTGAGCTTTTTATTCGCGAGAAATAGATAATTCAAGCATTTTTGCCCTTATAAAACATTGGTGTCGAGATGTTGTTTTCACTATACACAACGGTATACAACAACAAAAGAAGCCAGAATTGTCTGTAGTGTGTTAATATTTTTTCGATAACAAGCTATGCGACCCCAGATTACGGAAACTAACTTCGACAGACACGGACATAACACCACAGCGCACATGCAAATAATCGAAGAATGAGAACAACATTGCAAAGGGATTGTTTTCGGATAAACAGTGACTCCGTTGTCGACCAGGCCAGGCTCGTGTTTAGAGACAAGTTGTTTCCGACGTTCAGAGTAGAGCTAAAATTTATAACTTCGTTCGAGAAATGGAAGAGCGAAAGAAAATTGAACGTCGGAAAAACTTGTGTCACGTTGCTGCTACTGCTACTGCGTCCGCTCTGCCGTCGACGATCCATCTGTTCCGTATGGTTGGCTGCTGGGCTACATATAGCTATCCGGCTGCCAATCGTTAGTAAACGTGGAGATTAGTTTCATTTGACAAACAGCTCTTTGTTGGTGGTTGCTCGAACGATTGCATTTATTGCTGTTCATTTTGTTTTTATACAGTGCTTTGATTGACAAATTTCTGTGATTTTTTTTTCTTAACGGCGGTCGAATTCTGTTTAGCTCCGTAATAGTACTGGATCTGACAGCGAGCGCGTTCAAATTTGTATTGAATTTTATCTCAGCATCTGAATGGGCTTCTTATCAATTTCTGTTCAGCAAGAAATCCCCACTGAATGTTTTCTTGGATGATTCCATTTGATTGGTCCGTTCGTGGCACCGATCATGCAGCTTTCATTTCAGCAATCGTTGTGGGCAGTTTTTTTTTTCAAATTGAAACTTAAGTATACATATTTTTAGGTAAAAATATCACAGGTTGCAACAATTCTTCGGGATACATCATCACAAATTTGCGATGTTTTACATCTTTTCATGATCACAGTATATTAGCACTTATATACCTACAGTCCTGTTTTTAAAACTAATCTTTGCAATCAGCAAACTACTGTTTCCGATTTAGATTATTAATCTATTGAGACTTTAAACATGCCATAGGTGAGTAATTACTAATGAACATTATTGTTTTGATATATTTATAAATTAATTGATGTTTAAATCAACACAAACACTTTAACAATAAATAAAATAATAAAAAAGGTTTATATCTCGTCAAAAAGTTTCAATTTCTTCTTTGTATTAACATTAATAAAGCTGTATAGATATCACATTTGCGTAGAAAAAAAATTCCGTGTTTAGAGGAACCACGTAAGTCACATTTAAGTAAATAATTGAATTTTTACATATTCCAAATCCTTATCAAAAAACATTTTCCGACAATTTTTTTTAGAATAAATCTCCGTTTTATTGTATGGAAACCACAAAAGTCCAAATACTTTGAACCGCACACGGTTTTCAGTGGAAAATTAATATTCCACTAGGATTGAAATCACTGATTGATGCAGTGGCAAATGGACTTGTGTGGTTTATCATTCAAACGGTTCAAAATACAATGGGTTGGTCTTAATGTAGTATAGTTTTTAGTTTTTTAGTTTATGTTTACCAGATCACATTTTCTTCAGTCTATTTTGATCTTTGCTTAACATATAAAGTATCCTTAGGCACTCCTTTTTTGAAACTGTATCTACTACGTATTACAAGAGCAAGCGTAACATGAATTTATATCATTTGTCATTATGTCAATATAGCATCAGGTCAAGTCATTTAGCAATCTTTTTTTTTTTCTGGGAAAAGTATAAATAGAGGAATTCTCGATGCAACTCCTTTGCATTTTTTTTCTAGGATTTGTATAAATATTGTGTTGTATTTCTTTGTTTACAGTTTTTGTTTGTTTATTAGCTTTTTTGTCCAATCAATTTATTTAATTTATTAATTATCTATTATTTAGTAACACCATTACAAGTATATCTAATAAGCAAATCAATAATTTAAATCAAATAATAGGTATGATATGGTCTACTGTGTTGCGTAATTATTGATCGGCTTCACATCACAAACATTTTTTTCGATGCTGAGGAATAATTGGATTTAACATGGATTTGATTGCTGCTCGACAACTAAACTTTGAATTTTTTTTTTGCGACCGACTTAATGCTAAATGACATCATGCTCCTTTTAAGAACATGACAAGGAAAGGAACACACGCTTGAAATAAAAGTGCACGAAACCTCACCGGATTAATCTGATTAAGGAAATAGTGGGGGTTATTCCAAGAGTCGAAGTGACTTTTGTTACTAGTGAAGTGAGAAAAGTCACGTCGTGGTGACGTAATTTGATTTGCACAGAGTAACATCACCACAACTTGACTTTTCTCACTTTACTAGTGACAAAAATCACTTCGACTCTCGGAATAACCCTCAGTGACTATAATTTAATAAAACAATAGAATTGAGAGTGATACTCAAAACAAAAAATCTCCATGTCTATAGTAAATACGTACGTAAAAAATTAGGAATCGTATACGATAATTTAGATTGAGTTGAAAGTGTTAACAGGTACACCCAACAAAATTCTCACGTCAAATCTACCTAACAAAATCATATAGATTCGAAAAAAAATAACTTTCCAACTTTTACGTGACCCTCCTGATATTGTCACACTTCACTTCAGCTCTTTTGGCAAATTTTGATTAAAATCAAATTTGAAACCCACACCCCTCGGCACCCATTGACCCATTGGTTAAGGCAACTCAAATTTAAACGTCAATTTCGCTGTATTTTCAGCTTCAGTCTGATTGCATTTTTACGACTGTGCAAACCTGTTATGTCAGTTTTTTTTTTTTCAAATGAAATATATGCACTACAAAATACGGCTGATTTCGAGTTACCGATAATAGAACAGCTGGTTAACAAGCAATTCAAATGGAAACGTTGCCGAAGAAAAGGGGGTTGCCGACAATAGTCACCCGCACCCGTTTTCAAACCGTTTAGGACAGTTCTCGCGTAACTTTTCAAAACGTCCTAAAGTAACAAATCGAGTTACCCGATACATACTATTGCTCTTCTATCATTATATGTGATACAAAAACACTCATTCAAATTTACTTTGATTTAAGATAACCATTGATCAAAAAATGTCCAATGTACAGTTTGAAATGATGGGTACATGATTGTTACTTCGATCATGTGGACTGCCTAACATGATTGGTGCTAATTTCTTAAAGGCGGGGCCAATCTAAATTTAAGTACTCTACTCTGAAATCTGTGAAAGGGAATCTAGTATCATGTAGAACAAAATGTCCAATGTAACACTCATTGATTATATCATTGAAAAAAATCGTCCAATGTAACATGTACGACTAGCCAAAACGTTCTTTATGGTATTTTCTATATTGTAGCATGGAGTTCATAGTAAAATTGTGATTTTACCCTTTCTACTGAAATTTCAAAGTTCTTATTCACTGACTACAGTGCAAATAGTATTGCAAAATGTATGGTTTCTTAACAGGTAAAATAATAATCTGCCGAACTTCAACTTTGATTTTCTCAAAATGGTGGATATGTTACATTGGTCTATTTGAAAAGTGACGCGAGAATTCTTTGGATTGGAATAAATAGAATAGCAAATAGCAGATAAATGTAAACAAACAAACACGTGTGCGTGACGCTGACATATTGCTAATGGTAGAGTCGGTGTATAATGAGTCACGCCAAGAGTGAAGCCAAGTCTACCTATTGAACTGTCAAACCGGCTACCTATCGTGCAAAGTAAACAAACATTACGATGCTATGAAAGGTCCACGAAAGGTATTGCAATAAAATATATTTGAAGAAATGATCATAAACACACAGTGAGCATTAAATTGTCATGGGATATGTTTGGTAATGATCAGTAATGAAAATTTCTACTCTTTTTTGATAAGATAATTTGACAAAATCACTGATATAATGATCAGGGCTGAAAAAATCACTAAAATTCATCAAAGTTCACTATGGATGAAAAATTCATTTCATAGTGAATGCTGGTGATTTTTTCATGATTTTTTCAACCCTGATAATGATTCACTACAGCCGCTATTTTTTTCTCGCTATAAGTCATTTGAAGTTGATGTAGAAGTCCTCTGTTGCCAAGTGAAAAGAAAAGAAATCCTTCGAAAACCGTGATGCGAGTTCAACTGTTTTTCTCTTGGCGTGACTCATTATACACCGACTCTAGCTAATGGAAGTGCGGACGCCGCTTAGACTAACGAGAATACGTAAATTCCCCTACTTCAATTTCTTGTCAGTTGAAATTTGGCGTTTACATATTCACGTAAATGTGATATGATTCGCACGAATTAAAAATAAGTGAATAAATCTATCCAACGTGGCTCAAGTATTATATCAAGGCATTTTAGTAAGTAACTTATTTGTTTAAAAAATTATGAAGATTTCGAATTGGCAATGGAAAGATTCTATTAACACTCCGATTACGTTGGGTAAAAAACTTTACGTCGACTACGAAGCCTCCGAAAAGCGTGTAACGGCAAGTTTGCAATGGCATAACATATTTATTTCTTGGAGAATTTAAAAAAAAATGTGGTACCTCTAGAATTCCTAGAGTCTGTAGATTATTTTGATCGTTGAAAATTTTTAATTTAATGAGAGAGAGAAGGATTAGTAATTTCCATTTAATTACACTACCTTATTTGCTTATCCTTAACAGATACGCGTATTTTGTCTACAATGTGCAGACTTCTTCAGTGTCTTGTACTAATACTCGACTAGTTGAGTATTAGTACAAGACACTGAATAAGTCTTCACATTGTAGACGAAATACGCGTATCTGTCAAGAATAAGCAAATAAGGTAGTGGAATTAAATGGAAATTACTAATCCTTCTCTCTCTCATTATACAGGTATTCCACTAAGACGCCCACATTTCTATCGGACTTCCGGAAGACCTCTGGAACACCCTTAAAAATGGTCAATCCACAACACTGATCCTAGAGCTCCACGGTTTTTTCGAAAGAATTTGGAATTTGGATGGCCATGGGACCGTCGTCTGGAAGATCTGGAATATCCGTAAATGGTCAATCCATAAAACTGATCCGAGAGCTCCACGGTTTTTTTTTTTCAAAAAAAAACACGTGGAACTGTGTTATAAGAAATAATTTGGGGTCGTAACATAAGCATGGACCTGAATGACCATGAGACCGTCCTCCGGAAGATCCATAAAAGTGGTCCACCCATGATACTGATTCTAGAGCCCCGGTTTTTTTTTTGAAAATATTTCGAACTGAGATATATGAATGAATTTGGGGTCGTGACATAAACATGGACTTAGATGGCCATTGAACGAAAGATCCGGAAGATCCGAAAAAGTAGTTCATCCATGAAACTGTGAAAAACGCGTTTTTTTCGAAAACTCTTGGAACTGTGATATAAGATAGAATCTAGGGTCGTGACATAAACATAAACAAGGTCCGGAACAACCATAAATTGGTAAATTGAAACTGATCCTAGAGCTCTGCAGTTCTTTTTTAAACACTTTGAACTGTGATATAAGAAAGAATTTTGGGTCGGGCAGTGATGGAAATCAAGCGAGCATGATCCGATTTCCAGTTTGTCGTAAACTGTACAAACTACGACCAACGATTAGTCCTCTTTCACCTTGATAACAGACTCACTTACAACAACTCACAGATAACAAATAAATTGTTAGACTGAGTCAAGCTCAGAGAAGTGAGTTACCCTTTTCGCTCATCATATCCACAAATCGCAACATGTGCTTATTTCACGAGACGAGAGTGAGTGTCTCTCTGTGAGAAGCATTCTTTGGTAGTTTGGGGTTACAGAGCAATAACGAATTTGTTTATTCCCAGGTTGGTACCAGTTCCAACCCAGTGCAAACCCGAACTTTTTGTCAGCGCGAAAGTCTATCCGTGCCAGGTTATAAAAACAAACGATCAAACGATTTCTAGCAAACGACGTTTGCTAGAAAACAAGCCGACACTACTTGATACGCAATCCAGGTTGGAACGGTATAATAAACAAATTCGCTACACTGAAACAAATCGACATGTACCGTTTATTGGATCCATCTTATAACATAGCAATGTCAGCAGATTTATTCATTCTATGTGATGATTTATAGATTCCATTGGATTATCACTTAAAAACTATGACTGCGATATGGAATGATTTCTATCGTAATTTCACATACTTAGTACTTGATAATACTTTGCTTCGAACGTGGTTAGCGAAGGTAAGAAGTATATGAATATTGTCTGATATATTTCATGGTGAAAAACTGTTGATATGTCATGGGTGGGAACAGACATCTAGAAACTAATGGAAAATCATATAAGTTTGCACTATGAGAAAATTCAGTAAAATATACCTGTTTTCATGATGAATATTGCTCACTAAAATATATATCTTATAAGATAATCATGTATATTTTATTGGAGTTGCTTTTACTGATTTTTGACGTTTGTTGATATGTCGCGTGTAAATAGACATGTAGAAACTATTGGACTATCATTTAACTTTGCAGTATAGGAAAACATGTATATCTCATTGTAATAGCTTGCTTTGATTTTTGACGCTTAAAGATTGTAAACAGATCTATCCCAATCATTAAATAGTCATATAGAAATGCCTTTTAAGAAATCCAACAGCAAGCATTTGTTTTTGCATGTTTTTCTGGGATGAATATCGCTCCCAATAAAATACATCTTACATGATTGTTCTTTATAAATTATTGAAACAATTTTCAACGATGTTAACGTACACTCATTCATATGATAATTGGTTCCAGAAAAGAATGTATTGAGATTGAAAAAAAAATGATTCTACTGTAATATTTACTTTGCTATGATTCTAATTGTAAGCCTTCTACACGGCTAATTCAGATTCCAGCCCTAAGTAGTACTCGAACTTCATGAGCCAGTTCTATCAAATCATATAATTTAGTCGTTGATTTATTGCACACAGGTGCATTAAGAAAGATTTGAACAAACCACACCACCGAAACGGAACATAAATTTGTCAGTGCTATTTGTCTTCACTCTAGCAAAACGAGCATAAAGTTGCACTACATTCCATGTCGGGAGAGCTGTTCTTACTTCATGCTATTTGAACGAGCTCAATCTTGAAGTCAGCCGTGGCCCAGAAAAAAATCGAGCACAGACACCGAAAGCATCACACCTCAACAGATCTTGATCGAATCCCAAATCAGCTACAATAAAAAAGGCACAACTGTGAAAGCTCCCACTGCCTGATGTTTATTTTTCGAATTTATTTTTAGAAATCGATTAAATATGTGTGTCAAAAGAAGAAGTAAATTTCATGTTATTTTCACATAAACTTTACTTCGATTGATTTATGACACATATATTATATTGTGGTGAAAAGTATAGCTTATGCTTATGGGTTTCAAATCCATTTCAGTTAATTATTATAATTTAATCGATTTTCATTTATCATATGACGATCATATAAAAGTTACCAAATTATCAGCATTGTAAATGTATCAGATATTCATATAGAATTTACCTGACACATTTTCAATCATATCATTTTCAATGGATTATCTTATAGCGCAAATTTATTAGACTTCCACATAACAGGAATATGTCAAATTCGTTCAGTGTATAAGCAAGCATCAGCAGATAGGTGCTGACCATCGGTAGGGGAGAACAGTCCATAATGCACCCCCGGGGTAAAATGGCGCCGTGCGGGTTTTCGTTGCTTTCGCATTACTAATTCTGGAAATATCATGTGCCAGAATGTTAGTTTAAGCACTGAACTAGCAATGCTGATTGTGAAATTCACGAATTGACAATCGTAAAGCTATGAAAAACAGCGCAGGGCCATTTTACCCCAGGGGTGCGTATTCAACCATCCTACCCTAACTTTTAACACGAAGGCTGAAACGGGGCGATGTGCGGTTTCTATAGGTAAGGAGGATGCAACAATGCAGAAGAATGCAGCAACAGACGTGACGTAACGTCTGTTGCTGTATTAGAACGCGATGAGAATGAAAGAGTCGACTAGTTTCCTTGCACCTCACCTGTAAATAGCGCACATTTGGCTCGGTAGTTCATCGGATAGTTCCATCAAACCGGTGAACTGTTCCTTTCTTTTTCACTCCATCGAAAGGACCAATGCCGACAACGCAAATACATGCGTCTTTCCTAATTCACAGACTGAAAAAGCAAAAAAAAAAAATCGCGATCATTATGGCAATGATCATGATCTGATCACGATTGTTCATAAGTTGTACATAGTCCGAACAACTTCTTGTACTCAGCTGTACGCATTGAGATCTTTAGTTTGTAGCGTGCACTCACAACAAGCCTTGCGTAGTATAAGTAATGTATCGTGAGTGCACACAGCAATGATGTTGTTATCGTCTTGCTCTCTTGAGATCTTGGTAACTTACTGTTCGATATGCTCTCTGCGTATTAGTGTTAAGAGTTCATCGTTAGCTTATGATGATGCCAAAAAATCTTGTAGCAGTTGTGTGCGTATTAATTGATCGCTAGAAGCGATTTTTTGACATCACTGGTCGGGACTTAACAATGGATCCAGATGGCCATGGGTCCGTCTTATGAATGATCCTGAACATCCTTAAAAGTAGTAAGTCCATGAAACTGATCCTAGTTTTTCAAAATAATCTACAGAAATTCTAGAAAATGACTTCTCTCGATGATTTCTCGGAAGTCATGGCTCTCCCTGGCAAATCGACATCACCATCGAGTAGAGGAAGGCTTCTCCTACCCGATGGATATGTTGGTTTGTGTAGGCGTGCTTTGAATTCCGAGAAATCAACGGGAGAAGTCATTGTTTACAAAGGCTGTTACGCCCTAATTCCGGCTCTATCAAATTTATAGGTAATTTTGACGTTTTTTTTCCATTATAGAAGCTTTCAGTTTTCATGGTTGATCGAAAATTGGCGTGATTTTGGTTTGTTCAACTATTTAGTGCTATTCAATGCTTTTTTACCGGTTTTATTACCTTTTCGGAGACTATGTTTGAGTATTTTAGACGTATATCTTCATCTACCACGAACTCTCAAAACGTAAGTAAATCTCAAAACATTGCTTTAACTCTTTTGCGCCCAGAGTGTTTTGCCATAATTAAATTAAAAACCCAGTATCTCTAGAGTGTCTTGACCTTGAGATATTGGCTTTTTTTTTACAAAAAAAAACGGTTGTAATTTCACTATGTAAAAAAGGCATGGTGCTGCAGAGTAACCATAGGCGGGAAAGAGTTAAATGTATTATATATACATGGGAAATGGATGTAATGTCGGCCTAACCCCTAATTTGGGCCCATACATAAATTCAGCAATCGACTTAATTTTCAATAGCGACCAAAAATACCCATTAGTACCGTCCCAATGACGCGTTGATCAAGATAAAATTGATAAATGGCAGATTTTTAGCGATTGGTCCAATCTTAGATCCATAGGCCAACATTAGAGCCATTTCCCCTATATCGGTAAAACTACAAGATTAAATGCATTTTGCAACCTATTCGAGTTTAAAAATGGCTATATTTTTTAAGGCTCAATCGCGTTAGCTTTACGGATCCCAAAAAAATGGCTATAAATACGACAAGTTCGGACAAATACAAAGTCCTTATGTGACAATTTCAAAGAAACGGTAGGTTAATTTCCAGATATCTTGTGAGGCCAAGTTCAGAACCTTTGCAGGACATGTTTTGGAGGCCTGGTGGGACAAGTAATTGAAGGAGTCAGCAGTCAAAAGGCCTTGTATGATAAGACTAAACTACCTATAATCCCACATCAGTCCCATATGGAAAAAGTATGCATTGAGATAATGGCAGGTTACGAAGTGCGATTCCCACACTCTAAAAAATCCTCAGGTCCGATTTACGTGAAATATCACGTAACTGATCAGTATTTAGAAAATCTCAAATGTTACGTGACGTTAGTAGCTTTGATCTGCATTACACGTCATGTCCACTAAAAATGTTGATGAAATCGACCGTATATTCACGTAAACAGATTTAGTGTAATTGTGTTTGTGTGTTTAGGATTCGATTTTTCCGCGAAACGAGATTTACGTGATTTTCAGGTACGCAAAAAAAGTCAATATGGCGTCACCGTGCGTGGTGGAAGAACACCTCAAAAATTCAAAATTTCCCAGCAGCTTGCTACAAATATTGGAAGGTAATTTAATTCATTTAAATTAATTTATTTATGATTATATTTTAACGGAAATAAAAAATCTCATAAATTTTTCTATCTACCAAGTAGTCAATAATTTGCAATTTTATGAGTGAATATAAGTATCAATTTAAACACGTGGAATTTATATCTGCCCCATGCAATTCCATAATATTGACTGCTTCTACATATAAGCTCCATTCAAACTTCAAAATTCCTGTAAAAACTACGTGAAAAACATTTCAAACGAAACGGAATATCATGTAAAAGTTACGAGTTTTCCAGTAGAATTCACCCCGATTTCACGTAAGCAGTACGTGAAAATCAGGTCTTATTTACCTGAATAATTACGTAGATAATCGAAGCTGAGTTTTGATCGGCTACGTGCAATTCCGGTAAAAGTTACGTGAAAAATAGGGTGGACGAAAACCACCTATGTTTTCACGTAAATCGGACGTGACGATTTTTCAGAGTGCATTTAAATATTTGAAAAATCATAGTAAATTAATTAATATTTTTTTTTCAAGTTAAATCAGTTCTATTGAAGCTTGCATATTATGTTATACCAGCGAAAAATACGGCAACTCGAAAAACAGAACTGTAACTTCACCTCTGGACAGGATTGCTTCCACTCACTTGCTATAAAAATTTGTTTTTCGGAATAATGAAATCATTAGATGATATAATGATATGTTCTACTTGCAAGTAACAAGAAGAGGGTGAAAAGTGTGTGTTTGACTCACAAAATTGTCAATTTCGCTTTCAGAGCGTCAATATAAGCGATCTTATGATTCGTGAGCGTTCACTCAGAGTGAGCGCTCACGAGTCGTAAAATCGCTGATTGTGACGCACTGAAAGCAATTTTGACAGATTTTATGTGTCAAAAATATACTTCATGACATTTTCTTGTAACTTACAAGTACTAATTAGCATTATACTATATCATGATTTCATAATTCCGAAAAACATTTTTTTATAGCAAGTGAGTGGAAGTAACCCTGCCTCTGGACGCTTGAATTTAAGGTTGTTTTCAAATTTTCCATGATCAAAGTCCGTAGTTTTATCACATAATATGAAAGTAGATACCAATAATAAGTGGATAGCGTTGTTATCTCAAAATTGACGAACATCCATATGGGACTGATATGCGATTATAGGCAGTAAAGGTTTCATCGAACAATTACCAGAAAACCTACTCAGAAACTGAATAATCTAGAATATTACTTCCTTTAAATTATAATAACCTTTATTCTAAGGACATGTCTTTGTTGGGTGAGCCTTTTAACTAGAGGGAAGGAAGCGTTTCAATTTTCGTTTTACCTGCAATCAACACTCTTTCTATCAGAGCACATTTAAGATGCGTCTACTCTAAGAATCGTTCTTAAAACTGGTTTCTGTTTTGGAGTTGCAATTGAAATCATTTCATTTTAACAATAAATGTCTTTCCAGAGGACACTTTACATGTTTTACAATAGTCATTTTTCGTTGAACAAAAAAATATATATAAATAACAAGGAACGCATTAAAAACACAATATGTGCTAAAACTACAACAGAGCGCGTAAAAATACAGGCTGTCGGGGAGTTATTTGTCAGTACATATGTTGGTAAGCGTGCCCCGCGGATACGACGGTAGTTTGGATTGAGGGAAATCTGAAATGGATCGATTCGTACAACGCATTGTTGTGCGATATGGAAACTGTTGTGTGTAGGCTGAAGCTGAAATGGAAATAAGGATCGTGGGATGATGACAAAGATTCTAAAGCCAAATTTACTACTGGGATAGATTTCGTCTTTTGCTTAACTGCCAGTGGAACCCTAATTATCCCATGTCCCAAATGAAAGTTCATATAACATGGGAAAATTATGCGCCCACCGGCAGTAAAGGAGGTTGCTGAAATGCATTTGTTGTGAGCTGCGAAAGAGTCTACTTGGTTTTACAGCAGGATACAATCAAAATATCTTCGCGCTGTTAGTACATCAATACTTCATTATGTTGCCATAAGACTTGCGAAAAGTTGATGCGTTCGAAATTGTATACCTATTATTATGAAACTGATTTTTTGAAAATCACATCAAAGCATATCATTTTCGATTTTGTAGTCGATTTCAGCAACGACTTTAGATTTAGATAATAGTTTGAAACGCTACACTTTTGGTTGTGGTAAAACGCTAAGAAAAATTCCGAGCATATTTGAAACATATTTGGAAGATTTCAAATCGCTTCGCCAAGCCAAGTATATAGCTATAAATCATATGAAGTCTAAAATCCGGAACGCTCCAACGTACATATACCAATCAAATAATTCCCCGATTACAATCAGTTCCTTACATACATGTTACACTTATTTCTAACACATTAGAACCTAATAATAATAATAAGACTGACACAGTCTACGGTTTCATCTTAAACTATCGTCAGGTAGGTTGTTACTCATGGTACAATCGTGACAGTCATGTTCAACATCCACATGGCAGTGAAATGTTCACCCTTCATATGTTTCATAAAACAGTAAAATATCGACAATTTATCTCACTCAAACCACAGTGCAACGAATCGTCGCTTCGATCGAATACAATCGATTGTTCAACTTTAACTCAATCATACTACTTGTCATCATACGCGAAAGCAAGTGCTTTCCGCTTAGGTAACTTAATGTCATCAGAGCGCACCAACAACTGTGCGCAAACGCAAACAAAACGGTAATGGTACTAGACAAAGAAAAGACAAATAGGACACAGTACCTGCTTGGGACCGCCGTACTCGGGGGCATCGCTTGCTGAGGCGGTGGCGCATAGTGTCCAACCGGGGGTACACCGTGTGGTGGCATACTGCCCGGTCCAACCCCCGGTGGCACGCCGTGGTGATGTGATGGATCATGGTGGTGGTACTCATTCGGTCCCGGTCCCATTGGGTGGCCGTACTGATCGTGCTGGGGCGCCTGCACCGGTGGCCCTTGCGGGTGACCACGATCATAACCCCGGGAGAAGTGTGACTGATAGCCACCGTCCCGGCTGCTGCCACGACCACGTGGGCCACCTCTGTAGTTACCTCCACGGCCGCGGTAGCTGCTGGACGGAAAAAAATTATAGCTTTTAGAAACTCTTGCAGTTCTGCGTTCGTTAAACCTAGCGTAAATTTAGGCATGTATTGCTATGCGTAGCCCTGTAACAAATAACGATTTGCGAGTAGACAGTCTAAAAAGACTAAATATCGGATAGTTGAAGCAATCTAATTCAATGCGTCTAGCGTTTGTATCCATGTGTTTTTGGAAGTTATCAGTCAAAAGTTTATAATTACGTAAAGTGTTGGCGAAAATAAACTTTTAAATCAATAAAAACCCAAAACTATTGGCCTTGCACCATAAACAAATTAAAATAGATCGCTCAACTTCCCCCTCGTAGCGTATTTTACTATAGGTAATACATGGCCGGTCACAAGTTCTGAAACCTCTCCTCCCTGTTGAACGCTACGTCCTTTATGCATGTTTCCTAAAGGAATCTCATGTTATGATAGTCTTGTCGCAAAAAACGCGGTCTATTCTTTACATGGTTTTTAACGCGAATTTTTACACAGATTTTTAAGTAAGGTCCTTTTTTAAAGTTTAAGTCCTGTTTCTTTCGATCCAGTGATTCTTGGTTTTTGTGATGTGCGTTTCGTGCATACTGGATTAAACCTTTTGAAATTACAACTTTTTCGATTCCTCCTTGATTCAGAATGGTATCATAAACAATTCGTTGCGCAACCAAACTTTCCTAAATTTGCTTCGCACCAAACAGTCTTTGTTTACGGTAAAACCACGTTCCAAAGCAGCATTTCCGTGCAACAAAATGATAGTGAATGCATCCAGTCTTTGCTCTTCCCTGCTGTATGCAGTGAACGCCGATTTTGCATATGGTACAGTTAGTAGAATGCGATATTCGATCATAATTTTATCGGTCATTGTCTTTTCGCTAGATGGTCCAAAACAAAAGACAGCCTCCTTTTTGGCTGTTTCCGGTGATTCCGCGATTATTTCAGGACATGAAATGATCTCGTAAGCGGATATATTAAAGGAGATTTGTCAAAGATTTTCTGCAGAAATGCAACGTAAAATGTCTTGCGATCATTTCTAAAGACCAAAAGCTGCGAGTCTTTGACACCAGTAACAACCCTCAATGCTGCCTTAAGCCTGGTACGCCTGGTAGTGTTTTTTTAATATCGATGGTAATTTCAATCATGTACAGTGCTTTCCCGATTTTGTCAGCTCCCGATTTTGTCTACCCCCGATTTTGTGAGCTTTTTTCTCCCGATTTTGTTAGAATACAGATTTTGCTGTACTTTATGGTTTTAAAGCATGGATTCTCAAGCATTTCGCTCCAAATGGCAATTAATTGTTTTGTTACAACAGTAACGGAGATAACCCAAATAAACCTCAATCATTGCGACACTGCACAGCTGTTGTGGCAGTTGACAACGGAAACAAAGTGCGACGTTGCGATCATTGCGGAACCGTAGTGACTCCCTCCCGATAACGGTAACTAGGTGGCTGAAAGAGCTGGTATGGCTGCAATACAAGTTATGGACAGGTACCCCATTCAAGAAGAAGGTTTCGTGATCACGGAATCTTCATATGCAGTTGCTACGCACCACCTAGATGGACGATAGAGCAGTTCCACGATGCTGGATGGACTTACCGAAGAGCTGATCGAACGAAGATCGGTAGTCATTGGAGGAGACTTCAATGCTTGGGCAGATGTTCCAATGCAAGAGGGCACAGTCTGCTGGAAGCTCTGGCAAAGCTTTAAGTTGGGCTGTCCAATGAAGACACCAGCAGCACTTTTCGCAAAGATGGCGGGGAGTCTATTATCGACGTCACTGTCTGCAGTCCATCGCTGGTGGAAAACATGAATTGGACAGTATGCGAAGGTTATAACCATAGCGACCATCAGGCGATCCGATATGGCATTGGCAGTACGGAGGACGAGAACTTGCGACCTGAAGTGGAAGACGAAAGCTTTTGACAAGGATTTTTTCATTGAAGCACTGCATGTGGACAGGGGCCCTGCGGATCTGAACGCAGACGAGCTGACAGAAACGTTAGTGAGAGTGAGTAAGATGACCATGCCGAGGAAACTGGAGCCAAATAGCAGACGGCGTCCAGCTTACTAGTACAACGAGACACTTAGCAGTTCAGAGAGCAAGAACAGAAGCAGACAGAGAGGAATGTAGAGGAATGTTCCTAGTGGCCAGGGCGGCACAAAAACGAGAAATAAAGCAGAGCTAGTCAAACTGTTTCTAGGAGCTATGACGATTACCGTGTCGTGATGGCAATGATCAGAGGTCAAACGATGCCCGCTGAAATGTGCCCAGAGAAGCTGAAAGTCATCGTGGAAGGACTTTTCCCGAAGCACGACCCAACGACCTGACCACCTACACCATACAGAGAGGGAGAAGGAGATAGCTTCGAAGTCACTAACGAGGAACTCATAGCAGTGGCGTAAGGAAGGATGGTGAAGAAAGCTCCCGGTCTGGATGGAATCGCCAACGTGATTTTGAAAGCGGCGATCCAGGCGTCCTCGGACATAGGCTGCAGAAATGCCTGGACTAGGGTCACTTCCCTGACAAATGGAAGATACAGAAGCTAGTGTTGCTGCCGAAGCCAGTGAAACCGCCGGAGGATCCAGCATCATATGAGTCTATATGCCTGCTGGATATATTTGGAAAACTCTTGGAAAGGATCATCCTAAACAGACTGACTAAATGAACGGATTGTCGGAGAGGTAGTTCGGATTCCGAAAAGGGAGAGCAACGGTGGATGCAATTCAGATAGTGGTCGAGAGAGCCGAGAAGGCGTCCAAACAGAAGCGGGGAGGAGTTCTATATTCATAACCATGATAACGATCGACGTCAAGAAAGCGTTTAACAGCACCAGCTGGGAGGCCATCGTCGAAGTGCTCCATAGAACGAGGGTCCTTGACTACCTGTGCAGGATTCTAAGGAGTTACTTCCAGAACCGAGTCCCTGTCTACGAGGCGGACAAGGGATAGACATCGATTAGCATCATGGTGGGAGTTCCACAAGGCTCCATCTTCGGTTCAACGTGATGTACAACGGCGTGCTAACGCTGAAGCTGCCCAAAGGAGTTGAGACGTTGTCTTGACGGTACCAGGCAAGACACTGAAAGAGATGAAAATGTTGGCGATCGACATGATTGGAAACTTGATGCAAGGAGTAAAGCTGCACATAGCCCACAACAAAACGCTATTGGTCAGTAACTTTATAGCAGTGCAGCGGACAGATATCACCGTTGGGGATAACGTCATAGGCCGCGACCAAAGTAAACACGACACACAACGTGACGCGATCAATTCAAAAGAATATTATTATTTCTTGTGTGAGTCGCATCGCGTCGCGATGCGGCCATAGCCTCAAAGCGCGTGTTGAAATACCTAAGAGTGATTGATGATCGACGACCGCCTAACTTCAGTAGCCACAGCCACGTCGAATACTACTTCGAGAAGGCGACGAAGGCCATCCCAAGCAGCAGCCAGAGACGGCTCCTGGCTAGTGTATCTACGTCGATACTGAGTTATAGAGGGGCAGCCTTGGTTGTAGCGCTAGAAACCAAGCAGAGTTTAAGGAAACTGATCAGTACATACCAGCTCAGTACCCGAGCAAAGTCGGTTAACAAAATGAAAGCAAATCGATATTAAAGTTTGCAGTTCCTATCATAATGAAAACTCATTTTGATTTCAATTGTCGCGACAGAAGTCTGATTTCATATTGTGCTTTCATTATGCAGTCAAGGCATTTTAAATCAAAGCAACTTAACTTGAAGTTCTGCTATTAATTTCTTGTTTAAAATTTGATTTAAGTTCATCTGTCGTTTATTTGTTTTGTTAAACATATTTTAGGTCATTCGTAAACCGAGGTGAGATTTGAGATCAAGTCTTTCAGCGTGAAAAGCATGGATGCTAACCATTTATGCCAGGCCCGTATTCAGTTGAACATTATGAATGCAAAATCAGCTATTAAATTGATTTCATTGAAAGCAGGATTAGTTTTCCGTTTGATTCAACAGTGTAAAATTTTGCTCTCATTTTTGCTTTGTTTACCGTTAAGTCAACCAAAATGAAATCAAATGGAGTATTCAAAATAAGTTACATCATAACAGAAAATTCTGATTTCAATTTGTTCTCTAACTTTGCTCGTATACGCAAACAGTTTTGCCTTTTTCAGACGTTTATCAGTAAGTCCATTAATAGTGGATAAATAATAGTTAATCTTGATTTCAAAATCGTTTTAAAGGTTAACATATTGAAAAAAATCCTGATTTTGTCAGCTTCCCGTTTTTGTCAGCCTAAAATTTCAGATGGGGCTGACAAAATCGGGAAAGTACTGTATGCCATATGTCGTTAATTTTTTGTTCGGTATATTATTGTCGCCTTGATGTTTGATACAAAATGTCGGTATCGAGGCAAGCACTTTCAAATAGAAGATGCTGTTAAAATCAATCAAAAAACTTGTTCTCCATCTCATTATCTCTTATAGGTCCCCACCCAGACAAGTGGTTATTTTTTAATCTCATCAATGCCGGAGTGATTCGAGATTTGAGCATAATTACTAATTGCCTTCTTTGTAAGCAAACACGTTCATTGAGAGTCTATAAGGTTCAGACAGACAGACAGAAATTCATTTTTATATTTATAGAAGATAGATTTTTGACTATTTAACGATTATATTTCTTAGGTTACCAAAACAAAATACCAGCACCACGTTGACACATTAATTAAAAGTTGTAGCAAACGTAATAAAAAGGGTTATTGATTATTGTAAATTCTTATTACAAAGAGAGGATTTTATTCGATCGGCACATTTTCATCAATATCTTGGTAAATATTGAATATTTCTAAATCATTTTTGTAACGTTGCTTCCTAGGATCATTGTTGAAAGGTACAAATGAGCAGTTTTCAAAAATATAAGACTTCAGTTATCACCGTTACCCTCTTCCTTGTGGCCATGAACGGAGTTTTCGGAGGACTGCCGAAATGTTTACATTTTTGTGTTCGCAGACGATGTACTTATCGTAACTACCGGCCCAACAGCAACACGCAACAGGATCAAGGCCCAGGCAGCAGTCTCCGCTGTATCCAGGTGGGCCAGCGCGGTAGATTTCCAGCTTTCGGCCACGAAAAGCGTCAGGTGCCACGTGTGTCCATCCCGGCACCGTGTCAGCGGGCCACCTATTAAAGTTCAAAGCCAGCCCATACCACTGAAGAAGACGGTCCGTATTCTGGGGGTACTTGTTGACCGGTCCCTCAACTTCGAGCAGCACTTTAAGGCGATCAAGAACAACTGCCGCAGTAGGATCAACTTGATCCGCACTATCTCTCGCCCCCACCGGTCTAACAATCGTGACACTCGTTTCCGGGTTGCAAGAGCCGTCATCGATAGTCGCCTACTGTACGGTCTTGAGATGACGTGCATCACCACCGAAAAGCTCGTGCAGATACTAGCACCAACTTTTAACACCTACGTTCGGATTGTCTCCGGTCTTCTTCCGTCAACGCCCGCCGATGCCGCATGCATCGAAGCGGGTATTCTGCCCTTCCCCCATCGTATAACCGCAGCAATTTCAACGAAAGCCGCTGCGTTTACCGCAATGACCTCCGGAAATGACAGAATCTTTCTCCTCGTTGAGGGGAACAGACTCCTCCGCATGACTGCCAATTCGGAGCTCCCCCCAGTGGCCAAGGTCCACTGGTACGGAGACAAAAGTTGGCGCATACCTCCACCAAAAATCGATAGTCGGATAAAAAGCATGTTCAAGGCTGGAGATAACTCTGCAGCGCTGAAAAGAACAATAGCCGAACTGCTAGGCTCGGACTATCCAACCCATGCCCACATATACACAGACGGATCGCTTTCCCGAGCCGGGGTCGGAATTGGAGTAGCCGGAATTTCAGCACCGATGAGTAGCAGCCTACCACCACAATGCTCGGTTTTCTCCGCCGAAGCTGCGGCCATCTTTGTTGCCGTTACTGGTGCTAGCCGATTCGTACAGCGTGATACAAGCCCTTACATCGGAGACCATGACTCACCCCTGGATATAGGGTATTGTGGAGGCCACACCTTCCAACACGGTGTTTTCCTGGATCCCTGGGCACTGCGGTATCCCAGGCAACAGCGAAGCCGACAGCCTGGCAGGGTCTGGACCAGCTGGCCCCCATTACACCGACGAAGTGCCACTACAGGACATAAAGCGATGGATAGTCAGCAAAATGTGGGAAGCCTGGGAAGCAGAGTGGTGCCAATCCCAATCCCTCTTCATCCGAAGAATCAAAGGAACGACGAGCAAGTGGACGGATATGTCGAAACTACGGGACCAGAAGGTGGTTTCTCGTCTTAGGACAGGCCATACAAGGATCTCACATAGTTTTGGTGGGACGCAGTTCCACAGAACGTGCTACGTTTGCGGAACCACTGTATCGGTGGAACACATCCTATGCCTGTGTCCGCAATACCAACAACTAAGGGAGCAGTACGCACTTTCCAACAGCATTAGGGATACTGGGCGACGAACCTTCCACTTTAGCGATAGTTATTTATTTCCTCAAGGACGCAGGGTTATACAACAACATTTAGGTCCTTTTAACTTTCTTTTGGCTGACGGTACATCTCTACCGGACGGGGGATTACCCCTCCTACGGTGGAGCTCCGATCTCTTTCAAAACCCTACCTAACTTTGATGTACCAGATTGTTTTTTTTTTCTTCTCGTTGCCTGTATTGTTAGTCTTTTTACTGGAATCTGTTTTAATTGCTTCTATTTGGGAACATGTGAATTGTAAGCCTCCGTAACAAAATTTGCTGGCGGAACCCCCCTCTGGGGCCTCCCATTTTATAGAGATGAACTAGCCAACGGCTAAAAATCTCTCTAATAAAGTTTAAAAAAAATAATAATAAGACTTTTGATGGGTGGCCATCTTGCCCCGTCTACCTGTATATATTTTCCAGTAAATTGATTCATCTGAGATGGTCGAACGGTTAGTAAATTCATTTTTTTTTATCTCTATTACAGCGATATGTGTTCATGAATGTATTTGTTGATTTTTTGTTATGAAAACTTAGAAAAGTGTATTAGGGACTGTCCTTATACCACATGGACAGTTTAAGGGGAAGAGTTGATGAGCGTTCACGGTTCATACAAATTATGATTGTTCACGCAAAAGAGGTCTAAGAACTTTTAAAAACTATTCACGTGGTATGTGGACAGCCCCTTAGCGGAATGGGAGCTATAGGACAGGAACCGCTAGCTGCTAGTGAAAAATAAGACCATTTACCTGTCAGAAAAGGCCGTCACCGAATTCGTTTATTATTCAGTTCCAACCTGGATCGGATATCAAGATAGCGTCTGCTTGGTTTCTGACAAACGTCAGTTTGCTCGTTTGTTTTTAAAACCTATAGCTCAGGTTGAGGTTCGCACTGCCATAAACTTTGGTTTTGCACTGGGTTGGAACTGGTTCCAACTTAGATAATAAATGAAATCGATGATTACGATGCAGCAGTTCGCAATTCTTCTCATTTTTGTTGCTGACAAAGTGGCAGCTGACCGCATACAAATGTTTGCTTTATTTTACAGTGTTTTTCCGCATTTTCCTGCATCAACCCTAATAAAAAACCCGAACGATAACCCAAATGACAGAATTATGCCACAAATGGTGTGGATGAACCCAGAACATGTCGTTAAGCAAAATAACCGCACAAACTTTATTAGAGAAACCCGAGCATCACGTTTATCAGTTCCCAAAGGATCCACTTGTTCGCCGGGAGTGGATTAATGTCTGCTTGGGAAACGCAAACGAGGAAGATATTCCTTTTTAAGCTTTCTCACCACAGCGAATGTGCTGCGTAGGGGAACTAGGGGCAAGAAGGTCACCTTAACGATAGCGCGTTTTTATATGTGATTCCGTGAATATTTATAGGAGTTTGTGAATCGAATTGTAAGTTTATAACCTTGTCTCCATGTATCATCATTGAAATTAAAATTAAACCCCATCAAAAAATGTTAATGATTTTTTCAAAATGTCATGTCGAACCTGCTCTAAAAAATGCTACGGGGCAAGAAGGCCGGAATCTTATGGGACAAAAAGACCATATGTCTAAAATGAAGTGAAACTGATAAATGTTCATTTCTAAACAACAAATTACTATTCTTAGGTATGACAGCAACTGCTTTTATTGTTTATTCCACTAAAATATTGACTTAACGATATATTTTTTTATATCTAAAACATATAAACCATGTGCGTCAAAGATTCAAATGGAAACTATTTTTGATACTATTTTATACAGTTTGTTTTCCAAAATTTCACGGAAACAATGTATATTGGAAACATAAATGCCCAATTGTGTTAATTTCTGAACATTTTTGTACAATTTAATACATAAATGTAGGGGTGGCACTCTTGCCCCGTATAAATTTTATTTTTAGGAATATAATTTTTGATTAGTTAAACAAAATATTTAATAATTTATTGTTATTAATGTATCAAACAACCATCAATAGTGATGTCTCAATGCAGAAATTGTGAAAAAAATAAATTGGAAATTCCGAAAACCTTATTTTATGATGCCTTATTCTTATAAAAAACTAGCTTTTCAATGCATCAACACAAAATGATTTTTTGCATTTTTTTTACGACTTTGATTCGGACAGAACTTTTTAGAATGCTTTATAGGAATACCGTGCATAAGTTCATCGTGAGATAAAATTGAAAAGATTTCATTTTCAAAATATATTGAGGGTGGCACTCTTGTCCCGGATGACCTTCTTGCCCCTAGTTCCCCTAAGTGTAAATTGTAAGTTAAATTAACTGAGTTATCAACATTTGGGTTGATTGATAATGGTAGGTTAATTTCTTGAATGGTAAGAGGAATCCAAATGGAACCTGAATTATTCAAATTGGCACCGCTCTGTTGGACGGTGAGTAGAAATGGATGTGTATTTAATATAACATTTTTATTAACATATTTGGCAACACTGGAGTAGCCAAGTGTAAAGTCAAACATAAATTACATTAGGGAATCTATCTCTGAGCTGACAGGTCTTGTCCTAGGAAGCTACTCGTTTCCCATTGCCGACAGAAGCATAATCTAAATGATTCATATCCATCAAATTCATCTACCTGTTTAACACACAGATATACATAAATATTCTGATATCAGGAATAATCCCACCACTGAAAATACTAATACAGTCTCATTCAAAAGATAAACAGCAACTTTGCTTTTTAAAGCCCATGTTTAAAAAACTGATTTTTTGTCTAATAAACGTCACGTACCTTTGATAATGAGAGTTGAATCCGGGAGATCTCTCTCTATTGTCCCGATATTCACCACGATGGTCATCGCGACGTTCTTCTCTTCTATCCTTGTTGTGTTTACCATGCCTGAAGTTAAAAATACATTTTGAAATCTATATTAGTAAATGTTAATAGATAACTACAAACAACAATTCCTATTTACCTTCTGTCTTCAAACGATTTGGATCGACTTCTCGATCGACGCTCCCGGTAGGGACTACGTGAGCGCCGTTTCGGTGACTTTCCTCTCTTGGTGGCTGGCGATCTGCATTTAGACCTCAATGTTAGGCAACGCATAAAACAAGTTTTACTTAGAAGTCAAACTATTTACCTTGAATACGACCTTGATCCGCTGGAACTGTACGAACTGGAGCGGTTCCTGCGCCTTCCATTGCGATCACGATCGCGATCCCGATCACGGTCCCGTTCCCGTTCGTCACCGTGCTTGTCGTCAGGCGTACGACGTCGATCCGGTGACCGTGCACCACTACCACGCGGCGATCGCCGCCGTTCGCGTTCTGTAGACCGACCTCGTCGATTATTACCGCTATTATCAAACGATCGGGACCGACGATTCCGATCCGCGTGCGGAGAACGATGGCGGTTTGCCGCCTGTTTTGCTTCTTGCTCTTTGCGGCGTTCCTTTTCACGCATGATGCGGTTAAATGCTTCCAGAGGATCGTCAATAACGCTGTAATTGCAATAAAGGTTATAATTTGATAAAGCAACGCACAAATGATTTAGAAACAACACATACCCAGGTCCGACGTTTGGTACCCCGGGATAACCTCCTGGACCCATTGGAGCCATATGGCGGGGTCTCATGTGGGGAGGATGCGGAGGATATCCGGCACGAGGTGGATACATCATTCTAGGGCGTTCACCATGGTACATTCCACCGCCATGATGTTCGTATGGACGCTGAGGAGGGTAACCACCTTGCATTCCGTATCCTCCAGGGTACGGATGCGGCGCTCCATGCGGAGGAGGGCCAGGATAAGGACCAGCGGGACCCGGGTGCTGTTGTCCCATGTAACCTGCATGGGGCGGTGGATGAGCTCCCATTGGTTGTTGAAGGGGTGGATGAGTATGCGGCGGCATGGGCATCGGTCCTCTAGCAGCTGGCTGATGATAATCCGGAGATCTTGTCTCGTAATCATGTTTAGAACCAGCTGCAGGAGCAACATTATAGCTGCTTTCCTTTTCTTCAACTTTCGGAGTTCGTGAACCGCCTTCCTCGGTTCCTTGTTGTTCAGCAATCCTGTTTCCACCACTAGCACTGTTGCCACTGTTATATTGGGGAGCATATTCCCGCCCAATGGGAGGCGTTTCATGACGATGATGAGCTTGCCGTCCATTGAAGTGCCCTCGAAAAGCACCTCGGCTCTGGAGATGAGCTGGCGGTACGGTAACCGTTATATTATCCTCATAATCCGACTCGTTATCGAATGCTGTAATGTTTATTTTATTTTTTTAATAAGCATATTTTTACTCAAAAGTACCAAAGTCTACTAACCTTTATCATCTGCTGGGGGAGAATCAATATCCCCATGTTGGGATACATCCTCGTAACTTTCCTGTAACTGGTCACAGGTTTCGTGCTTATCGTCACCAGCACTTTCAGAAGGTTGCTGCTCACCATCAACGTCAGCGCTTGAAGTGGTTGACACGGATGTAACATTGATAGTTGTTGTTGTTGATTCCACCGGAGCAGTCGGAGGTTCCTCTGCTGGTTTAGTTTGTTTATTTGATGCCGCTATGAAAACAAATCAACAACAATTAGTAAAATCTCAAACAATGCTACAAGGTCATTCAGATCTACCTTTCTGTACAGTTTTTATATAACCAGTTTCATTGCGGAAAGCATTCACCGAGTTACGCAGAAACCGATTTGGAATCAATGAGCCCGGCGAAGATCCTTTTTCCTTACAATCGGGACACTCGTTATCCTCGGATTCCAAGAGTGCCGTTCGAACACACTCATCGCAGAATGAACTCCCACAGCAGGGAATCATAACCGCATCGGTAAACAAATCCTTACAGATGCTGCAGATTAAATCCTCCGGAATGACCTGCTTCTCCTCCGGGGGAACCTGCGACGGTTGAATGATCGGATTGTTTTCCGGATCCTTGTCCCGTTCAATGAAGGAACGCGGTATACCGGAGGTACGTTTCACTTCCATTGCTTCTTTGGGCTAGTTAAAAAAAATGAGACAGTAAATAAAACGAATTCACACACAACTGGGACTGATGAATGACAAATACTTACCAATGGACCGAGAGGACAGTTCTTAATCCAGTGACCTGGTTTATTGCAGCGATAGCACTTGTAATTGATTGGGACTTCACCAGTTTGGGATGCTCCTCGAATTTTTTGATAGCTAGTGAAAACGAGCAAAATAAAAGAAAATTGTTGTTAGCATATAAAATTATAAAAAAGAGTGAGGTTCTATAATTTAATTAATGGATATTAAACCGATCTTCCTGGTTTACCTGTGTTTAAACCTAATTCCGAGTAAAAGCGTCAGTTGTAAAAGAAATAACATACATATTTATTAACTATGCGAAACGATAAATTCAGTTCAATATAATACAGTATGATTAGATAGTTTAACAGTAGAAGAGCATCACGACAAATCGTTCTATAACAGTAGTTCCTTGTTTAAACTGAAGCAACATTTTTGGAATCTGTAGGTATCAAACAGGACAGGAGTAGTACATTTATGTTTATCGTTTCAGCAAAATTAGGTAAACCATTAGCAGGGAATGGTATAGGTACCTGGATTCCGAGTGCATTAGTATTAGTGTACAACATCGAATGACTACATTTGAGGGGGTCAGAAGGAAATTGATGTAAGCGACATACATACACTGTTATAAGTAGTAATCCTATATACAGAGATTCGCAGAAATATTATCAAACGATTTGGCAACGTGATTTATTTTGTTTACAAAAGCTGCCAACACTTGCCGCGGAGCAAAATGTATCAGTTTTGTGTGTGACTTTGGCGTTCCTTACGTTCGTGTACGTTGTTTGAATTCTCAGTGAACTAGTGAACTATTTTTCCTTAAATTTTAAATAACATTTATTGAATATGAAGTACACTGCTAAGTTTTACCGAAGACAACATATCAAGAAAACTGACAACTCTTCCATTTTCTCAAACGACCGGCATGAGACAGGCACAATCGCGTCATCTGCCGCTCAAAGGTAAATGCTCCGAACCAATTGGATAACAAAGGTTCCATCCTCAGAAGAAAGGTTTGTGCATTTGCTCACTCTTCTATACGTTGCTTCCACCTTCGCTCGAGCACAGCGCTACTGTGTCTGTCGCTCGTATTCAGGCAAAGTTGCCAGTCTTCTTGATATGTTGTCTTCGGTTTTACCCTTCTGTGTTACCTGACTTATAACGAATATACGCTGTATACGAGTACCCCGAATACAACGTATGACTCATAGCATAGCATTTGCAACGTAAAATTAGACGAACTATACGTTGTATTCGGGGTACTTGTATACAACGTATATTCGTTATAAGTCAGGTAACACAGTAGCCGCAGTCGTGGAAATGCAACGAAGTGTGACAATGTGAATATTTTCCGGTTTCCGAAAAGCACTGAACTTCGTGAAAAATGGAATGAGTTTTGTGGACTACCGCCGGATTTTCCCCGTTTGTGCAGTAATGTGATGCTTCTTTCGGTAACACTTCGAGCACCCGCTATTGTATTTTGCTAAAGAAGGTGGGAAAATTTTGAAACTGCCTGGAGCAGTCCCGGTTCATCAGCACCAAATGCATGTTGTGCATAAACCATTCCGTGATTTGACGTCACAATGCTTTTGACCAACAATATCAAAAACTCTCTTACACACACACACAAAATAATCTTTAGTAAAATAAAAAAAAAAATTAAAAAAAAAACATTGGTAGAATTAAACGTTTTTGCGTTGATTCTTTGTGGTAGAAAGCGGTTAGCTTTCAAAACTAAAGTCATCCAATTGTCAATTCAATATTTTTTTTTATTATAAATTTTTGTTTGAATTTATTTCGCCCCAATTACAATAGTTTTCAACTGAATAATTCTGGTAAACGATGAACATCCTGGTTTGGCTCATATTTTGATAGTTCTCACAGCTTAATTGGCTCAAGATGGCCGCTTCCGCGAATCTCTATATATATGATTACTAGTTATGAGATAATATGAGCCAGGGTTGCTGATCGATAAATTCAGCAATGGTGAATTAGCAATGTAGACGTCTGCGTATCGACAGTTATCGATCAACATCTGTTACGAACTCGCTAACGGGATGGCCGTGTACATCATGTACAATAAAATGAACGCGAACGTAAACTAGCAAATAAAACTTTATTAAAATGACGAACTAAAAGTATACATTGACTTGATGACGGACTCGAACATATATTCGGAGTGATTTGAGATTTGGGCGTAATTGCATTTGTAAACAAACACGTCAATCGTCGATTTCTCGCGAATAAAATCTCAATTTCGAAAACTAACAACACTATGAGGTAGAGGAATGATTCCTCTATCATTTCAGGCATAACATTTGATAACGGCACAAAAGCATTTGTAAACAAACTTTTTAAGGCCCTTTACACGCGAACCAAAGCACGCAAACTAACAACATCGTCGGCTAGGGGCTTTTATCACCTTTCCAAAAGTGGTATTGGTTTGCGTGGGCGTACTTTGGTTCGCGTGTAAAGGGCTTTAGAATGTTTGTTTACAAATGCTTCTGTGCCGTTATCAAATGTTATGCCTGATTTGGTATAGTTAGTTTACGAGATTGAGCTTTTATTGACGAGAAATCGGCGATTGACGTGTGACGATTCACTCCGGATATATTGTGTTGTTCTTCTTTCTTCTTCATTCCTTATTTACCGTCGGTCTCTGTTCCGCAATCTAGTGCCAATCACCGACGGACATCGATTGCCATCCATTGAAGGCAATCGAATGTGCAGGAAAGCAGCTTCCACACCTGCGTAGGATATCGCACCCATTCAACACACATGGGCCGGGACCAACGGCTTTACTTCCCTTCCAAAGGAAGAAGTGACCAGAGATTTTTATGCCTCAGAAAAATCCCACCGACCTCGGCTGGGATTGAACCCAGACCCATTGGGGTGTGAGAAAGCAGTCACGCTTACCACTACACCACCGGCGCCGGCATTCTTCTTTCTTATGCTGGTTATCGCATCTACGGGTGACAGCTTAGCTGCTACCAGTGAGCTCAGCAGTGTTGATGTTGGTAGCGATCGTTAGGGATGTCCATCTTCCCAACATCTCCCCTCGCAATACAACTGGTACGGGTCGAACCTAATCGGCAGTCTTCGTAGACGTGAAGAGCGACGAGGTACCTGGACATCTGTTTCGGTTTCTGCTGATGTAAGTGACATAGGGCTTGTTGTAGAGGACGATGGGACTACGGACGTAGACGACGGCAGACCAAGGTCTGTTGTCGACGAAGTTGTCGATTTCGGAGTAACCCAAACTAGGCTCGGAGAAGCTGGCGTGGATGGCAAGACTTGCTGTGGTGTCGAGTGCTCAGCCGGCGTTTCGAGCGTTGATGGCGTTTGTGCAACCGGTGACGGTGATGTGGATGGACCTGGTGGTTGTGGCTGGGTTGGCTTGTGCAGGTTCCAGGCTCGTAGTAAGATGCCCAGAGGCAACTGTTGCTTGTCTGTCTTGAACGGAATCGAGCCAGACGTTGACTTACTGTCGGCACCTGTCCTACTCGCTCCAGAATCACTCCTGATGCCCATCTCCACGAATTGTTAGAGTGCACCTTGGCGTATACTAGATCACCTTTACTGAATGAGCTTGAATCTGTTTAAGCAGACGTTTCCCGAACGCCTGGTGGACGGAGTAAGTCCAGACTGGTCCTAATTCTGCGCCCAAATATGACTTCGGACGGAGATCTGCTTTTTGGTGCTGACAGGTTTGGTATGGTTCTGTAGGTCAAAAGAAAAAAGTCCAGTGCTTCCTGAATAGATCTTCTCCTCTTTCGAATCTTTTTGACCGCTCGCTTGAAGGTGTCCACGAAACGCTCGGCTTGGCCGTTGGACTGCGGATGGAACGGCGCAGTTGTCACGTGATCGATACCGTTCTCGAGGCAGGATTGTGCGAACTCGGCACTGGTGAACTACGTACCGTTGTCGCTGACTAGCGTTTATGGCATACCAAGGCGAACGAAGAGATTTCGTAGGATTCCGATGGTTGCAGTGGCTGTTATCGACTTGGTTCTGACAATTTCCACCCATTTGCAGTACGAATCGACGCTAAGCAGGAAGTATTTTCCTTCGATAGGCCCAGCGTAGTCGATGTGGACGCGCAGCCATGGATACGTCGACTTGGGCCACGACAGCGGCGGTGCTTTGGGCGGACTCTTGGCTGCAACTGCGCAGTGACAGCACGCTTTGACATGCGCAGCGATATACGAGTCGATAGACGGCCAGTAAACGAAGCTGCGCGCAATCGCTTTCATGCGCTGGATGCCCGTATGACCATGATGGAGATGGTGTAGGTACCGCATCCGGAAATCAGTCGGAATCACTAAACGTTCGGCAAACATCACGCACCCTTGAACCGTAGATAGCGAATCACTTCGGTTGAAGGATTGCTGGATCTCATGGTCCGAAATGGCCGTTTTTAACTGTGGCCAACCTTGCTGAACGAAGCGGTAGACCTTGCGAAGTACAAGATGGGTAAGTAACGGGTGGCGTGCTGTATTGCCTTGAAACTGAGAGGAATTGCATCTAATACAATGGATCTTACATCGTTCTCCGTGATGATGCTGGCTACGACGAAGTCTTCCTCTGGATTGACGTGTTGATCGATCAACCGGGACAGGATATCGGCGTTTCCGAATTTCATTGTGTTTACGTATACAATGTTGAAGTCGTACAGCAGCAACTGTAAAGCCCAACGTTGTAGCCGGTTCGCCATGTAGACTGGGAAGCCATTTTTCGACCCAAAGATTCGAAGAAGTGGAGCATGATCAGTTTGTAGTGTGAAGCTCCGACCAAACAGCATCTTGTGGAACTTGATCACAGCGAAGATGATCGCGAGCCCCTCACAATCTGGCTGACTGTAGGCTTGCTCGGCGGCTGTCAGTGCTCTAGAAGCATGCTGCACGACCTTAATCGACCCGTCTGGAAACTTGTGACTAATGGTCGCACCAACTCCAACCGATGACGCATCAGCTGCTACCACTATCTCGCGTTGCGGGTTGTAGTGCGTCAGAAGCAAATCTGAGGTGAGAATTCCACTGACCAGACGAACTTCTTGTCGGCTTTGAGAAGCTCATCCAGCGGATATCGCAACGTACGCATACTCGGGACGAATTTCCCGTAGTAGGGGAAATGACGGCTTCGGCATGCCAGACTATTTTCGGCAACCCAAATTGAAACACTATTTTCACTGGATTTTCTTACGAAATCACTTCGCTGAATGCATGCAAACGATTCTTTATGCTTTCAGCTTCAATTTGACTATATTTTTTACCACTGAGAAAAAGCAATCTAGCAAGGTTTTCTTGAAATGAAACACACGCACTACAAATTGTAGCTGATTTCGAGTTGCCAATAATAGAACAGCAGATTTACATGCAGTTCAAATGGAACGGTTGCCGAAGAAAAACTGGTTGCCGACAATACTCGCTCTCACTAGAGAAGATTAGAGCTTTGTAAAAGCGTTTCAAAACAGTTTTTGACTATTCTTTCGACTGAAATTGTTAGAGCAGCTGGCAGCAAAAGATTGTAAACAAACCAATACTGCATATGTGTGCGCTCCTTAGAGAAAAAGGCTATATAAAGAAGGTCGCTGCTTAGGTTGCCGAGAATACGTAAATTCCCCTAATTGATCGCTCCCAGAAACGATCGAACTCCAAAAACGTCTGTCGGCGCTGGCATGTTGCAGATAGATTCAACTTTTGCTGGATCCGGACGCAGACCTCGCCCGTCGATGAGGTGTCCCAGTGTCACCTTGGCCATCGAGCACAACCCTGGTTCATCATTGAACACCACTGGAAAAGCTGCTTGGAGGGAGCTGATCGATGTTGGATAGCTGCTGATTTGATTGCAGAACTGATCCATAGGCACCGACCCGAGGTTAAACGTGTCGATTAGGTCCAGTCCAAGCAGATTGAGCTGCTGCTTGACCACGAAAAATCGACCTTGATGCTTCTCCCCTTTGACTGCAACTTCACAGGAACACTGAAACTCCAGCTTCAAGGGTTTACCCGATGCAGTAGCGGCTTGAATTGTTGCAGGAATTGCTGTGGGTTTTCCTATATGCCGCCATGATTGCTCGGAAATGACGCTGATATCCGACGCAGTGTCGAGTTGTTGACTGATCTGCCTGCCGTTGACTTCCGCTTTCACAAATCTCCTACGCTTCCGGACGTTCTTCACCTGCACGCTTCTGGTTACCATCGGCTTGAACAAGTAGCGCTTACCTGGAGATTTCACTTTTTTGGCGCTGGAGCAATACCCGTCTTTGTGGCCTACCTGACCACATTCCTTATACCGATTTTTGAGGAAGGGACAGTCCTTGGAATAGTGCATGGCGCCACAGTTCCAACAAGGCGTTGCTGGAACGGCACCTCGCTGATTCGGGGATCTTGAACCTGGTGATCCTCGTTCTGAGCGGGAATGCTGACAGCTTAGCTGCTACCAGTGAGCTCAGCAGTGTTGGTGTTGGTAGCGATCGTTAGGGATGTCCATGTTCGCAACAACATCCTTTAGGCAAACACACGTATCAACATCCCTTCCTCCTCTTACAGTGTATACGCAATTTATGGACATCCACTAATGTAAATGGCGTACATAACATCCTGCTCGATAACTGCCGTTTTCTCATGTTTTTCAGGTTTTTTTTTAATAATGCGTTTATTTTTCCAGACTCATTTGCTGTAGCTTTGCCGAGCCGATATTCATTCTTTAGATAACAAAATTACTTAAAACTAACGTTAGTAAAGCGGGGGCCGATTACTCGCGGCTGTCTAGAGGTTAGGGGTAACAAATTGCAACAAATGGATGGCAGGGTAGGGATTGAGAACACAAGGTTTGGAGAGCAATGTGCTCTTGATCTCGAACTAAGCGACATACTGATGAAAAAGACAAACATGGGGGTACACCGATGGGCAGCTAACAACTTGGGAAAACACAAGATGACACTAACTACTAAATTTTCAGATCTATCTGTTTTAAAAACACAAAATTAAAGATTTGGTTGGAAATGCTAACATGAAGCTGGAGAATGATGCTATTTATTAGCTAGAGAATGATCTTTAGAAGATGGTAGGTGGATAGTTCCGTCAGAGTACGGCAGTATGAAAATTGAATAGAAGTTGAAAATGAGCTAAGGGCCATTAATGCGACAGTATAAAGTCAAACGCACATCTTTTGCCTAACCCGTACGATGTACGCGGAGACTTGAACTATGTCTTCAAGTCAGGCAAAAGATGTGCGTCCTCCTTTTGCTCATTGCTGACTGCGGCTGTGGAATAGTTTTAGTGACGTTTCATCATTCTCTAGCTAATAAATTATCACACTAAAGCTTCATGTTAGCATTTCCAACCAACTCTGAAAATCGCTAACTTCGCGTATGAAGTAACATAAACACACTTTAAATGTAACAAAATTAAATTAAAATAGTCGAAATCTCGGCTACCCAAGACATCTCTAACGGGTATCGCGGGTTGTTCTCCTCGGGCCCTGAGGGATGTGGATAACTCAGCTCTGACAACACGGTGTAGGGTACATGACCAAACAACATGCTCGATATCATGATAACCACTGCCACACGCACATAAATTGCTGCCTGAGAGCCCAATTCGATAGAAGTGCGAGTCTAACGAACAGTGATTGGACATAAGCCTTGACATAACGCGTATAAAGTCACGGCTCATGTCCAACCCTTTGAAACATGGTTTGTTCGACACCTGTAGGAGAAAAGAATGTAACCATCTTTCCAAATCACCATCATTCCTTTTTTGTTGCCAACTGATGAGGAGTTGCTGACGAGCAATGGAGAAAAATTCGTTGAAGGCGATTTGTCGCTCAAAAATATCGCCTTCCATAGCGCTCACCTTAGCCAACGAGTCCGCTTTCTCATTACCCGGAATTGAGCAATGAGATGGGACCCAAGCTAAGGTGATGCTATAGGAGCAGTTAGATAAAGCAGTCAGTTTAGATCGTATTTCAGGCAGGAAATACAAGGAATGCTTCATCGGCTTCATTGAACGAATAGCCTCCAATGAGCTAAGACTATCCGTAAAAATGAAATAATGGTCAGAAGGTAGTGAGGCAATTCGCTCTACTGCGTAAAATATAGCTGCGAGTTCCACAACGTATACGGAACATGGTTTCTGCAATTTATAGGAGGCCCTATGAAATTGATTAAATAGCATTTATGGTTGACCCATCTGTGAAAAATCTTTTATCGTTACTTACATGGTGGTACTTGATTGCAAAAATTGAGGGAACGACCATCGACCGATGGTGATCTGGTATTCCATGGATTTCTTGCATCATGGTCAGATCAAAATTTACACAGGAACTATAGAAGGCTTGAAAGCAATCACGATTGGAGATTAATAAAGAAGGACCAACCTCCAGCGTCATGTGCGTCATAGTACAAAATCATGAATCTTGTGAGGATTTCGGTCGAGCAGCTTCTCAAAGTTTTCTATTACCAAAGGATTCATTGCTTCACAACGGATGAGAAACGATCTGTCAGTGGGAGAACACCCGCGAGTACTTCGAGGCTCATCGTATGAGCCGAGTGCATACAGCATAGTGCAATACGAAGGCAACGGTATTGGATCCGTAGCAGCTTAAGGATGTGAGTTTTTGGGGGCTTAAACATGAGCCCTGGGGAATACCCATGTAACTAATTCGTGAAGTTGTCGAGTTTCCATGAGAAAAGCTCATATATTTCTCAGACAACAAGTTGCTCAAATAGTTGTTCATAATTGGTGAAAGCCCACTATCGTGGAGTTTATAGTTTTTCAGGGTTGTCACTTGCAACCCTTTACTTCTGACCCACACATTTTATTTTATTTTTAATAATATTGCAATCGCATATCAATCCCATCTTGCTTGACTTCTTATCCATATGTGACTGTTATGCGAATGTGGAGATGAATGTATCAAAATACGTGTGTCTACAATTGGCCCAGCAAAATATATTATCAACTAAGGATTTTTCTTTGTCTACTGCCTGATGGAGTACTGGAATTGGTGAGTTACAAGATGAGGTCGTGAAGTATATGTTTGACACATAAAATCTGTCAATATTGCTTTCAGTGATTGTGACCAGCGATTTTACGACTCCTGAGCGCTCACTCTGAGTGAACGCTTACGAATCATAAGATCGCTGATTGTGACGCTCTGAAAGCGGAAGGTTTTATGAGTCTAACACATACTTTACACCCTCTTCTTGTTATGTGTGGGACACAGAAAATAAATCTTTGAAATTTTATCAGTGCCATCCTAAACGTGAGTAGTGTCTAAAAATGGTTAAAAATATACAAAGTCATTTGCACAAGGTCCATAACTACAAAATCAGAAGAAGAGAATCTTAAATTGAGCGTAAGAAGGAGATACTGCAATGAACTGTGGATTGTGGATATATATAGAAGCCAGTTACCACATGAGAACCAACAGAAACAGAACATTCAGAGTGCTCGTATGATAATGACCAATTCCCGAGCATCTGAATATTAGCCAAATATGTTGTCCCAATGGTCGCAGAATTCAAATGTGTAAGAAGAGTTACATCTCATTGTTGGTGAATTAAATCAGATTATTAGAGTGTAAACAGGTATGTGTAATAGAATGTGTTTTATTATTGGTCAATTTACCAATCACGGTTAAAAAGGTTAACAAACTACATTCTGAATCAGTCCAGAGCAAATATAACTGACCTTGTTCCAAATTCTAAATCTAGTTTTTTTTTCCTTTATTTTTAGGCTATCATCACTCACTTGGTTGGATCGTATTCCGCCGTACTCTGGAACATCATCTCGCGAATCTTGTCCTCCTCCGTTCCACTCATCATCGAGAGATCAACATTGGATTGCACTGCCGATGCACTATCGTGGCCTTTCCTCGGTGCCTGAACCTGCTGCTGATTATTATCATCCTTCGGCGCCCAGTTTTTCTTGGGTGCATTCTTCAACGGTATTCTCGCTATTATCAGTGACGTATTCTTCGGAATTAGTGCAGCTTCTTCGCTGTATTCTGTTAATTGAATTTGCTAATTGATTAACAACGTTCCTACCCGGTTACCGAGCGTAAAGAAGGGATTATTTACCTTCCTTGGTTTGCGCATTGGTAATCTGTAGATCGAAATCCATCGTTTTCCCAAGTCGCTTCTGGTGGACGATGGCCTTCTTCAGGTCCGCCACCGAGATGTGCAACCCATCGAAAGTGATGGTATCGAAATCTAGTGCGCTTTTGAATTTGTAATGAACTGACATCTTGATCTAATTATCCGGAGTTGGATTCCTGAAAAAGTGCAAATTTTGGGTTCTTTCTAGCAAACACATGTGCATTTGCTGCTTCTTTTACAACACAGTAATTTAGTATTGGCAATTATTGTGGCATACAACTGACACTAAGTAGAGCACATTCACCTCTTTACTTTTCATATGCACTTGTTTATGCATTTATTGATTCATACATAGAAAATAAGTGACCGGATCAAGTAGTTAACTAATAACAACTTGACGATAAATACCGCAACTACGAAACCCCAAGCAAAAATTTGAAATAATTGACCAAAGCCAGAGATCTTCCTTGCAGCAGCAAATTATTATTGGTAAATTTCATATCAATCTTCAACCTTATTTATTTTTAAGGTTATGTTTCACTGGTTTCCCTGGACTAATTTTATTTTCAAGACACCTAAGGAGCACTACGTCAACATCATACTCATCGCAAATTGTGACCTCAAATTAATGATACACCAATCACTATTTTTTGATGGTTCTTCGCTTCATATTTGCAGTTTCTCCAACACCAAAGCTGTGTCAATCCGAAACCGTAGCATCCGAAGGTAATCAATCCTCCATGTTTGCGAGACATCAAAAATTTTCACTTCACATCGAAACGCATCCACTTCGATAGCCCGACTTTCGAATGATTTTTTCTTACGTAACTCCAGCGTAAACCATTGAATTTCACTCCCAGATTACTCACTTGCATAGGGGCTACAGAATGCACCACTTTTCAACCGAAATTTCACTACTTACATGCACTTTTTGAGTGCATTTTTCACGACTCAAAATCGACAATAATCCACGGAACTACTTTACACATTCTGAATATGAACTGCGAGGAGTAGCGGGGAGCAAACGATGATGCGCTCGGCGAAAAGCGAGATGGCGGGCCGGTGACGTTTTGGCTGACAGATCAGTGCTGCCATCGAATATGAATATAAATAATGATTCAAACTGAATTCCTATCCCTTAACTCAAGCGTTACTTTTGAAAAGAACGTATAAGCAAAGGCTGCTTCAAATAATTCATGATTCAGCCATTGTAACTGTTACTGGTAACAAATCGGTCGGTCTTTCCGGATATTTAACAGTCCATGATGTGATTTGTTCGAGAGAGTTATAATTTCCCTAAAGATCATCAACAAACAATCAAAGTTTACATAATGTTCAGCTTAGTTATTTTAGGTTAACTTACGTTTAGTGTTTACTTCAGATCCGCTGAAGCTATCCGGTATTTGTCGAATCTTTACAATATCTGTTTAATTAGTTTTATAATTTAGTGGTTACATTATTTCAATTGCCCAATAAATTAATGCATTACACACCAAATTTCTTAAATCGTGTTCGGTACTTTTTTTGCTGAACTCGTTCTGCAAAATATCATTTTTACCGATATTTATGTAAAATGTATTATATTACCATCTTTCCGCAATGAAAAATGCTGAATTTCTGTAATTTTCAGAAAATCACCGAAAACTGTAAACAAAAATTACTGATCGAAACTGTAAATGGCTTCAATTTTACAATACTGTAAAAAAGTGTGACGAACGTACTGTAAATAAAGCCTTTTACCAAAACAAACGGTAGTCAAATGCTAGATTCTTGTAAAAATTACCGAACAGATATGTAAAATTCATACTGTCACCCTCGCTGTCAACCTCGAACTTTGCGACCATTAAGAGTTTGAGTGGTCTTTGTTTCTCCAGTGTGAAAAGTAAGTACTTAAGTTTTTTTTTTTTTGCTATAATCTATGTGATCTATGCTATACTGAATTTTATTTTGCATTCAGTCCTAGGTCAATCATTTCTGGTTACCAGTCACCATGGAATAAGCCGAATGTCAACAACTGCAATGAAAAAACAACCAATGTGTGCGGAGTTTTTAATCATCGAGGTTTTCAACCAGTAGCTGGTTCATCTCCTGCATCCGAGCCTGCATCTACCATTTTGCCGCCGATGATAACTTTATTCGCGTCCGTGTTCGCAATATAAATACTTTAGAAAAAAAAAACTTTAGCAAAAGGTCGGTAAAAAATTTACGGAACGCTATAGCGTGCTATTGTAAACTTTACCAATCATTCAGCTTAATTTACAATGCGGTTCAGTAAATTTTGACAGGTCACGAGCGAAGATAAATTTACTGAATGTACTGTAAAACAAAACAAAATTACCGAACCGTTTACCGAATGTTCTGCTGTTCCGTATACGGTAAAAAATTACAGTATACAGTAAAAAAATCTTAGTGTGTACCTTACTTTGGTACAATCCTTTAGCGTAATTCAATTGTGTGCAAACCATGCGAAATGAATATTATTTATAGTCTGAAATATTGTTGCAATTGATTTCACAATTCTAATGTGCAATATCATTTGCTTACCATATAGCCACTTTTGTTTGGCGAATTTTAGGCTATTTAATTCACTAAGTTAGGTATTAACTAATTTACTTACTATTAAGGTTACTAAAGAGGAATAATAGTTCAATTGATAATAATAGTTTGTACACACAAAAAATAATCGTTAATAAAATTAAAAAAACCATTGGTAGAAATAAAAGTTCGCGTTGGTTCTTTTTGGTAGAAAGCGGTGTGCTTTCAAAACGACAGTCAGCCAGCTCTCAAATTAAAAGCTTTTATTATTGTTAATTTTAAAAGTTGAAACTTTCAAATTGAATTGTAGAACTGTCAAACCGAAAACCTAATGCTTTTAGATTGGCGTTTCAAAAGTTTTGATTCAAAAGACGGACATTTTATCCCAATTATTTAAATTGTCATTTAAAAAATGAATAATTATTGATTCAATTGCTTTTATGCTTAAAAATAATGAAACCCATATTAATGTTTATTATTTAGTATTTTGTATTATATTTCTGTTTTTCATTGAGCTTCAGCAAGGGCTACTCAGGCCAAATCTAACTACAGTGAACAGATATTCGTCGGTGGCGAATGACGTTGGGAAGGCTTCCCCCTAGACGCGCGGCTCCGCCTTGCAGTGGGCTCGAAACAAATGTGCACTCTGCATTCGCTGCTGACCGACAATTAGCATTGGTCTGGTGTGGATCGGGAAACTTCATATTACCAATTGCTTACCGCTTCCCTTCGTTGAACCATCTTCGATTACTTTTCCATTGGGTCATACAGATTAATCTTCCTTTTTTGTTTTGAAAACCTAAAAAGACCAAATTGAAAGATTTTGTTTAAACTAAGTAAATTAGCAATAAGTAACTGTATTGTTGAACTTTTACCAATAAGGGTCAATGATGTGACGAAGCGTTTTACGTTTTTTTTATAACTGACATCATCCCAAATTCGTATATGTACGTATCCTGATAGATACTCCAAGCATTTCTGCTGCTTGCCTCAGATCTGTAGGATGCATCGTCTGTTTTGAGCCCAACCAGGAATAAACAGCAGAGGTTGGGACATGCTTCAGCTTCTTCGGTAGATGGCGGAGCATTTTCGTCACGTTGTCCTTATTCAGATAATTGTTATGATGCAAATCTAGAAGCAGTAGTATTTGTATGGTTAGAGATAAAACAGGGGCCTCATTGGGGAAGTCGAAACGGATCATTTTTCGTATGAACGCTTGTATGAAATCAGTCGTTTCGTCTTGCCTCCAGGTGTTCAAATCGATTCCGATTCGAAGATCTCAACACTTACCGCATTAGTTGAATTCAGGCAGATTTATGAAGAGCAGAATAAATTGTTAGCCACTTCTTGATGACTTCTATGATCCTGAACACTTTACCGTAAATTCAGAGTAATTTTCTCCTCGGTTGTTTTTAAATTTAGCGGCAAATAAAGGTCCAGTGCTGCCAAATACATTGCTAAGAAGTGGTATGTTTGACAGTTGTACAACTTTTATTTAAAAAAATGAACTTTTAAATATATGAGTTAATAAGTGAAAGAAAAACTTTCAAATCAAAGATGTTACTTTTGTTTTGAATATTTTTGTTATTAAAGGTACGAAGTTTTGCAAACTTTTTAAAATAAAAGTGTATAATTTTTACCATAACAATTTTTGTTCTTTGTGTGTAATGATTGGTTAATTTTGCTCTTCAAGTGTTCTCAATTCATTATACTCAGTTGACGTCTCAGCAATCCTCTCGATGAACGCTGGGTGTGTCTCTGGGGAGAGGGGGACGTGCTGTCAAATCAGCCTACTGATAATCTTGTATGAAACTGGTTCCAAACGTAAACAAACGCTGTAGGTTTCTTATGGATTGTTTACGTTTGGAACCAGTTATGCGAGGTAGGCGACGATTCACAGCAAAAAAAGTTGTTGAATATTACATCGAAACTGCTGCAACCAGGTCAATCCATCGGTTGTGTAATATCACATTGTACGATGTACATCGATTTTGCGAACAAAATTACATCCATTGATGTAATATTGTATCTGCGTTTTGCTATTACATCATTATTTCATACATCAGCTTGAATTACGTTGATCGATATTACATTTTTTTTTTGCTGTGTTGTTCGTATTTGACAGCCACCTCCCCCCCTTGGTGTGTCTTCGTTGACGGAGGGGTTTTCGCCAAAGGGCGTAGCACCCGCATAAGCGCGAACCATAAATTGACCTTACCGATAATGGTTATAAATTGTTTATAATCCCTGCTAAACTTCAACTGAAATGGTTATGGAACTTTACATGAACGTTTAATGATAAAGTTTTAATTTTAAGTATTATAGTTTTTTGGAAGTGGACCTTGGGTTGTTAAGAACCATTACCATTCAAAACTCTTGTTTTCTCCATACATTTTCGGAAAGAAAACTATACTAAAACCTTTTAACTTATGGTTTGAGAACATTAATGGTAATGGTTATGGTAACCAGTAAGGTCCATGAATGGTTTTGTAACATCGATCAACTTTATGTGGAATATATCGCGAATTGGTTGCCTGTAAATTACTGATTACCAATTCACGATATATTTCACGTAAAGTTGAGCGATAATACAAAACCATTAATGGACCTTACTGACTACCATAACCATAACCATTAATGTTCTCAAACCATAAGTAAAAACGTTCTAATATAGTTCTCTTTCCGAAAATGTATGGAGAAAACAAGAATTTGGAATGGTAATCTAGATGGTAATGGTTCTTAACAACCCATTATTTGTAAGGTCCGCTTCCAAAAAACCATAATACATAAGGTTAAAACTTTATCACACAAACGTTCATGTAAAGTTCCATAACCATTTCAGTTGAAGTTTAGCAGGGATTATAAACAATTTATAACCATTATCGGTAAGGTCATGTGATGGTTCGCGTTTATGCGGACAGCCATGTTGGATTTTTATATGGATGAGCGACCAAGTTTGTTTGCAATGGGGTGCTTCGTACTGCTTCTGACAGTACTCACCACCAGAGGGTGAGCCATCTTCAATCGATGGGCTGGTGGAAAACCGACCTGAGAATGTATGGTGAAATTTACAGGGGGACCTTATCCCTGTCAACCACATATAGATACTATAGATCCTGGGGGGGGGGGGGGGGGACGTGCTGTCAAATCAGCCTACTGATCATCTTGTATGAAACTGGTTCCAAACGTAAACAAACGCTGTAAGTTTCTTATGGCTTGTTTACGTTTGGAACCAGTTATGCGAGGTAGGCGACGATTGTTCGTATTTGACAGCCACCTCCCCCCCTTGTATAGATCAGACCTTGTACACACGCTATTTCAAAATTACCCAAATGTGGGTAAAATCCCAGAACGGTCAAAACCAAGGGGCTGCTAAGCCAGCATTTTTCTGTTGTCTGCTATTTTTCACTCACACACTTACAACCAACGCAAAACGATGTAAGCGGCAGCTGTAAAATATGCAATACACAGAAAAAAAATTGTTGAATATTACATCCAAACTGCTGCAACCAGGTCAATCCATCGGTTGTGTAATATAACGTTGTACGATGTACATCGATTTTGCGAACAAAATTACATCCATTGATGTAATATTGTATCTGCTTTTTGCTATTACATCATTATTTCATACATCAGCTTGAATTACATTGATCGATATTAATTTTTATTTTGCTGTGTACAGCCGCAAAGTTCGTATGTGTTGTTCAAGTTTGTTATGGGCCATAAATTTATAAACCAGTTAAGAGGGTACTGTCAAATTTGTGAAATCCCATAGTGGAAACATTTGATGTCAGTCCTGTGGTCAAAACTGAACCTACCCAAAAATTGTTAAACTATGTTGGGAGTGACAAGTTGACATACGAACAAAATCGATCGAATTCATGTCGATGTTATTCATTTGTCAACTTGTCGATCCACACATAGTTTACCCATCTTTGGGTAGGTTCAGTTTTGTCCGATCTGGGTGGATTCAATCCAAGTTTGGGGAGTTTTGAAATAGCGTGTTGTACATTGCTCGCGGATGTGGCCTGCTGTTTTGTTTCCGACATTAATGGCGGTATGCTCCAACTCTGCTTAACTTTAATATCGTCCCTGTTTGTATGATCTGCGAAATGTTCACTTAGAGTTGTATTGATTGACTCTGTTGTCTATATCAAACCAGCCGTACATTTTTGATCGAGATTTTATCCGAGGTTAATGCAGGTTGGAGCTTAATACCAAAAATAAAATTTAATTTTTCTAGTTTTGTGTAAAGTGTAATTTAAAAATATTGGTAGGTATAACATCAGAATCCTGTATATACACTATAGTGCAAGAGGTGAAAATTGTGGCTGTATAGTGACATTGTGAAATTTGTGACAAAAAAAAAACCCTAGACGTTGGTTTCGCCGAACGCAAAACGAAGGTAGGTTGTATGTTCCGTAGAATGCGTTTATTAAAATCTCAGCTAGTTCTACATTTTGAGTGAAAACATTCAAAAGAAGAGCCGGTAGGAAGAGTTCATAGCAGTTTTTTAGCTTGTTCAATTCCGGAAAGAAATGCACCGTGAACTGTAGAAAAGTACTTCTCGTGACATGCTTCCCCGGCGAAGCGTATGGTGGTGGTGGCTGACGATTTTACTATCGTTGGACTTTCCATTTTAGAGATGACTTCCAGTTCTCCGGTAGATCGATTGTACTGATCGCACACAAGCGTTTCCTGGAGGGCACTCAAGAAGGACGACTCGAAATCACAGTTGACGGAGGTGTAACTGTACGAGCCCCGAATGTGGGGATTTGAGTTCCACCGTGTGCTAAAAGAAAGAATGGTTCAGATTTTAAACTTTGATTGATTTTGAAAGATGAGTTCTCACCAGAAATAGCTAATCGGCCGCGGTACTTTTTTCCCCGAAAACTTTTCCAACAGAAAAATGCAATCATTGACAATTTGTTCATCGGAGAGTTTCTCCATTTCTAAAGCGCCGTAGCTGCCGATCCATCCCAGCAGGGTGTTCGACGGTCCAGGGTTGACTATATCAAACCCAGAAAGATACCTGGTCCAATGAGATCCTTTCTCAAGATTATCTCTCCAAATAAACTGGAAGCCTCCCGCTTTTCCCCACCAGGCTTCATCGAACTGCAAGAATATTTTGTCAATCGTGCCGAATCCAATGTTTCGGATGGATCTCCGATAGGATTTGGGAAGTGCTGGCTGAAAAAGTCTATTGAGCGTTGCTTTGAGAACACCCAAAGAAAAGGTCACGATAAGGTGTTGACAGCTGTAGGTGGTTCCATCGGCGCATTTTACAATCACGCGAGATGTTTGATCTTTCCATCGTATTTCATTTACTTCTTTTTTATATAGTATTTTCTCCACTCCAATTTTCTTGATCAAACAATTTACGAGGGTTTGAAAACCATATTTCATATTTATGTGGGCTTGACAGCTTTCTCCATTGAAGGAATAACTACCCCACAGCTTTGCGGAAACGTCTGATAAGGTGAGGCAAGAGTTGTCTATTACTTGGAACCGAATATGCCAGTCTATCAACTGATTAGCTAATTCCTGCTCTTCAAGGGCGAAACATTGATCTGTTCTTTTCTTGAACTCTTCTCGTAGAAACACTTCTACCGAAGCTGGAAAGTGCGCACTATCCTTTTGGGCAAATTCTTCACATTCCTCCAGAATCTGTCCGATTAGGAAATCGACCTTTTTCACAAATAAATCATCCATTCTGTAACCATCATCCCTGATATACTCTCCCAAACCTTCCTCAGATAGTTCTTCATGCAGCAATTCATACTTTTCGGCAATTTTGTGCAACTCATTCTGCTTGCCATGCAGCCACTGTGCTCCTGAATCGATCGAAGCTCCTACTCTTGCTGTTCCGACAGAACTTTGCATCGGCACTGTTTGAATCCTTCCACCAGCCACAGATTGAGCTTCCAGTAGGACGAAGGTCTTGCCCGAATTGACTAGTGCCTTCGCTGCTCCAAGTCCCGCTATTCCGGCACCCAGAACTAACACATCGACATCCGCATCCACCTGTTGCTGCGACGGGCTGCCGAGGGGAAGAATAGAATCTTTAATTATTCGAAATATCTTTCCTTAAATGGTTTGTAAGGGAATTCTTTTTTGTTGTTGTTTAACAATACTCTGTCTCTCGGAGCATTTATGGAGAATAGCATGTCTTCTTCGGTTGGTTTATTGGCACTTTAAATGAATCTTAAGCTTATATCTCATAAAAATTGTTCAGTGGAAGCAGGAATGTAATCTGGTGTCTATTATCAGTAAAGATATGGAAGTAGGATTCGGTAAAAGTAATCATAGAAACACATTGAAAAACCAGGTTTTAAAATGGGGATAGCATATGGCAACTAAGAACACGTCTTCTCTTAGAGATGTGCTTTCCTGTGTAAATGAAAGAAAAGAGAAAAAATAAAATACTGTAAGAACAGAAGTCATGCGCAAACTTGTTTACTCAGGGACAGCACAAATTGGTGCTATCACTCTTGCCTAATTTGGTACTTCTTTTTCTCATGAAGATCGCTATGCAAATACTCGAACACGGATTACTCAAGAATGTTTTATTTTTTTTTATAAAATAGTCTGATTTTTGTCACTGTAGGAAAGTACTCGATAGTTAAACAACAAAATAAAATAAAACATATGTCAAGGCTATTGATTTTCGATGGAGTTTTTAATTGAATGTTTAGCATCTTTTAATTTTGTCGAACCTCTTAACAAAATCCCTTATGAAGTGTTTTTGAGTGGGTTGAGTTACTACCTTTTTAATTCAATTATTCAGAGGCGTCTAGTGACTAAAAGTGCTACCTGGCTAACAAACAAATTGAATTTGTTAGGAGCTGAACATGCAATTGTTTGCTGAAGAAGCATATTTTTGCTTGAAGAAGCCATTATTGAACTTTCAATGTTTGTTTGGTGTTTGACAAGTTTTATACTTAAAAAATGGAAATCTTTTTAGAATGCTCTAGGAATTCTCCTTAGATTAATATTGAAATTATCTTCGAAATCTCCAAGTAATTCTTCTCAATTTCTTTGGATTACACCCCAAAGTTCCTTTGCAATTAAGAGTCTCGTTAATAAAGCTAACCTAACCTTACCCCCTTTGAAATTATCCTCAGAATTTGTTTTGAATTCCCTTTATAATTGCTTATCAATTCTCCTTAGAATTCCTTTGGAATTATAGTCAGAATTACACAGAAAAAATCTGAGTTTCAATTGTAAATCCTGAGGGACGGAAAATTGCTCTAATGATCCTTGAATGCCTACAAAGCTTCCTTAGCGTTACTTCCTGGAAATTTTCTCATCTTCTACAAGCTTCCATCACTTCCAAGCTCCATATTTTGACGTAGGACTACGTCTGTGATTTCTATATGGGGGTACACTTTGCGAAAACCAAAAATGGAACATGTAACAAAATTATGAAAGATTTTGAACATTAATAACTCAGTTGCCCCTGGACCAATTTGAATAATTTTATCACCAATCGATCAGAAATATTCCTAAGCATCTGTAAAATTTAACACTTTTTTATTTTTTTTTAAATGTCACTATTGAAAATTGCATGAATGAGCAACTGTTGCTATGATAATTAAAATTATCACCGATTGCCTGCGAAAAGCGATTTCCCTAACACAGGTTTCAAAGTTGAATTCCATCCGGTCTCCCCAAACAGTGTTTATTCAATCACCGCGTGGTGAGTGGTGGTGTTCTCCTGTACACAACGAAAGGCTGCCTGCAAGCAGCAAGCTGCAGCCCACATGAGCACCCATAGAAAGAGGAAGAAGCCGCACCGCTATTGATCGGAATCAGTAGCTCTTCGTGAGTCACTGTGGGCCATCTATGTCAACGCGTCATACTAAAGAGTATAAGCAGAGAGAACCCAGCTCAAATTCCGACTCCTACACACAACACAAGCTCCTGCTGCATTTAAAAAATAAGATTTATTATATAAGACCACGTAGTCCTCCGTCACCATTGGTTACAACCCCTTAGGGCTGTCCCTTGTAGTTTTTTTCTAAGTTCTCTCAATTCAATTAAGATATTAGATGATCTCAATCTTCAGGAATAATCTTGAACATTTTCTACGAATTTTTCCAAAGATCTGAGCGAAACAAAGCTCCCAAAATTTCTAGTATGTTCCCAAATCAAATCCTGCAGTTCTGAAGAGCATGCTAAACTTCTACAAAACTCGCTGAGCCACTATGAAGTTTCTTGAACTTCTAAATTGTTTGCTGAGCTTCTACAATTTTGACAGAATAAAAAAAAAATTCAGTATTTCTATGAAGTTTTAAGAACGTAGTTCGCCTGAATTCTACGCAGTTCTCATAATTCTTATGAAGTTAGCTGCATTTGCTCAAATTGCCCTGAAATTCTTAAAACATTCCAGATTTTTTACGTAACTTCCAGATGATATTTTAAGTTCATTAATCTCTACATAACACTGAAGCTAAATGAATTTTCATGGAGTTCTATACAAATTAACAAATATCCCTTAAATTCAACGAAGTTTCCCAAACTTTTAAAAGGTTCCCAGTTGTATAAAGTTTTTCTGAATTTCTACGAACCACCCTCAATTTCTTCGATTTTCTCTGAATTTATTCTCAACGAAATTCTCCGAATTCAGCATTCCTGAATTTCGAAGATGTCCTGTGAACATCTCTAATAAGATTAAGGGGATAAATATAGTATGTCGGTAAAAAAATCATGGTTTGGTATAAGCAAACATTTAGTTTTTTTAACTTGTTTTCAGGGCATCATATACATTTTCAGCTGTAAACAACATAAATGTGAAGACAAAATTACTGAGATATTCTTATTTGAAGTTAGTGGTTTGAAAAAAAAAACGGGTCCCTCGATATCTCATCACGGTTCTGACCAAATCGGCTCATTTTTGGGATGACTCGTTAAACAGGTCCCATGTGCATGGCGAAGGCCGATTTTTGAAAAGTGGATTTAAAAAAGATAAAAATATTTTGCATGTTTTTTCTTGATGAAAATCGACAGTTTTTTTTTTATTTTTGTATTAAAAAAATATCAAAATCTGGCTTCGTCATGCACACAGGATACATCTTGTGAGTCAATCAAAATCGATAACCTTTATGCCGATCCATCTTTAGACCTCAATTATTTACAAACAGCAACATTTCACCTCAACACGTGTTTACTAATACTAATAAATACTAACACGTGTTTACTAATACGAATCGAATAAGCCCATTTTTGACAAATCGATTTTTTGGTCGATTTTACATATACCCCTTAAAGAAAAACCACTGAACTTCAGCATAGTTAATTGATTTTCTACAAAATTCGATAACTCTCTTTAAAGTTTGCAAATAATTGATAATAGGGGAAATGTCCCTAATGTTCGCCTATGGATCTAGGATTGGGCCCATCGCTAAAAATCTGCTATTTATCAATTTTATCTAGATGAACGCGTTATTGGGACGTTACTAATGGATATTTTTGGTTACTATTGAAAATTTAGTCGATTGCTGAATTTATGTATGGGCCCAAATTAGGGACACTTAGGCCGACATTTCCCCTATTTGATGAAGTTCTACCATTTTTTCTGAACTGCTACAAAACTTGCAAACTTCTACAAAATTATCTGAAGTATGATGTTCTACTGAATTCCACTGAAGATCTATGAAGTGAAACTTAGCTGAATTTTCTGAATTGCTGCACTTCTAGAATGTTTTCACAAATTCAACGCAGTTCTATGAATGTCTACAAAGTTTTCATAAGTTCTATGATGCTTGCTGACTTACTTACCAATCAGGCTAAGGCCTTGTTGTCCTCTGCTGTTCGGAGAAGTCGTCTTCACTCTACTCGATCCATGGCCACACTTCGCCAGCCTCATAGTCTGCGAAAGATGCGCAGGTCGCCTTCTACTTTGTCGATGCACCTTGCCCACTGCGCGCCTCTTCTTCTTGTTCCTGTTGGGTCGCTTTCGTGGTTCATTCGCCTCCTCCACGTTCCGTCATCCATCTGCACTCCACCGTAGATGGTACGCAACACCTTCCGTTCGAAAACACCAAGGGCGCGTTGGTCCTCCACGAGCTTAGTCCAGGTCTCGTGGCCGTAGGGGACCACCGGTCTAATCAGCTTCTTGTAGACAGTCAACTTCGTGCGGCGGCGAATTTTATTCGACTGGAGCGTCCTCCGGAGTCCAAAGTAGGCACGATTCCCTGCCATAATGCGTCTTTGAATTTCTCTGCTGGTATCATTTTCGGCGGCTACATGTGAGCCCAAATACACGAACTCATCGACCACCTCGATTTCGTCACCGTCAATCTAAACTCGGGGTGGGAGGCTAACATTGTCTTCCCTACAACCTCTTCCTTTCATGTATTTTGCCAATCCGCCTAGCTTCAGCCTTCAGTCTGATGTACGTTTCCGCCACTGTCTCAAAGTTCCGTGCCATGATGTCAATGTCATTGCCGAAGCCAAGAAGACTTCCTGAAGATCGTGCCACTCGTGTTTATCCCAGCTCTTCTGATCACACCTTCTAACGCGATGTTGAATAGCAGACACGAAAGTCCATCAGCTTGCCGTAACCCCCTTCGAGATTCAAAGGGACTCAAGAGTGTCCCCGATACTCGAACAACCCACATCACTCGATCCATCGTTGCGTTGACCAATCGTGCCAGTTTATGCGGAAATCCGTACTCGTGCATAATTTGCCATAGCTGATCGCGATCGATTGTGTCGTATGCGGATTTGAAATTGATGAACAAATGATGTGTTGGCACGTCGTATTCGCGGCATTTCTGCAGAACCTGCCGAATCGCGAAAATTTAGTCCGTGGTACGCGGGCACCCATGAATCCCGGCTGGCTGGTATTACCCCCGAACTCTCTTGCAAATGGTGACAGGTGGCGGCATATAATTTGGGAGAGTACCTTGTAGACGACGCTCAGCAGTGTGATCGTGCGGTAGTTGCAGCAATCCAACTTGTCGCTCTTTTTGTATATTGGGCATACGACACCTTCCATCCACTCCTTCGGTAATATTTCCTCCTCCCAAATCTTGGCAATTACCCAGTGCAGCGCTCTAGCCAGTGCTTCACCACCAGCTCACTTTGGTGATGCTTGTTGAAGGTCTATGAATTAGGATCTTCATAAAAGTTTGAGAATTTTGTTCAATTTGCAAAACTTCATTAATTATTAAGTTGAATGAACTTTAAATAACGGGTGTCCACTGGATGACCCGGAATTACAGCGGAAAGCCAAAATATACCATATGTGCCAAAAGACCGGAATCCGACAAATCTGCCGTAGTGCCTATCGAGGATTCCTCGGTATATTGCTCTCCATGATATACAATGATAACTGAAAGGCCAAGGACACCAAGCAACTCACCAACAGGATCAAAAGCTGCATCCGGAAAATCAGTGTGGCAACCGTCCACGGTCATGTTCCAATATTTAGCTGCGCCGCACGGTGGACCACGGACCGTACACACTAAGTTTTTTTTTTGCCGAGATGGGCACCACCGAGTAGCTCGGCATTTTATTTTGCTGGAAATTCAGCAAAAAATATGTTTGTTAGCTGAGATCTCGGCAAAACACCCGTTTCTTAACTGAATCTCGGCAAGTTTTTCACTGAGATCCAGCAAAATAAAATGCCGAGCTGCTCGGTGGTGCCCATCTCGGCGAAAAAATCTAAGTGTGTATGCCAATATTCACTATGCTCAGTTTGAAGACACTTAACACTTTGTATGAAATGAATCAGTTTGAACTAAATTTCACTGGTGTTTTTTCCCGACCCATTTTTTTCATTCTAATTGTTTAGTAGACACCCGTTAGGTCAGGAAATTCCGTGAAAATTCAGCAAACTTTGTTCCGTGAAAATTCAGCAAATTTCGCAGAAAATCTACAAAATTCTAAAAACTTCAGAGAACTTCGCAGGAGTGAATAGAAATTCTAAGAACTTTGTCAAGAGAATTACATACGTGCTGAGATTTTTTTTTAAAGCTCATAGAACTTTTTAGATATTCTTCCAAATTTGTAGAAGTTTGAGGAACTTCATAATAGCTCAGAAAGTATTCAAGATGTTCAGTACACTTTTTAAAACTTCAGGCTTTGACTCAGGATTTTACTGGAAGTTTTAGGATCATTGTTTCGAAACTCGTAAGAAAGGTTCAGGGTCATTTCTGGACGTTTAAGTCACACATTATTAAGATATTGTTAGAAATCTAACACTGCTTCATGATTCCAAATTCGTTCTACGAGTTTCAATTCCGTCCTAACACATTGAAACACCATTGGGCCAAAGTGGATTTGCTAGGAGGCTCGTATATAGGCTTTGATTTGTAGCTTATGAGCTAGCGCATCAAAACAAACAAATTTTTGATTTTTACTCGATTTTTTTTATTATAGTCGCTTTAATGCTCTTGGGTCATTTGGACTTGTCCGAGGGTGAGATTTGAACTCGTGACTTTGACGTGAGAGGTATGGATGCTAACCACTACGCCGGGGTCGCTCCCATTTGTGCCCGATGAAATCACAGACAAATAGACGTAGCTCTTTCTACTCAATCGTCGCACACGCATTTAACGATCAATTAAAATATTATATGTTTTGCGAATCCCCCACCACAGCGCTGATATCGGATCACTTTGACGTTTCTATACATTTTATTTACCTTGTGTGCAACATTGTTTGAGAAGCAAGCTTTTTTCCGCGAATAGCTCCCGAGATGTCGTTAGTGAGTTCCGTGACGATATTTTTAAGGAAAATATATTCAAAGAGATTCACCGGAGTTGTCTGTGGTGAAATCATTGATATTTTTGATGTTTTCTGCTCGATAGAACGAAAATGGGCGATTACGACGAAATTGCGCTCTACCCTATATAACATATAGAATGTTCTAGGTAGATGAAGCTATCGTGTCAGCTAAAACTGATCAATTGAATTGAATCATGAGATCTGAACTCGAGGAAAATTTACAGAACTTTCTTCTGTTTCTTCCTGGATTTGACGCTCTTACACGAGCTTTCGCCTGCTCTCAATTTAGCACTACCACAGTTATTAATTGAGAGAGCCAACCAATGCATGAATTTATTTGTATATTGTGTGGCAAGCAAAATGATACACTATGCGCAGGGGAGTCGAGAAAATAACCAACCCGAAAGAACCCGCCGCCTCCAGCTTGGAAATAACGTGCCTTTACTGACTAGGTTATCTACATCCACCTTGAAAACCTTCACTGAGGCAAAAAAAAACTTTCCCCCTTATTCTGCGAGTCACGTGACTCTCTCTCACCGGTGAGGTGACAATTGTCACCTCGTGTGAGGTGACTCTCCGTGCAAATCAAATGGAGAGTCACCTCACACGAGGTGACTATTGTCACCTCACCGGTGACAGAGAGTCACGTGACTCGCAGAATAGGGGGGGTTTATAAAACCAATTATGCACTGAGGCAAAAGAACGTAAGAATTCCATAAGAACCACTTATGAATTTTAGCCATAAAAAATCGGTGTGAATTTCATTGATTTGCCTTATGAAAAATAATATCGACAAAAAAAAATAATAAAACTGAGCAGACTGGAACCGAACGATGGACGTTGAGATTACGAGTCCTGTGTCTGGACCACTCGTCTGTCAACGCTTGGGAATATGGAATGACTAATGGCGTAGAAGAGCTACCTCATGTAAGACGAAAAATTTTCATAAGTCGTGGTTATGAAATTCATATGTGTCGTTCATAATTCGAGCCTTATGGAATTCTTAAGTCTATTTGCCTCAGTGTGATTTTCCGCCAAAAGATTTATGTTAATCACAAGTTTGACTTATGAAACATATTTCAGCAATAAAATTAGTTTGTATTCAGATTGAAACTTTAGAAAGTATTATAACATTAAGCAGACTGGAATCCGTGATTTGCGCTCTCGTCTATCAATTCTTGCGAACAATCGAACAGGCTAATGACGTACAACAAATATCTCAAGAGCAAATTTTCATTATGTCGTAAGTAACATTGGCACCAATCCGAGAAAAATAAATTTTTGTTTTGATGGCCGAAATGTTATTCCTATTTCCAAGTAAACACATATAATCTCATAGTGATAGCAATGTTTAACATATTTAGCAGGGTTTTAATCATACAAATGCAAATCGCTAGCTTTCATGCTAAAAAATACTGGTTTTTGAGTCAAAAGTTATTATACGTCGTTTGGTGGCCCCTATTGTTACTTAAGTCAAAGTGTTTAGTGTTTCATCATTTTAAGACCACCGAAATCATCTTAGCAACAAACAGTTCGATTTATTCACTTTAATAATGAGAAAGCAAAACGACGAACGTACACTTTTCACGGGTTTCTCTGCACTGTTACTTAAGTCAAACGGCATCTCCGTAGAAATTGGGTGACTTAAGTAACATCGAAAACTATTTTGATCGGAAGGTGATTACGTCAAAAAGCAATTTGACTGGTAAATAAATTTAAAAATGGGATTTGATCCTATATTCGGACAGTATATAGTGTAATAGCAGGAGAATCGATTGACACTGATAGCTCGACTTTGTTTACCTTTGTTACATTCGACGTAATGAAAATTTGCGCTTGATCTCATGTAGTACGATTATCATTCATAATTCGCGCTTATGGAATTCAATTTAGTGTCTTATGAAATCAAAATTGCCCATAAGTCATAAGTCATGCTTTAAGGAATTCTGGCTCTGAGATTGATCTAGTAGCTACACGATTTGAACTCGACGATCAGGGTGTCGGCTACCTTGGGATTCTTGACCCCCCTTCTCCCCCTGCGTAGACAATTGTCCATAAAAAATGTTTTTAAATTTGTATGGGCCGTGGATAGTTGTCAACCCCCCCTAAACTGTCTCCGTAGTTTATGAATAGCCCTTTGTCAGGGAAATTCAATCAAAATCAGGGAAATATTTCTTTATAACAGAAACATATTAATAAGTATGGCTGACTTCGCTAGTTTCAAACATCTTAATTACTTGTTGTAGTTTGAGGATGGTTTTCAATTTCAAATAGAGTTTCGAAGTTGTGGTTGTTCAATGCTTGCTGTTGAATTTTTGCAAGTGGAGCAAAAGTAAGTCAAATAAAAGGGTATTTCGATGATTTTGAGCCTATTATAAATTCAGTTCCCCTGGGTGTTGTCACATTCCTGAGTTGAATTCAGTTCCGTAGATACGCTAGACGTTGTAAGTTGTTGCAGAATTAAGCTGCTTATGGAAATGTGCGTCTCTTAATAGATGTTATACCCAATTTCGTCTGACAAAATTTAACTTTCAAGAAGATTTTGCGTTTGCTCGATCCAGCTGTGTCCAACAAAAGCAATGGAGTGCTTTTGAGTAAATGCAAGAATGATTAAGAGTTAAGCTGGGCTTATACAAGGCAAGTCATTGAGTAACTCAGTTGAATTCAATTGGCTAGAAAAGTTGAGCCTGGTTTAACTTTTTTCAATTCAAGTCAGTAGTAGTCAAGTAGTTTACACGTTCAAGTCAGTTGAATTCAACTGAGTTGATCAATTGACTTGCCTTGTTTAAACCCAGTTTTAAGAGAAGATAATGATTTTTTTTTCTAAATACTTCTAGCTCTTGTTCCTTACTGTGTTCCTAACAGCTTGATTAGCTCAGAGAACTAACTAAATGAGAATTTAGGATAATGGTCTTGCTTGGGAGGTTTTTTTATTGCTTGGAGTAGCACTTTTATATGAATAATGATTGAAAGATACGTAGACAAGAATTGCTTTGACAGCAAAGAGTGGCTGTGTTATGTATTGTAGGTCTTCATTGAAAACCTGGTTAGCTCGTAAAATTAGCTTCACAGTAAAGTTTTAGTATGGTAAGGTTGCTGCCAGGCATGGAAAATCATTTACATTCATTTCATGCAATCATTTACATTCATTTGCCTCTAAGTTTTGTCATCAACAGAATTCTGCAAAAAAATGTATAGAGCTTTAGTAGGTTTTGTTATTAGCTACAACTTTTGTCCATTACTCAAATCTGTATCTCTTATGCATCACGAATTAGAGCGGGCAGAATGTTTACTGTTTTTCAGTGAATGTAAAATACATTCATTGAAAAACAGTAGTGGCTTCTGTTCGCTCTGGTTCATCATGCATAAGAGAAACGTATTTGAGTTGCTAACAAAAGTTGTAGCTAATAACAAAACCTACAAAAGCTCCACACATTTTTTTGCAGAATTCTGTTGATGAAAAAAGTTAGGGACAAATGAATGTAAATGAATTCATGAAATGAATGCAAATGATTTTCCATGCCTGGTTGCTGCTATTGTAATTTAGATGGAACTAATTTAAAGAATTTGGAGATGAAAGTGTCATTTTTACTATTTCCCACCGGAGGAGTCCGCCCGCGAACTAGCTTTTGGTTAAACATTTTATCCGGTATAATTTTCTTAGGGAGCTGAGTCTCAAAATGTGCTCAAGGCAAAACAAATATAATGGGATTAAAAACAAGTGTTTCAAATGTGAAATGCAGAGTGACCAGTGAACCGGGAAAACCGGAAAAAGCTGGAATTTGAGGTTACCGGGAAAATCCCACGAATTTAATTGACAAATCTGGAAAAATATACCTCGTCCTTTCTTCGAAAACAATAAGATTTAAGACCCTTGGACTGGTCTAGATTTTCAGGATAACTAGTCACTTTAAGGAGCTATTAAGAGAATTTTAGCAGATTTTAGAATGAATTCTAGAGATAACACCAAGATATTTTAGAGAATATTTTCTAGGGAGCTTTAGGAAAACCTATAGCAGAGGTTTTACTAGATCTCCCAAGAGTGAAAAGGATTCCAAGATTCTTGACAAATACCAAGGAACGCGAATTTCGAGGGTACAGTTGCTAAATAATTATGCGAAGATATATAAAGATAGTCCGAATATAATTCCAAGCGCATTTCGAAAGGAATTTTTAGAGAATGTTAATGAGAATTCCATGCAATTTTCAGAAGAATTTAGAGGAGAATTCCAAGATAGTTCTGAGCAAAATTTAGAGACAATTCTCGGCGGGAGAATTTCGCCTGCCAGATGGTGTTGGCAGGGAAGGGGGATTACAAGTTTTGCTCTCAAAAGCTAATAGGCTCTTTTCAATTGTTGGTCTGAGGTGAATTCTGCGGAGAATTTCATGCAAATATAACAAAATTTAAGCTCCAGCCAATTCTTGGAAAGAGTTTAAAATTCGAAGAAAGTATGAAATTTAAGAATTTTTTTGAGTGTTCTACAGAGAATGTACTATTATAAAAAAAAATTTCAAGGGATTTCCATAGAGAATTTTAAATTTATTTTAGAAGAATTCTGGAAAGATCTATGTGAAAGGAAATTAATATAAAGGAAAGGCTTCAGAACAATGAAATAAAAGCCTGTCAAGTTTTGAGCGAAATTTTCATACACAAATTGTGAAGACTTGGAACCTGTCGCAGATCCAAATTCAAGATCCAGCAAAGGTGTTGCTGTCTTAGAAATTACCCATTTAACCTTAGGCTTAATCGCATTCAGTTGTGTGCCTAATTAATACCTAAACCGCGATAATTTCCAAAATTCCGGGAGAAACACGGGAAAATTGCTAATCGAGATTTGCTGGTCACCATGAAGATGAAGGAGATTTGGATTATTCTCGTTCTTGGTAACACGAGATTTCTGTCTTTTTTGCATTCTATAAAATGTATGCAACGCTTTATTTTATCATGAAAAAATGTCCATAAAGCACATACATTCTGAGGAAAGTTATAGCTGAGGGGTTTAGTTGTTAAAACCGGGTAGGAATTGGATTTTTTTTGAAAATTACTGGAAAATCAGGGAATATCAGGGAATTTTGTTTTCTTCGTTGAGTTGACACCCTGACGATGGATTAGAGAACCTAGACCAGCGCTGCCCAAGATAATGCGGGCTGAACTTGGTCTCTGGATCTCAGCAACGATATCATTCTAGCCTAATTTTATTCATCATTAGGGCATCATCAGCGGTGGTCTATTTTTGAACCAACTTTATACTGGATTGGGAGCAAAGAATCAACTTAGATGTCTTCCCACCGGTTTTGTATTAATTTTCCAATTGAGCAGGGATTTCAAAAGAGAAGTTCCCAGATCTTCAGCAAGGTTCCCAGATTTTCAGCAAAGTTCCCATAGCACGTAGTTTTTTTCAGAGAAGTTCATAGAACTTCAGAGATGGTGGTGCGCCAGGTAACATTCAGGACGCTGCTCACAATTGCCAGTGCACGGGACATGCTGCTGAAACATGCGGACTACATAGCCTTTATAAAACCATAAATATTACTTACACCGTTCGAAAAATTCATGTAAATTTATGCGAGATATAGCGCACATAAAATTAACGCTAGATTTGGCATAAATTTACGCGATATTTCGTGTAAATTTAAGCGCAATATCGCATAATTTATCAATATTGTATGCAAGCTTGTAAACGATTTCGCTGTTTATGCCAAGTATAGCTCAATATTAAACGAAGGGAGATTTTAAGCGATAGTTAAAATTCAGAATTTTTTTCTGTGTAAGTCATTAATTTGGTTAAAAACAATTCCTTTCGCAATTTTCCTGTGTACAAACTGTTTTCGTTTTCATATCTATCAATCACCTGTAATTTTATACAATCAATTATACGAGAGGTCCACGGATGGCTCGCCCTTCCGAAAGGGTTAAATAAATAATAGTTTGAAAATTGTATAAACTCAATCAACATAGCCGGAGTAATCGAATGATGAAGCCGATGACAGTAATTGATCAATGCAAAAAAGATCATTTGAATTGATCAGCTAGAAATTTACAAAAGTTTTGTTCATATGAGACCATCCTGAATAGCTCCAAATATACTATATTAAAAATATAGTTCACTATTCGTTTTTCCAGAGTCGCGTCAAATCACCAAACAACGAGCGGTATTTTGCCAAGCGTTTAAAAATGAAAATTTCACTTGAATTGATTCGGGTTTAAATTGTATTTCTAGTTCAACTCTTCCTCTTTCTAATGATTGATAAAAGTATGTTTTTTGCATGTGCACTCAGTGCACCAACGCGACTGCTGGAAGGTTAATTATAATCAGGGGAAAAAATTATGCACGTTGCTTAAACCTGTAGATACTTATGGGAGCACGAAAATAATTGTTTGAACAAGTTTTGTTTTAAACCTCTGTTGTAGCTTTGAAGCATCCCTAAGTAATGTTTTTAGAATACATAAGCTGCCATTTATGACGCAAAGGAGCAGTTTTTAACGAAAACCGTGCCCTGAATTGCGTACTGTTAGTTAGGTGGCAGTCGGAGATGGCTGATATATATCTTTGGGGATTCTAATAGTTTTGAGTTTTTGTTTGCATTGCAGTAGCGATCTTCAAAGAACCAAAGAACCTTTGTGACATGTATTTATTTAAAGCAATAGGTACAACACTTAAGCAGCGTAGACATCCACACAAGAATTCGAACATTCACACTAGACAAGACATACCTTTGATACAGTCCGACAAGTCTGTCCGCCTCACGCCAGCCTGTCTCGATGGCGCCATGCACTGTCGAGTAGTAATGGTCATGCGTTGCTTCACCGGCAAATTGCACAACGGGAATCCCGATCGCATTGCACAGCGGCAGTGCTAAGTGCTCCGCTGAAGTATTCAATAAATCCGTTGTTACCGAGCGGAAGCTGTACGATCCTCGGAAGTTCGGGTTCGAATACCACTGGGTTCGTCTAAAGGACACCGGTTCATGGATGGCAACGTCCTTTATAAACTTTCTCAACAGGAACATGCATGCTTCTTGAACTTCATGCTCGCTGAGACGCTCCATCCGACGTGAGCTCGCACCGGAAATCCATCCGCAAATGATATTTGGCTGGAAGTCAACAGGATAAAAACCGAATACGTCTTCCATCCAACTATTTTTGGATGTGCGTATTTCCTCCAGATCGGATTGATTCCAAAGAAGACTTAGTCCCTGCCACTCGGCCGGCCAGAACGGTTTCTTGAACTCTAGATACAGTTTATTAACTGTACCTATTGAAAGACCTTTGATAGCATTCTTCTTCATAGCAGGAAGTTGTGGCGAGAAAAGTGTTTCATAGCGTTCTTTCAGAACGCCCAATGATACCGTGCAGATGACATGATCTGCATCATAAATGCTATTGTCAGTACATCGGATAGAGACTATGTTGTCCGGACCGGATTTCCAACAGATGTTGGCTACAGTTTTTTTGAAATGAGTATAATCTTCCAGGTTTATAGCGTCGGGAGAGTTTGGTGAAGGGTAGCGTTTCTGTGAAAAAATAAATTACTTTAGGAAACTCCCACCTTCTCGAAGAGTGGTAGTACATACCATCAGTATGTCCAGCACAGTCTTATATCCTCTATCCTTCCAGTTCAAAAGATGGTCTCCGTCACACTCCCAGTAGTGCATATAACCTGGTCCGGATGTATCGAACCAACTGTCCGAAGCCTCTATAGAATTTTCGAATTTGTGGAAGAACTCTAAAAACTGATAAGCCGTCTCGTGATCCACATCGGCGTAATCGGGAGTTTCAAGCAACGTTCGGAACTTCTCCACAACAAACGAACCCAATGAGCCACGGTAACGGCTGAGCTCGTTTTTATGTGAAGCCAAAATGCTCCACATGGCACCCATCAGTTTTTGACTTTGTTCTTTCGGAACTTTCTCCCCGTTAGATTTAGTCAAGTCAAAGTCTTCATACTTGAAGCCACTCGAATCGTACACGTTGTGCTTTGAACCCAGCTCGTAGCATGCATTGTTCACTTCTCCGTGACACCTGTAAAATTCAACGTTATGAATTAATGATTTACGTGAAAGTTCAACAAGTCATCAATTAGCATACCACTGAGCTCCCAAGTCTACTACATTTGCAGCGAAGGGAGTCGTAAAAATTCGGCCTCCGATGCGATCTTCTGCTTCCAAAATCGTCAGATTTTTGTAACCTTTCTCGATCAATCTTGTAGCAGTGGCTATCCCAGCAGCGCCAGCGCCGATTATCACAATTCTTGGATTCATCACAGCTCTATGAAACTTTTAAATTCTTTTCAAATTGCACGTAATCAATCAACCTTTTGCATCACACTCGGTGTCCTACAACCAGGGTTCTGATACCTATACCTACTAGAAAAAAGCACGACTACACTTCATACCACACCAAGGTATCAATGATAGCTTTGATCTATATTAATGCAATGCATAACATCTCCTTTAACAAGCTCAGTGATAAGATTAGAAAATTTTGCTCCGTAAACTCCGGTATTTCAATTAGGTGAAAATGTTGACAACCTAGGGACGTCTATATTTATTACTGCTTCCACTTGAGTCACACGCATACTCTACCAATGAGCAACGAGTGGTTCGGTTGTGAATGATGAAATACAAATAACAAAATTTTATTCAATCTAGTGCTCTCGTATCTAAGAAACCACTTGGTCGAACGTTTACATTTTACTAGAGTTAATCCTTAATCATGTTACGTAATTTACGGTACGCCTCATAAAGCATGTTGTGTTGGTGGTATACTCGCGGGAATGTAGTTAAAACATGTGCGAAAACCTCGTCTCCTTCTGTATATGATAACATCTGCAAACAGCTGAGAGACCGGGCGGCTTCTTGCAACGACGACAATCCGAAGCACACAACCATACAGTTATGTCAGTATCGATCCGTGTACGGCTTATAGTTCGCAGCTCGGTCAATATTGTTTAGGTGTTGGTAGATGGTCTACTCTTGCGTACAACATTTTGGTTGTGCAATCTTGTGTAGAAGAGCATTGTAGCCAGCATTATGGACAGCAATCAAGAGATTTAACGTTCTCAATGCATTAGGAAAATTTACACAGTGTCTCCAGGCCAAAAATGACCCCAAATACTGCAGGAAGGTTAGAAACATAAATATGTAGTTCTTCGATGCATTCAACGTTCGGTAGCTGATTAAAATCAATTTTTAGGTCCTATATTGCAGGGTGGCAAGCGAACCAGGAAAACCAGGAAAACCGGAAAAAAGTCGGGAATTTATTTTTACCAGGAAAACTGGGAAAAAACCAAGAATTTCAAAAGTCCACCAGGAAAATAATCTTGTTTGTATAATTTAAAAAAGTTTTAAATTTTATGCACACACTATGAAAAAGACATGTACATTTCGGTGCCCTGAGACCGACACATTTTTTTTTCCTTTGGTTTGTTTTTTCCGTCGATCTTGTTTTCCGTGCTGAGCACCAATGCTACCGACGTGCCAGGAAGGCAGCTCCCACACCTGGACCCTACCTATCGACCCATCAACTCATGAACCGGGGACCAACGGCTTTACTTCCCATCCGAAGGAAGGCGTGATCAGAGATGTTATGCCTCAGAACATCCCGGCGGCGCCGACTGGGATTGAACCCAGGCCTGTTGGGGTGAGAGGTAATCACGCTTACCACTACACCACCGGCACCTTTAGAGACCGACACATGCAAGCGGCTCTTTTGACATAAGAATCAGTTGAAACGACGAGAAAATCACTTCAATCAAACGCACTTTTCGTTGAGTTGCATATGTTTCAGCACAGACAAACAGACGTAACTCTTTTTTTTTCTTTTTTTTTTTTATACAGGGGGGAATCTGCTCCCAGACTCCTGAGAAGATAACTCAGGGTGTGGGGATGGGAGAAATAGCTCTCCCGACCCACTAAACCTTACCCTGTGCTCTAGGCCCTTGCCCTCCCCGGAACCGCCCGAAAGCATTACGTCATGGGAGGGGGCCGGTTGCGCTATGGCGCATCACTTGGTGTTGTGTCCGACGTGACACTCGCTACTGCACAGTGAGCAGCTGTGCAGGGCCTTCCTCTTGTTGTTCGCTGTTCATTGTTCGCCCGAGTTCTAGAGCAGACGTGATAGCCAGCCAACTGTCCAACAGGGCAGCTTAGGACAGATGTGACCGCTTACCAGCTGCGTGTGCTAAGCACTCTAAGAACCCGGCGTCACTCCTGCCTTTGCACAACGAGGGTTTGTGCAGGGCTTCTCAACCTCCTCTTGTTGTTCGCTGTTCATTGTTCGCCCGAGTTCTAGAGCAGACGTGATAGCCAGCCAACTGTCCAAAAGGGCAGCTTAGGATAGATGTGACCGCTTACCAGCTGCGTGTGCTACGCACTCTAAGAACCCGGCGTCACTCCTGCCTTTGCACAACGAGGGTTTGTGCAGGGCTTCTCAACCTCCTGGGACGAGCTGGATGGGGTTCCAGCGTCCCTACTCTGCGGTAGTTCGTTTAGCCGCAATATCTCTCCCTTGGGTTCGATAACTAGCGTTTCCAGGGCACACCACGAGGAGGCGAACTACTTCAGACGTAACTCTTAATTGTGTATCTTCATCCACGCATTGAACGGTTGATTTGAATATTATCAGTTCCGCGAACTACTCGCCACGGCGCTGGCATCGGATCACTTTGACGTTTCTATACATTCTATAGAACTTTTATTCAATATTGTTTGCGAGTTAGCGAGAAGCCCGAGAGATGTCGTTACTGAGGTCCTATGTTTTGAGATACTATGTTTTCAAGAAAAACTTTTTCAAAGAGTTACATCTGTTTGTCTGTGGTTTCAGTTTTAGGACACTTAATTTTACATGCTATGTTTGTTTACGTTCCATGATTTACGTCAAAGCTGAATTACGTCTCGTGTAAAAATAATAATTTATAAGTGTGTATGTCAAAGTTTCTTTTTATAATCAGGTCAAAACTAACCATTTTGTTCAAGCTAAATCTTTCACACAACTAAACATTGATGAACAAAATTTACCCTGAGAGTTTAGTAAATATATTTTGTATTTATTTTTAATTTAATTTTTTTTCTCGAATCAATTGCATGTATGATTTGTGCTTAATTGATAGCAGACTTAAGCAGTGCCGACGCGTACGCGTACTTTCAAGTACCTGTTCAACATGTTCAATAAAAAAGTTCTATTTCTAAAAACTTCAGATAAGGCCTTCGAACTTCATGCAAGTTCTACAAAATTCGGGAAAGTCTTACAAGTTTCAGGAAAATCCTGTGAACTACTGTGATGACCTACGACGGTCAGGAAATCTCTCCGAACCTTCAGAGAAGTTCTACAAATTTCAGAGAAGTCTTACTAACTTCAGGGAAGTCCTTTAATCTTCGGGGAATAACTACGAATTTTACAGAATTTTCTACAGATTTAATGTAACTTCTACGACATTTAAGCATTGCTTGAAACTTAAGGATAATCCTATGACACTTATGGATTTTTTTCGAGCTTCAGGGAAGTCTTTAATACTCTTGGGAAGTCCTTTGAACTTAACATAGCTCTCCAAGCTCAAAAAATTCCTAGAACTTCCGAGAAGTCGATTGAACTACAGATAGTCCTATGAAATTCATGGGAGCTCTCCAAACTTCAGGGAAGCTCTTCTAAATTTAGGGTCCTCATATATTCAGTTAAGTCCTTCAAACTTCAGGGAAGTGCTCAGATCTTCGAGAAAGTTCTTCGAACTGGAAGGAAGTCTTACGAACTTCTGAGAATTTCTACGAACTTCGTGGTACTTCTACGATATTCAAGAAATTCCTATGAATTTCAAAAAACTCTGAACTTCAGGGAAGTCCTAAGATCTTGAAAAAAGTCTTTCGAACTTCGGGGAAGTCCCATGCAATTCAGACAATACAAACTTCAATGAACCCTTCAGGAAAGACCTTAACGCTTCAGGGAAGTTCTACGAACTTTAGGGAGTTTCTATGAACTTCAGCAGTCAGTCTTTTTGATAATAAGAGTTATTAAACCAGCGTTGTTTATGAAATCTTTTAATCATATGATTTTGAAATCATGTTGTAATCAAAATTCCGCTAAATAAGATCCGTAATCGTTGACAATTTGCGGAAAATTTCAACAAACTGGAAATCCGTAAAATTGTTAGAAGCAAAGGTTTGTTTAAAAAGTCCTCATTCATATCACACTTCGCAATTTCATCTTGAGGTAAACCCGTAGGCTAAAAATCTCAATAATAAAGTTAAAAAAATCGCAGTTTAAAAAACAGAAATCTCTAGATTTAGGGGCTTATAGATCTCTAAATATCAGACATTAGATAGGGCTCCGCGCTAGTCCATCGTATCTCAGCTTTTCTTCGTCATACACCCCTAGAATCGCTCATTTTACGAGTTATCGCAAATGTTTCAGTGTCAATCGTAATTGTAAAAAAAGATGTTTTTGCAAAAACATGAGTGAAAACGCTTTGCTATTATAGTTTTAGCACATAGAACGGAAATAGGCGCCATGATACGACGAAGTACCGCGGCTCCTTACTAGCTTCTTTACAGCAAACAATCAGATAAAGATTTCACGGGCATTCACAAGAACCTTAATACCTATTTTGGTTTGTGAAATTCCGCATTGCGCAAAGAATGATGGTACAAGGATCCACTTTTTTTTCCAGGATCCAGGATTTTTTTATTAAACATTGTTTTTAAAATACATGGTTTTTAAAACCAGGAAATTTTTAAATCATTGACCAGGAAAACCAGGAAACAACCAGGAATTCCAAAATGGAAATTCACTTGCCACTCTGTAACGGGAAATTTCAAGAAGTTCCCAGATTGTCAAAGATCTTTAGAGATATTAAGAAATTTATTGAGGTTTTCACATAAATCCAGAAGTTCACGGAAGCTTCAAAAATTTTAGAACAGTTCAATTAAATTCAGGGTAGTACAACAAGCTGCATGAGGACTGCAAACACTTTAGAGAAGTTTTGACAACTTCAAGAAAGATATTGATCTCGCTAATAAAGCTCTACAAAAAAAACTTCAAGAAAGTACAGATATCCTCAGAGCAGAGATTTTCCAGAGCAGCGAAATAACATAAATTAAAAAAAAAAAAGTTTTGAGAAATACAGTGAATTATTAAAATCTGAGAGAAGATTCATGATCGTTTGTGGAAATTTGTGGAAACTTTAGAAAGTCTGAAAAAGTTCAGAGAAGTTGAAAACATCAATGAGAAGTAACGGGTGTTCAATAAAAAAGGATTTCAGTGCCGTCCAGCGCTCTTGTGAGAGCATCGCAACTAAGTAAGGCTGACCAAGGCCCCTTCTTCAATATTCATTGACGTTTTTTTGAAGATTAAAAATTATGTTTTTAATAAAAAATACTGAATTCGTTGAAAAAACATTTTTTTTACTAGCTATATTACTTAAAAAATTCTCATGTTTTATTGAACACCCGTTATTGCGAGCATCAGAACTTCAAGGCAGTCTTCATGAATATAATGGGAACTTGCAAGCTGTTCTGAAGGCCTCAGAATAGTCCAGAACATATTATTATTATTATTTTTATTATTATTATTATTATTATTATTATTTAATTTTATTCATCGGACTATTGTCTACATGAAACAACCTTAAAGCTAAAACAATTCAAGTGTTTCTAATCCGTGCCAAAAAGCGAGATGAAGATTCCCCAAATTCGAATAATTATTCGACAGCCGTAAACGTACGCATCATAGTTGTTAGTGGTTCGTTGTAACCGAACGCCGTTCGATTGTACCGCGGTTGGAGAAGGGTACCACTTCGTAATGTTCTCGGTGGTACTCGGATATCCAACAGCGAGAGAAGCCTCGAGCAGTCGACCTCACCATTCAATAGCTTGGCAACAAAAACTGCTTGCTGATTTTTCCGTCGGCATTCCAGAGTATCCAAGCTCAGCAGATTGCAGCGATCAGAATACGGCGGGAGATTTTGCGGATCACGCCATGGTAGATTACGTAATGCTATCCTGATAAACTTGCGCTGAACACTTTCGATCCTCAAGCTCCAAGTCAACTGATGAGGAAACCAGACCAAGGAGGCATTTTCCAGGATCGGTCGCACAAGTGAGCAATAGAGAGCTTTCAGGCAGTGTGGGTCAATGAAGTCCTTCGATATTTTCGACACAAAACCTAGCTGGCGATTCGCCTTTGTGATCAGAGCAGAGCGGTGGAGGTTGAACGTCAACTTATGGTCCAGTAGAACACCAAGATCGCTGAACTGGTCGGTTCTTTGAAGAACCACACCGTTGATGGCATAGTCAAAAACAATCGGCTGCCTGATGCGGTAATACGACATTACCATACATTTAGGACAGCTTTAGGTCATCGGCATACGCAAGCTTACAGCCATCTCCAAGTAGAAGAAGTGCGTCGTTGATGTACAACACAAACAGCAACGGGCCAAGATTGCTACCCTGTGGTACACCTGACGAGTTCGTGACATACGAGGAAGTACTGGAATCGAGTTTCACTCGCAGAGACCTGTCAGTCAAGTAGGAGCACAACCACGAAGTCAAACGGTCCGACGCACCGAGTTTGGATTGCTTTGCCAACATAATGTCATGGTTGATCGTATCAAACGCTGCTTTTAGATCAGTGTAGATGACGTCTATTTGTGCCCCATTTTCCAGTTGCTCAACACATGTCGTGGTAAAATCTAGAAGATTTGTGGTAACCGATCGTCCAGGCATGAAGCCATGTTGGTCACTAGAGATATAGCATTTGGTGTGCTCAAGAATGAAACCACTCACAATTATCTCAAACAGTTTTGATGCTGCAGAGAGATTAGTAATTCCTCTGTAGTTTTTAACGTCACGTTTATCTCCTTTCTTGTGTACCGGAACCATGAATGACTCTTTCCAGATTGCAGGAAATTTCGACTCTACAAAAGATTTGTTGAAGATTCTGCAAAGCGGTTCAACAAGCGCTCCAATGGTACGACAATACACTGCAGAAGGAATGCCATCTGGTCCAGGCGAGAAGGTACATTTCATTTTCTTGGCGGCATTAGTTACCATAACGGGCGTTATTTCAAAAGTGTTTATGTCAACAAGGTTTGAAGGCACATCCGAAACAGCCGAGACAAGTTCAGTCGAGGTGATGGATTCTGCGGCAAAAACCGACGAAAAATGAGCAGCAAAAAGCTCACATTTCTCCCCGCCTATCGACGATTCAACGTCATTGAAAAAAAAAACGCTTGCAGGCATTGTTGAATTTTTCCTCTTCGAGTTTACATAGCTCCAAAAGCTCTTGGGGTTTCGCCTTAAATTAGTTTGCACTCGTAAAACGTACGATTTGTAGAGCAAAGAGTTTAGATTACAGTACTCGTTACACGCCAAGTAAAAACTACGCTTATTTGCCAGGGAACGGTATCGCCGAAGTCTACGTTGCGAAGCATTTCTTTTTCGTTTTAGTTTTCGTAGCAAAGCGGTGCTCCACGCAGGAGAAACAGCAGGCCGACGAATCGGTACGTTTGTATCCATCCAATTATTTAGCACAGCACACAACGTTTCAGCCATTTCATCAGCATTCAGTCCATCGAAAAGAAGATCCCAGTCAGTGACGGAAAGGAAGTCCATTAGAACATCGAAATCAATCTTGCTATAGTCTAACGCAAGCTCATCACTCACATTCAGCAGCAGTGCACCGTCATCAACTAGAGATGGTAAGCAGACGACTAGTGGCGGATGATGAAGATCAACTGGCAAGAGTGGTGAAACAGATCTCGAGATTTCCACAGGAAAGTCGGAGATTTCTCATGAAAATTCGATTGAAGTTCTCCTGATGTTACGCTCGAATTCATCCGAATTCACTTGGAACGCTTCTCTGAATTCTCAAAAAAAAATATCACAAGAATATAGTTAGAATACTTACCGCAATTCCATTGAAATATTCCTCAAAATGTCGTTGAAACTATCCACCGAATTCAATTTTCTTTTAATTTTTCTAGGAATTACCTTGAAATTCTCCTTAATAAGAAATCTTATGGAAAAATTCTCAGATTTTTCATTGAATTAATTTCAGATTTACTATTGAATCTCACTCTTTCCCTTGGAATTCTACTCACATTGAAAGTCTCATATAAATTCTTTAGATTTCTCCCCTTAATTTTTTCGGCAATCTCTCCTGGAATTATTTTCCAAATTTCTTTGAAGATCTTGTGGAGTTTTTCGCAGATTTAATTGTAATCTTCCTTTTAGCATCCCCTTCACCACCTAAGTATTCACAAAAAAAAATACGAGAACGTATGCTCTGATTTCGTTGTCTTTCACAAACTTCTTGTAATTATCCTCAGAATGCCCTTGGAATTTTCCTCTGAAGTTCAGAGAAGGAGAAATTCATATTGATTTTCATTAAAATTTACTTTGAATTCCATTCCGGGTTTTCTTGAAATTCTATTCAAAACTATCTCAGGCTTCACATGGAATCTAAAATTCTTTAGAACTACCATGAAAGCAAATTGCACTTGATATTTTTATCATGAAGGGACTACATAAAGTTCAATGTGTGAATGAAAATAAACTAGGAATATTGTTTTTTTTTGACGTTGGATAACGTCTTTCGGCAACATACGGGGGTACAAAATTGAAAACAGTCATTTTGGATGCGTTACGAAAAATTAAAAGATTTTGAACGATAATAACTCAACCGTCTCTCGATAGATTTACGAGATAATGGCATCAATCGATTGGAAATATTTCTAGCAATTTGCTGAATGTTTCAAAACTATTGATTTCATTCTGTAAACTATTGAAAAATGGTTAAAAGTAACAACATCAGCCCAACAAAACGGCCCTTTTCAGGGCCACCAAACTTTCGCAAAAGAGTTATTAAGGAATATTCCTAAAATATAATATACATAATTAAGTACAACACATAACAGACGTTATCCAACGGCAACCCTGCGGTCGTATCTAGTATACAACCCTTCCAACTTTTTTATTTTAAAATGCTTTCTTTCTTTGGAATATCTTTAGTAGAAAATTATAAAAAAACAAATCCTGAGTAATGATAAGATTCCCTGAGATTTCCAGGTATTTTCAGGAGAAATCGATTTCCTTTGGAATTTCCGGTTTTTCAGGTTTAGTCATGCACTTTCTATTGAATCATTCGCTTTAAAGGTTCCTATCGTACATATGAGATTCTAATTGAATGAGTCTAAAACATCAACCATTTATTTGGTAATTTTCTTCCCTTTGGCCACTTTTTAGTCACTTTTTTACAACTATAAGTCACTATTTGGTCACTTATTTCTTCAACATAGTCACTAAAATCACTATTTTTGACAGCATTGATCGCTACCAGCCCTGAATTTAGCTAAGCCATGAACCCGCATGCAAAAGTTATGGATTGGTTCGTGTCTGATCTATTATGGACAAATTATTTTTATCTATGTATGTAAGGTAGCCACTATCCCTTCAAAGATCTTGTCTTGTATGCAGCTCCACTTAATAGCAAGATCAATTTGAGCTACCGATCTGAATTCACAACATCGCTGTATGAAGGGCCAAAAACGGAGGGGTGGACCCGTAAGCAGAGACACTTACACGAAATCCACGGGAATTTAAGAATCTCCTTCCAACGACACGATCCAACAAATCTAATAACACAATTCGCAATACTTATTAAGCTTCCTACAGGATGGTTTGTAAAGAAGGGCGCGTCAATCACACTGAAACTGTTGAAGTAGAATTCACTCCACCACAATCAAATCGGTAGGATAAAGAAAATGAGACTCCGGTTGTCATACCACTCCATCGTGCAGTCCCAGGTCAAATGATACCCTGATGCTCCCTCCCAATCCAGTATTTATTTATATAATCAAATATATGTAGTGGAGAAATGAAATATATCAAAATGGACAAATTATTTTTATCTAGTTCAGAAAATCCTATGGTTTTGACAGTTCAGATCACTTAAGTCAGTTTAGGGCATAAGTCAGAATTAAGTGTCATGTCGGTTTGTCGGTGGTTTGATGCTGATATCAAAACATGATTTCGATTTGCTGTCATTTTGATGCTGAACTTTGATCGGGTATCCTATCCTCCATGGAGCTTACCGCTATAAGTACCGAATATTGGGGAACACCGAATGGAATTGGCTTGTGTTTAGGCGTTTACCGATACACCGATACGATGATTTGAGATGCTCCGATTTTTTTTTAAACGATAGAATAATTTTCAGTAACGAAACCCACGGATAAAATTTTATGGAGTATAGCTTCTAGCCAAACACTGTCGTATGTTTTCTCCACATCTGTCGTTCACTGTTAGAACAAAATGCACCAGTTGGTGGTTCGTAGAATGACCTTTTTTGAATTGCGTACTTCCAGCAGTTCGGGAAGCACGCAAGTCACAGACATGCATTAAATATGTGGGTCAGTCTTTATAAGGAAGACGTTTTATAAGAGAGTTACGGATGTTGCTTTCTTATTTTTCAGACCTTTGATAATATCACGTAGCTCTTTGGCTCTCACCGATGGCAGACGCGAAGCTACTGCTGCCAGTCGCTCTGGAATTTTCTATTGCATTCGGGTGTAAAACAACAATCATGAAACTCAATCTCACCACAGTTTGGAGAGATTTGCAGCTGGTGAATTTTGTTAGTTTGATATTTGGAGCTGCGAAATCACAGCTTGCAATATCAACCGCAGTCGTTTGCTTGCTGATTTTTGTCTAAGAAAATCATATCTTGTTCTCTGGTGAGATTTGATTTTTAGATAAAAATGGGCCACCCAAAGTTAAACAAGTTGACAGAAACACTAATTTTAATAAAACATCTGGATGTGTAATCTACTAGATCAATAGCATTTCTTTATTTTCAATTTTTTCACTGTCAACAGTATTATAATTATTTCTTCTTTAAATTACTTCTTGTTTATAATTTAAATTACAATTAGCTCATTTCATAATCTTTTCCTTCTTTTCTTTACTTTAATAATGTACACTTTGCTATTGTTTCGTTTTCTTACTTTGTTTATTGTTGTTTCATATAATTTTATTTATTACATTTGTTTTGTTTTTTTTTTTCAAAGTAATCTTTCTGCCAAAGTCAATTTCTATCCTCATTCACAAGCATAATCGCATTTTTGTATTTTTGACTTTTTGCTTATGATTGACTCGTCTAGCAAAACCATCTTATAAAAATAATAACTAAAACGTAAAGTTCTAACGGATTGGACATCATTCCGGGTCCGGTTCCCAAGGGAACAGCCCAAAACATAATCAACAAAAAATAGATGATGTCGTTCTTGTCTATTTCAGTGCAGTGGATAATATCTGAACTCTATAAATAAACAGCATTTCTCGTGTTCTCTATGTACCAGAAATAAAACAGAACCTTAAACGAAAACGAAACCAAAACAAATAATAGGAAAAGATTTTTGCTAATCCTGAAATCAATCGGTGATACGTACTGATTCTTTTGCCTTTTAGGGGCTGCGTCAAGAAGGAGGCCTTTTAAGATTCCTGTAAATTTTGATAAAAGACTATACCTATTTACAATAGAAAGTCACAACGAGAAATTCGAAAGCCAAATTTTCTCAACCTTTTTACCAGTGTTGATTCGAACCAAAGAGTTAACCTAAAGGGGATTCAGATTTGATTTGGATTACCGTAGTCCAAACGCCGTGTCAATTTCGTTTTGCCTATGTAGGTATAATTGTTTACTATATTTAAAATTTTAAAACTAATTAATGTACAGCTAAACTCAGTTGTCAGTGTAAACATTGTTGCTTTTGCATTCACATTTTGTTTTTTTTTCTTGCAATTTTAATTTATTTTTGTAATAATAATTAATCCTCAATTTGCCTTCCGCTAATCGTTCCTGCAATTTCAAAACCCTTGAATCTGTTCTTTTCGTTTGCATGCTGATTACTTTTAAAACATTTGTTTCACTATTACGATTAATTATGTTATATTTGCATTCCTCTCTTGAACTGTTTTTTTATTTCTCTTGTATGTTTCTTTTTCTATCTCTCTCAGTGTATGTGTGTGTGTGTGTGTGTGTGTGTGTATTTGTGTGGGCTTGTTCTAATAATTATTCTCTAAATCACTAGTTTAGTAGTTGTGTATCTAGTTGATGAGGGTAGGGGAAGGGGAGGTTGTGGCTTTAAGAAACTGCAGTACTGCTTAGAGGGCTTCTCTACACGCCACAGCGGCAACCAGTGCCGCACCACGGCCAGAACCATCCTCTGACAGCATTAAGTCGAAGCTAATGTCCGACTTCACAAACTGTCTGATCTTGGCCTTCATCAGATCGTGGAATTTCGGGTGGAAGCGGTACACCGAACCGTCAACGCCGACCTGGAAGGGGAACGGGGAAAAGTAGGTTCAGTTTTAGGTCTTCTAATCAATCGGTTTAGGGACTTACGGTAACACTCTTCTCGTCCATCTTGTTGATGAGGGCTGCAATACCGGCGGACACAAGATGGGCGGCTCGGCTCGACACGCACTCGCAGATGTAGCGTACGTTCGCACAGTCCTCGTCGGTCGCATGCTCCAGACCCAACTCGTCCAACACGTCGCGGCAGTACATGTAGGTGCCCGGTTTGTCCGATTCGATTTCAGACACGTACTTGGTGAAGAACTGGCCACGTTTGAACAGGATATCGGACCCGACGCCACCGAAGAGAAGACCGGCTCGGGTGAATTTGACGATGGCAAGGCGAGCCAGCTCGCCCATGTACATGCCGGAGATCATCTTCTCTTGTCTGAGAAGAAAAAAGAGAGACAATGAATGGATAGATTTCATATGAAATTATAAGTGGAGTGAATCGAACAGCATTCCTTCTCTTGTCTTATTTTGTGTTTCAGGTATTTGCAATGCTCTACCGACTATTCCTAACTGTTTGGCTGGCGATGGCTGGTGAAAGGTAAATGTCAAAAAGCTTCATTGTAGGTTTGTAAACTTTATTAAAGTGAATTTCAGCCGTGGGCTGGTTGACCACGCTTTTGAAATATGAAATCAGCAATTAAGAAACGAAGTTTGTCGACCATCGTTGCTTTTAATACATGGCCCTACTCAATTCGCTAGGCAAATATTGCATCTTAAAATATTGTGCAGTTCAGATAATTCGGCATTTTCAAATCACCAGGACTGGTAGCAGGTCACTTTTTAGTTCACCAGTTCACTATTTTCCAGTCAGACACTAAAAAGTCACATTTTGTACTCAATTTAGTGACTATTTCTTAGTCATTAAAGTCACTTTGTTACGACCAAAAACTGTCTTGCTTTTAAAATAATACATTAAATCACATAGCAAAAAAGATTCAGCGTGTCAAGTCTGATAAGAAGAGCTGCGAACAGATCAGAACTTTGTTAATGGTGTTGATCGAATCACTAATATTTTGATTTTTTTGCAACTCCGTAATGTAGACATTCAAGTCAGTTATCTTAAAAATTTGCTAAAAATTACAGGATGGCCACTGAAACGGATAAACAGGGAACCAACCGGAAATCGAATTCATCCAGGAAAAACTGGGAAATAACCGGGAATTTGATTTAAGACTTAACATGTATTTTAAATACCTATTTTAATTAAATTCTGTTATATTCAAAACGGTGGTTTAGCGGTAACCGTGACTGCTTTCTCACCCCAATGGGTCTGGGTTCAATCCCAGCCAAGGTCGGTGGGATTTTTCTGAGGCATTAAAATCTCTGGTCACGTCTTCCTTCGGAAGGGAAGTAAAGCCGTTGGTCCGGCCCATGTGGATATCATAGGCAGGTATGGAAGTTGCCTCCCTGCACAATGACATCCATTGTCGGCAATCGATGTCCGTCGGTGATTGGCACTAAAGGATGATACGGTCAAAATTTGGTCAATATCAACTTGACGTATTTCTTTCAATTTTGCATTTAAAAAACCTGAACACCCCTCATTTTGAAGGTTTGTGTGTGTAGAATGTTGCTCCTATTTTGATTTTGGAATTCACTCTTCAGTTGTCAAAATGCCGTCCAAGCAAGAAGAGTAGCGTATCAAAATTTTGCTCGCGCATCGCGAAAATCCGAGCTACTCGCACGCAAAGTTGGCAAAATCGCTAAAAGTTGCCAAATCAACCGTTACAAATGTAATTCAAGTGTTTGGGGAACGTTTGTCGACAGCCAGGAAGTCTGGATCGGGGGAAATCGAAAACCGGAAGCCGCTGAGACGACAAAGAGAGTTGCCGGTAGTTTCAAGCGAAACCCTAACCTCTCTCTCCGAGATGCCGCAAATAAGCTGGGTGTATCGTCTACAACCGTGCATCGAGCCAAAAAACGAGCCGGACTATCGACTTACAAGAAGGTAGTGACTCCAAATCGCGATGATAAACAAAATACGACGGCCAAAGCGCGATCCCGGAGGCTGTACACGACGATGCTGATGAAGTTTGACTGCGTGGTAATGGACGACGAAACCTACGTCAAAGCCGACTACAAGCAGCTTCCGGGACAGGAGTTTTATACGGCAAAAGGAAGGGGAAAGGTTGCAGATGTTTTCAAGCACATGAAACTGTCAAAGTTCGCAAAGAAATATCTGGTTTGGCAAGCCATCTGTACCTGTGGTTTGAAAAGCAGCATTTTCATAGCTTCCGGGACTGTCAACCAAGAAATTTACGTGAAAGAGTGTTTGAATAAACGTCTGCTGCCTTTCCTGAAGAAACACGGTTGTTCCGTACTGTTTTGGCCGGATTTGGCATCTTGCCATTACGGTAAAAAGGCCATGGAGTGGTACGCCGCCAACAACGTGCAGGTGGTTCCCAAGGACAAGAACCCTCCCAACACGCCAGAGCTCCGCCCAATTGAGAAATACTGGGCTATTGTCAAGCGGAACCTAAAGAAGACCAAAAAACTGCTAAGGGCGAGCAGCAGTTCAAGGCAAACTGGCTTTCTGCGGCGAAGAAGGTGGACAAGGTGGCTGTACAAAATCTGATGGCAGGGGTCAAGCGTAAGGCCCGGCAATTCGGATTTGGAAAAGCGGAAGCCTAACTGAATATTTTTCCTGAATTTTATACTAATTGAACTTGAAAAAGAAATTTAATTTGATTTTTTAAATAAACGATTTCACCGATTTACACGCGTTTTCCCTTGACCAAATTTTGACCGTATCACCCTTTAGATTGCGGAACAGAGACCGACGTTAAAATATTCAAAATTCAATGTCTGATATCTAGAATATTTCCTCAAACTTGCTTGATTGATTCCTTGAAATACAAAAAAGGAAGTCTGAGATGTAAAATAAATGGTAATGTCCCCGAGTTTCGGAAATTTGACAAGTCCAAGATCGTCCAAGATTTTCTTAAATGATTCCAGTGAAAATGCTCAGCAATTTCTAAGCAATGAATACGTGAAGTTTTGCAATTCTTGATTACAATCATATTTTTTTGTTAACTTTATAATTTGAATATTTTTTATGTCGCAGAATCTTAAAATTTTTACTAATCAAAATCTCTGAATCTTGACAAAAATCCTGATTTTGGACTTGAATGTGCCTGAAATAACTAAATTACATCTTTGGAACTTATCTCAGCATACCTTTGGATGCCGGCGCCGGTGGTGTAGTGGTAAGCGTGACTGCTTTCTAACACCCCGATGGGTCTGGGTTCAATCCCAGCCGAGGTCGGTGGGATTTTTCTGAGGCATAAAAATCTGGTCACGTCTTCCTTCGGAAGGGAAGTAAAGCCGTTGGTCCCGGCCCATGTGTATTGAATGGGTGCGATATCCTACGCAGGTGTGGAAGCTGCCTTCCTTGCACATTCGATTGCCGTCATTGGATGGCAATCGATGTCCGTCGGTGATTGGCACTAGATTGCGGAACAGAGACCGACGTTAAAAAAAAAAAAAAAAAAAAAATACCTTTGGAATTTTTTTAAAGATTTCCTTAGGATAATTTCAAAACATTTTCAATTTTTTTTGTATTATAGGGTAAATGGCTCTAATGTTGGCCTATGGTTCTAAAATTGGGCCCATCGCTGAAAATCTGCTATTTATCAATTTTAGCTAGATGAACGCGTCATTGGGATGGTACTAATGGATATTTTTGGTCGCTATTGAAAATTTAGTCGATTGCTGAATTTATGTATGGGCCCAAATTAGGGGCATTTATGCCAACATTACATCCATTTCCCCTAGTTACTTTTATACATGTTGGGTCATTCGTGACTTGCCCGGAGGTTTGAATCGTGAACCTTACCATGAGTGTTATTTTCAGGATTCCCCTTGATAATTTTATGATTCTCTCGTGTGTTTCATAGAAAGTTTCTCCATAACGGATTTAAAATTCTGTGCATTCTGTGCAGAACACTTTAGGAGTTTTCTCCAGAATGCTCTAGAACTTCATTCTACATTTATCTTTTTATTCTTTATATTTCTCATCAGAATTTGTTTGCATTTTTATCCATAGTTTTTCTTAAAATATTCCTCTGAAATCTGTTGGTATGTCATTTAGAACTTTGAAAATATTCTTCTAAATTTCTTTGGATTTCATCTAAAAATTGTTTGGAAATTTTCCTGAAAGTTCATTTGAATTTCTTCTCAAAATGACGGTGAGAGAATCTTTTGGAATTTTCATGGAATTTTCTTGAGACTCTACTTAGAATTTAAAGTTTTGTCAGAATCTCCTGGAACGTTACTTCAAATTTTTTCGAAAAAATGTTCAAAATTTTCTCTTGGGACCGCGCCGGAGGAATTCCATGAAACTATCTTCAAGCTAGCTTGAATTTCTGCTAAGATTGTTCTACATTATATTAAATGCTTTTGAAATTATTATCGATATTTAATTGGAGCTCTCCTCAGATTTTTCTCTTTATTACCGTGATTTTTAGCCGTAGGCTAGTTTATCACGTTATACAGCAGATGGACAGGCTAGATCCTGCCTAAAAAAATAGGTTTCAATTTAACATTAACGTGACGTATAACTGGCTCTGATTACCCAACGAATGAGACAGACAACATTTTAAAAACTTAATGTAAAGTGAGGATTACATCGGGGCTGGGGTGAGGACTAGGTGTGCGAACAAGGTAGAGCTCCACCGTAACAGACAGTGCCCGGTCCGGCGGAGAAACCCCGACGGCAGAAAAAATATGAAGGTGCGGAAAACACGATCAGTGCAGCCGCCGACGGGGAGCTAGATTTGATCATGCAAGTGGGCGTCCTTCAGAAAGGCGATCAGCGCAGCCAACGTCGAGGGGTCGTAACCAAGCAGATTACTGACGTTCTCCGAGAGTCCATGTTGTTCGCGTAGTTTCTTCTCCACCGAGGCGGGGATGCTGCAAATTTAACAAACCTTGTGGAAAAGTGTCCCACCGAAATTACAGGAAATCCTCGCATGGCCGGTCCGGAGTCTTGAGATGATCCGCTGGTCCTTGTACTTTTGGCTGTCCAGCCAGGAGCGTACGGTTTCCTGGATCTTCCTCAGGAAAGTGGTCCGCGGCTGGAACCATTCCTGCTGCCTGGCTTCCATAATAGTATTCACAATCCAACGCCTGACGTCTAGGAGGGGTAAGTTCCTGGTGTAGCGGGGACGGGATGCACCAGATCCCGCCAGTCTGCCCGCTGCCTCGTTTCCGGGAACACCGCAGTGTCCGGGGATCCACGTAAAGGCGGTTGAAGGTGATGCGTACCGTGTAACGGCTTGTATCCAGGGGTGGCTCGGGGTTTCGGCTTCCAGTGCTTGGATGACGCTGCGTGAGTCAGTTAACACGAGGATCGGTTAAGGCCGCTATCGGTCTAGAATAGCGGCGGCTTCAGCGGAAAAGACGGAACACTCCTCCGGTAGACTTTGTCTCGTTGCAGTGTTCGGTCCTGCCACCCCGAGTCCGCGACCGAGATCCGTCCGTAAAGCGATGAACGTGCCCCGGATAAACCGACCCGACTAGCTCCGCAACAGAACGTCTCAAAGCTACAGAGTTATCTCCGGCTTGGAATCCACTCTTAATCCGCTTATCTATTTTGACGACGTTTGATTGCCAACTCTTCTCTCCATGCCAGTGGACCCTGGCCACCTGGGGGAGGCCACGGTTGGTTGCAGTGTGGAGGGTTCTGTTCCCCTCGTTCAAGAGAAAGACCCTTTCGTTCCCGGATGTCTTAGCAGCGAGGACAGCGGCTTTCGTAGCAATGGCTGCAGCAGATCGATAGCGGAAAGGGAGGATTCCGATTTCCACACATGCGGCGTCTGCAGGCGTGGAAGGGTGAAGGCCGGATACGATGCGTACGTAGGTATTGTATACCGGATCGAGGATGTGGGTGAGCTTCTCGGTGGCTAAGCAGGTTATTTCGAGGCCGTAGAAAAGTCGACTGTCGATAACAGCCCGAGCGACACGAAGGCGGATCTCACGGTTGCTGGAGCGATGCGGGCGGGATATTGTCCTGACTATGTTGATGCGGCTACGACAGTTTTCTTTCACCATCCTGAAGTGCTGGTTGAAGCTTAGGGTGCGATCCAGTACTACCCCCAGAACACGCACTGTTTTCTTGAGCGGAATCGGATGATCTTGGATGGTGATCGGTGGTCCTCGAATCATATGGCCCGAGTGACAGATATGGCACCGTACACTCATCGTTCGTCCCGTCGTTCTTGGGCAATCGGTTGAATACCCCGTTGATTGCCACCAGGAATAGCGTTACCGCTATGACGGATCCCTGGGGCACTCCAGTTTCCTCGGGGAACGGATCCGAGCGAGTGTTCCCGACAGTCACCTGGAAGGTACGATCAAGGAGGAAATTTCGTACAAAATGTGTGATGTGACCTTTCAGGCCGATGAGCTGGCTGATGACACCAGGTGTCCACGTCCATGCTCTTCTCAGAATAATCTGATTGATTGATTGATTTATTAAATTTTAAGAGATTTTCAGCCGTATGTAATCATTAATATAGTGGTAGTGTCAAGTTTTTCAGAATTACTTCAGAATTGCTACTCATAATTCCGGTTGTATCATAAAAACTATTTCGGAATTCCCCTTTAGTTTTCCTGACAATATTCTTATTAATTCCTATAGAGAGTGAATTGTAGAGGACCACTTATTCCATCAAAATACATTTGACATTCTCTTTCAAATTCTCCAGATAATTATTTAATGTACTATAATACTAAACTGTTATCTTAGTTCAAGATTTAATCTGAGATCTTTAACATAGTGAATCTCGAAAAGTTCACAAAAGTGTTAAAACTGGGTCTTCCAATCTATCACTTAATAACAATCGGCAATGACCCACTCGGTCCAGTAGAATTCGGCCTTATATTTTTGAGAGATTTACATGTAACTGATACTTTTAAAAATATTTCAAATTTTGAAATTTCGAAACCTGATCCCACGTCGTGATCTTGGAAATTTGACAATCCTTAGGTGTCGGAAAATGTTCATGCTCTAAGCATTAAGAATTTTGAAAAATATTTGTCCAAACATCGAGAAACAAAAGTCATGTCACAGAATCTTGAATTCTTTTCTTTAGTCCATTACATTGCATTGAATTTGTCTGGACTTGGATACAAAATGTTTAAGTCCAGATTTTAGAAAAACGAATTTCTATGTTCCAGATCATTAAACGTTTTATACGTATCGAAAGCTAAGATATGAAGTACAAGGTACTCTCCCAAATGCTATGCCGCCGTCTGTCACCATTTGCAAGATAGTTCGTGGGGCAATACCAGGCGGGATTCATGGGTGCCCGCGCTACCACGGATCAAATTTTCGCGACAGGTCTGCAGAAATGCCGCGAATACAACGTGCCCACACATCATTTGTTCATCGATTTTAAATTCGCATACGACACAATCGATCGGGATCAGCTATGGCAGATTATGCACGAGTACGGATTTCCGGATAAACTAACGCGATTGGTCAAGGCGACGATGGATCGAGTGATGTGCGTTGTTCGAGTATCGGGGACACTCTCGAGTCCCTTTGAATCTCGAAGGGGGTTACGACAACATCGCGTTAGAAGGTGTGATCAGAAGAGCTGGGATAGACACGAGTGGCACGATCTTCAGGAAGTCTTATTGGCTTCGGCGATGACGTTGACATCATGGCACGGAGCTTTGAGACAGTGGCGAAAACGTACAGCAGACTGAAGGCTGAAGCTAGGCGGATTGGACTTGCCATCAACGCATCAAAGACAAAATACATGAAAGGAAGAGGTTCTAGGGAAGGCAATGTTAGCCTCCCACCCGAGTTCAGATTGACGGTGACGAAATCGAGGTGCTCGATGAGTTCGTGTGGTGGGGCTCACTGGTGACCGCCGAAAATGACACCAGCAGAGAAATTCAAAGACGCATTATGGCAGGGAATCGTGCCTACTTTGGACTCCGGAGGACGCTCCGGTCGAATAAAATTCGCCGCCACACGAATTTGACTGTCTACAAGACGCTGATTAGACCGGTGGCCCTGTACGGCCACGAGCAGAGGACCAACGCGCTCTTGGTGTATGAGATATGAAGTCCTAGGCGGATGCAGAAAACTTTCCCCGTTCCAGAATTAGGTATTAGATTTTTCTTAGACTGCTATCAAGCAAAGTTGTATGGGTCCCAGAGTTATGAAAATATAAAAATTCCTATATCCGAGAGTTCCGAAGATCATTAAATTTATTGTCTAGTGTTATTAGTTCTAGACTTTGAACAATGTTCTCTGTGCCTCTGGATCTAAAATCATCTTAGTATATAGTTCGATTTTGAAAAATTAGTGTAAAATGAAGAAATGGACTATTTGGACTTATTCAATTAATAAAGTTACCATAAAAATCAAATAATATTATTTTGCGATTAAATTCATGGGATCCTTAAACATTTTTTTTTTAATTACAAAGGAGCATGATAAAGGCTCGTGAAGGGTAGTAATTGTGAGTTTATACAAATTTTCTAAGTAGGTCGCAATCGATTGGAACCATGTTTTTAATCCAATAAATGTCACCATTGGTCACTTTTTTATTGTTCTATAGTCACTATTTGATCACTATTTCAGTTATTTTAGTCACTAAAGTCACTACTATTACATTACAAACCCACTACCAGTCCTGAATCATGCATTCCGGATTTTTCAAAATTGCGTGTTTTTATAAATCATAGCAAGGAAACGTCACTTCTAATCAAAATGACGTCTGAGACAAAGTCGTTAAAAAATAGCTATGATTTATTGACAAACATCGAATACTCCAATTTTCTTTTCTTTGTTCGCGATATTCTAGGTATAGTTATGACCGAATTTTAGTGCAAATCAGACTGATTGTCCATTATACACAATTTATCAAAGTTTCATGCAAATTGGAGTTCACGAACCGATTCGTCATTTGACATTTAAACACTTTCAAGCCAAACAAAAACTGGCATTTCATGGTTAAAATGTTACAGATGTTTGTGTGCGTGCACTTTTTTCGGTGACATTTCTTACATCACAAAAAAGCAATTATTTTCTATAAATATACTGTCAAGGAGTCGGAGTCGGAGTCGGTAGACATAATTTTGAGGAGTCGGAGTCGGCATACTTTTCACTGACTCAGCTGCCCTGAATTTTTTATTCTAATTAATTAAGATAAACACAGGATACTCACGTTTGACTTCCCGGGTTTATACTGAAGTGATCTATCTCCCGGTCGTACTCTGTCCTCACAAAATCGAGCGCACCGTTATCGCCGAACGCACCCCATTCGGTGTTGATTAGGACGTGTTTCTTTTTCGAATCTTTCGGTCCATCGAACAGATCGCAGTTTTCGACCGTCTCCACGTAGCACGCATTGCTGCCGGTGCCTATTGTTGTTACAATGATGGGAAAATATGACAGAAATGATTAGTTAGAATTTTATTACCATATTGAATGACATTGGTGGATAGGATTCAGAAGAAAAGTGCATTATGAAATATGGATCGGGAAGAACACAAAAATGTGAATGAAAAGGAATGTGAAAGCAAGCAGATTTTTAGGGCAACTAATTTCGAAAGAGATTTTCAAACCCTGCACCAATTCGGGAATAACCAATTAAAGATGTCGAAACATCTGAATCACGATCGGTTAGATGTAGGACACTTGTTGTTAGCACATGAAGGTACACAATACACGCGCACATCGATAAGCAAACTCGCACAGCTGCGAGCTTGCTATCTTGTTATTCCCTTCACCAGGGTTAGGTGGTTAGGAACACGTGGAACTCAATATCCGAAAACTGTTATCCTACATACCGACGATCAATCCGATCCTACAGTTGTGATTCTTCCAGGCACAGGACATCAGCGTACCGGTGGTATCGTTGAGAATGGCACAGATTTCGATTTGAACATCCTGTGATCGGCAAATGGTTTTCGTTCAATACGCAAGACAAGACATCATTCGTGGGTGAAAGCGAGCGATGATCATAGTTTTATATTTTCGACACAAGAGCAATCGTGCAAGAATATATATATTTACAGATTTATTTCATCGAGGAGGAAAGAAAAAGAAAAAGGAAACAAGATTCGTAAATTAATCGTGCACTATAACGGACGATGACCGATGATGAGCTGATTATGCTGATTACTAAAAGTAACTAAGCCACTTACGGTTACTTTTTCAGAATGAAATGTCTGTCGATGTTAGTGAATGGAATGTGAATATAAAGTAATTGAACATCGTCCGATGATAAGAAACTATTTGCCGATGGCATCGCGTTTGATGTCATGTGTTGTTGTTAACCTCTGAAATGCTTCGTTCCATGTCTGTGCAAAGTCTACCGTTGCCGACGTTGAACTCGACGGCAGACGAAAATAAAACGGATTTAATCAAACAATATTAGCCAATCGATTCCAGAAAAAAATAAAATCAGTTTCCCATAGTGTCAGTCTAGTTTTTGGTCTGAGTCGTGTGCATGCAACTTAGTGTGAGGATGCGAGTTTTGATCCTAAAATTCAAGTCAAATGCATATTCTTCTACTGTATGGAATTCTTATGTGAATTGGTATGGTAATTGGTTGTGTTGTATGCAGAAATCATGTGTGCTTCAATAAATTTTATTTCCCGACAAGCGAAAATAAAAACAACAACGATTCGTGGTAGATTATGGAAATCCCCATTTCGGAAATTCCCCAATTAAAACCCCTTTTGCTGGAGTATGTACGTGACTCTCAATCGTTTCATTTGATTTCGATAAAACGATCGCAAAACAAGTTATATGCGGTTTTGCAGGGGTTTCACCGAAAGGAAAGAATGTTGCATCATCAATGTTTGTGAATTCATTTTGTTTTTCGGTGGACAGCAGTAACAGCTTCTGACAACTCTGCTTGGCTGTATTAGCTGTCTTTACGTTGTGTATTTTGTACTTTCCTCAGATTGACTTTTCGTGTGCTAGTATTCTTCTTCTTATAGGCGTTTTACGCTTCTGTAGCGAACGTTTTGCTTTCTATGCCTAAATTAGTATATTGTGTAGCAAACACGATGATACTCTATGCCCAGGGAAGTCGAGAAAATTTCCAACCCGAAAAATTTCCTGGACCAGATCGGGAATCGAACCCACCGCCTTCGACTCGTTAATACCGTGCATTTACTGACCAGGCTATTTGAGGCCCCTTCTGGTAGTATAGTGTACGGCAGCGTTTCTCAATCTATGAAACGGTGGGTCGCAGTCTGCTCGAAGGTGGTCGACGGAAATTTAAAAAAAAACTTCATCATGTTTTAAAAATTTCGTGAAAAGTTCATCTGAATTATAAATTATGTTGGGATATTCCAAATTTTTGGTTTAAATAAATTTTTTCTTGTTAAAAGGTCAATTTTTGCTCCGTTTTTTCTAGACTTTTGTGAAGTTGTAATTAGTGTTCCTTTAACTATTTGCCACCCCAGAGTTCTTAAACCACTGATCATCTCGGAACCTAGCACCATTGGTTGTTCTTTGTGGCTCTTTGTGTTCCTTACAAGTGGGTCAGATTCTCCGATTAGCAGCCTGAATCCATTCAGCCACAATTGTGCTTTCATCATCTGACTAATCAACTGATTGGCCATACAGGATTTTTGGTTCGCTTGTCCGATACTAAGAATAGGAAAACCTATTTTCGAGCCCAGTCAACCAACCCTTGAGTATGGAGATCACTGTAACAAGACATCGTTCATGGATCAATTTGGTGAGTCCGTTGCAATTTATTCTGGTGCTAATAATTGGCAGGATCCAATATTGGACAGTTTGATGTTTATAAAGTACTATCAGTTAAAACTGTGTTTTTGAGATTTGTCTATATATATTCTTTGGTGCTTCCTACATCGGTTGCAGGACAGTGTTACCGATTTATATTGGATAATTGAATAAATACCATAAACGAACTGTATCTCGGATAGGTAAACCATCCCACATAGGGTTTGGATGATACCCCGAACACGTCGTTAAGCTCTCTTTTATGGTTATTTTTATTAGGGAAATGATAAGACAATCTTATTCAAATGTCGTAATAATACCTCTGACCAAGGAAGAATGATTTATATAGTTTTCATAAAAGTTGACGATACAAATACTAATGAGGAAAGGAATTCCGCATTTCCTTTTCCCAAGTCCTTTTCCTCTCCTTCCCTTCCCTTCTTCTCTTTTCAGAAAGCGAGTAATGGCGCTATAACCATATGCCATATAGGGCTAGGACAAGAGTTAGTGCTCAGGTCCCAACCGCTAGAAGAAAATGGTAGCGAGCAAGGGCGCTATAACCTAGGCGAATACAGCATTCCCTCCGTATAGGTTACGTCCGCACACCGCTCTCTGTTGTCCTTCGACTGAGGTCGGCTGGATCGATTGAGGGATGGCAGTGGGTTGGCGGTGCCGTCCACGCTTGTACGGAGGGAGGACTGTACGCTCGAACACAAGGGGTAAATACCTGTGTTCCATCCCAGGAGATCGGACAATCAAGGAGTGTACATTAACTTTCTTAGCTCTGTCACTCCCAACGATTTATATAGCCTATTTTCAAATCCTGCATACGGAGCGGTTGGTACGGTATGTCCCCGCTCTTTGATTACCTGTGGATTAAATGTTAACCACTGTCTATACTTATTAAGTAGACATGGTAAACATTCACTTCCACAAAAATTAACTTAACGCTACACAGTAGGCCTGGCCGCTTTATTGTTTGTTTCACATCCTTGATGTGCAGCAGGCATTAATAATGACAAGAAAAATGATAGATGTATCATTTTCCAGGATTCTTTCAAGTACTGGCTGTGTATGTGTAGACTAGACTAGACTAAATAAATTTTTTCTTGTTAAAACGGCTGGAATTGCAAATTATAAAATATTAGCGAAAATTTAAACAACTTTTCGAACAAATTAAATTGATTGAATCACACTTTCTTAAATACTTTCTTCTCCCAATAATTGCTATTACTATTTAAAAAAATCTAAAAGATTTAGTTCAACACTATTCAACCGTTGTCATGCCATTTTGGCGAAATCAATAAAGATTGTACTCGAAAAAAATGCAACACTTTTGTGTATATATTTTTATTGCATTGGTAAAAATGGATGAAATTTTGAGTAAAACTATTTTAGAGTGTAATGTTTACATGTGCAAAATCTCGTCACAATCAGTCAAGTGGTTATCGAGATGGCTTCCAAGCAAGAAGTGCTTCGACAAAAAATGATGGGAACGGTCGTGGAAAATCCAGGTGTGGGACTGATCGCGAAACAGTTTGGAATCGACAATTCGACCGTGTCCCGTGTGGTAAAATCGTCTAAAGAGACCCATACGACCCAGCGGCGAGTTGGCAGCGGAAGAAAAGCGAAGATGACCGACCCCGTTAACACAAGGAAGGTGAGGGATTACTTCAAGCGCAATCCGAACCTTTCGATTCGGGACGTGACCAAGAAGGTCAATTCTTCTGTCTGGTTCGTCTGGCGGGCCGGATTTCATGTCTTCAAGGTAAGGAAGATGCCTAACCGAACCGATAAACAGAATACGGTGGCCAAATCCCGCTCCAGGAAGCCGTACCGCGAGTGTTTGGTGCAGCCGAAATGAATCGTAATGGACGACGAGACGTACAATAAAGCGGACGCCAAGCAGATCCCTGGCCTGGAGTTTTTCGTCGGCAAGTCCCGCTTGGACGTTCCGGAGAGGTTCCGGAAGAAGAAGGTCGATAAATTTGCCAAGAAGTACTTAGTGTGGCAGGCGATCTGTGGGTGCAGCAAATTCAGCAAGCCGTACATAACGATCAGCACCATCAACGGCCAAATATATAAAGAAGATTGCCTCCAGAAGTGGCTGCTGTCCTTCCTCCGGTTCCATGAAGGTGACACTCTGTTCTGGCATCGTGCCATTACATGAAACCGGCGATGGAGTGGTACGAAGCCAACGATGTTGTTTTGTGTCGAAGGCGGCAAATCCGCCAAACTTGACAGAACTTCGCCCAATAGAAAAATTCTGGGCGATTACGAAGGGTAGGCTCCGGAAAACAGGGAAGATCTTGGTGTGATTTAAGTGTGTAAGAAAGATAACACAAGTGTTGCACAGGAATTGATGGGTAGCGTCAAGTCCAAGGTGGTGGCATTTGCCTTTATTTTAGAGGAGTATGAATAAACCAACTTCGCAAAAATATAGCGAATATGTGTTTATATATTCCCTGAGGGTTTCAAAAATGTTCGACTTAAAATGAATTTTCGGTGATCGTTTTTGTCTGTTGCATTTTTATCGAGTACAGTCTTTATTAAAAGACATTTTTTCGGGACATTTGTGTTGTTTTAGGACCATTTTGACATTTCAGTTTTCAATTTAAAAATTGTTATAAGAGTTGTCTGACCGTTTTAGTGATTTTAAGAACAAATGTATTCTAAGCCATTTTGGTCAATGAAGGCAAGTTTAGTTATTTTGTGGCTATTTTTAATATTTTGACGTTTCTACACACTGAATTTTAAACAGCTGAAAAAGTCGGTTAAATATCAAATTGCCATTACACGTATATTACAATAAAATCGACTATTTGTTATCATTAACTGGGGTTAATTGTACACAGTCAGTACAAGTTTGGAATAATTTTTAAATTATTTGTAATTTTTCACTGATTTTTAAACTGTTTTCGAAGAGTTCCTCAGTTCAAAAATTACCGAAAAAACGGAGCCTGGATTAGTGTGTAAGGTTTTTTTTTTTGCGTTTTCGTGATTGTTTTGATAGAGTCAGGACATTCTCGAAAACCTTTTCAGAGTTTTGAGGCCATTAGTCTTTGTTTTATATTTGCAAGGTCATTTTGACCCGGAGTCAGTTTTAAAATACAATTTCATTGATTTGAGGTACTTTTTTATCTAGTGATTTAAACGATGATGATGGTCCCACCTCTTACCCCTACACGGGAAAAAATCCGATCTCCGAAATGAGAAAAAATACTCATGATTTCATGAACTCAGCGTATTTTCGTGTTATCAATAATATTCATGATATCATGAGCAGCTTTTGCGTAACGCAGAAAACATTCCCAAAATCATGAATCATCTAAATTCATAGGTTTAACTTTTAACCAAAAAATGTAAAAAGAACTGAAAAAAAACATCATACTGGATTCGAACCAAGAACCTTGAGATCACTAAACCCATACTTTGACCACAGTACTTGTATAAGATGGAAGGCAAAAGGCGTATAAGAGCTACATATGTAGTGCGGCTTATGAACACGGTTTGCCAAGTACGTGTAACGCTTGTAACGGTCTTGATTCCTCTACATTATGAAATCATGAATTTCCATCCCGAAATCATGAATCATTGTTGCGATTTCAAGGGATGGCAAGTTTTTTTTCATTTCATGATTTTTTATTCATGAAAATGGAATCGGATTTGTTTCCGTGTACAAGTGATAATACTTATTTATCCTTTGTTACTGCTTATTCGTATTGCTGACGCTTTCATTGTTTTCAGACCGTTGAGGCACAGTTTGAATGCATTCTTTTGGCGTTTTAAAGCCATTTTGGATATTTTAAGGTAAAACTGTGTATTCAGTATTGGTGGGTCTCTAATTTATAATATGTTTCAATGTAGGTCACAATCGAAAAAAGTTTGATAACCGCTGGTGTACAGTATTAAAGCAATGTGAGCTAAAAAACGGTATGTGGTAGTGCTGGCTAATGATTGGCTGCACAGATAAAAATATTTTGTAATTTTTAACTGCACATTTAACGATCAGTAATAGCGCCTTTACCGACTGAGCTAAGGGAGGCCCCAAGATTCCGGTCCTTAGGAAATTTCCAAAGCACTAACAAGATTCTATCAAATCAAATCAAATCAATAGAGCCAGCATTCAGAAATTTCAAGTAGTATATTTATAAATGGAATTCTAGTGTGAACAATTGTCATAACATTCTAAAGAAATTTTCCACAATTTTTAGGTGAATTCTAAGGAGAATTGTTTATGAACTTTGAGGAAAATTCCTAAGCAATTCAAAAGGAAGCTCTAATTTGATTTCTAAGGTGAATCTGAGAATAATTTCAAAAAAATAGTGAACTAAATTTTAAGAGACACATCGGATACCTACGTTCAGAGTAATTTTCAAAGCGATTCTGTGAAAAAATCTATAGATTAGAGCACTACTTCGTCGTAATCACCCATTTCTGTTCTATATATTAAAAACGATTTCACCGTACACAAATCAATAATACGTTTGTTCCTATCAGGCATGGACAATCATTTACATTCATTTAATGCATTCATTTACATTCATTTGCCTCTAACTTTTTTCATCAATAGCATTCCACAAAATGATGTATAGAGCTTTAGTAGGTTTTGTTATAAGCTACAACTTTTACCTGTAATCAAATCTGTATCTCTTATGCATCACGAAATAGACCGGGCAGAACTCGTTACTGTTTTTCAGTGAATGTAAAATATATTCACTGAAAAACAGTAGTGGATTCCGTTTGCTCTGGTATGTCATGCATAAGAGATACGGATTTGAGTTGTTACGCTAATAGCAAAATCTACAAAAGCTCCATACAACATTTTGCGGAATTCTGTTGATGAAAAAAGTTAGGGGCAAAAGAATGTAAATGAATGCACAAAATGAATGCAAATGATTTACCATGCCTGGTTCCTATACGTCAGTTCAAAAGCTACTTCACAAAGCCTACAAGAGCACAAAGTATGAATATTTGCATCCATTGTTCTCAAAACAAAAGAAGCACTCCTAGCGAATCCCATTTTTCCAGCCTTCACCAGTATGACGAAGAAAATCCAATGGTATTTCAGTGAGTGTGGACGGAATTGAAATTCGTAGGACGAATGTGAAATCAAGAAGCAGTGATATATTGTTTACAAAATACAAACAATTTCTGATCATTTATTCAAAGGGAAATAAGTTCAAAAGTCATCTATAGTGGAATCCAGTGTGAGAAAAAAAAATCTCAATCTCTCCCACGATCACGCTTGATTTTCATGGACAAACATCAACAAGCAAACAGCAGCGGATGATATTATAAACAATCAAGCTAACAAAACTCACCAGCTACGATTATCACCAAACAGTGGTGAGTTTAGTTTCAACGTTTTTGCTTTACATCCGAACGCGATCCGAAACTTCCATCACCGCTGGCAGCAGTAACTTCATGTCTGATGGGTGAAGAGTAAAGAGAGATAGCAAACTATTCTATTTCTCTTTCTAAAAAATGATGGACAACGGAATCTTTTCGGCATCGAGTCAACTCTCAGCTGCAATTTCACATGTGATGAGAAGTCTCGCAGTTTCCAAGGAGTGTGTAAATTCAATATCTCAAACATGATATTTTATTCCATGAGGGCAAACAATTATCATTTTGCAAATGCTTTTGCCATCACTGGTGGAATCATTCCATTTGTTATTCAAATCCGTTCGAAAAAGGGAAGCAAAGTGCGGGTTGTGCTTAGTAGGACGGAAATTAGATCAACATCGCTAATGATTGTGAGGAGGATAGGGTTAAATACCCCATTTCCGGCCTATTAAGCACAAACCGCACTTAATCTTTCTTAATCTAGCGCAGTTTAGCACCAAACGGAATGTTATTATTACTGATGACTTCCAAATTTATTTATCATTCCGTATGTACCGTAATATTTGATAAAGAGAAACCAATCGTTGAGATATTGTCAAAAGTCTAACACTGCTTCTTGACGCCAAACTCGACCTACGGATTCTAAACTCGGTCTAACGCATTGAAACGCCAATGAATTCACTTCTGCCTATCGGATGAAGATAAAAATTGATTCGGTCGGAGCGCTTCTTTTGTTTTTGGAAATAATGGGTGTAAACCTTCATATCATGCGTTCACATTGACTTCGTTCCGTAGCTTATTAACTGAAGTATCGTACCAAACGCATAATTGACTTGTTAACTCTGAAATCATGGATTTATTTGAAGTTTTCTGCTCGATAGGCCCAAAATGGGCGATTAGGCCGAAGTAGTTCTCTACCCTACCAGGTGAATTTTTAGACGAACTCCTAAGGGACTCTGAAGAGAATTCCAAGATCATTTAGAGAGTAATTTTGAATAATTTTGATGAGAATTGCTAAGGAATTTTGAAGATAATTTAAAAGAAATTTTGAAGATAATTTAAAAGAAATTTTGATGATTATTCCAAAGAAATGTGAAGAAGCATTTTTTTTAAGTTCTAACTAGTTACAATTACACGTTAATTTTGAGGTGTACTCCTATGTACTTCAGAGGTGATTTGCAAAGGATTTCTAAGAAGAATTGCAATGGAAGTTCTAGCTTGAATTTCAAGCTGATTTTGAGAAGAATTCCAAAGAAACTGTGAGGATAATTTCAATGAATTCTAAGCACAATTCCATGGTGATTTTGAAGAGATTTCTACATGGATTGTGAGAAGAATCCCAGGGAAATTTTGAAACAGAAGGTGAATTATGAAGGAGAAGGAGAATGTCGTGGAGTTTCTCGAGAGAATTAACGGGGAATTCTGAATTTTGAATTAATGTTAAGGAGAATTTAAAATAAATTCAGGTGTTCAAGGGAATTCTGAGGAAAATTTGGTAGCAGTTTTTACTAATTGTCCAAGGTAATTCTGATGTGAATGCCAAGGGTATTCCAAGGGAAGTTCCGACTTGATTCCAAAGAAGAACTTCTAGAATATTTTATGGAGACCTTCAAGGAGTATTGAACATATATCATAACTAAGCAACGAAAAAGATTATTGTGGGCAATGAATCTGAAACATTTTACCACTGATCGCGTGATGTAACGTGACCATTGGGTCCTATCATAGAACAAAAGCTCCTTATTTGTCACCACTTAACCTCAGTTGATCATTGTTACATATGTCTATATTCTGTCGGGATTTTTGAACCGGTGGCGCTACCTATTCACCCAATTAATTGCTGGAAACGGTCGCAAATTGTGTGGATGTGACGTGGCGGAGAATCATGTCCGTAAAATGAACTTTTGATTCGTTCAACTATTTAAGCTAAATTGATTGCCTCTCGTAACGGTATATTGCAATACATGCTTCTTTTGATAGATGTGTGTGCGTCATGCAAATGAGGAAATAGAATGCAATATCGTTCCATTTGATGCACTTGTGGATGCCACATTCTCGGGAATCGTCACGGGACCTTAAACTAATAGTTAATGAATTGCTTTCGCAACAGTGTGTTGACATACTAGCGGAGGCTGAAATTTTACCAGAGGGAAAGGAACGGAAACAAAATCATAAAAGATACCTGTAATTTAACTACATGGAAAAGGAAGAAATATGTTCAAGGTTGGCTCTGAAGACTGGGATGACTTGAACTATGCTCGGGGAAGAAATATGTTCAACAGTTGGGATATAGAATTTGGAATTTGTCAGTCGGTCGGTCACATTCAATCGATTTTATTGGAGAAGGTAATCGGCTCTAATCTAACTCTTGTAAAATGGCCCTCCAATATTGAAAATCGACTCAAAGTGCCGCCTTCATCTGGTGAGGAAAGTCTTACCAATTATCACTCCAATTCGACAATTGCGATTGCTATGCGCACACGACATTAGCGTTCCAGTCGAGTCATTCAAGATTGCCATCACTAATAGGTTGACGTCCTAAGTACGTGGGGGTGTAGTAGATTGAAGTCGGATGGCGATGATATCGTTGGATCGGTTAGATGCCGAGAAGTATGGCGATACGCAGAATGATAGACGTATGTGCGATTTTGTTGTTTTATATGAATCACGCGAATCGGTTTCAGAAGAGGTGATTTTGCACACGCCCGCGTTGATAAATTTGATGGAATTTTATGATTTTGATTGTTATATTTCCAATTGTCGCCAATTCGATGATAGCACGGAGGGAAAAAATGGAAAGAGAAAATTTTGCTTATGATTTCAACGATTCTACTGTCAAATGCGTAAAAACCCTATTCTGGTCAGCGAAGTTGCAAGATTTAATACAGTTGGGCTTGTGGCTTTCTATCAGCACATTTTTTGTTTGCTCATTTTAGAAGCTACATTGAAAGGGAACCCGTTCAAACTTACCCCTCGTCTAGCGATGGCGTCTTTTAGGAGCTGGACGACATCTTCACCGACGACACCGGAGCAGTTGAAACCCTTCGTCCATCGGGCCAGAATACCTTTGGTCAGTCCGAGCTGTGTTAGCGGGAATGAGAATGTGAAGCCTAGAGGTAGTTTTTCTTCGTAGACAGAATGTTCCTGTGGAAAATAATGGGAATAGTTTTGGCTGTCAAATATTCATTGATAGAATTTCATATTGCGCACCCACCTTCATGAAATTTGCTAAACATTCTGCAATGTGGTCAAACAGTTGTTCCCCACTGCCAAGCATAATACTCTGTGGAATGGCGTAGATTTTCGACAGCATCTCGAAGTCATTTTCATCCTTGAGGTGAATCAGCAGCACTCGGAAGTTGGTACCGCCCAGATCGAGCGCTAGGAATTTGCCTTTTTCTGCAATAATAGTTAGAAGGACAGTGGTAAGACCTCTTTCTCGCTTATCGTATATGTATTAATTTCGCTTACCTTTTCCATTTGGTAGATCCTGCACGTAAGTAACGAAACATTTGATATCTGCCTCGGGCTGTGTATCTTTATCTAGGCCACGGTTGATCTCCTTAATCAACCGCCGCATGATCTCCTCGATCTGTTTGTCTGTCAGTATCAGTTCCTGACATTGTTCGCGGATCTGCACGGGATAAACGAAAACAAAAACATTTCAGCTTAGTGATTGTTGTCATCGTCAGTGGTAGGTAGGTTTGTTTGTAAATATAGCACTCTGTATTTTCCTGTCCCGATCAAAATGGTTACGTATGTAGTTCGTAATTATTATTTTTTCGCATCTAAAAGATCCCGCACGTACTCGTTCTTTTTCCGTTTTCGTATTCCACCCATCTCAAGTCATCAAACTTCTAGACGCAACCAAATTGTTTTTTTTTTAGGCCAGAGAATGTGAAAGCAATGTTATATATTTTTAGAGTGAGATACACCGAAATATAACGGCCGGCCGCTACGCATATTTGAGATTCGATTTATGAGGTTTGCTCGATTCTCGTGCTTCAGTTTTCCTGCTTTCATGAATTCATCTATATTTCCGACCGTCTTATACTTATTTATTTTGTAATATTTGTTAAAGATCACCATGTGACATACTAGATGAAAGGCTCATTCTAGTGTTGCCTTATATGAGTGACTACCTTTTAGATTCAATGTAACTCCTATTCCCGCTACCAGCAATTTTCATCTAAATAGTAAGTCATTTAAAAAGCGCAATTTGTCGACCTTACGAGCATTTCACTTCATTTCTGCTTAGTCGGAACTACGCACATCTAACTATCTAGCCAAAAACAATGTGGTAAATCTGAGCAGTTACCGTTGTGGGGGCACCTTTGAGCCTACTTTGGACGCATTCGAATTTGTTTGTAGTAAAATAAAGAATCGAATGAATGTTTATCCACAACTTGCTACTGAGACTGCAGTATACTCGAGCATATAAAATCACCAGCAAATATCTTTAAGCGCTTCTCAGAATCATGCGGAAAGGTTTACCAAAAATTGTACCTTCTCAAAAATTTGCGATTAAATCGTTGTAAAAATATCAACAAACTCCTCTCGGGATTATCGATTCCCATTCGTAATACAGTAGTGCTGGATATTCCATGTGAAAATAGTTTATAGCAATATCATTGCCAGGTAAAACAAAAATTCATGATTTTTTTTAATGTTCTGTCAAACAGTAATTTTACTGATCTGACTATGAGTTTTGTAGGTACAAGTTGTTTGTTTTTGGGTGGAGGTTATGATATCGCTTGGTTTTGTCAATTTATTTAGCAAAACATTTGAAAATTTATCACGTATCCAAAGTAGCCCTTCTGTTTACATTTCCGACTGCGGTTTGATGAGTATTTACAATTATTATTGGTCGTTCATATGCTTCTCATCACACACCATAAAGATATCCCTGCTGGATGTACACCACATCCTAATGTTATCTACTTTATTTATATTATACGGACATGTTAAAGTCCACTTACACCAAAAAATGTCGGATTGTCGCACCCTGGGGCAAAGTTCGACTGACTGAGCGATTTTCAAATGATAGTAATTTTCGAATCCCCTTTTTGCAGTAATTAAACTACGTTATATTAAAAATGTATTACCCTTGGTCAAGAACTGCAATTACCATTCTTACCAACAATCCACGATATCCATGTTTTTGCAGCCTACCACGGTAAACAACAACAGCAAGAACTTCCAATCGGCGACTGTTTTGGCGACTTTTGGCCGACCAAAACCGTGCGTTTCTGTGTCGGTAGGCATATTTTTGTTTCGTTGGAGCAGTTAATTTGCATTTTTCGTGCATTTTCGATACAGTCCAAAGTGCATGTCACTCGGAAACTGCTTAGTCGACGTCGTCATCGTATGTCGCTTACGCTCTAGCAGCTAGCCAACTAACGACCGTCTTGTTCCTTGAACGAAAGGTTTCGATCCCTTTCTGATTAGGCCTGGTTGATAATTACCGACGCCAGTTATCAGCCTAGATTACAAGTTTGTATATGGAAGTCTAGTATATTTCTGCGGGAATCGTTTCCAATGGACGGTCGAGCCCTAGTCTAGGAAGGTTACGACGTAGTACAAAAGCTAGATTGATTAGCTGCATATTAGCACATTTCAGGATCAGTTCAACGGCTGATAAGCACGATTCTTTGTTTAGGCTGTCAAATGGTGTAGATCGGGTGGTTGTTTTTACAGTTTGGCACCCGCGGATGCCTCTCCGTGTTGTTTGTAGATGGAATATTGGCGCTGTTTTGGCTTGCGTTGCTGAACTTGTTAATTGAGTCGGGGTTTTCTCAATGGATCTGGTTTAGGTTTCGTTATCTTTTGCCTGAGCGAGCACACGATTGAGGTGTGTCGAAGATTGCATGATTAGATGTGTTTGTGATGCCGCATTTCTGGTCTTTTCACTGGCCCGGGGCGTTTTAATCTATTGAACCAACTTTTAAAACGTAATTTATAGCCATATTCATATAACAATCGGTTCCAGAATGCTTCAAATTTTTATAGTTCTAAATGGATTTAATTAAAAATTCGTTAATAAGTTAATAAGCGTTTCTCAATCTGTGGGTCGCAGGAATCCTGGCAATTTAACGTTTTTATAATTGTATCGAATATTTATTTGAATTTGAAATCATGTTTGGAGTGATGCACATATTATGTCACGCCCTAAGGGGGGAGGGGGAGTTTATGATTTTATGACAAGCAATGCATTACGAAAAACGTCAGTAAAGAAGGGAGAGGGGGTTAATTATTCCTCAATTTAGCGTGGCATAATAATTGCATCGTCCCTTTGATTAATCCAAATTACACTGTATATTTATTTTGTGTTTAATCGTTCATAGATTTTTTGCTTCAGCTGCTTATAATAAAGCAAATTGCCTTACGGAATCTCTCATAAACAGTCCGCTTCGAAGGTTTAGTAAAATCTGTTTAGTTATCTTCAATAGCCACACATATGTTGACGCTTCAAAACGATTTCAAGAACTTTCATTGCCATTTTTGTGATTTATGGCCAACTTTGTCGTACTTAGTGCACTCTATTTATCATTTAGGTTTTGTTTTTGACGTAGGGCTACGTCTTAAATTTCTATACTGGGGTACACTTTGTGAAAACCAAAAATGGAACATGAAACAAATTTATGAAAGATTTTAAACATTAATAAGTCAGCTGCCCCTGAACCAATTTCAATAATTTTATCACCAATCGATCAGAAATATGTCTACGCAATGCTTTAAACTGATGATTTTCAACAAGAAACTATTGAAAAAGTGGTAATGTCAAGCATTATCCAAAGTACAAAAAAAGTGTTGATTTTTTCACTGTCGCTCAACGGTGCTGTCTAGCCTCGACTCATTTTCGCTTCGGACGCCGTGATGAGCAGACAGCAGAAGCAGCGAAAGCAGTCGTCTGGCTCGCCGTGGCGGTGTCAAACGTGTCTCCGGTCTGATCTACGAGGTGTGCTGAAGCTGTCACCTATACTGAACACGCCAAGCGTAAGCGGCCATCGATGTCGTCTACGCTTTGAAGCGACAGACGAATTCTGTACAGTTTCGGAGGTTAAATCATCAACAACTTTGGCAACAAAACGGCCCTTTTCTGGGCGAACAAACTTATTACAGTAAAAAGTTAGAATATAATTTATCTGCCTGTTGGTCCATATTCAGAACCACATGCCCCCACAAAATGCTCTCCAGAGTTGTAATCTTGTAATCAAACTTGGATGCAGGAAGTGATTTTGATCGATTCTCTTCATCAACTTTCTCTTTGAAAAAAAAAAAAAATACTACAAATTTGGTACGCCTACAAATCAAAAACGGAAAGAGTTAAGATAATAGATGATCGATCAATTAAAAGAACTAAATTTTCTTCACATTTGTTCCGTGCCCTAGTGATTCTACGTCAAGCCCCTAGGCACAGACCCTTCTTTTTTTTTAGCGTTTTGTGTTTTTGGATTTTTTGCGATTAACGTTTGTTTTTTTTTTGCGATTTGAGGCCATTTTGGCGTTTCCAAGTCCATTTGTAATTTGAATGATCATTTTGACGTTTTCGAAGATATTTATGGTTTTTCGTGTGTATGCTATTTTTAACCATTTAGGCGTTTTATGATTAATTTGACATTTGTATGCTATTTTGGCATTTTTAGTCCATTTTGGCGGTTTTAAGTGGCCAGTTTCTGACTCGAGCCATCATATGGCTTATCAAATCACATGAGAATTCAAAATTAAGATGATTGGTGGTCATATCAAGATTATTGTCGGCCTAATTATGTCCCCAAGACCTTTATTGGCCAGATCTAGATACAGGGTGGCCACCGGATTGAGGAACTTAAATTCCCGGTTGTCTAACATAGTTTTCCTGGTTTAACAGAAACAGTTAAATATGGTGAAATACCCAAAGTAACATAACAAATTTTATCGAAGTTTCAAAGACCAAATCTTATTCATGGTCAAAAACAGTATGATAAAACCAAAACTCTAGAATCGTAGAAATATTTTGAAGTCCAAGGTCCAAAATTATTTTTCATCCTTTAGATCTCGATATTAGTCGGTTGTTATGAAATCTTGATTTTTATATGTACAGGATTAAAAAATGTTTATTTTTTTTACGAGTAAGATTTAAAAAAAATAAGTTTAATTATTTTCCATCAAATCTAGTTGTTTTTTAACACCGGGAACTAAAATACTTAAATTCACCCCGTAAATATTGAGATTTCCGATACAATTCTGAGTTGAATTCCAAGGAATATTTCAAATGGTAATTTTTACTAAGAATTATGGAGAGGATTTTTTAGAAATCATCGAGAGGATTATTGAAAGTTATACCCAATTGGAAGCAGAATAAGAGCTTATTTAGACAAAAATGTGCTTCTTCAGCTAAAACATGTCGTATTCAGCCTTTAATCAGCGCAAATTGTTTGTTGGGTTAGATCAGTGATGATCAAAGTGCGGCTTGCTGGCCGCACGTGGTGCTTGATTTTCTATGATGCAACAACCTCAGCTTAAATTTCTGTTTGCAGTACGAATGTATGGCCGACATGATTGGGAAATACCTGAAATTTGCAGCAGGTGAGTTTTGTTAGCTTGATATTCCGAGTTGCGATATCACAGCTTGCAATATCAAACGCAGTTGTTTGCTTGTTGATTTTTGTCTACGAAAATCAAGCGTGATCTTGTTCTTTGATGATAATATTTGATTTTTTGATATTTCCAAACACTGCTAGGGGGATTCCTAAAGAATTTCTATGAAGGATACAGGAGGCGGGACAGATGAGTATTGAAAACTTTGTGCTCATAACCACATTGGCCACATTCGCACATGTTCCGGATGCCCCTAAGGAAGTGGTAAGAATCTGACTTGATTCAAGCCCCCTCATGCGACACATTAAATCACATGAGAATAAAATATCTAGATTAATGACACTAATGATAGTGATACTTACTAACATCCAGAACCACATTGGCCACATCCGGGCACATCCCGGGTATTCCCTAGAATTTTACTTGAGCCAAAATTAAGATCTACATTGGCTTCACCCATACATGTTTGGAATACTTCTAATGAACTGGCCAGACACTTAATTGAGTCAAAACCTGTCAAACGGTACTTCAAAACATGTCAGTATTAAGCATTATTTTCATTAGTCATCATAGTTGATATGGAACATTGGTTCCACCCGGACATGTACCGGGTACTCCAGGAGGAGTGATCAGAATTTTAAATTAGTCAAAACTGAACATATGTATCAAACCACATGAAATTGGTGCACGAACACGATAATTGGAGGTCATATTTAGTTCTTCTTCTTCTAGGCTTTATGCTTCTTTTACGGTGCTTTGCTGGCTCTCGTCTTAGGCCGCTGGCAGAGTGAGTACTGGCGACCGAGCGGACAAAAGATTTTCTTAATAGTTGTCATTCCGTTTGCTGATCAGCTCGATCGCCTGCTTTCACTATGGCAGGCTCCTTAGCATTCTAGAAGCACATCCGCAGTCATTAATTGCGAGCTTTCTATACCAACCAATGGATTAAATTGTATATTATGTGGCAATCATAATGATACTCTATGCCCAGAGAAGTCGAGTAAATTTCGAACCCGAAAGACTACCTTTACCAACTAGGCTATCAGAGGTCATATTTAGTACTCCTAAGAGGACCTTCCTTAGGTTAGTCGGTAAAGGCGCAGGTATAAAGCAAGACCCTGCTGAAGGTGGCTGGGTTCGAATCCCGGCCGGTCCAGGAATTTTCCGGGTTGAAAAATTTGTCGACTTCCCTGGTGCATGACTTTACCTGCCACACTATTATACTAATGCAAAAATGGTACTGGCTTAGACAGCTAATAATTAACAACTGTGGAAGTGCTCAAAGAACACTAATTTGAGGGTCGGCGTAAAGTCCTAGTGGGGACGAAATAAAGCCGGACATGTTCTTTATGGCCCCTAGAAAGTGTCCGAAATCTGATATGAGCCAAAACCCACCATCCTACATCTCGAATTCCCTGAGAATGTATACACAAGATAAGTGGCCGTTGTTTTGAGGATCGACTGAAAAATTGATAGCTAGATCGCGATGCCTTCGATGGGAGATCGTACACATATTGCCACTGACTTTCCATTAGCATAATGGAAAATTAAATCTTTAGGATCATCTACAAATTACTCTTCTGGGGTACTTCAGGTTGAACATCATATAAATAGATTTTTCCTCTGAAATTCGGTAAGTTTCCTACATCCCAACCTCATTCGTTTCCAGTGCTTCACCGAAGTTGGTAATCTGACACAACCCGTAAAATGTTTACTTTAATCCGCTTCAAGTGTAATGAGTGTAACGACACTCGGAAATACCTGAATATCACAGTAATTTTGTAAAATGTCCCATAAATTTCTGAGAATAATGAAGAACGAGTGCCCGGTTGAATCTCAAAGATTTACCTAAAATTATGGCCATATCCGTTAGGTTCAACCCCGTTCAATAACATTGAACTTGATCAATTTGCTCGCACTATTATGCAGAGTGCAACGAATTATACGACACTCTCACACATCACCCTGGTCCTGATGCAGCAGAGTGTCGCAACTCATCAAATGATCGTACGCTCGCTAGTGCTGTGCAGCCAACCAGCACCAACCGAGCTCGCTGCCCCTGCTGTTACGCTATAATTAATCTTGCGCAGCCACACCGAGCTGTGATTGTACCACGAATCGCCGTGCATCCATCGATTGCCAAAAAAAAATGATCGAAACAAACATAGGTCGCTGCCAGCACGTGACTTCAAGCACGCCTTCCTTTTTCCTTTCTCAATTTTTGGCCTGCACGATCGATTCGGCGGGGTATAGAATGCCATCGCGTTGTGTTGCCGGCTTCTTCGTTGAAGGCTAAAAGTTTAATGGCTTCGCAACCAACCGAATATAGGAAATCCAGTGCGTGTATGCGCGACTCTTTTCGAATCATACAGGGGAACAAGTGAATTGAGACGCTTCCTGGTCTGACGAAATACAGCCGTTGCATCATTATGAATTTCTTCCTTTCTGTACCGGGAGATAACTGAACGAGTAATGTTAGATTAACCAGTACAAACCGGTTTGGGTAGACTATTTGTTTACATAATTACCGTAATGTAAATAATTTGGGGTCACCGAAAAACTTTCCGTTGCTTGTTTTGATAAGGAGGGTATTTCACATATCTTTTATTATTGTACCGAAGGACAATATCTGAAGCATTCAGTAGCTTCCTCCCGGAAAAGACGGAAAATCGATTTTCTTGCTTATGATCTATTTTAGGGCAGCATCGTTAAGGATAGAGACAATAACGAACGAAGACTTACAATCGCAATTAATTTCCGAATGATACACCCAACCGGAAAATGTCAGATTCTATTACAGATTTGCATGAAAAATATGCAGAATTTGCAATGGTTCGCGACAAGAACAGATGTAATGTGGTCGCTGGAAGGTTTTTTTTTTAATAATTCTGTTTTAAGTTAGCTTTTTTTTAGAACAAAGTTTGTTTCCCCAAATCCATTGCTTCTAAAAAATCATCCCGTGAAGGTTTTATATTAGAAATGTGCATTCTGGAATAACTTGTTGGTACGCTGCAGTCCATTGCAAGAACTGGCATTACATTCGTTGCATGAAACATATGCAGAAGATGTAATAAATCCAACATTGCATTGGAGGTAAGAGAAATTTGTTTTGCGTGTAGGGGTGTTTTTTAATACAAAATGCTGCAGAGAGCAGAGAGATTTAATAGGGCGAATGCGTATTTGATGTAGACAACTCGCAATAGTATTCTCAATTACAGATGCTAATGCTACGTGAAGTATGATTTCAAAATAATCAATTTAATGGTACGACCCATAAGTGCTTCTCTAACGCTTAATTGTTCAACAAAAGCTATCAATTACTGTGATGATTATTGCTCGTCATCCGGTCACATGTATTTTAAATTACCGGCCGGCGAAGCGGTATAGAGATAGTGACACTGAACAAAACATCTTCCGTCTCTATAAAAAAAAACCTTGCTCCTCTCTACTTTCCCGTTAATCTCTAATATACGTACACCGACCCATTCAACCGACCCAAAGTGACCGCAACCTTAGCCCATAAACAACTGAGTCGCCTGTATACGCATTGATCTGGCACGATCAGACCCACCGCTGCTGCCACATGCGATCAACACGCGTGTGAGTTGATGAGCAAACACAACGCTCAAGGCTCACTTTACCTATGAACAGCTTCCGATGCTCTGTTGGCAAACAGAGTTCTGCTCGCTTTCTTTTCTTGCCCGACGATACAAGTCCAAGGAGGATTGAAGGTCATAATGACAGAAAATTCATTCTCACATCGCGGGAAAATAAACTTACACTTCTACTTCGTTTACGTTGTACTACTACCTTACTGAATCGACGTCAATGATTGATATCGGATTCGCTTAACGTCACTTGATTGTTAAGATACCCATCTGGACGAAATGACGAGACCGTTTATGGCTGTTCAAATTTGAGACTATTCAGTATGAATTGGCATCTTCTTTACCTTGCTGGAGTTATCTTTGATGATTCCCATTGTGGCTGCTTTCTATCTTCTTTATCTGATCACTTGTTCTGATCACTTAAATCTACCCAGGTATTACACTCTGGAAACTTTCTTTCTTAAATGACAAAAAAAAACTGAAATGCGCAATACTTGGAATAGTACGGAAAGCAGCTCTCTCGGAAGCTTGGTGCTGTAAAATCTTCACCACACAGCAAATCACTAGTTCCTGTTCCCGGCTACGGAGTGTCTCCTGTGCGATCAAACTGCAATACGATCCTGTCGCCAGAAGGCTTGAACTGGAAATGCACTTTTCAGCCCACCGGTTTCTACCGACTAAGCTCACACAGGCAAACGTCCCACACAACTGGCCGCAAACAAGCCTTTCCACTTTACCACCCGAAAGTCCTACTTCGAGTGAGTTGGAATATTTAGATTCGGTTTGCTTGGCTGTCTGTACAAACCTATCCCTTCTCTCTTGTTTGAATAGGAAAAATCGCGAACCGCGACGACTCCGCGTGTCCAATATTTGTCAATCCGATCCAATTTGTATTAGTACGGTGTCACATATAGCCGCGTCTCTCACTATCACTCTCTTTCACTGTGAACGGTTATTATTATCGCTCTCCGACTGATTTTCTACATTGAATGATCGGAAGCCTACTTATATAGGTTTTTGAGCAGTAGACGCCCGGTGCATGTGCAGAGATGAGAAAGAACGAAAAGCTACTCGATCGTTCCCCTAGCGACGAGAATGGTGAGAGATGCAGCAGCGGAGAACAGCCCTCTAGTTAAAGTATGGACGACTGTCACCGAAAACTGAAAAAAGCTGTTCCAATCGATCAAAGCGGTGCATTTTGACGGTTCGATCGGAACAACTTTTGACAGACGTCCATACTTTTACTGTAGGGCTTTACTTCCACTGCCATTGAATAGGTATAGGGTATAGATCTTATTTCCGTCATACTAAGCGCATCCGCACTTTACCTCCCTCTTACGATCGGATTTGAACAATTAACGGAATGTTTCTATCAAAGATGACTTCTAAATTTATTTACCTTTTGATAAAGTGAAACAAATTGTTGAGATATTGATAAAAAAAAGTCTTGAGTCCAATTCCGTCAATACGAGTTTCAATTCTGTCACAATACTTTTAAACGCCATTGAATTCACTTCGGCATACGAACGAAAGTACCGAAGCAGTGCTCTACCCCATGTTTTCCGACAAAATAGTGGTACCAAAACAAATATTAATGCATTACATTACTCTAGGGTAGGCAACTCATTCAATTACGTAGATACTTGGTTGATCGTTGGACTGTTTTTTGCAATTATTGTTCGCTGATGTCGTACCGGTATGTGCTACGAAGCCACACGTCTCACATGGTACACACAACTTTGTTTATTTGTTGTTTTAATCGTTCGACAATTGACGTAGGTACACATACGGTGTGATTGATTTATTCAAAACTGTCATAAGCAGAGGGCAACGTCTCATTTTCACAATTACATAGCAATTTTTCATTCATTCTTATACATTAAATGTACCTTCAGCTTCAGCTCTGTTTGTAAACATCACCTCGACGACCGAGGAAGTTAAACCTGGTTTAAAAAAAAAAAGCAAAATTCAAAGTCCGATCCGATCCAATCGTGATTGGCAGTCCAAAAATAGAGCTATTTTTTACGACTCGTGATCAACATTCCTATATGCTTGAGCGGTTGAGCGATCGCACCCCGACCATCTACCTTTTGTCTATTTCGAGAGGGTCCATTTTTTACGAGTTGCATCGTAAATCATGGATAAAAGGCCCGTCCATCGACGAATGACTAAATATCTTGCCCCTTCCAAGGAAGTGGAGATGGAATGATGGGTACTTAGTACTGCTGCTTATACTTGTTTACTTCAGTTCAATTGTAATTGACTAAACCAACGTATTAAACTTTGGACTACATAGTAGATTAATTAAAGACTGATAACCTCAATTGGTACCACGGTATCTGTGTTGATTAACTAACATGAAAGAAGAATAAACGATTGTTTTCTAAATTATGTTCATTTGGTAAGACATTAGAGCTCCGAAATTGGCAGATCTTCTCTGAAGCACAATTAAGGTCTCCGAAGTTCACATGAACCTATCTGAAGTTCGCTGAATAGCTGAAATATTTCTCAAGCTTAAGATCTTCTTCGTTTAAGAAGCTATCTGCTTCTCGAACGGAACTTCAGAGAAGTTACGCGAATTTTACTTCACTGTGGTCTAGGGAACTTCAGAGAAGCTTCGGAGAACATTAGAAAGATTATCCTGAGACGTTCAAGGAAATCTCAGGAAAGATTAGGCGAGCTTAAACGAAGTCTAGAAGAGTAGTGTAGTTTAAAGAAGATTGGAGAGCTGCAAAGAAAGGGAACCTTTGAAAAGCTTTAGGAACCTCAGAGAGGTTCTAGAAGATTCCAAGAAATTCTGCGTGTATCGAAAAAGTTCAAGACACATTTGCGGAGAAATCCCCTTCCAACTATACGGTAGCTTGAGCTTGAATGAGCTCGTAGTCGCTACTCCATGATTGAAAAAGCCAGCAACATTTAATAATGAACTTAATTAATGTATGTAGCTTGGGTTCAGCTAAACATTCTCACTGCTACAAGTTTTGGAAAATCATTACTTTATTCCGTCTAAAATGGCGCTGGTCGCGTCCTCGCAGTCATTGAGGAAGTAAATTATTGTAAGTTCGACCACCGTCTTTACAAATTACCGAGTTTACCCCTGCATCTCCACGGTTCTCACGGAAGAGATTTTTGTTAGCATGAAGGTTAAATGAGATCTGGCTTCACCATGGTAAGTGATCGTTTGTTTGCATCGTGATCGTAAAACTCTGGAATACGACGGACCTTGGGATTGAACCCACGGGCTTCTGCTCAATAAGCAAAAACGGTCGCCAATAGACCACTGAGTCCCTTATATCGAAGCAAACCTTAACCACTACGACCTGGATGGCTGGGTGGTAAGCAGTGAAAAAGTCGTTACATACCAATACCTTGACAGCCAGATAGCGTTAGATGGCGAGACCAACAGTGATATAGGTGTACGAATCAAGAAAAATAGGGCTGTTTTTGTGAGTTAACGAACATCTGGAAATCAATGCAGACTATAATAGTCAACGATCCGAAATAACAAAAATGTTCAAATCAAACTTGAAATCTGTGCTGTGCCATGCTTGCGCTACATAATTCACACCTGGTGGCCTCACATCTGGATCTAGAATGCTTAGCTTGATCTTCGATTTCATCCTAAGCCGATATCAGCTGAAATTCGAGAAAGTATTTGGTGGTTTGTCGGCCACATACTACGTAGGAGTGGAAACAAAGTTTGCAAGCAAGTGCTAGATTCAAATCGGGTAGCAGAGGCAGACACATACCCATACCGATGAAAAATAAATTCATCTGAATTTCCATCTTTATAGCTATAATGTATAATTCTTGGTGTTCGGTTTAATGTCATTCGGAGTATTATTGTAGAATATTTTTTATACAATGTTGATGTTGTTGTTGTAAGATCAAGCATACTGACAATCTTTAACGCCAAGAATTACAGACGCCAAGTGCTACAGAATCATTCCTATAAGGCAAAAATCCAGAACTCAAAGAAAAATCAAGATCCAGGATTTAAACCTTTTCTAGGTTCTGAACCTTGAAAATAATAATTGAGATATGTTGTGTAGAAAAATTAGCAGAATTCCTGGCAAAGAAAAATATTTAGGAATTTTCACAAAGTTCACCTAGAGAAAAGATTGCAAGTCATTCGGTAAATTTTCCTGTTACTGATCCAAGGTTTTGGATTTCGAAATATATATAAGATTCCGCTCTAAAAGAAAAAGCCTGCGGATTCAAAAATTGCTAATTTGTCAAGACCTTAAACATAGAAAAAAATTCAAAAAGTTTTGTCCATACACCACGCTAACAGTTTTTGATAGGTTTTAGACTCCTTCCACCTACGTGGACAATCATCTAGTGATTCGTTGATCATCGGCTTCGTCGTAGCTGCCATGTTTTGAAAACTCTCACATGCCTAAACGCCCTGGGACTACGGATCAACGGAGCTTTTAGTGCCAACCCCAGGACCTTAAGACTAGAAGTTGAAGCTTAGCATGGATAGTTCTTTAAATTTCGGTTTAATGTTCTATTCAGTCTAATCTCATTTTTTTTAAATTACTTCGAAAATGCTTGACAATCTGATATTTTGTCATTCTAAACTGCTCGAATAAACTATTGGTTTCGTTCACAATAAAATTATGTTTTCTGCCTCTCGAACTTTGACGTGGGACATTGTTTTGATATTTTATCTAGAACCAAGAGAAAATAGAGTTTTATTTATGCTAAGGTTGAAAATTCTGGAATATATTGCTTAATTTTCATAAAATCGCTGCTCGAAAATATGATTATTATTGAAACCGGAAACCGAAATCATAGACGGAAGACTGGCGTGACTACCTCTCAGCCCAACGAGTCTGAGTTCAATCTCAGTTGTGGTCCTCGAAATTGTCTGAATCGGAAGGTCGCTGATCATGTTTTCTCCCAGAAAGCCCATTAGTCTAGCCTCATCAACAACATCAAGAAGCACTCTCAATACTCTGTATGCATATTTCTTTGTTTTAATGATGCGTAGATCTCCACCACAAAAAAAAAAAACGATTCCAATAATTTCAAAGTTCACCGGACATCCAACTTTTCTCTTCTCTTCTTCTCCTTGATTAATTTATTTATACGAAACAGCAGTTTTCTGTGACGAAACGTCTGCTGTTCGCCAGGCAGCTCTCATATTTGGACCCTTCCCATCGGTCCATCAACTCATGGACCGGAGACCAACGGCTTTACTTCCCGTGATCAGAGATGTTATGCCTCAGAAAATTCCGGCATGATTTAATCTCAATGATTTGCACTAATATTTAGGCATTCAGAGAATTCTATTTACGGCAATCGAATGCCAGGGAGGCGGCTTCTACACCGGGGTAGATATCGCACCCATCAACACATGGGCCGAAACCAACGGCTTTACTACCCTTCCGAAGGAAGACGTGACCGCCTTAGAAATATTCCAACGACCTTGGCTGGGATTGAACCCAGACACACTGGGTGGACGGACAAATCAAGAGCAAATTTTCATTATGTCGAAAGTAACATTCGCACCAATCCGAGAAAAATAAAGTTTTGTTTTGATGACCGGAAAGTTATTCCTATTTCCAATTAGCTAGGTTTGATGCTAAAAATACTGGTTTTTGAGTCAAGTTATTATTCGTCGTTTGGTGGCCTCATAATGTTACTTAAGTCAAAGTGTATTTACCAGGATATTCGGGAGAATTATCAATCACGTCTCCTTACGTGCAGCCCATTCATCATTTTAGGACTACCGAAATCATCTTAGCAACAAACAGTTCGATTTATTCACTTTAATAATGAGAGAGCGAAACGACGAACGTACACTTTTCATGGGTTTCTCAGCGCTGTTACTCCAGACAAACGGCATTTCCATAGAAATCGGGTGACTTAAGTAATATCGAAAAATATTTTGATCGGAAGGTGATTACGTCAAAACGCAATTTGACTGGTAAATGAATTTAAAAATGGGATGTGATCCTATATTCGGACAGTATATAGTGTAATAGCAGAAGCATCGATTGACACTGATAACTCGACTTTGTTTACCTACGTTACTTTCGTCGTAATGAAAATTTGCTCTTGAAATGAACTCAATTCCATTCTTCCGTCATATTCAACAACAAGCACGCTTACTCCTTCCCACATTATTCAGCAATCCCAGCATAAGAGGCCAGCTCTATTTTTAGACCATCTGCGTTGCCCGTTACCAAACGACCGATTAAACCAACTCAAAGTTGAGTTTCGTTCACTCAAATTTACAAAAACGTAGGTGACTCATAAACTGCACCTCCCTTAGCTCAGTCCGTTAAGGCGCAGCTACAAAGCAAGACCATGCTGCAGGTGGCTGGGCTCGATTCCCGGTCCAGTCTAGGTAATTTTCGGGTTGGAACATTTCTCGACTTTCTTGGGCATAGAGTATTATTGTACTTGCAAAAAAAAACTCTCAATTAATAACTGTGCAAGTGCATCTAGAACACTAAGTTGAGAGCACGCAATAAGCTAATTTGCGATAAGCAAAGAGCTTGAAATTCGAAATTTTTTCTCTATTTTCCTGTAAAAACTTTTCGAGTATTATGAATATCGAGAGAGGTTTAATTTAGTCTATTAGTATATTCCAAGATTGAGTAAAATATTCGTCGATTTTGCTCATATTCGAGCAGATTTTTGAGGAAAGGCGATGAACATTTTACTCAGGCTGTTAATAAACCACCACCTTTGAGGGGGTTGAGGGTTGGCGAGTTTCTACGGTCCATACAAATTTCCAAAATTGTGTATGGATAATTGTCTAGTCGGGAGAAGGGGGGTCTAAAACCTCCCAAAAACGGTCTACGTAGTTGAACAGTCCCTTAGTTAGTCTATTACTAACCTACGTTTGAATGATTTTGAGTGAAAAACCACTCAATTTTGAGTCAATCTCATCGGCCGTGCACGGAAAGACGGAGGAAAATTCGTAGAAAGCGGTTGCCTCTAGTAAAAGCGAGAAAAAGTCCACTCCGTTTTTTGTACGTCTGTTCTTTTATCTCGTTCCCGCCACGTGAGGTACGCTTCTTTGTGGTGCTGGTTCAGTGGTAGACAAAAATAGGAGAGCTCCGCAAGAATGCGTGGGTGCCAGCAGCCGCCGCGTACTAGTAGAAATATCAAACACGGACTTTTGGGACAAAAACAATTGACAGTCAGGCAGATGCTGTATTGCGCGGTGCACGTTTTTCTAGTTATGACTCTTGTTTACGTCGTCGCGTTGTCCAGTGACGTCAATTTCTCCCAACGCGAGATACTTGCTATTACGTCAAATGAAAAGAAAGGATAATGCGCGACTTTTTGACGGACTGTGCCGCTGTTGTAATTGATGAGTTTCTGAATGTCTTTGGAATGTAGTGTAATGCATTTGGAATGGTATTCTAAATGATTTAAATTGTTTATCACGTCTGTCCTTGATTAGTCACAGATCGAGGAGGTCAGTGAAAACAAGTTCCCGGTGCATTTTCTCACGAAGCTATTGAATGAATTTATTTTTTAATTAACTTCAAAACAATTATAAAGAGTATTACTAATGCTAGTAATTTGTAAACGAACGTGGCTTCAGCCTGCGCAGTCGCTGAATGCAAAAAAATATTTGTTAAAGCGCTTGCATGTGCTAGTGGTTTTTCTAAACAACAACAATTTGAAATCTTCCCGCTTGTTCCCGCTGGATTTGACGCCAGTAGCGTTGATGTGTTATTTTACGTAGTTAGTCTCGTTTCGTCGTCGCTTTAACAATCGAGTCAATGTTTACAAACTTTAGCATGTGTTGGCTGTTAAAGTGACAAATACACTTTTGCCTCCCTACGTACGTGCCTCTGTATTTTGTGTTTACCAATTATTTCCGACTCTCGTGAGATAAGAAACTCTGCTGACTACACTATCAAGTGCGGTACCTACACATACACTGGTCGAGATGACTATCGGTACTGACTCTGACTGGGCCAAAGGTGTCTACCATCTACAGCTTCACTCATCACTTTTTCAACGTGACTTTCAACATTTCAAAATGAACCTGTCATTCGTCCTATGATAGAGAACGCCGATAAGGCCACCGGAAGTTCAAGATTACACCAAATAAGTAGACCTACTCAACGCAACAGCCGGAGATAGCGTCGGTCTTATCACACTCCACTAGAGAATTTCACCGGATTAAGCACTTTTCCCGCATGGATCACAACAATAACCATTCCTTGAACTATTGGAGCCATCGTGATAACTATAGAATTTCAACGAGTAGATTATCGCTACTTGTCGCAGACAAATTATCGCCCCTTGCGACAAATGATGTAATTCAAATGCAATAAAATGGCACTGCATGACAACTGCCAGCTGTTCCAGCCAGTTGTGGGGATTTCCTGCAAGCTATGACTGTAATCCTTATATGTAGGTACACACATGTTAAACTTTGCTTAGGCCAACACATTCAATCAACTTGTGCTCATACGAAACTGTTGTAAGTTCTAATATTGGGTGTTTCCACTGGTAATGTCGACTCTTTACTGCGGTGCTGGACACTAGTAGTGTGAAATGATGGCGTGAAAACATCCGAGAACTGTTAATGTAAACGAAAAATGGAATTTTCGGTTGTTTTCGTTGCGCACAGGCGATGAAAGTAGCGATAAGAGGTGGTGAAAACGTTAATTTCGCGAATTTTTTGTTTTGATTTTGTTTTTCAGAAATTAACGGTGAATGTAAATTTAAGTAAAAAAAAAATTAAAGGGTAATGTCCTAAACACGACCGCAGTATGACGTAGAACTACGCAAATTTTTAAAGTATTTCAGTGTTTCGGTTGTGGTTCAAAACTCGCGACAATTCATGTTAGCATAATCAGACCACGGTTCATCTTACACATGAGATAATGTATTTAAATTTAATGTAATGGTGAAGAATTGACAGAATTTCCCCTACATAACTACCTTGGGTTGATCAATGTTGAGTTATTTTGCTGTGATCAATGTGCACTAAATTCATCATCGACATCGACTACAATAGGAACTGACACTATTTCGTCACACATTTTTTGTTGATTTGCACCTCAGCATAGTACACAAAAACGCCATGCATGTTGTGGGATAAAACAATTGCCAAAAATACATTTTTTTTCTTCAGTAGCTCCATCATTAGTTTTAAATTAGGCCTCTGAAGCAGTGAATAGAGTGGAGGTTGCATTTTATGATAACGCAACATGCAGTTTTTTTCTCCTTATCACAAGACGGTACTTTCAATATTGTACAAAATGTTCGTTCAATGACACCGAAGTAGGGGAGGAAGGGGTATAACGATCATACGGGGTTTAAACACCTCTTTGTTCTCCAATTTGGAGGACAACCCTAACGTAAAATTACCACCCATAAATAGTATAGTCGGCAAAGACGTAGTTCTGCGTCAAAATCATGCACCTGAAACAGAAAATTATTTAAAAAACGCTAAATTAGTCGAAGCGTAGCGCGCGACTATACTGTACCGCGATGGCCCGCCATAATAAAAAAGATACCATAAACGGAATGATAACTATTCCACTAATTATTTGGACGATACACGTCGTTAAGCAAAATAGCCATTACAATTTTATTAGAGCGGTGTTAACCCAAGCAACAATTCTGGTTGTATCGAGGCTTTAACACATTCCTAAAGGCTCTACAAGACTATGATAAAACCAAAATTGTTTATTTGACGGGTGCGTACTCAGTTTGATTACTCTGTTTGTGTTTTTTAGTTAGAGAAGCGTAAATATGCGGGTAAGAGAAAAAAAAAAAGAAAAAAAACAATCGTAAGACTCTTCTATATCCAACCGGGAGTGCAAGATTTTCTTAGTTTTATGTAAAATATATTCTAGATCTGTAAGAAATCATCGCAAATATGAATTCTGTAATATGGTCATCTTAAGACAATATTTTTTTAAATGAATGTTGGCTAATTTATGAGGGGGCCTCCTTTAGCTCAGTCGTGGCTGGGTTCGATTCCCGGTCTAGTCTAGGAATTTTTCGGGTTGGAAATTTTTTCGACTTCCCGGGGCATAGAGTATGATGTATGATTGTACTTGCCACACAATTATACTAATACAAAAATGCTGCAGGCATCGAAAACTCTCAATAACTGTGGAAATGCATCTAGAACACTAACTTGAGAGCACGCAATAAGCTAATATGCGATCAGCAATAAACTTGAAATGCAAAGAAGAAGAAGAAGAAGTAATTTTATGAAATGAACTTGACGTAAATTTATCCAATACATTGGATCTATAGAACCATCGTGTACGAAAATATTGATTCTAGAAAAAAAAATGCTTTTGCTCACTATACTGCCCATAAAAGCATATCAGTTCCATCGGGGAACACAGCAAGCAGCAGCTGTTGAATTTATTTATCTGTAGACTCTTATGGATGGGACAACCAAGTATTGGTATTTTGCACCACATTTTCTGAACAAAACACACAGTGCACAGTGTTAAATACAGGTAGTTTGCAATCCTTTCTTTATGTAACGTCGGTCTCTGTTCCGCAATCTAGTGCCAATCACCGACGAACATCGATTGCCATCCATTGACGGCAATCGAATATGCAGGAAGGCAGCTTCCACACCTGCGTAGGATATCGCACCCATTCAATTTCCTACTGTTTGAGATGAACGTTCCAGTTCATTCCACATTAAACTGGAAAGATTACTTTCTAGAAAGTTGTATGGAACACAGAGGAAATAAATCCTCTGGAATTTAGAAAACATTGTTATACGTGTTTTAAAAATGATTTAAAATAAGAACCAATTTTTTTTAAATAAAAACGATTTGAATTTCGAAACATTTAAAACTTGCTATAAATTGAAACCAAATTTTTAACCAAATTGAATACATCAAAAACCATGCTTGGCATACACAGTTGTACACACCAACTGCTCATTTGTTAATAACTTCGCACACATTTACATTTACATTTACATTTACAAACATTTAAATTTTCTTATAATAAATTGAACCTCATAATGAATTCCTTTATGAAGATATTTTTGAGTTGAGTATTTTTTTATAACTTTGTTAAATAATATTAATAATTTTAGCGTTTAAACACCATTCGCCAATTGCAGTACCATTTTTGGCATTCTTAAGATTTGATTGCTTAGGAGACGTCAGATACCCTAATGATTTACGGTACGGTTTTACCAAGCCGGAGATGATGGTTCGATTCCGGGTTCTGTCTAGAAAATCTTTCGGTAGAGTATTGTTCTGCCATGATATGACAAAGTGACGTAAACGCCAGCATGGTCAGTTTTCATTTTCACCATATTTGAGTTCTGCATCCTCAATGAAATCTAAAGACACTCCACTATTGTACAACATTTGATTTAGAATCACGTAGACAAAATGACGCAAGCCATACATTTTCGGAGAAACAGAAAAATTAATAGCTGCTTTAAACATCAATGTTCATATTTTAGCTCTTTTTAGATAATATTTATCATATTCGGCCCCTGATCTTCAAGAAGTTAAGGAGGAGATCGGTCGGCTGAAGAACAACAAAGCAACTGGTGTAGATCAACTACCAAGTGAGCTATTATACGGTGGTGAAGCACTGGCTAGAGCGCTGCACTGGGTAATTGCCAAGATTTGGGAGGAGGAGATACTACCGGAGGAGTGGATGGAAGGTGTTGTATGCCCAATCTACAAAAATGGCGACAAGTTGGATTGCTGCAACTACCGCGCGATCACACTGCTGAGCGCCGCATACAAGTTACTATCCCAAATTCTATGCCGCCGCCTGTCACCATTTGCAAGAGAGTTAGTGGGGCAATACCAGGCGAGATTCATCAATACCAGGCGAGCCCACGCTACCACGGACCAAATTTTCGCGATTCGGCAGGTTCTGCAGAAATGCCCCGAATACAACGTGCCCACACATCATTTGTTCATCGATTTCAAATCCGCATACGACACAATCGATCGAGATCAGTTATGGCAGATTATGCACGGGTACGGATTTCCGGATAAATTGACGATTGGTCAAGGCGACGATAAATCGAGTTATGTGCGTTGTTCGAGTATCGGGGACACTCTTGAGTCCCTTTGAATCTCTAAGGGGGTTACGGCAAGGTGATGGACTTTCTTGTCTGCTATTCAACATCGCGTTAGAAGGTGTGATCAGAAGAGCTGGGATAGCTGCGAGTGGCACGATCTTCAGGAAGTTCATCCATCTTCTTGGCTTCACCGATGACATCGACATCATGGCACGGAACTTTGAGACGATGGCGGAAACGTACATCAGACTGAAGGCTGCAGCTACACGCTTAGAAATTATCGCTGATTTCGGTAATTTTTACCGATATCTGAACAGCTGAACTGTTCGGTAAAATTTATGCAATTAATTTCAATTGCTTTTGAGCTACTTTGAAACTAAATCTCCACTAAAGGGTGATACGGTCAAAATTTGGTCAAGGGAAAACGCGTGTAAATCGGTGAAATCGTTTATTTAAAAAATCAAATTAAATTTCTTTTTCAAGTTCAATTAGTATAAAATTCAGGAAAAATATTCAGTTAGGCTTCCGCTTTTCCAAATCCGAATTGCCGGGCCTTACGCTTGACCCCTGCCATCAGATTTTGTACAGCCACCTTGTCCACCTTCTTCGCCGCAGAAAGCCAGTTTGCCTTGAACTGCTGCTCGCCCTTAGCAGTTTTTTTGGTCTTCTTTAGGTTCCGCTTGACAATAGCCCAGTATTTCTCAATTGGACGGAGCTCTGGCGTGTTGGGAGGGTTCTTGTCCTTGGGAACCACCTGTACGTTGTTGGCGGCGTACCACTCCATGGCCTTTTTACCGTAATGGCAAGATGCCAAACCCGGCCAAAACAGTACGGAACAACCGTGTTTATTCAGGAAAGGCAGCAGACGTTTATTCAAACACTCTTTCACGTAAATTTCTTGGTTGACAGTCCCGGAAGCTATGAAAATGCTGCTTTTCAAGCCACAGGTACAGATGGCTTGCCAAACCAGATATTTCTTTGCGAACTTTGACAGTTTCATGTGCTTGAAAACATCTGCTACCTTTCCCCTTCTTTTTGCCGTACAAAACTCCTGTCCCAGAAGCTGCTTGTAGTCGGCTTTGACGTAGGTTTCGTCGTCCATTACCACGCAGTCAAACTTCGTCAGCATCGTCGTGTACAGCCTCCGGGATCGCGCTTTGGCCTTCGTATTTTGTTTATCATCGTGATTTGGAGTCACTACCTTCTTGTAAGTCGATAGTCCGGCTCGTTTTTTGGCTCGATGCACGGTTGTAGACGATACACCCAGCTTATTTGCGGCATCTCGGAGAGAGAGGTTAGGGTTTCGCTTGAAACTACCGGCAACTCTCTTTGTCGTCTCAGCGGCTTCCGGTTTTCGATTTCCCCCCGATCCAGACTTCCTGGCTGTCGACAAACGTTCCCCAAACACTTTAATTACATTTGTAACGGTTGATTTGGCAACTTTTAGCGATTTTGCCAACTTTGCGTGCGAGTAGCTCGGATTTTCGCGATGCGCGAGCAAAATTTTGATACGCTGCTCTTCTTGCTTGGACGGCATTTTGACAACTGAAGAGTGAATTCCAAAATTAAAATAGGGGCAACATTCTACACACACACACCTTCAAAATGAGGGGTGTTCAGGTTTTTTAAATGCAAAATTGAAAGAAATACGTCAAGTTGATATTGACCAAATTTTGACCGTATCACCCTTTAAAATGACAAGATTTGATCATTTAAACAAGGTTGAACATGTTTTGAAATTATTTTCAAATTCAATAGCCTTTAAAATAAAGGTCGAAGTTTTACCGAACGTTCAGCTGTTCTGATTTCAGTTAAATTTACCGAAAACGAAAACAAACTCTTAGTGTGTAGGCAGATTGGACTTGCCATCAACGCATCAAAGACAAAATACATGAAAGGAAGAGGTTCTAGGGAAGACAATGTTAGCCTCCCACCCCGAGTTCAGATTGACGGTGACGAAATCGAGGTGCTCGATGAGTTCGTGTTGGGCTCACTGGTGCCCGCAAATGACACCAGCAGAGAAATTCAAAGACGCATTATGGCATGGAATCGTGCCTACTTTGGACTCCGGAGGACACTAGTCGAATAAAATTCGCCGCCGCACGAAGTTGACTGTCTACAAGACGCTGATTAGACCGGTGGTCATCTACGGCCACGAGACCTGGACTATGCTCGCGGAGGACTAACGCGTCCTTGGTGTTGCGTACCATCTACGGTGGAGTGCAGATGGTTGACGGAACGTGGAGGAGGCGAATGAACCACGAATTGCACCAGCTGCTGGGAGAACCATCCATCGTCCACATTGCAAAAATTGAGCGACTACGGTGGGCTTGGCACGTCGTAAGAATGCCACACGACGACCCAGTGAAAATGGTTTTAGAAAGCGACCCAACAGGAACAAGAAGAAATGGCGCGCAGCGGGCAAGGTGGATCGACTAAGTAAAAGGCGACCTGCGGACCCTTCGCAGACTACGAGGCTGGCGAAGTGTGGCCACGGATCGAGTAGAGTGGAGACGACTTCTCCGGATAGCAGAGGACAACAAGGCCTTAGTCTGATTGCATGCATGTCATCAGATTAAGTCATATTTGTGCAAATTTTCGTTATCATTGCGAAGTTAGACAGAAATATCTATTTCCTTAACAAGTCACTTAAGGGATTTACGTCACATTGTCATCTCACGGCAGCTGGTCATATAAAATACAAATTCATGCATCGATTGTCATAAAAAGCTTCAAAGAGGACTAAGTTGAAAGATGCCACCGTGTGGGTCACCCATGAAAAAACATGCGAATATTTATTGTTCTTATTTCTGTCATTTTACGTCCAATTTTCATTCTCTAAAGACCATTTGAAAGGTATTGAATTTAACTTACTTTATAGGTATTTGGCTCAATATATTTTTCAAATGTTGTGTATTGTTGTTTTTGAAATGTAAGTGGTAGTAGAACCCTACAGGGGAGAAGGAGCTCATCGATTCTTCCGGTTCGCCTCCTAGCATCGTGCTATGAGGTACAAGGCGATAACCAGGGTAGTTGATCGATAGCTCGATGACGTCATTTCGTTGGCGTCTGCAATGGAAAATTCTCATAGCAGGCGTTGACGATGGGACGTTGTCGAGTTGTTGAATAGCAACTATCGTGGTAACTCACCGATTACCTGTCGATCTGCCAAATTTGGAAAGACGTCTGCATTGAATTGTCTCATATAATAATATTCCGCCCACTATATCACAAGAAATTGCGAGTAGCTGAGTGGAATAGAGATAAGTTAAGCATTGGGTACAGGACCAAGTCTCCCCTGGGTGGTGCCAAAAGATGAGCGCAATAGAATCATCAAGTTGCCATAAGGCACGGAATGAGACTATTGCATGGCTGGGTAGTCAAAGTCTTCCATTCGTTAGTCATTTCAGGTGCATTAGAACAGGTTTAGGTTTAGGGTGGGCGTTGGCCAGATTTGGATTTTTCAGATGTAATCCTGGATAGGACCCTGTCATTGAACGTCGCGTGAAAGTGGAACTTAATGAAGGCCTAAGTACTTTTTCGTAGTTTTTAGTTTTCGGATTTGAAAGATCGTCGGTTACAGTGGCCTGCTTACTGAGCAGAAAAACGCGGTCCCAGGTCCTTACATATCAAAGAGATTTATGTTCAAATCGCTTGTGTATCGTGTATTTTGTGAAACTCGTTGTTGTCGTTGGTTCCGGGTTTGAATGGATACACAAATTTGAGCAACGGTATTATGTGATATGAGGGGCTCGGTGGCCTTAGAGCAACCGTTTTTGCTTACTGAGCAGAACCATCATGAGACTAATCTCAGGCCCATCCACATTCAAGATTCGTCAATCGTTTTATTTGTTAATATGACTACATGGTAATAACAGCAACTCGGTGATTAAAAAGTTGCTCGTCTGCCTATTGGCAAACGTTTTTGCTTACTGAGCAGAAGACCGTGGGTTTAGTCCCAAGCTCCTTCGCGTTATATGATCGTTAGTACATCAATTCAGCTTTACCAAAACGAACCCTGCTGCAAACCCAACCCTCTTATCCAACATCCCAGTGATTCCTCGTGGAAGTGCAGAGGTGTTCTCGGCTTCCATCAAAGCGAGTGTCATGTCAACACAATCCTTTACCATTCCTTTCTTGACCTGTGTTCGGGCGCGGCCGGCGCTGGTATTGCCTAATTTAAGATCACCAGTTTTTACACAATGAGGATGATTGCTAGTCCCAAGCATCGTCTATTGGTTCTCTGTGTAATTACAGCTGATCTGGCAGTAACAGAGTAGCAACCGTGGGCGGTCAATCAAGCTCAAGCTGTAAGTGGTAGTAGAACCCTTATTCTACACCCATCCAGGAACTTAAGTAAAAACCTGGTGGAACATATTTGAAATCAATAAAATACTGATTCAAGTCATCGATCATAAGTTTACGGTCATCCACAGTGTGTTATTGTTGTAAGTTTAGGTGAAATTGTAGGAAGAAAACTGAAAAAAATGTTCAGCCCCATACAACATATCTTAAATTTTGTTTTGTTTTGAGGGTGACCCCAAACTTTTGAGCGATACTGTGGGGTGATCGATGACTTGAATCAGTATTTTATTGATTTACAATATTTTCTATACTCTACAATAAGCTTCTAAAAACAAGATTCTAGAATAAACTTCTAGAAAAAAAGATGCTCTTACAAAGAAGCTTCCAGAAGAAGTTTCTTCGTTTAAGTTCCGAAAATAAAGTTCTATAAGAATCTTCTAGAGTAAGCTTCTAAACAAATCTAGTAAACGAAGCTTCTTAGAAGTCGTGCCCAGGCATGAAAAATCATTTGCATTCATTTACATTCATTTGCCTCTAACTTTTTTCATCAACAGCATTCCGCAAAATGATGTATAGAGCTTTTGTAGGTTTTGTTATTAACTACAACTTTTGCTCATAACTCAAATCTGTTTCTCTTATGCATCACGATCTAGAGCGGGCAGTACTTGTTACTGTTTTTCAGTGAATGTAAAATACATTCACTGAAAATCAGTAGTGGCTTCTGTTCGCTCTGGTTCGTCATGCATAAGAGATACGAATTTGACTTGTTAACAAAAGTTGTAGTTAATAACAAAACCTACAAAAGTTATACACATCATTTTGTGAAATGCTGTTCAAGAAAAAAGTTAGAGGAAAATTAATATAATTTTTTTTTCTTCGGTTTGTTTTTTCCGTCGATCTTGTTTTCCGTGCTGAGCACCAATGCTACCGACGTGCCAGGAAGGCAGCTCCCACACCTGGACCCTACCTATCGACCCATCAACTCATGAACCGGGGACCAACGGCTTTACTTCCCATCCGAAGGAAGGCGTGATCAGAGATGTTATGCCTCAGAACATCCCGGCGGTAATTAATGTAAATGAATGCACGAAATGAATGCAAATGATTCTCCATGTCTGGTCGTGCCTGAACGATAAAATAAGCTTCTAGAAAGAATCTTGTATACAAACCTTCTTAAAAACAGCTTCTTGTTAGAAAATTCTAATGAAAAAAATTCCAGAAACAAAGAAGAAGCTTGTAGACAGAAGTTTCTAAAAGAAGCTTATAGAAAGAACTTTATAAAAGAAGTTACTAGAAGAAACTTTTAGAAAGAAGTTACTAGAAGAAACTACTACTGTGTTACCTGACTTATAACGAATATACGTTGTATACGAGTACCCCGAATACAACGTATAGTTCGTCTTATTTTACATTGCAAATGCTATGCAAAATTAGACGAGTCGTACGTTGTATTCGGGGTACTCATACTCGTATACAACGTATATTCGTTATAAGTCACAGTAGAAAGAAGTTTCTAGAAGAAGCATCTAGAAACAAGTATCTAGAAGAAGTTACTAGAAGAAACTTCTAGAAAGAAGTTACTAGAAGAAACTACTAGAAAGAAGTTTCTAGAAGAAGATTCTAGATAGAAGTCACTAAAAGAAGCTTCTAGAATAATCTTTCTATATGCTTCCTCATCGACAGTCCAAGGCAGAATTATGGAGAAACTACTTCTTCTTATGCCTGATATTATTCATTTGAGGTTTTGATATATGGTTTACAACAGTGGTTAGCCAATAGGGCTCTTCATCTGTATTATTTTGGTTTGATATTTAATTTGAATTTAGTTATGTTAGAGTTTTACCTTAATTTATCACCTATCATTGCACTATGGTCCCAAAATGTTTGCGCCTAAACCGTTAGTTTAGTTTTACATAATATCAAGTTTTTAGTTATTTGGGACAGAACAGCGCAATGTTCTGCATAGTTGTACAACAATACATTTAAAGCCACTTTGCTCAAGATACAAATTTTCTATCTCTAATGGTTCTCGTAGCAACTAGTGCTAAGAAAGGCAACTAAGGGTGACCCCTATATAATCAGGATTTTACGTTACATTTTTATACATTGATTTCTTGCAAATGGTTTGCTTTAGACACTTTTAGAATTATTGATGGTGCAATTAAAAGTAATTTAATTTCATATCTACAATTATTCTGATCATATGGAAACTTCGGCCGACTCGGGTGCACTGCACCACATCAGCAATTGAGCAAAAGGATAGATATTGCGAATTTGTTTTTTTTTTTCGAAAACGGCCGATCAAACAATTTTTTAAAATTAATATGTGACGTTGGACACAACAAGACTCGAATGATTCTTGTTTTTTCTATTGAATGGAAAATATTGAATAATTGAAAATTAAATAATCGATTTTTTAAATGGATTTTTGCAAACTCACATATCTATAGCTTGGGATCTATACCAATTCGACTTGAAAATTACATAGGGTTAATGTCCCTAATGTTGGTTGAAGTATACCTAAGATTGGGCCCATACATAAATTTCGAAGGACCAAACCAAAAATATCCATTTGTTTTGTCCAGATGTTCACATTCTACTGCGGAAAAATTAAGAGCAGGAGATTCTTATGGATGGGCCCAATCTTTAGATCCATAGGCTAACATAACTATTATGTTTCACAGAACTACTTCTTAATCAACTTGTTCTAAATTGCAATTTTACCAAAACAGCTCAAGCAGGTTTCTGAATTTATGCACTCAATCCATATTGAGCGATTTGTTTCCCATTATCAACCATTTTCTTCTTCTTTCTTTTCTTTTCGCCATCACTGTGCGTCCCATAAAAAAGAAAAGAGATTCAGGTCGTTCGAGCAAGGGCAAAAAAACATACAACTATATGTAGACAACTGGTGCTGCTAACGTTGTGTATCCCCTGATACATTCAGCAGCCGCGCATTTTTTCCTCCTCCTTTTCCTCCCAGAGCTGATGATGATCAGCTAAAATAAAAAGCATTCCAAAGTAACAGCCGCCCACGTGTCCATCAGCACCAACATTTACGTATGCTAGCAAGCGGATAGACGGTTGGTTTCGGGATGACGAAATCCTTCTGACCGGCCCTTTCAACTGAAAAAAGAATAAAAAATAACACCACATACCTCGGGTACAGGCATTATTCCGGTGCTTTTTATTGACTCTATATGCATTGCATACTCCATATATTGGTGAAAACGACCGTTGGTTGTCGGGTTGGGAAAACAACACGGCGCAGCGGCGCGCACCGCGATGTATGGATGGATGGAAGGCGAGCCTCTAGCGTCGCGTCACGATTGGTCGGACGGGAAAGAGGCACGTCATCCGACGATTTCGGGCCAACGTGCGCGAGCTCACGATATCGAATTGAACAGAACTTGTGCTGGCTGCCACAGTCTACTTGCCTGTGCAGTCCGTGGTAGGCAGAGTAGAATCTCGGAGAGAGATAGGGAACAAGGGGCACTCGAACGGTAGTTTTTCATTCGGTAGACGTCAATATCGACAACGAACGGGGTAGGTGAATGAATTTTCATTTTTTTTCCTTTGCTTTCAAGTGCTGTTCGAGAGTGTGTAAATATAGACACAGGAACGTTGGTGAAAGTCGAGAATCGAGAAGTGCAGTTACTTCTTAGGCGTCTGCTGAGGCTGAAATTTATACGTTCTTCGCTAGCAGACTTGTTCTACAGGTTTTTGTGAACTGGTTCTGTGGTATTTGTCCAGCAAAAGCCAGTACATGGGGCAAACCATTTATATTAGTATGGAAGGGTCGAAATCGGTTAATGAATTATGAATTTTAAAATTAGTAACGTTTGAGTGGTGGTGTCTATGTTATTTTACTTGGAATGATTATCAAAGTATGATGAACAAAAATATGTGTGGTAGCATAAGTCTGTCGGAATTTGTATCGAATTGCTTAAATTCAAGGATCACACAAATAAATCGAACTTTCATTCATTTCTTTCGCATCAATTCTGTTTACCTTTCCGATCTCTGTGGTGAAATCCAGCCTGCGTTGCTACATACACACCATGAAGATTCCATTGTTGTTGCGAGCCTCCACGTGTTTTCTCCTACTCCTTGAGATCTTGAATTTTACACAGCTACGCAAAGTCGTGTATGATTTTTGATCGATCAGCACAAACACATCTACACCAATGGAATTAACTCTCATGTATACAGTAACACACACTCACATACCGACTGGTGTACACCAGTGTGTGAATGTATGTATCGTAGACGCGGAGCTTTTGGATATCGACGCATGATTTTACCACACAGTCGGAGGTGACTTTCAAGAGCAATATACCACACCATACCTACGCGGCACTCTGACGTCATTGAGTAGGAGGCCGTTGTTTCTGTGCATGGGGAATCACCCAAAGATCAAACGACCATGATGAAGAGGAAAGCTTTACAGCACGACTGCTCCCTCGAATTCGATTTCCCGCGACGTCGCTTGTCGGGTGCGGTGGAAAATGTTCGAGAAATTGTGACTTGCGGAAATACCAGACGCCCACATCATTTCTGTTTTTCGCCCATTGCTTCGTGTGTGGGGAGTAGCAAAGTGTAAAAAAAAATCATTTGATGGGGAACCGAGTTCTAGGGTTCAACCCAGCATTTTTATGATTGGCGATGATAACAAAATAAAACCAGAATTTATCCACCTATGGTGAGATCTAACCCTGCTTATGTGTTTAAATTTCGACAAGAACACTAAAACCGGCATTGAAAATAATTTAGCTTGATGTGCCGTATTATATTTATTGGTTGCTCCTCCGGAGGGACCCTTCACATATACAAATGTGGGCAAATTCAGCTTCGCAAATGGAATTGCGATACCCACCATGGGTGAAATTTCCATACGAATTGCGAAGGAAATATATCTGTTCAAATAGATCAAGTCGGAGGAATCTGTGCTTTATTGCCTGTTGCATAGCCGTGAGCAATTCATTTTCCATTATGCTGATGGAAAGGCAGTTGAGGTACACGCCTGCGGGGACAACGTTCAATACGTGTGAATTTAGGATCTCCCACCCGAGGTCCTGGATTGCTATCTACCGTTGGTGCTGGGGACATACGTTGATGTGAAGAATGTCTTTTGATAGAATGACATGCCTAGACTTACATCTCGACATGTACACAGGTGTACGGGGTGTATATATGGACGTAAACATGTAAATTCCTAACTCGCTGTATTTCCTCAATCGGAAGGGGCACATACTCTAACAAGGGAACAGAAACTTGTGTTTCTTATGTAAGATGGATGGGCATCGGATGAACTCCTGCCCCAAGCGGAAGGCCCGGAAGTAGGAACATAGAAAACCAAAAGGCTGAAGGACAATAGGTTTACTGTGAAAAGGTGGAACGGACAGATCGTCGTGAGGATACATGGTTGGATTAAAGTAATGATCCCTTTAAAAGCTAGGAGGAAAAGACCAAATAAACAAATGGTCGATCGGACAAAATTGGAAATAACAAAAGATTTAAGGTAACCTTATTTCTTTTTTTTTCCATGATTTGTTTTCCGTCGATCTTGTTTTCCGTACTGAGTACCAATGCTACCGACGCCAGGGAGGCAGCTCCCACACCTGGACCCTACTCATCGTCCCATTAACTCATGAACCGGGGACCAACGGCATTACTTCCCTTGCATGGAAGGAAGGCGTGATCAGAGATGTTATGCCTCAGAACATCCCGGCGGTGCGGACTGGAATTGAACCCAGGCCTGCTGGGGTGAGAAGTAATCACGTTTACCACTACACCACCGGTGCCGCTAACCTTATTTCTGATAGATCTCATTAAATATTATCTCGACATGTTAAGATCACAAATAACGATTCTTACAAAGCATACAACCATGAAACTGCAGTTCAGCAAACAAGGAATTCCAATTTAATGAACGTTGACTTTTGCTCTGGAAAACTATAAGTGATAGGGCATGTTAGCCATCATGACTGCCATATGTGGACTCTTCAGGGAAACAACTTAAGTCAAAAAAAAAATGCCGAATTAAGTTGAACATAGTTCAAAAAGTTCATTTGGGCCTTTGTCCTTTTAATTTCAATCTTCATCAAATTTCGTCCACGGCCCTGTTATCATGGCATAGAATTAAACAAAAATGCTGTTGCACTGTTCTTGAACTTGAAGTTCTTCCATAGAACAGACCATGAACGGCGTTCATGAACCGATATACTATTGGGAGAGGCCATTTCTTCTTGGGATTATTTGAAGTGTTACGAACTGTGGCAAGTTGAAACTTCGTATTCAAACTTTAATTAGTGCATAGAGTGTCAGGTCTCTAGAATCCAGTTATTTTTTATTTTTATTATTTATTATTTGTTTTATTTGCTTTTTATATTGGTTTCAAACAATCTGCAGATTTTAGGTGCGAAGACATAGTGGGAACTCAGATCTAACTTTATGAGGCTGTCATTTATGAATTCAATAATGACCCAAACCGCTTCGTATTTCCTGTATCTAATGCATTTTATACCACTTTCCTCTCCTCGTTACGTTTGCTTGTTCAACCTTCCACCAAACCATGATCAAACCGATGTGTACCTTCATAAAAGTTGTCTTTGCTCGCTTTCTACTCTATAGGGGAAATGTATGTAATGTCGGCCTAAGTGTCCCTAATTTGGGCCCTTACATAAATTAAGCAATCGACTAAATTTTCAATAGCAACCAAAAATATCCATTGGTACCGTCCCAATGACGCGTTCATTTAGATACAATTGATAAATAGCAGATTTTTAGCGATGGGCCCAATCTTAGATCCATAGGACAATATTAGAGCCATTTCCACTATATATACAATTTCACACTGCCGTACTCTAACGGAACTATGAACTAGAAAGGGAATACGGATTGTCCTCGGGATATCCGTTAGAGATGAAGTATGATGCCAGAAAGGTTAGGGCTCGAATTTACCAATGTAAAAGTACGGAGCATATGAATGTAGAATGTCTCCAATAGAAATCAGCAGACGAACAGCTGCTGGGTGTCCAGCTATAGTGAAGCTGAGCACAATTTAAAAATTAACAATATGGTGAAATCTAATTCATGCAATTCAAACCAGAAAACATATCAGCAGCACCAGCGTATTCATCAACATTGGAGGCATCATCAATGAACACATCAGCAACCACATCCGCAGAAAATGGCCAAACCAGCTCCATCCATGGAGTAGGAGTGGATATCCGAAAACACAAAATAACAGGAAAACTAACCATAGCAACACATAGGTACCCAGCGTTCATTTTCCGTTGTGGCAAAGCCTCCTCGAGTTCTTTCTTATGAACTGCACGGGCGTTCATTAAACTTGAATGCAAGTTTAGATCTCTTGATCAGATCTCGAATTGATCGCGTTCAAATGCATCACTGCTTGGGATGCACTGTAAATAAACTTAAATAAACTGATATCAAAAGTGCATGCGGGCGTCAATATGTATGACTATTTTCTTTACGAACAGTTAGTTTAGCTCACCGTTCATACTCAAAATGCTTAAAGATTTACATACGATAATTGTATCATTCCATACAGATGAGATTTGGCTTTACGCGACAACTAAAATGCAGACAAAAATCATGCAAAATTTCATGCGATGCTCATCGTAAAAGTGAGGCAGGGTGGCCAGTGACTTTTCATTTTGAAATTCCTGGTTTTTTCCCGATTCAAATCTTAAAAATTTCCCGGTTGTTGATATTCAACAAAAAACAAAATTGTACGCATTTTTTAAAACGTGGCCAACTGTAAATTTTCAGTGTTTATTTGTGGGAAAAATAAAAGCCAAATTACAGAAAGTGTTTTCTAAAGCTGTAGGAAAAATTCAACTCTATGAGTCACTTAATGTATTCAAAACAATTTATTGATCTTTCGAGATACTTTGATAAATCGAATTCTACCACTTTTCATGATCGATACATATTATGATTCAAGCCCTAGAATTTATTGAGTGACAGAGATTAAGGTCACTGGGCCAAATGCTATCTGGATGAATAGGTTATATAATAGGTAAATTGTGAAGAATAAGAGATTTAATTAAAAAAAAAATGTTTCAGAAAAATGAACTTGGTACAAATGAGAATTAGAGCAAATTGATAGTGATATCGGATAAAGAAGATGAACTGAAAGATATTATTTACGAAAAAGATAGATTCCCAAGATCTGGGGCTTTGAAATTTGTGTAGGGTCTGAAAATAGAACTTTTCTTCAAAATTTGGGATCAATAACAATCTTCGTGATTCAAGATTTGGAGAAAAAATAGTTAAAATGTGAGAGTTTAAAAATTTTCTTCGATCACAGATTTGGAAAAAAAATATCATATTTATTAAATAGTCGTGCAGTCATAATTGTCAAGGCTCTGAGACTTGGAAGTATTTTAAGAGTTAAAACAAATTACGGAACAATCGATAGAATCTTGCGGACAAACTCTGGAATTTTAAGTAAAATTTAAAAGTATTCAACGTGTTGATTTTAAAAAAACGATGGAGAAGGATCCCACATAGTTTTCGAAGGAGAAGTTCTGAGCAGAATTCCAGAATTATTCTGACATGAAGTCCTTAGAAATTGCTAGAAGAATTTGGAGGGATTTCTGTGGAGAAGATTGCAAGTTCTAAATTAAATTGTTAGGTAATTTTTGAAAAATCCCAAGAGAATTATGATGAGAATTCAACAAGAAACAGAGTTCTAAGAGTGTTCTAAGAGTGCGATAATTTCAACCCTAGCGTGAATGATTCATCAAAGAGCTCCAACAAAATTTATTGCAAAAAAATTGCTAATAATTAGAAAGAAATTCTTTAACAGACTCCAAGGGGTTTCTAAATACTTCAAAATTTCGAAAGATTTATGCTAGAGAGAAAATTTTGAAAAGGATTTCAATGAAATCAAAGTCTCCGAATAGGTTTGAGGGAATTCTAAGACGGATTCCAAACAATTTCTTAGAAGGGGTTTCAAGGAAATTCCAAAAAGAATTCAATGGTAATTATTACGCAGAGTGTTTTCTGGTTAATTTTAAAAGAATTCCATAATAATTCAGAGCAGAATTCCAAGTTTATTCTGAAATTCATATCATGAGAATTTATAATACAATTAAAACCCGGGCAAAGAATAGTTCAACTTCAGTATTTACAAATATTTGTTTCTTAAGTTCAGCATCATCAATATTTTGTTTTAAGGCCCATGCACTTTACATCTGAAATTGAATCGCAAAAATCAATTTGAAACATTGCTGAGTGATTAAATTCTAAAAACAATAGGGCGGGAATCTGAAGAAAATTATGTAGCAAATAGAGAAAGCCATTCATTTGGTAAAAAATCACTCTGTTTTAATGTTTTATTCTGAAATACTGGTGTGAAAATTTATTCCTATGATGTGATTAATTTGTTTTTTTCCGGTTTTCCCGGATCCTTTTCAAATTCCCGGATATTTCCTGGTATTCCTGGTTTTCCCGGTTCAGAGGAATAATAGTATAGTTTCAGTACCAGGCTCTAATCGCTGATGTCTCGCGTGCATCAAAGCTCACCCACGCAAACAAACCGAAACAACTAGTAGCGAAATGTTCCTACTTGCTTCGCTTTTTTTGGAATGTTGGCGCAGAAATGATTCATTTAATTGAAAATCCATAATTTTTAATAACTAATTTTTCAAGGTACAAAGGCGGTATTTAAGTATAAGAATAATGTATATTAAATAAAATTACTTAAGTACTTCCAGTCTGATTTTTTTTAAAATTCAAGATTTCTTAGCATTCTACGGGACTATTGGATTCATGCTGAATTCCTATGAATTCTTTCCAAGATTTTAGAAAATTTCATCAGAATTTCCTGGAATCCAATGAAGTTTTTGTTTTCTTGAATCCAAGAAAAAGCTCAAATAAAGTTAAGGATCGATATCAGGGCCAGGGCCTCACAATATCTGCTTCAATCGACCAAATCGATGCGACGAAGAGGCTGCTGGCTTTCTTTTTCTGTTAAAGTCGAACAGCTTCGAAGCATTCTAGAGCCTCAGTCGGCGTCCATAAACAAATGTTCAATCGCTTGTCTCTTTCTCCCGTCGCCCCATTGGACTTTCTTTCAAGCTTCGGTGAAACGGACGAGCGAAAGAGCGCTCGACTTTGATAGTTTCGTCTTTCATGAAATACGTCAACAGAGGTGTCATGACATATATGACGGAAAATGAAAGTATATATTTAAAGCATTTCTCACGTGAAAACACTTCAAGGTTACACGTAATATGTTTAATTTATCTTCCATCCACATAACGGGTGTTCAATAAAAAATGAGAATGATTTCAGTACCGGTCAGCGCTCTTGTGAGAGCATCGCGACTAAGTTGCGTCGCACGGCTGACCAGGGCCCCTTCTCCAATATTCATTGACGTGTTTTTGAAGAATAAACATTATGTTTTTAATAAAAAATACTGAATTCGATGAAAAAAAAATCTTTTTTACTATCTACACTACCGATCATAAGTTTAAGGACACCTCCAAAAAACCAAAATTGTTTTGTTCAATGATCTCTCATTTTACGTTTAATTTTCGATCTCCAAAGGTTATTTGAATGGTATGAATGGTATAGCATAAGTGTTCTACTACTACTTTTATTTCAAAATTTGGCCAACCCAATTCTGAGAAAATCAGTCACGATTCTTCAAAGTAAATTTTGAAAATATTGTAACTTTGTGTGAACTTTTAGCACACAAAATTTGAAAATTAGGATTGAACAATTTGCCTACGAGGAAAGTTCCATTCAATACCTTTCAAATTATCTAAAGAGAACGAAAATTGGACGTAACATGACAGAGATATGAACATAACAAATTTGTCATGTTTTTTGGGGGTGTCCTTAAACTTATGATCGGGAGTGTATATGACTGAAAAAAAATCATTTTTTATTGAACACCTGTAAAAAATATAACGAAAACGGGACATAACGCATATTAAACAATTTGCAAGAGTGGTGATAGAGTGTTCGTGAATGGTATTGAAAGCCATAATGAGGTTTCGTTTTACTAGAAAATCGACGTTATTGAAAGTGATGAGCAAAGCAACGAGAAGATCCACAGCCAGCCTTTCCTTCTAAGCATGCTGCTTTTTCATTTTCGTTTCTTGCTTGATAGTCTAGCTAGGCGTTATAGAAATGAAGCGTTGAACGCGTTGTATGAGAGAAACAAAACTCGAGTTCATTTAAGAGCTAAATGTAGAGCCCTGATCAAGGCTTCCTCAAAGAATGCAATGCATCAGTTTGAAAACTTAGCGAATTACTTCCTGTATTGGATTACATTGTTCATGAGTTTTAGGAATTACCTCAAAGATTCTAAGAACCATAGGTATTTTGATAATTTGTTGAAAAATTATTACGAGATACATATCATAAGGAAGTTGAATACAATGCAAATATGTTATATGGGTAAATGCTGAATATGCAAGATGAATTCGTATAAGCACTTATTTACTCTCTAATGATATAAAACAAACTCACAACAGCAGGGCTACAGGTACGACAATGTCTCTCTGCTGTACACTTTTGCCGCCAATTATAGCACCCTAATTATAGAATTGAACCATTTCGAATTCTATAACCAATCGCACACTTAGAAAATGCTGCTTGCTGGTGCTGACTGGAGGCCACCGGTGCTCGACGGCTTCTCGAGTTCTACTAATAGCAGAACGTTCCGAACAGCTGTGCCTGGGAGACTAAAAGACACGCTATTCAAAGTAGTTGGAGCCTATTCTGAAAGAAATGCTGAATCACTATTTAGGCACGCGATCTCAAACTATTATCCACAGTCTACAGAACGTGTAAACTAGGGTGGGTCAAGTTTTTATGGGCTCCCCATAGCTCTTTGCTCTTTGGTTACGGTCTGGATTTCCGAGAGAGATTTAATTTTTGATTGGGAAACGGTGCAAACTATTAATTTGCTTCTTTTTTTACCAAACATGGGACTTAAATTGAGAAAACTTCACAGAACAACTTCGTCCAAGACCGCAAATCGATTCGTTTTTTGTACAAAAAGGTATTATTTTTTTACTGTCGACCTAGTCATCATACTTACAAGCTTAAATGCACGCCAGTAGGTATGCACGGAGCACATGACCATAAATAAAACATAATAACTTTCTGCGCATAAGTCGAATCGATTTGCGGTCTTCGACGAAGTTGTTCTGAATAGTTTTCTCATTCTCAGTCCCATGTTTAGTAAACTTGAGCAATTTTTGAATTTTTGACAAGCAACTGACCATTTTTGGTCCGTTTCCCATACATTTTCCCACCGCAAATCCAGCTCGTAACCAAATTCGTTCAAATTTAGCACAGTTGCTGGGGACCTCAATACGAATCGAAAAACCTGTGGGCAACAGGTGGTTGTTGACCCACCCTAATGCGCTCAGAATCAAAAGTTGCATGGAATGAATCTTCCGGGAACGGTCGACTGCAATCAATCATTCCTTAATATGTGCGTCTATGTGTGTTTGCGAAAAACGAGCACAATGTTTGCCAAAACCGTACCCCTGGCCTATTTCTGAAATCCAGCCAGTGAACGGTGGTAAAAATATCTCTTCCCTCCCACGTTATTACGCTCGCTTTTCGATTCACAAAAGCACGACTTTGCTATCCAGTAAAAGTGAAACTGATCAAATTAGAATCATTTTTTGCATTCCGTTTCCACTCAATTCCAAAGTACAAGAAGCAAACCGGTAGTTCCAGTTCATACCGGAGCGCTGGAATTGGACTGGTTGACCTTTTGCCGAAATCAAAATTGATTTGTTGCTGAAATCGGCCGACAGTGACTGCTCGATCTTGCCACGCTTGGGTGTTGCATGGCGTTGCGTTGCGAGTGCGAGTTCGTGTTTACACCTGTTCAAGGACACCCAGCCGAATGCCACTGCTGCAGTGAGTATGCGACGCGGTTATTGGATCTTCCATCGATACATAGAGAAGTATTAGGTATCGGTGGTCTTTGTATGTCGGTAGTTTTCAATAAGTCAATATAGATCGAGATAGGCGATTACACTTGCCTTCCACCCAGCACGAGCCTCCTCAGGCAGTGAACTAGCTTCTAGGAAAAATATTTGCGTCTTAGAACGACTACTTGTCGACATAGTGTTGCACTAGATCGGTTCTACAGTTCTCCTCGGCGAAGTAGTTAACGGAATTAAAATAATAAATTGATTGATTGTCAAATGGCATCGTTCAGATAGTATGCCGCCTGTTGGGACAACTATATCGCGTATGCTTCCTGTTGAATTTTTTATCACTTTTTCATATATTCTAGAGTCTACAGAGTTACTACAGTTATCCGGTTTTGACCTCACTTGGCATGATAATTTATTCGTCCAGCTCAGGACAATTATAAAACCGGAAGACAACAATGTACTACGCAGTGAGCGGCGGATAGATCCAACAACTGAAAGATCTACAGAGCTTGACGATTGTCTAGTACTTCCCGACCGCAACACCTCCAGTCAGTTTGTGTGGTTGTGAAAGTAAACACTCTATTTACTTCATCACACAGTATCATTCACCCAACCAGTTGACCTTGAGGATGTAACTTTTACGCGGCGGCAATCGCGCGTGCATTGCTCGATAGTAACCAAGTCACCGTTCATACACACACACGATGTACATGGTGGTACGATCAGCTTGAAGTCAATTCAAGCTGATCGTACCACCATGCGACTACCACGCCCCTTTTATAGAATACAACAATTTCGAGTGGGATTTTACTTATCGCAGGGCATCTTCACTGTTCGTAACGCGATGCAGCTCCGGTTTGTTCCTTTTCTCTTATTACAGGATAATCTTTTGAACGAGTGTGTCACTTTTTTTTTTGCAGTATCTCTTTGCAGTTTTAGTGGAACCTGTTTCCAAATAACCTTTTTCGTGTTTCATGTCTCGTAAATTTTCCATAAAATTGTGTAATATTATTTCGGGTGTACAGGTACAATAAACAAGTAGCTTAAACGTGCCGCAAAATTTCCATGAATGGTGAAATATTGGCTCCAATCAAAGTCGAGCGGAATTTTCCAATTACGCTCGAACGAGATCGAAAATAGACCAGCTGGAGACGGCTTGAGCGGTGGTTATTTGCATTTCAATGTTGTACTAATTTTGTGGCTTGGGAGGTATCCACAGGCAGCATTATTCTTGGAGAATTGGTGGTTTCTCGATGACTTCATCCAATATACACGGTTGATGCTTTATGTCAATATTGAATAATGGAATAACCATTGCATGTTCTACTTATTGGGGTTCACAGTATTCAAAGAAGCTGCAAAAAATAGTCTGGTAATTATTCTAATCAATCTAGTGAAGATATTTAAAGCATAGAACACACTCAGGTATTTTAATGAACCAGAACCATTAGAGTGAAACTAAAGAATCTAAAAATCTAGGAAGAAAACCTCGAACTATGTACAATCTAGAGGTCCCTGAAGACCTCCAGGGAATGTCCAGAAGGCTAGTCCAGAGGATATTGTGGGTTTGTGGGGAGGGTATCAAGGGTAAATCTTAAGGACCCTCAGTGCAAGTTCCGAAAATCTCCAAGGCTACACCGAAAAGCATCCTATATTATGTTCTGAGTAAATCCGGAGGACCTCAAATGTACGTCCTGAGGAGTTTCAGGGTAACATTCAAAAGTTTAAAGCCTAGAAAGTCTCCAGAGAGCAAGTCCGCAGCTCTTCCTTGGGTAAAGTCCGGAAAGTGTTAAGACCAAGCTCACAGAGTGTTTAGGTCAACATATACTGTGAACACGGCTTTCTAGGACAGATATTGTTTTACCATATTTGACTTTCTTATGATCTTTTGAGTTAAAGTCTAGAATATTTAGACTATACTTTTTCCCCAAAACTTTGCGTTTTTTTTTTGTGCCCCTCTCTTTATGAGGTTGTACCGCCCTTCTCAAGTAACCAACAAGCCCGTTAATTGCATTTATGCAATACAAGGCTACACCCAAGTAGCTTGGTCGCCAAGTAGCTATAATTTGCCTACTGAGTAGAAGGTTTTGGGTTCAATCCCAGGTTTCTTCTCATTGTAGAACTATAAATATCGCGCTATTTCCTTTTTGGTAGATTTTTTAATTTTTTTTGAAGATGCCTAGACAAATACTGATCGTAGAACTCAGAAATGTTTCTCAACCGGAATCGAGAACATAACTTGTTGTACCATAACATGTCCGTTGACTTCTTATAGAGGCGTCATTTAATATGAATAGGTTTATGCCGGTTTTGAACAATGGTGATCATTTTTGCTTACTAAGCAGCTATTGTGGGTTCTATACCAGGGCTCTTTACATTTCTGCGTTGATAGGGCCGAATCGATATGTTGTTTTCTCTCTAAATACAACCACATGATTTATCAAATCGTTTACCACGATGAATCCTATACCTTGTCCAATCTGCTTCCAATAATGCGAGACAAGTTCGATCCCTCTTCCTAATTGACTTTCATTCGGACGTGGCTGACGCCAGTATTGCTCAACAAACATGAGATCTTGGGCCTCCCTTAGCTCAATCGGTAAAGGCGCAGCTGGAGGAGGCTGGGTTCGATTCGCGGCCGTTCTAGAATTTTTTCGGGATGAAATTTTTTTCGATATCTCGGGCATAGAGTATGATTGTACAAACCACACAATAATACTACTGCATAAATGCTAATGGCTGAGAAAGGCCTCAATTAACACCTGTGGAAGTGCTCAAAGAACACAAAGTTAAGAGCTGGTGTAAAATTCCAGCAGGGACGTAGTAATGCCAAAAAAACCTACAACCCGAGTAGCACACTTTTATCACAATAAGTTACAGCAACTTGTTTATGACTGAAATAAGTCGTATATAAGTTTCTACAATTGATTTGTGACAAGCGTGCTACTAGGGAAGGGACAGCCCCATGGAGTTATACGCAATGGTGACGTAGGACTACGTGGTCTTATATAGTAAATCTAATTTGTAAACTGCAGCAGGAGCTTGTGTTTTGTGTAGGAATAGGAATTCGAGCGAGGTTCTCTCTGTTTATACTCTTTACACACTTAAATTTTTTCGCCGAGATTCCAACAGCCGAACAGTTCTGTAAAAAAATTGCCGAGACTCAGCTAACAAATAACATTTTGCTGAGATATCAGCTAACAAACAGATATTTTGCAGAGATATCAGCAAAAGTAAATGCCGAGGTAATCGTCTTTTGGATATTTTACCGAGCTAGATTAAGTGTGTAGTATGACGCGCTTGACATAGATGGCCCACAGTAACTCACGAAGAGCTACTGATTCCGAATAATAGCGGTGCGGCTTCTTATTCCTTCCTGATGTGAGCTGCAGCTCGCTGCTTGCAGGCAGCCTTTCGTTTTGTACTGGAGAACAATGTTCAAAGCCACGCACCGAAAGCACTGCTGTTGCTGCTCATGCCGACGACCGGACACTACCACACACGGTGATTGGAACTGAATCCGATCAGCGGTTGAGGCCAGTCTTGATAGCTTGTTGCTTATGGGGAGTCTTTCGTTGTGTACTGGATGGAATTCAACTTTGAAATCTGTGTTAGGGAAATCGCTTTTCGCAGGCAATCGGTGACAATTTTAATTATCATAGCAACAGTTGCACATTCGTGCAATTTTCAATAGTGACATTTTGAAAAATGATAAAGTCTTAAGTTAAACAGATGCGTAGAAATATTTCTGATCGATTGGTGATAAAATTATTGAATTTGGTCCAGGGGCAGCTGAATTATTAACGTTCAAAATCTTTCATAATTTTGTTACATGTTCCATTTTTGGTTCTCACAAAGTGTACCCCCATGTAGAAATCACAGACGTAGTCCTACATCAAAAAGAAGACGCGATCAACAGAAGTTGCACAATTATCATAAAGGCTAGTCTCAAATGCCATCTATTGGTTCTCTGTACAAATACAGCTGATCTTTCCAATAATTAAGTAGCTACCAAGGGCGTTTAATAGATTTTCAAGAATTGAGATTCTTTATTGATGACAAAGATTATGTTATTTTAATATTTTCTGAGTCAGTACAACTTTTCAAAGATCAGGAACGCTATTGAGTTGAGTAGGTCATTATCGTAGAACAAGCTGCGTATTTGGTTCGTGCTCCAAACTGCAACTTTTTAAAGCTTGAGTCATTTAATATCTGGACGCACTGTTTATTTTACTGTAGTGATCCTAGTGGTCGGATCTGGAATGTTTTGACAGCAGTTTGTTTTGAATTGTTTCCTCTTTCAGTGCTGAAAAGTTCGTCACGATTCATTTTGTTTAAAAAATGTTATAGTTGATGGAAGCCGCGAACCGAAAATTAATTTTTGACACCCACTTGGAAAATCCGACGTGGTTAGGTTAAAAAAATAGCGAAGTCGTTGAAATTGGCTAAATCGACCGTGTGCAGTGGTCTCAAACGTTTCTGTAAGAAGCATACTATAGATCGGCAGGATCATAGGAAGCGTCGTAGTGGAACCAAGGATCGGAAGCTGCATTTGAAGGTGTTGAGAACGGTTAGGGCAAACCCAGGGCTGTCGAATTATGATATCGCCAAGAAATTCAATGCCAGCCAAAGCACCGTCAGCGAGGAGGATTCAGATCTTTTCGGGTCACTAAGCAACCAAATAGGACACTGAAACAGAATCTAGTGGCCAATAGACGCGCCCGGAAGTTGTACAATGAAGTTCTTTCAAAGTACGAAGCAGTGCTGCAAAACCTCGCCATAAATTAACATTCACTATAAAAAATTTCATGAATTTTCAAAGTATGTGATGTTCGGGAAAATATAAAAAACTTCAAAAACTCGGGAGAAAATTGGCAACCCCAATTTTCTACTTGTGCGGAATAATTCATAAGAGTCGGAGACCAAGGGGGGAGGTGGCTGTCAAATACGAACAATCGTCGCCTACCTCACATAACTGGTTCCAAACGTAAACAAGCCATAATAAACCTACAGCGTTTGTTTACGTTTGGAACCAGTTTCATACAAGATGATCAGTAGGCTGATTTGACAGCACATCCCCCCAGTCGGAGACTCTTCAGCTAATTTTGTACGAAAATTGAAAAAAATCCCCATTAGAATTTTTTTTTAAGGACTAGCGGTTCTCCGGATTAATCCAGAGAATATTCTGTGCTAGTACAGGGAAAATTCAGAAGCCTTAATGACTAGTCCAGAGGTTCGCCAGCTTTAATTTGGACGATTTACAGAGGTTCTTTACAGGCAAAACAAATTTCTGTTACATCGAATGTAAGGTTGGATTTATTACATCATCTGCATATGATTCATACAACAAATGTAATTGCATAAAAGGCCCATGCGAGTTTTTAGCAAAAATTAGTTATCTTCTGGAATCGATTTTGAACTACCTGCATGTCAATATGTGCACATAAAGTGAACTGTTTTGTTATGAAAATATCGTAATAATATCAAACCTTAGTTGTCTCAGTCATGAGATGAAAAAAAAACTGCGTTTTTCTCTGTTGTTCCACATGGGACTGCTATGCGTTTATGGGCAGTGCAGCGTACAAGCAAGTTTTTTCCAGAATGCACATTTTTGTGTAAAAACTTCATGAGATGATTTTCTAGACGCAATGCATTTGGGAAACAAACTTTGTTCGAAAAGTAATCTAATATAAAAATTACAAATTTCGCGAATCATTGCAAATCTGTAATAGAATCTTATATTTCCCGATTGGGTGTAGACCCATTATCAAGTATTGAGTATTGAGTTAACTTTATTTCGCTTGAGTAAAAAAGGGTTGATAATTGGTCGGTCTATGCGATCCTTCTTTGTATCAATCCTTTTTTGTCAAGTCTTAAATTTTAACTTGATTTGATAAATCACATGTGTGAATCAGTTTCAGTTCAAAGCAACGCTTCAAAATGTTTTTCTTTTCCAAAACAACCCTCCTCCGCGTTTTCCCCCCTTGTACCGTGTTCGCTAACCACCCATTCACAGACGCAAGTCCGAAACACGTAGTAGCTCATTGATTTTTTCGTATGTTTTTTTTTTCCTTCGTCTCTCACACTCGTCTATTATTGCTTCATCTAGCCCGTTTGCTTGCTTGCCTGCCGTGAGCATATGACGCAATGCCAAATATGCATGGGGTCACCGTGCCAGCTGTAGGATTATTGAAAAAAAAATATCCCTTCAATAACACAGTCAAAGTACAGCATCCTCGATTGCGTGTAAATATCGTTATCCCACGCTCTTGACAGCTGACGTGCCTCCGAACTGTCAAATGGGAAATGAAAAGACATCCAACATAATGGGATTCATGACACTTCTTATCATTCAATCTCGAGCTAGCTTTAGTAATCAAGAAGTGTTTTTTTTCGTATCCAATTAGCATACTCCACCAATCCCCCGGTCACTAACCGAACCCCAAAACCCATCCTTCCAATCGTCCTTCAAAACCAGCCACCAAGGTCAGTGACGTCTTGTCGCGGGGGAAGGTCTCTCCTATGATTCTTTTCTTTTTTCTTTGCTTCACACACTACTAATGTTACCTAACCTTTACACAGCAAGTTGATTCGCTCTTAGAACACCATCGATAGCTTAATCCATTTTCACTTTTCGAGTGCCAGTATCGTACTTACTTCCTTGCTGACTCTATCCACGTGTAGATCCATGAATGGCTTGACCAAATCCATCCTACTGCACTCGTTGTTGATCGGAACGCTGTTAGTTTAATCACTCAATCAATTCGCACGCACTTTTCACCAATTGTACTCGATATAAACAATCAATCACTTGACCGTTCTGAACACCAAACTAAAGCTGCCTTCTGTAAGGTTCTGTTAAGCACTAAAACAAAACCTCGTTTGTGTGTTTTTTTTAGCGAAATGCCTTGATTTCCTGACGAATATACACCACTTGCACGTCGGGTCGGGTTTTTGGTTTCACTGAGAGACCGTTTGCTGCGTTTACCTTTCTCGACTGAACACGATCGCGCTCGCGACTGATAAACCCGCTACTCTATACCCGCCACTTGCCTGGACAAAGAAAATATTTATATTTTGATTCCGCACTGGCTTAACCTTTTCTTCACGCCGTATTTTTTTATGGAGGATTGATAATATTCCCCGAAGCACACTATAATATGACACTTCACGCTCACACAAGACAAGAGGGATGGCTTCAGCAGCAAAGCACACAATTCAAAAAGGCAAAACCCGATTTTCCACGTTCCACTATCGCGCTAGGAAAACGAAACGAATATTATTTTAGATCGCCCTCGGTGCGAGTCGGGACTATGGATTCCTGAGGATCTTGGTTGACTAATTAACTATAGGTGGATCTCCAAGTAGTCTCGGTATCCGTCAACGGAATAGACTAGGAGTAACTACTTTCGGTGCCGGCGTGTCAAAAACAACTGTGAGAAAGTGAATTTAGATGGAAAATTTGTCCAGGAAGGTCACCTTGGTGCGAACTGTGGCAGCGAATGTGTTGGGTATGCCTGTGTTGGTTCATGTTCTGCCTGCCTGCCTGCCTATCTGCTTGCCATCAGACCGTTTCTCTCTTGGTGCTTACTTGCTTGAGCAATCCGCTGCCGAGTATATGTAGTGCACACATGTGTCGACTGGCTGCTATCGTGCTATAAATAAACACCCCACCAGAGAGGTTGTACTGTATTGGTTAGTCCATGCGCCTCTTTTACTGCCTCAGTGTGGCGGCATTCGTTAAGACGACGACAAACGCAGCCGTCGTCTTGGTGGTGAGTTGCGATTGTAAACCGTCCGCCAGTGGTTCTAGTTGACTGGATTATTGGAGGACTTTTTAATAAAATGCAGGAGACGCATGATAGGTTACCGACATTTTCCATTAGAATTTAAAAATAATGCACCATGCGCCTCCATGAACTCAATGGGGTTTCTCAGTGGATGAGTAAAATTTTCCTCTGTAGAAATCGGCTCTAATATCTGGAAAATCGATGAAAATTTTACTAAGTCATGAATATACGCGTAAACTGAGTAATATGGTCAAAAAAATTCCCGATATTTGAGCCGATTGCTGAGGAAAATTTCACTCATTCACCCAGTAGCCCCACTTTTTGCAATGTTGAGTCGGATTCAACTCAATGTTGAGTTACTCTCATCGGCCGTGTAGCTTTAGTCGATGCTGAATGCCGAAGGAATCGATTGGTGATTTAAAGTTGGTCCTCGTGGAGAAAGTAAGGACTATGGAAAAGATGATTTTTTTTATAAATTCCTTCACGATGAGGTATAGGAGAGAATTTTTAAAATTATTGTAATTTTCGAACTTCCCGCATAAACGCGAACCATAACTTGACCTTACCGAAAATGGTTAAAATTGTTTATAATCCCTGCTAAACTTTAATTGAAATGGTTATGGAACTTTACATGAACGTTTGTGTGATAAATATTTAACCTTATGTATTATAGTTTTTTGGAAGTGAACCTTACAAATAATGGGTTGTTAAGAACCATTACCATCCAAAATTCTTGTTTTCTCCATACATTTTCGGATAGAAAACTATATTAGAGCCTATTAACTTATGGTTTGAGAATTTTAATGGTTATGGTAGTTAGTAAGGTCCATTTGTTTTGGCCGCCCACGCAAGTTTGACGGTAACTTCCTCTACTCGACATTACTGTTTGTTTACGTTAGTTGCCTTCGGTTTGCGATCAAAGGACTGTCTTAATTTTGCTCACAAAAGCTGGTAGGCCATTTTCAATTGTTGGTCGATAACTTGGAGGCGAACCAGCCCAAGGCTGAAAGCCTCCCTAATAAACATAAATTAATTAATTAATTGTTGGTCGATAATTGTTTCTAGGTTCCAATACAACTTAATACTAATACAAACTATTACATCTACTAGAGAAATCACTCCCTTACCTGATTGTGCTGTTAGTTAGATTGTGCTATAGCAAAAATGGATGTAATGTTGGTCTATGGATCTAAGACTGGACCCATCGCGAAAAATCTGCTAGTTATCAATTTTAACTAGATGACCGCGTCATTGGGACGGTACTAATGGATATTTTTGGTCGCTATTGAACATTTAGTCGATTGCTGAATTTATGTATGGGCCCAAATTGGGAGCATTTAGGCCGACATTACATTTATTTCCCCTGTATATATTTTAATACTTCATAAAACTATTGGTGTGTCCTTTAAATATAGAAACCCGGAAATTCTGCTCAGAATTTCCTTAAAGTTCATCAAATAGTTTTCCTGGAATTCTTAGAAGCATTATCTAGGAATTATCCTGAGGATTTTCCTGCACTTAGAATTCACCTTAGAATATTATGCGAATGTTCCTCTGAAACTGAATTGAAATCTTCTTAAAATGCCTTAGAGAGAATCCCTTGGAATTTTCATGGAATTCTATTCGGATTTTTTTTGAAACTCCTCGTCGAACTATTCTAAGGATTCTATTCCCTTGGAATTCTTTTCGGAATTCCCTTGGCGACGATTCACACATGTCGTAGCATATTAGGGGAAGAAGAGAGGCTTGCATGTATAAGGTAGAGAAAAGAAGGCTAAAGTAGGCTAGGGGTAGAGGGTCTAAACCAAAAATAGGTTACGTCATTTATGAATATTCCTTTAGATCTTGAAGGTGAAGGTGGCGAACCGAGATTACAAACAAAACACCTCGGCAAAGCAGCGTTCCCGAAAGCTGTATACGAATCTACTCACAAAGTTCGACTGTGTTGTCATGGACGACGAAACTTATGTGAAGGCGGATTTCAAGCAGTTTCCGGGACAGGAGTTTTATACCGCATCTGGAAAAGGGAAGGTAGTTGAAATTTTCAAAACCATCAAACTATCGAAGTTTCCGAAAAAATATCTCGTCTATGCACGTGTGGTCTAAAAAGCGGCATTTTCATTATTAGGGAACCACCAATCAAGAGATCTACGTCCAGGAGTGCCTGGAAAAGCGGCTGCTACCATTCCTAAAGCAACATAAAAGACCTGTGCTGTTCTGGCCGGACTTGGCGAGCTGCCACTATGGGAAAAAGGCAATCGAGTGGTACGATGTGAACAACGTGGTTGTGGTACCCAAAGACCACAACCCTCCCAACAGCCAAGAACTCCGCCCTATCGAACGGTATTGGGCCTTGGTCAAACGGAATCTCAAAAAAACTAATAAATCCATGGAAAACGAGCAGCAGTTTAATTCTAACTGGTGTTCGGCGACGAATTATACCCCGTTCACATTACAGCCTATATCACGTAATATAGGCTGTCTTGCAATGAGCACTCATACATAGGATTTCCAGTGAAAACTAGATGTATGAGTGCTCATTGCAAGATAGCGTATATCACGTGATATACGCTGTAATGTGAACGGGGTATTAGATCGATTAGATAACTGTGCAAAATTTAATGGAAGCGGTTAAACGAATGGCACGGCAGTTCGGATTTGGCAAACCAAAAGAATAAACGAACATTTTTCCTTTAAATATATGAATTGAACTACCAAAAGAAAATAAGAAGATTTTTGTGATATGAATTTTAAATGAAAGAAACGATTTTTTGTCGACCAATTTTCGCGCGTTCCAGTCTTTATATCATCTTCAAAAACATAAACAAAAAGTTGTATGACTACAATGCGTGTACATTCAAATATGTATCAGAGTAGTACAAGCATATCATTTATCGCTATCAACATATTAATAACGTGTAATGCTCAATAAATGAAAAATTAAAAAGTTACTTAATGCAACAGATTGCTTTTTAATAGTATTCACCCCTACATAACGTACTTTTCTTATACTTAATAGAAGGATTGTAACACTTTGCCATACGACTCCGACAACAAGCACTTGACATACTTTCCTAAACAAATTCCGCATACATGGCCAATGAGAACGACTCAAAATTGAGTAAAAGTAACTCATATTTGAGTTCAGGTTACTCAAATTAGCGAAATCGTAGGTCACTCATGGAATGAGTAAATTTTCCGACGCTTTTCCGAGGAAAACTTCTCGAATATGAGCAAAACTGATTGTCGTTTTAGCACAGACAAACAGACATAACACATTGAATATTTCTCACTGTAAAACATCGTCGCTAAAACATTACCGCCATCTGTTGAGTACACTGTGGTGGGCACTACACTGAACAGATGACGGTAGTGTGTAAACGTCAAACGCAAGGGAATTGACTTTGCGCACCACAGGTGGCGGTACTACCAACTACGATACTTTTAAATTCATGACCAACAATTGAAAAGGCCTCAACTCAATTTTATAAAAAAAAACCTTGTACGGCCATTTTGTCGCGAACCGAAGGCCGCGAACGCAACCCAATATAATGAACAGGTAGGGGAAATTCTCCTCTACCCGATTTTGTTTTAGGTTTGCGAATGTAGGTTTCAGTTCGTGAAAAAATGGCCTTACAAGGTTTGTTTTCAAAATTGAGTTGAGGCCTTTGCAATTGTTGGTCTTGAATTGTCCGTTAAATGCTTGTTCGATGAAAAACATGCTAATGTTATGTCTAGGGTGGCTAGCAAACCGGGAATACCGGGAAATATCAGGGAATTTGAAAAGTAATCGGGAAAACCGGGAAAAACCTGGGAATTCGATGGAAGAACCGGGAAAAATAAATAGGACCCAATTTTTATACCAGAATTTCAGAATAAACCATTAACCATGGAATAAACCAGAGTGATCCTTTAACAAATAAATGTCTTCCTCTATTTGCTGCATAATTTTCTTCAGTTACCCGTAATGTTTTTAAAATTAAATTACTCAGCAATATTGCAAATTGATTTTTGTTGTTTCAATTTCATATGTAAAGTGCATGGTCCTTAAAAGCAAATATTGAAAATGCTGGACTTTGGAAACATTTTTTTTTTTGTAATTTAATTTTATTTTTTCGTTGTTCAAAATTCTCATGATATGAGTTCAAGAATTAACTTGGAATCCTGCTCTGAATTATCTTGAAATTGGTCTGAAATAAACCAGAAAACACTCCGCGTAATAATTACCGTTGAATTATTTTTGGGATTTCCTTGCAACCCCTTCTAAGAATTTAATTGGAATCCTTCTAAGAATTTCCTTGGGCCTATCCGGAGACTTTGGAAAAAAATTTCCAAAATTCATTTTCTTTTATTCAAAACAGCAGAAATCTTTCGAAATTTTATTTAGAAACTCTTTGGATTATTTTAAAGAATTTCTTTCGAACTATCCGCAAAAAAATTTACAATCAATTTTGTTGGAGTTCTGTGATGAATCTTTTAAATTTTACTAAAAATTCCAGGGTTTGTCCGCTAGCCTTTATAGATTGTTCTGTAATTTGTTATAACCCTTAAAATGCTTCAAAGTCTCACAATTTTGACTCCACGATTCATAATTATGTTTTTATTTTTTAATTTGTGTGATCTTGAAAAATTATCAAAATCTACCATTTAATTTTTTTCTTCAAATCTTGCATCACGAAGATTGTTATTAATCGCAAATTTTGAAAAAAAGTTCTGCACAAATTTCTTCTGAAAAAATCACATTTTTTTATCCTAATAGAAAGTCTTCTGAAATCACATTATTTTTATCCTTTAAATTAATTTCAGCACGTTCTTAAAAATTGCATTTAATTTTGTTTTTTTTTTTTTTTTTTTTGTTGAATTTTAACAACCGGGATTTTTTTAAAGATTTGAACCGGGAATTTCAAAATGAAAATTCACTGGCCACCTTGTATGTCTGTTTGTCTGTGGTTTTAGTCTGTCTACTAGTACACTTCTAATATGTGTACAATTTTCTTAATTTTTCTCATATTCGAGAAGTTTTCCGCGGGAAAGTGTCGGAAAATTTACTCAAATTCTGAGTGACCTACGTTTTCTCGATTTTCAGTCATCTGAAATCAAATGTGGGTAGCATTTTTTGTCCATGTGCGATTGGTTTGGAAAGTATTTTTTTCTAAATCAATTAAAATAAACTCACGCCAACCCACGCCACCACGCCGCCGAAAGCAAATAGCGTGACGCCGACACGCCACCGGCAGAAAATAACATATCACACCGCCGCCGAAAATATTTTGATCGGCGCACAGGTCTACTGTTAACTTGCTCCAAAAAAAACTAGAATTTTTAACAAAATTATTGATTTTTAAACTAAATTTAGTGGCCAAAAAGTGAGCACGGTTACAATACGAACGAGTTTTGACGAAATTTGATGGCTGTATTTTAATGGATGACGAAACATATGTCAAAATGGATTATAAACAAATCCCCAGACGAAAATTTTACCTGGCAACTGGTCGTGGGGATGTCCCTTCCAGGTATAAATTTGTTTTTGCTGATAAGTTTGCTCGGAAACAAATGATTTGGCAAGGAATCTGCAGTTGTGGCCTTAAAACCAAGGTTTTCATCACATCTCACACAATGACGTCGAAGGTTTACATTAAAGAGTGGCTGAAAAAGCGGATTTTACCCTTCATTCGGCAACACAAGACCAACGTTATGTTTTGGCCGGATCTAGCCAGCTGCCACTACTCTAAGGAGGTACTAGAATGGTATGCTGCAAACAATGTTAATTTCGTCGCCAAAGAGATTAATCCTCCGAATTGAGTTCAGACCGATCGAAAAATATTGGGCAATTGTCAAGCGAAAGCTTCGAGGATGCGGTAAAGAAGTGACAAATGCACAACAAATGCGTTTAAAGTGGAATAAGTTCGCCGGTACAGTGTCACCAGCGACTGTGCAGATCATGATGGCATCGATCACAAGTAAAGTGCGACAGTTCGTTCGAAACGGTGAAATGTAATAACTTGTTATATATCGTTTGAAAGCTGAATAAATACCCTTTTGTTTGACGTTTTGATCAACCGTGTATGTTGTTTAATTCTTGAGTTATGACCACTTGAATGCGTCCAAATTTACTTTGAATCGGGCTTTAGTAATTTATTTGGATTCTACGCATAATTTTAGATTAGTTTTCACATATAAACTGTTTTAATAAGTCCAGCCGTTCTCTAGTTGATGTGAATTTAAGAAAAAATAATTTTCAACGTTTAAGACCATTTTTAAATGTTAGACGTAATGTCCAGCAACCAAATGTGTTTTCCATGATTGTATATTAAATAAAAAAACAATTCATTCTCAGGTATGGTGGCTGTTAGACTTGTTTCGTTGTTTTTGTTGAAGAAGAAAAAAAAGTTTATATGTGCAAATATATCGAAAATGATGCGTAGATTCAAAATAATATATTATTTTACTAAGAAATTTGCAATTTAATTAAATTGTAAAAATAAACACAATTTTTAAATATTATAGATTTTTTTAAAGGGCTTTACTTCGGGTTTCACAACAAAAAAAAAATTGAGAAAATCATCGGTTTATGTTTTTACTATGTATTTACTGAGTTTTTTCTTCTCAAACTTCTTCTAAGATGTCATTTTGATCAGATCAATAATTTTTATGTTATGATTGATCCAATTTTTGAATACGCCCTTTTCAAAAGTTACTCTGGAGAACAAAATATATTTAAAAGTAAACTTCAACCAGCAGGTAGCAGCGAACATGTGAGCAATGTTCCATTCAAATCGACAGGGGTCGAGACAAAACTGACTTTTTTTGCTTTTTGAGCATACTTATCAAAATGACCTGAAACTTCTAGTCGAATTCACTTGGAATTCTCTTCAGCTAGCTCCTTTCTCCTTAAAAATTATCTATAGGGTCCTCAAAACTTATTTGGCATTCTTATTAAAATTCTGTATACAACGTATCACGTGTCAGAACCCTAAAATGTTGTCTCAGACCAAGAGGCATGATTTTTTTTTTGTATATGTGTCTTGAATATCACGCCATATTTGAAATTTGAAATTTTTCTATGTCTCGCGTAATCTTCAAAAATAAATGTTCAGTGCAAGATCTCAAATGTTATTATTTGCATCTCATTGTTGTTTTCGAAATGAATTTCTAAGTTTATTCTATCACTTTCTTTCTAACATTCCGTCCAATTACTCACTCAGTCTACCGTATGCGTGATAATGTTTGCAATGTTTCATTCAAATCGACAGGGGTCGAGACAAAACTGACCTTTTTTTGCGTTTTGAGCATGTTTATCAAAATGACCTGTCGAATTCACTTGGAATTCTCTTCAGCTAGCTCCTTCCTCCTTAAGAATTATCTATAGAGTCCTCAAAACTCATTTGGCATTTTTATTAAAATTCTGTATACAATACTTCAAGTGTCAGAATCCTAAAATTTTGTCTCAGGCCAAGATGCATGATTATTTTTTGTATCTGTAGTCTTGAATATCACGCCATATTTAAAATTTGAAATTTTTCGATGTCTCGTGTAATCTTGAAAAATAAATTTTCAGTTCAAGATCTTAAATGTTATTATATGTCATTGTTGTTTTCTAAATGAGTTTCCAAGTTTATTCGATAAATTTCTTTCCAACATTCCGTCCAATTACTCACTCAGTCTAGTAGCGTTCGGCCTAATGCCCTTCGAAAAATGTACATGTGAAAGAATTAAATTAAAAATTCTGAAATTGCAACTAAATTATCTAAATTATGGAACGTAATTTGAAAATTCAATGCGATAATTTTGTTTCTGTTGGATGGGGTGAACGTTCGGCTTAGGACGATGAAACGTCTCTTGAAGTCTTGAAAAATAATCCTTATTTGAATTCCGAAAACAATGGTTGCGCAGCTGCAAATACCATTTCATGAACGGTTGAATCTAAAACCTTCTTTAAATTGCAACGAACAGAAATGTATGAACTAAATAATCACCTGTTCAGAAACGACTCATGAAATGATCAATAGCACCTGGACGAAAGATTCTGAAGTTTTGCATAAGTATTTAGAAATAAGAAGTCTATTTAAAACGTAACCTCTCTAGTTTTTAAACATAGAAGAATAATAATATGTGATAATCGCTATTCTACTACTTAAAAAAAACTATTTTAAATAAGTTGTTGTGTGATGTGTTGTTTTCTTATTCGGTTAACCGGTTAGCGGTTAACACGATTTACTGATAAAGATATCTGTGATAACAAGTAAAAAATGTAAAAACTGTCAGCACTGCTTCATCCCCTTTTATCATCAACATCATAACTAACACCGCAACAAGCAGTCAAATACAGGAATCCCCCCAATAGAGTGGTGGGTGGTGCTGTTCACCCGCCGCAATTTCTCTGATGCCTCTCCATCCAATTACTGATGCCAGCTGATTTTTTGTATGTGATTAGGATCAACCATAAGCATGTCACCTACCGCTATATTCGGGGGATTCCTGTATCTCAATAGAATAGAGGCAACCCAACTCATGTAAAGTTCCTTGTTGTGCTACTGAGAAGTGCTAAAGAACAGCGTTGTAGTGTGTAGACGACAAGAGAAAGAGACATCATCCAACTGCAATTGTGCGCACGTCGGTCGTCAGTCGTCGAGGGCACGGGTACATACCCGTGCTTTTCCGTCGCATAACAAATATCAGTTTGTGTCGCGCTAATTTCTACGCTAATAAAGATAAGCCTGGGAATAAAGTAGCAATAAAAACAAGAAATTGAAACGATGTTCTGTTCTGTGTGGTGGATTGTAGAAAATCTTAAATGTAAATAAACAACACGTTGTCCTCCGTCCCAAAAGCGGAGATCAAATCTGTTTTTGACAGAAGAGAGATTTTTCCGTGGCTTTGTATGCAAAACTATTCTTATGAGCTTTCATAACCGTGTTTTTGTATTGGTGGGTGTGGAAGAGCTTTTCCGAAAACTTTTTTTTTAAACACTACCCGTCGTACATATTGGTGCTAGTCGTTTATCGGAAAAGTATTAGTTCCTCGTTAGTGTTGGTAAAAATGCTATCAACATGGGCAATAACTGTATCCATACATTCGTACTGGTAAATTATCTTGCGCAATGGCACGGGTCTGACACACCTCCAAAATCGAAAGGAGGCAAATACCGCTGACGTCATAGCAAAAAGGGAATCTGGCAACTGCTGGCGGGTGTAATTGTCGGTTCGTGCCAAGCGACGGGAAGACTTCGCTCCAATCCCACCCACAGAGCAGAAAAACCTCGATAGGAAAATTATTACCTACCACCCACTTTTCCTCTTTGGCTTTGTTCCTTGCTGAGCGGCCGACTCTCGCTCTTCGCTCATCATCTTTTAACTTGCCGAATGAGATATGAGCGAACGCGCATTTTGTGCGGCGAGTAGGTTCCTGCCTAGTGCAAATTGCATCATTCTTACGAAACCCAAACACTGACTGCGACTTTGCTCATTCCTCCACTGTGGTGGTTTTTGCTTCGAATCACCTTTTCAAAAAACTCCCCATTCAAGTGGGAAAGGTAGGTTGTTAGTACTGAGTCATTCCATATCGAGTGTGGAATTACAGATCGTGACAACAGTTCGATGGAAGTACGAAATTCACTCGCTTGGTCAATCGATCGGATTTCATTTCGTAACATATGATCAACTATACTTACCTAACCGATATACTGTTTTTGGCCCAAAAATGCTCTACTTCACTCCTGTTCATGCCAGGTTTTAGTTGTGTGACAAATCGAACACGAATACTTAAACCAAGCAAAGGTCAATCACACACCTCTCTTTCGAAACTTACATAGCTATAAAGCATGAGCGGTATCGTCGATGGCGAGTACTGAATACAGTGGGGAATCCTTATTCTTGGATGGTATTTTTGCACGTATTGCTTCATCCGAATTCCTAGATGCTTGACCTTTGTCTGTAAGAATAATGACCGGATATGCTATCCTTATCAGCGATCAAACGGCATCCAAGTATCCGGAAAAAAAAGAATACGGATTAAAAATCCTTCCGGGAATAAGGATTCCTCACTGTAGTGTCTTTCATTTGACACTGACTATTCTCCTTTCGGGTTTTCGCTTGGATATGAAGTGTGTTTTTCCAACAGCTATACAAAAAGTTTCAAATATCCGTATTTAGGTTATTTACCCCCTTTCGTGAATGGATTGTTATCGATGCACTTGAATAATTTTATTTTACTTGCTGTACCTGCTGCAATACAGGCCATATCTTGGAACAAGCGAATTGGTTGATAAAACAACCAATTGGATCCGGGTTACTATCACGTACTCAGCAAATATGATGATTGTTTTATTTCGATTTTATGAATGAGTGATGCTTATCTTTCCGTTCGAAACGTTGATCTTGGGATGACGGTGGAATTCTCCTATAGATTATGGTTTTGCGTACGTAGCACATTACTAGTGATCGTGCGGCTCCATATATCTGTTGTCGATGGTGATGGCGCGAGGTAGTGGGACGATTCCATAATCTTTAAAAACAAAACGCTTTCAGCCTTTCGTCCATTATCTTAGAGCAGTGGTTACCACGCATTTTACCACCTCAACGTCCTCAGGAGTTTTTGCAACAATCAATACAAAACTAATGATTTTAAATCGGCAAATTACTTGACTAGCTCATTGATCCCAAGTACGTCTATAAGCATACCCCATTCTCGTACTAGAATCTGTTTGTGTTTGTTTTGATTCGCTTTATAAATTTGACAGAGGTTACTGAGGCTACCCCGGAGACGAACCAGCGTTCGGCTGAAAGTCTCCTTAATAAAGATAACTAACTAACTAACTAAGAGGTTACCCGGCGCCGATGGTGTAGTGGTAATTGTGACTGCTTTCTCACCCCAATGGGTCTGGGTTCAATGCCAGCGGAGGTCGGTGGGATTTTTCTGAGGCTTAAAAATCTCTGGTCATGTTTTCCTTCGGAAAAGAATTAAAGTCGTTGGTCCCGATCCATGTGTGTTGATGGGTGCGATATCCTACGCAGGTGTAGAAGCTGCCTTCCTGCACATTCGATTGCCGTCAATGGATGGTAATCGATGTCCGTCGGTGATTGGCACTCGATTGCGGTACAAAGACCGACATTTTGCTATGTTTCGAGGGGTGCTTCAAGTAGCTAGGAAGCGAAGGTCTGGTACTTCCTGAGCCTTAATAAAGAAAAGTTCAAGTTTACCACTATCCACCCCGCCGGAGTTGGTTGCGTCGAATGAATTTTTGCTAAATTTGACTAAAAGTTTTTGGCCTGAAGATTGTTGGTTCCCCAGCAGCTCAGAATTCAATACCCTCGATTATTCCATATGTCCGTATGTTCACACACTTAGAAATTTTTACAGAAATCTGTAAAATTTTACCGAAATCTCAACAGCTGAACGTTCGGTAAACAGTTTCACAGACTTCCTGCACTTTTTCACAAATATCTGTAATTTTTTCACAGATATCTGTTAAAAATTACAGGAAAACTGTAAAACTGTTTACCGAACGTTCAACTGTTGAGATTTCGGTAAAATTTTAAATCTGTGAAATAATCTTAGTGTGCAGGCTAAGGCCTGTAAAACCCTTCACGCAGTGTGTTGATGCTTTGATATTCATTATCAAGACATGGGCCTCGATGTAGGAGTCGTTTATTTCAAGAGTATGCTCTAGATTCCGTCTCCATCTGGAGAAAGTAATTTAAAATCATGGTGCACTTTTTGAATAATCTTATCAAAACATGTCAAATAAACATTTTATAGTACAAAAAATCTTTTTTTTTATCATGATTTTGGCCAAACTTTACAAAGGTGTGCGAAGTATATATGTACATGAACGTAGAAAAGGAGATTTATTCCTTCCTTCACACTTAGAAATTATTACCGACTTCGGTAATTTTGTACCGAACTTTCAACAGCTGAACGTTCGGTAAAACTTTGACCCTAATTTCAAAAGCTGTTTCACTAACTTTTAATTTCAAAACACTGTCAGCCTTGTTCAAACAATCGAGTCTTGCCGTTGTGGTGAAGTTTTTCTCTTTTTTAAGCTTTAAAACTAATGAATTGAAATGCTTGATTTTTACCGAACAGTTCAGCTGTTGAAAGTTCGGTAGAAATTACTGAATTCGGTAATCATTTCTAGGTGTGTTAATTTAAAACACAATTGACAATTGACACCGTCTTCAACCAGAGGATGTACAGACTGAACACTAAACACTAGAACAGCGAACAACACACAACACACAAGACCCAGTAGACCAATAGGGAAATTTTCGGATTGCCGGCTGAAGTGGGAATCGAACCCTCACTTCGTGGCACTCACAATACACCTGACCGACGGATGACGCTGCTAACCGCACGACCACGAAGCCCACTAATGTCCTCAATCGTCAAATGTCAATCGAAAAAGGAATATATTCTATTATGGATAAATGCATCCTATGTGGAGGTTAAGGGACACCGGATGCATTCCTGCTCCAAACGGAAGGTTTGGAATCAGTAGCAGCAACTTGAAAAGCAACCAGACGTTTAGCTTCTAGAGATACTGAGCCTCCCAAATAAACTACATGGAAAAAGCTCGTTACTTTTGTGGCCAGGGTGAGTCTAGAATTAGGTTAATTCGTCTTACCAGTGCTGGTAAACATCATTTCTTCAACACTGAACTTAGCTGAAAATGAAGGCAACCTTAACAGATAGACCAACTATCTGCATGAGCATGAATCTGAATTTTGACATAACAACCTTCTCTTGATCAAGGCAACCTCTGAGTATCGTAGTCAACATTTGTTTTTCTTCATTCGTGGCTGGATTTTCATTATCGCCTCCGTTGTTGTCAATATTAATATTCGTCTTCATCTTGGTGGGGATGATTTTGAGGATCAAATGCAAAATGATTATTTTCACTTTACACAAATATAGTGCTGAAGGACGCGTCGTGTAAGTTTTTACACACAAACCGATGAAAAATTATTGCCTAATGCTGAATTGATGATAAAATTCCGGTTTTAGGCTCTGGAGTCAACAATATTCAAAATAATCATTTTGCCCAAGATGAATTTGATTATTTTACTTTTGAGGATCATTTATGATTTTAACAATTTTGGGTTGGATAATCAAGCACTGGAGAATATCAACTACGTTGATGTATAATGAACTCATTTGTTCATTTCGCTCGTACGTAACAGCGAAGATTTTCAAAACAAACGCAATTCATCTACACTGAGTTGCCGGCGCCGGTGGTGTAGTGGTCAGCGTGACTGCTTTCTAACACCCCGATGGGTCTGGGTTCAATCCCAGCCGAGGTCGGTGGGATTTTTCTGAGGCATAAAAATCTCTGGTCACGTCTTCTTTCGGAAGGGAAGTAAAGCCGTTGGTCCCGGCCCATGTGTGTTGAATGGGTGCGATATCCTACGCAGGTGTGGAAGCTGCCTTCCTGCACATTCGATTGCCGTCAATGGATAGCAATCGATGTCCGTCGGTGATTGGCACTAGATTGCGGAACAGAGACCGACGTTAAATAAAGGAAAGAAGATCTACACTGAGTTGAAGCGCTACTCCTTGCGTGTGATGGTAAATGATAAAAAAAAACAGACACTGCGTCTTACCTTAACGAATTTTGGTTATCATCAAAAAACCTTAATTCATCTGTCTGCAAAGTTGTTAAAACTAACGCTAATGGTGACAGCGTCTCCAACAATCCTGATAAACGAATCCAGTTCATGAAATGGAAAACGTTCTATTGCAGTAGCGGAAACATTTTTCTTGAACCAAAAGCTTATTAGGTACACTGAAACAAATCGACATGTACCGTTTATTGGATCCATCTTATAACATAGTAATGTCAGGAGATTTATTCATTCTATGTGATGATTGATAGATTCCAATGGATTATCACTTAAAAACTATGACTGCGATATGGAATGATTTCTATCGTAATTTCACATACTTAGTACTTGATAATACTTTGCTTCGAACGTGGTTAGCGATAGGTAAGATGTATATGAATATTGTCTGATATATTTCATGGTGAAAAACTGTTGATATGTCATGGGTGGGAACAGGCATCTAGAAACTAATGGAAAATCATATAAGTTTGCACTATGAACAAATCGAGTAAAATGTACCTGTTTTCATGATGAATATTGCTCACTAAAAGATATATCATATAAGATAATCATGTATATTTTATTGGAGTTGCTTTTAACGATTTTTGACGTTTGTTGATATGTCGCGTGTAAACAGACATGTAGAAACTATTGGACTGTCATTTAACTTTTCAGTATAGGAAAACATGTATATCTCATTGGAATAGCTTCCTTAGATTTTTGAGGTTTGAACATTGTAAAAAGATCTTTCCCAATCATGAAATAGTCATATAGATTTGCCTTTTAAGAAATCCAACAGCAAACATTTGTTTTGGTATGTTTTTCTGGGATGAACATCGCTCCCAATAAAATACATCTTACATAATTGTTCTTTATAAATTATTGAAACAATTTTCAACTATGTTATCGTACACTCATGAGAATGATTAGTCGAACTAAATATTGCTAACAACAATGATACTGTAATAAATAATCTTTGTTTGTTATTGTTTCATAAGATAAGGGGTTCCGGAAAAAAATGTTTTGAGATTGAAAAAAAAAATGATTCTACTGCAATATTTATTTGCTAAGATTCTAATTGTAAGCCTTCTACACGGCTAATTCAGATTCCAGCACTAGTACTCGAACTTCATGAACCAGTTCCATGAACTCATATAATGTAGTCGTTGTTTTATTGCACACAGGAGCATTAATAATGATTTGAATACACGACACCACTGAAACGGAGCATATATTGGTCAGTGCTATTTTTCTTCACTCTAGCAAAACGAGCATAACGTTGCTCTATATTCCATGTTGGGAGAGCTGTTATTACTTCATGCTAATTGAACGAGCTCAATATTGAAGTCAGCCGTGGCCCAATGGAATCGAGCGCAGACACGAAAAGCATCACAGCTCAACAGTTCTGGATCGAATCCCAAATCAGCTACAATAAAAAAAAAACACAACTGTGAAAGCTCCCACTGCCTGGTGTTTATTTTTCGATTTATTTTTTAGAAATCGATTAAATATATGTGTCAAAAGAATAAGTAAATTTCATGTGATTTTCACATAAACTTTACTTCGATTGATTTATGACACATATATTATATTGTGGTGAAAAGTAAAGCTTATGCTTATGGGTTTCAAATCCATTTCAGTTAATTATTATAATTTGACCGATTTTCATTTATCGTATGGCGATCATATAAAAGTTTTCAAATTATCAGCATTGTCAATGTATCAGATATTCATATAGAATTTACCTGACACATTTACAATCATATCATTTTCAATGGATTATCTTATAGCGCAAAATTATTAGACTTCCACATAACAGGAATATGTCAAATTGGTTCAGTGTACTTCGTTAAGGTATAGGAACATCAAATAGTTCGATGATTTCGACGTGCATGATTCAAGAATACGCACGGTACTGTTTATTGTTGTTTTATATCAACAGGCTGGATGAAGCCCCAATGATGTTAACCTTACCAACTATAGTAAAAAAATACATTCAAGCATGGTCATAACATAAAAACATTAAAAAACATATATCTTATAGTCAGTTACTCCTGCTGACGAAAAACAGAAGAAAACTTTCAACGAAGAGCATCACGGGAGTCTGCAATCCGCAAATCGCACTGTATGCTCCATAATTTGTGCGACGTAGAGGCAGTCTTAGCATAATATTGTTACGAAGCGGTCGGGGTTGAACATTCAGGTCAATTTGCCTCAGAATAGCCTCGCAATCTGTCCTTCCTTGGAGAACATCGGCCACGGTTAGGCCTGTGCTTGTGTCCCTTCTAGTCCGGAGAAGTTCTAGGTCGATAAGTAGACAACGGCATTCGTAACTGGGTAATCTAATCGGATCATTCCAAGGCAATCTACGTAACGCAAAGCGACGTTGAACAGATTCAATTCTCTCGGCACCGTTGTTGTAGTTTGGGTTCCAAACTGCTAAACAATACTTAAGCGTCGATCGAACAACCGAACAATAGAGAGATTTTAGACAGTAGATATCGGTGAAGTTCTTAGCTATCCTAAAAATTAAGCCTAAAGTTCTTGACGCCCTATCGACAACATATGCAATATGTTGCTTAAATGATAGCTGCGAATCCAAGTTCACACCCAAGTCTTCCACCTGAGTCACGCGTTCGATTGTAGAGCCAAGCAGGTCATAGCTTATCGGTTGTTATTTTCGTGAGAACGTAATAAAAGAGCATTTGGCTGGGTTCACTACCATTCTGTTTAAACTGCAACAATTAGCGAATACATTCAGCTGACGTTAAAGAAAGTGACAGTCAGCAATGGAGCGGATTCGTAGGAAGATTTTGAGGTCATCTGTATATGATAACCAAGGAGGGTCACAAATTCCGTGTTTTCCGCGTGCTGTTTGGCTTGTACCAAGGAAAAAAGTAATTCGTTTTTATTATTATCATGTGAATATAGATTCATCATGATTAATTTATCTGTGTTTTAATATTGTAAATTATTGTGAAAATTCCCGGGTTAGAATTTTTTTTGAATAGTTGTGTTGCTGTAGCGTCGTGCTAGTGTGTTTTGGTGCTACGCCTCCACTCCCGGAAGCAACGTTTGCCGTGTCTTTTTACGTATTTGGTATTGGCGTTCTGCCCCCTGGACAATAACCGGGAAAGATGATTTTTTCAGATTAGACTACGATCTTTCCACGTCGAGGACACAATACATAAGCGGTGAGATCTAACTGATTACAACTAGATATAAAAATATGAAATGCATCCTACTAAATACGTGCCATCTACAAAGCAGGAATTGCTTTGATGATGGAAGTGTACACGCAGTACCAATATACATTTTATATCGGTACTACGTGTATGCGGGGCTTGTTGTAAGTGAAAGTAACCTCGGAATGGACGTGAGTGACCAGGCATTCTGAAATGGGTTACTGAATCTCAACAGAGCTATCGCCTTTCAACTTCCGGGCTAAAATTGTTTGCAATGAGGTCAGTATAATAATAATAGATTATATTGCAAACATTTTTCTTCCATAAAAACACTGCCGGACAGTGGAAGTTGGATTGTATATACATACATACATGCATACCTGTATATGATAACCAAGGAGCTTCGTTAAGCAGATGCACGTCGTTGAAGTACAGTATAAATATCAACGGTCCCAGATGACTTCCCTGAAGTATACCTGATGCTGCAAAGCAGCAAGCTGATCTGCAATCTCCTATGGCAACCTTTAGTTGGCGACCGGTAAGATAGATCGAAAGCAACTCAGAAGATTACCGCATACACCGAGCTTGCCGAGTTTAGCAATCGCAATAGCATGGTTCAACTTATCGAATGCTGCGGATAGGTCTGAATAAATAACGTTCGTTTGAACCCGATCCTACAAGCTTACACATCAGATTGGTGGTTGCAGAGCGGCCGACAGTAAACCCATGTTGATCAGCACTCAAATACTGCTTACAATGGGACTGCAACGGTTCCATAATCACAAGCTCGAATAGCTTCGAAACGGCACTTAACGATGTAATTCCTCGATAGTTATCCACAGCTCGTTTCCTTCCCTTTTTGTGGTACTGGAGAGAAACATGCGGAACAGACGATGAAGCGGAATTAACAAGCTAACAATATGTCTCTTCAAAAATACAGCTGGAACTCTATTAGGTCCAGGATTGAAGGATGACTTGAGCAGAGTCGCGGCCGGAAATTATCTCAGCATTAACATCAATTGCACCCAGCGTTTGATCGTTTACTGGAACGTTCCTGGCAGCCAGGGTAATATGGTCGTCAGTTAGTCGGATGATACACACTTAGAAAATACTAATTTTACACGTGATGGAATCCATCGTTGACATAAAAAATGAAACGTAAACAACCATGTAATGTAATATTAAGTGCCCCGAGACTGAAAAGTTCGTTGCTCGACGAAAAGTACGTTTGATTAAGTTATATTTCGCGTCTGTTATGACTCAAATTAATACCAAAATTGACGCTCGTATATGTCACTCTCAAGGGCCACCCACATTAGATCCGTTTGCGTTGCGTTGACGTAAATTTGACAGTTAGACAATAGATTTAGCTGTCACTTTGCCGCAACGCGTCCGATCCTGATCTAATGTGCGTGGGCCTTCAGAGCACCTAAATTTACATGAATTTTTCAAAGTGTGTAATATAGTTCAAATTTATTTATTATTCAGGTTGGAACCAGTTAGGGCTACAAAATGGTGAGTTGACAACCTGGAAGGAGCGGAATACCTAGCCCTGGTCCTCACAAGTTCCTACTTCACGCCTCCTCGAGTCATATGATAACAAAAGACTACCAGCTGAAACATGGACACAGCTGGTTGGCGTAGCCTGGGCAATGTTGCCAGTCCGGCAATAGCAAAGTGAAGAGGTGCGACGCGAACACTGGCGCGGTAACCATAGTACGGTGATAGAGGAAATGCTTCACCAAACCTGAGCGTCTGCTCACCATGGAGGTGCGGCTCAAAACGGCGTCTGTTCTCCATGTTAGGAGCGGCTGATCACCGTCCTAGTGCCAGCGTGGGACTCTAAACAGAGCTGTGCACGATGGTCCCCCGGCGAGACAGGGGGTTGGGGCAGGCCCAACAAGCCGCCCTGGAAAAAAACAAAGTTGCAAATACCGAAGAAAGAAATACGGATCGGAACAATCGGCACAGACCTACGCGACGAAATAAGGACTACGATTGGAAACTCGGAACATGGAACTGCAAATCGCTCGGCTTCCCGGGTTGCGATAGGTTAATCTATGACGAACTTCAACCACGCAACTTCGAAGTCGTAGCACTGCAGGAACTTTGCTGGACGGGACAAAAGGTATGGAAAAGCGGGCATCGAGCGGCTACTTTCTACCAGAGCTGTGGCACCACCAACGAGCTGGGAACCGGCTTTGTAGTGCTGGGTAAGATGCGCCAACGCGTGATTGGTTGGCAGCCGATCAACGCGAGGATGTGCAAGTTGAGGATTAAGGGCCGTTTCTTCAACTACAGCATCATCAACGTGCACTGCCCACACGAAGGGAGACCCGACGACGAGAAAGAAGCGTTCTATGCGCAGCTGGAGCAGGTGTACGACGGCTGTTCGCAACGGGACGTCAAAATCGTCATCGGCGACATGAACGCTCAGGTAGGACGGGAGGCAATGTATAGACCGGCAATCGGGCCAAACAGCCTGCATGCCGTATCGAACGACAACGGCCAACGATGCGTGAACTTTGCAGCCTCCCGGGGTATGGTAGTTCGAAGTACCTTTTTCCCCCGCAAGGATATCCACAAAGCCACCTGGAGATCACCTGACCAACACACAGAAAACCAAATCGATCACGTTCTAATCGACGGGAAATTCTTCTCCGACATTATCAACGTCCGCACGTACCGCAGTGCGAACATAGATTCGGACCACTACCTAGTTGCAGTATGCATGCGCTCAAAACTCTCGACGGTGCATAACACACGTCGAAGTCGAACGCCACGACCCAACATTGAGCAACTACGGGACACCGGAGTTGCCCAGGACTACGCGCAGCAGCTGGAAGTTGCACTACCCACGGAAGAGCAGCTTGGCGCAGCTTCTCTTGAAGATGGCTGGAGGGACATCCGTTCAGCCATAGGTAGTACTGCTGTAGCGGCACTAGGTACTGCAATCCCGGACCGAAGAAATGACTGGTTTGACGGCGAATGCAAACTGTTAGTAGAGGAGAAGAATGCAGCACGGGCGAGAATGCTGCAACACCGCACGAGATTGAATGTGGAGCGATACAGACAAGCGCGGAACAGACAAAACTCGGTTTTCCGAAGGAAGAAGCGTCAGCAGGAAGATCGAGATCGCGAGGCGATGGAAAATCTGTACCGCGTAAACGACACACGGAAGTTCTACGAGAAGCTAAATAGTTCGCGCAAAGGCTACGTGCCGCAAGCCGATATGTGCAAGGACTTGGACGGTAACCTTCTCACGAACGAGTGTGAGGTGATTGAGAGGTGGAAGCAGTACTATGACGAGCACCTCAACGGTGAAGCAGCAGAAAACGAAGGTGGCACGGCAACAGACCTTGGAGCACGCGCAGAAGACGACAGGCTACCGGCCCCTGATCTTCAAGAAGTTGAGGAGGAGATCGGTCGGCTGAAGAACAACAAAGCAACTGGTGTAGATCAACTACCAAGTGAGCTATTGAAATACGGTGGTGGAGCACTGGCTAGAGCGCTGCACTGGGTAATTGCCAAGATTTGGGAGGAGGAGATATTACCGGAGGAGTGGATGGAAGGTGTCGTATGCCCAATCTACAAAAAGGGCGACAAGTTGGATTGCTGCAACTACCGCGCGATCACACTGCTGAGCGCCGCCTACAAGGTACTCTCCCAAATTCTATGCCGCCGTCTGTCACCATATGCAAGAGAGTTCGTGGGGCAATACCAGGCGGGATTCATGGGTGCCCGCGCTACCACGGACCAAATTTTCGCGATTCGGCAGGTTCTGCAGAAATGCCGCGAATACAACGTGCCCACACATCATTTGTTCATCGATTTCAAATCCGCATACGACACAATCGATCGAGATCAGCTATGGCAGATTATGCACGAGTACGGATTTCCGGATAAACTGACGCGATTGGTCAAGGCGACGATGGATCGAGTGACGTGCGTTGTTCGAGTATCGGGGACACTCTCGAGTCCCTTTGAATCTCGAAGGGGGTTACGGCAGGGTGATGGACTTTCGTGTCTGCTGTTCAACATCGCGTTAGAAGGTGTGATCAGAAGAGCTGGGATAGACACGAGTGGCACGATATTCAGGAAGTCCATCCAGCTCCTTGGTTTCGCCGATGACATTGACATTATGGCACGGAACTTTGAGATGATGGCGGAAACGTACATCAGACTGAAGGCTGAAGCTAGACGGATTGGACTTGCCATCAACGCATCAAAGACAAAATATATGAAAGCAAGAGGTTCTAGGGAAGACAATGTTAGCCTCCCACCCCGAGTTCAGATTGACGGTGACGAAATCGAGGTGGTCGATGAGTTCGTGTATTTGGGCTCACTGGTGACCGCCGAAAATGATACCAGCAGAGAAATTCAAAGACGCATTATGGCAGGGAATCGTGCCTACTTTGGACTCCGGAGGACGCTCCGGTCGAATAAAATTCGCCGCCGCACGAAGTTGACTGTCTACAAGACGCTGATTAGACCGGTGGTCCTTTACGGCCACGAGACCTGGACTATGCTCGTGGAGGACCAACGCGCCCTTGGTGTTTTCGAACGGAAGGTGTTGCGTACCATCTACGGTGGAGTGCAGATGGATGACGGAACGTGGAGGAGGCGAATGAACCACGAATTGCACCAGCTGCTGGGAGAACCATCCATCGTCCACATTGCAAAAATTGGGCGACTACGGTGGGCTGGGCACGTCGTAAGAATGCCGCACGACGACCCAGTGAAAATGGTTCTAGAAAGCGACCCAACAGGAACAAGAAGAAGAGGCGCGCAGCGGGCAAGGTGGATCGACCAAGTAGAAGGCGACCTGCGGACCCTTCGCAGACTACGAGGCTGGCGAACTGTGGCCATGGATCGAGTAGAGTGGAGACGACTTCTTCGGACAGCAGAGGACAACAAGGCCTTAGCCTGATTGGTAAGGTAAGGCAAGAGGAACCAGTTCCAACCCGTGCGAACCCGAGCTTATTATCAGTGCGAACCTCAACCCGAGCCAGGTTACAAAAACAAACGTTCACACTAGCGGCGCCGGTGGTGTAGTGGTAAGCGTCATTTCCTCTCACTACAGCAGGCCTGGGTTCAATCCCAGTTGGCGCCACCGGGATGTTCTGAGGCATAACATCTCTGATCAGGGAAGTAAAGCCGTTGGTCCCCGGTTCATGAGCTGATGGGTCGATAGGTAGTGTCCAGGTATGGAAGCTGCCTCCCTGGCGTCGGTAGCATTGGTGCTTAGCAGGGAAAACAAGATCGACGCAAAACAAATTAAGTAAAAAAAACGTTCACACTGTCGTTAGACCTGGATACCCGATCCAGGTTGGAACTGAATCAAAAACAAATTCGCTAAAAGTCTATAAGAACGCATGATATGAATATTTACATCCATTCTTCTCGAAAACAAAAGATGCGCTCCTAAAGAATCCTTTTTCTCCCTTCATTCGTATGCCGAAGTGAATCCAATGGCGTTTCAATGTTTTCGGGGTGTGCTTAGTATGACGGAACTTAGACCTTAACCCTATATGACATCCAATAAAATACCGATAATACAATACAACCATGAAGCGTTATCAATGAAAAGGTATCTGCAATCGCCCCAAACCAACTGTGATAAGAGAATAAATTGCACACCCATAACAGGAGAAATGTGGCGGCAACCTTTCCGCCTTATCAAAGTCCCATATATTTACGATATTCATTAAACCTTAGAAGAACCCACGACATTAGAGTGTATGATTTCCGCACGTCATAATAGTCCAATAAAACTGTTGATGATTTTCGTAGTCTTGTTTGAGTGTTTCTACATAAACAAACGTAACTCACCTCTTCAAAAGCCTCACTCATATTGGCGGTTGATGATGGGAAGTGCTGCTCCTTAGCACGATTCTCAGTAGACTCCCTTCGGCGTAACCAGCTAAAGACTTATGTAAGCACGATGTTTCTGCTCGAATAGGTGTGGTTTATCCCGATTGCAAGCAACAGGAGTGTAAACACCGACAGCCGACTGCTATTCTTAGAAAGTGCAATAAGAAAGGGATGTTACAAAATCAATCGATCACTCTTCACGCCTGCGCCAATTTGAAATTCGCCAATCACGATCACTATACATATGCACACAATGTTGAACAATGTTTATTTTCGAATCCCGATCTAAATAAAAAATATAACACTGTGATCTTTGAATCTCTGGTTCACTAGGATTATGTAAAGTCAGCCGATTCGCGATGTTGAAGGCAGGAAGTATGCAATGAAACTATTCGAATCACTCATACAGTGCTGTAGATTGATAAGAAATTACTGGAAAACGAAACCGCGCACTGCAATCCCTAACAGAGTAACAAACACTTGAACCAATAGAAGAGCGACTCGACTCAATTGAACATTGAATATTCGAACTGTACGTGCTAGAGTGGAGACGGGTTCACGTAATCACACTTCACACTTGCACAAACTGGCACGATTTGCATCAATTATGCACCGAAAAGCGAATGGCTCCCACTGCCAATATCACGCACGGGGCGCAATCTGACATTCAACTAGAACTTGACGGAAACGCAAAATTCAAGATCAAGAACGACACGCGCGATCGGCGATAAATTCTTCGCTAGAGAGACGCAGTTCGCACCGCAGTTGAGATGAAGGAGCAAACCAATTCAAACAGAACACGAACTGCAACTAGCGGTAACTAACCAGAGGGCGGTCAGAGAAAAGTCAACTCAAGGAACGAAACAAATGTCAGTTGATTCTTAGTTTTTCACGACCACGATCAAATCGAATTGACGGTGACGGTAGCAATGGCGTACCAATAGTTTTCTTCTTCTGAACTGAAACGTTACGCCTGACTTCAACTTAGTGATGTTTTAGCACCGTCACAATTACCTGTACCATTATTGCATTCGTATATAGATGCTCTTTGAGCGGGAAGTTTCTCGAAAAATCCATCAACTGGACCGGGAATCGAACCCGCTGCCATTTTCATGATATGTCGTGCATTTACTGAGTAGACTATTGAGCGACCCCAACGGACGTACCAAAAGTGGTTTCCATCAAATGACTTTGGTCAGCTATATGATTATTCGATGTCTATATGAAGATAGTGTAAGATAAATGAGCAATACGTCATGTGGCATGAGTGTGCGGAACGAAGCTTAATTAGTTGGTGACAACGGTCGAAGATGCTGTGTGCTTGATACGGATGCAAGCTAATTAGCTAGAGGCGTGTTTTAAATTGTATACCTGGGGCTGCATTTCTGTGGAGGATACTTCTGAATAACATATATGAATAAGACTTAAAGTTAGTTTACATAAGTTGATAAGTTGTAACAATGAGCTGTTATAAGTTCTTACAGTGATAGTACAACAAATACTGGCCTGACTCCGAATTTTCCTTCGCATTAACCGATGTCAGCGGTATGTAGTTCATGCCTTTATGATGATGATGATAGTGGTTTACAACCCATTGTAGCACGGAAACTAAGTCCGATAGCAGTGGGCTCTCTGCTCTATTTGTCTTGATCAAGCTTAATAGCCTTTGATTGTCCTCAACATGTCGCTGTATGAAGGGCCAAAAACGGATTGGGTGGATTGATAGGCAAAATCGCCTATACGCATCTACGGGACAATATAGAATCTCCTTCCAGCAACATGATCGCACTATTGGTCACAAAACGAGCCTTCAAACAGGAAGATGCCCCAATAAGTGGGGATAAGAGCCCGCCCTTTATCCTCGAAATGTTATCAACAGGGAGTTGGCATTCCCACTCTCCTCGTCCAAATCGCTTCAATCGGGTGCCTTGTTGAACCCTTCCTTCCCTTTTGTATAGGGGAATTTACGTATTTTCGTCAATCTAAGCAGCGTCTGCACTTCTACTAGCATTTTCTCAGCGTCACGCACATATATGATGTGTCTGTTTGTTTACATTCATCTGCTGCTTGCTTCTCTATCCATTCCAATCGACAGAACTTTTCAAAACGTTTTGAAAGCGTTTTTACAACGCTCCAAACTTCTCAGGTGAGTGTGACTAGTCGGCAGTCTCTTTTTCTTCGGCAACCTTCCCATTAGAACTGCGTGTTAACCAGCTGTTCTATTATCGGCAACTCGAAATCAACCTCATTTTGTAGTGCGTATGATTTATTTGAAGAAAAATGTAGCATTACTGGATTGCTCGATCGTTCAAATATAATCAAATTGAAGCTGAAAGGCTAAACAATCGTTTGGACACATTCAGGGAAGTACGTTGATGGGAAAACATAGTGAAATTAACGTTTAAATTTTGGTTGCCGAAAACAGTCAATGGGTGCCGAAGCCAACATTTACCCTATGTATTTAAATGTTTATCTTATGTAAATGTTATATATAATGAATTATCACTAATGCGAGTCGATTGTTACGATTATTATCATTAATACTTACATGTCGATGAAGATGATGCTACCTATTTTACCTTTTATATGAAACTACTCGTCACAGAATCCAACTTTGAATCGTAGACCAGGTACATTAACAATACACTCGTTCCGAGAAGGGGCTCATAGTACCACTCATCCTGTATAGTCATCTTCTTCTTCTTCAGCTTCGCTCACCACCCGGAATTAACGCTTGCCGGATGTTCTGAGGCATAACATTTCTGATCACGCCTTCCTTCGGAAGGGGAGTAAAGCCGTAGGCCCCCGGTTCATGCGTTGATGGGTCGATAGGTAGGGTCCAGGTGTGGGAGCTGCCTTCCTGACGTCGGTGGCATTGGTGCTCAGCACGGAAAACAAGATCGATGGAAAACAAATCAAGGAAAAAAAAAGTACCACAAGTTCAACAACGCCCAACTATAGACATCTCAATGCTTAGCCCGTTTACTCTTTGATTCAGCGAACACCAACATGATTATCTTCTAGGAAACACCAAAGAATGTATAGAGATAAAACTCAAAAATCCAGTTTTAACTGATAGTACTTTATAAACATCCAGTTGTCCCATATTGGACCCTGCCAACCCACGGCACCTGCCCGGAAATGTGGGCCATCAGAATGGTTCATCGGTTGCTAAGTGAAGTACTTCTCAAACTGAAGCGACACATTTCTCAATGTTTCAACGTTATTCTAACGTAAACTTAATATTATCTCCCATATGCCCGTACACACCCGAAACCCATCGCCACACAAAATTAAATGAAAAGGTTTATGTATGGTAAACACGACCGGACATTAACGAGAATATGGGTATACATCTTCACTATCGCAACTACGGGTAATCATCGAAAGTACTTGCATTTTACTCAGGCACTTTTGAGCAAACTGCAATCACCCTCTCATACTCGAAATGTGCCACGACCAACCTGGCACAACGATGCCCCATAAGTTCTCTGATCAAAGCGCAGGGTATGTAGTTCGTGCCTTTATGACCTCGAAATTGAACCTCGAATGCTGAGCTCCATCGTCGATATCATCAACAGCCGAAAATTTTGAGTCGGTGGAAAAGAAACCCGCAAGCAAGTGCAGGATGGGAAGCCGAAAAGGAAATCGCATTCGAGTGTTTTGGTAGAGCTAAACAATAATTCAGGGTGACCACTGAACCGGGAAAACCGGGAATCGAATACAACCTGGAAAAAATGGGGAATAACCGGAAATTTGATTTTAATTCCAATTTTTATTAAATTCTATTATATTAAAAGCACCATCAACGCAAGGCACCAATTCAAGGAGTTGGCGTAAACCAGACATCCTGTAGGAGTAGGATCGGCGTAATCAGGAGATTTTTTTAAGTATTCAGTGGTACAAAGGGCCAATGTGAAAGACTTTCATCCTTGGCCGGTTGCTTTCTTTTTCTTTAACCTGGGCCCGGGTCACTTCGAAGTCAGAATTTCTTCTCTAGTCTCCGCCTGGGTCTGCCTCTGCTGCGATGCCCTGCCGGGTGTCAATCTAGCGCTTGCTTGTCTGTTTCGTTTCCGCCCTTTCGTAGTATGTGGTCTAGTGTTTGCTATCTGGGACATCCCGGGAAATTTACTAAAATATTATTTGCCGATTCTTGGAAACTGATTCAACTTCCAAGGAAACAGCTATTATTGCTGTACAGAAGCCGTGCTAATCATACATTTTCACTAGAAATAGACTACAGCGCCCGGGAAATTTACTTATCCCATTTAGGTAGGGGAAACGCTCCTATAGTTGCGGTACGTTAGAAGCGTTAGGTTCCTATAGTTGTGTACGGAGTCTCCATACACAACTAGAAACACTGGAATAAGAGACCAGCGGAGACACTGTTATGATTCCAATCGAACTGTCAAAAGCGGTTCCAATCTGAAATGTTTACAAATGGTTTGCTTCAATTAGGGAGGAGTATTAACATCATTTAAGAATCACTCATGAACTCGCTCGTCGGTGCATTGGCGAAGTCACTCGCAAGCAGTTACAAATGCAAGTAATGCCAGGATTGCTTTGATGTTTATCTTGTTGCCAAATTCATGTTTTTTTTCTCCGCTGGTCTCTTATTCCAGTGTTTCTATACACAACTATAGGAACCTAACGCTTCTAACGTACCGCAACTATAGGAGCGTTTACCCTACATAAGAAAAATAAGAAAACCTATCTATAGCTGGCAGAAACATCCAAGGGATGTTGGAGTAAACTTTCGGGAAAAGTCGAAAGCAGTTGATGGGTCGATAGGTTGGGTCCAGGTGTGGGAGCTGCCTTCCTGGCGTCGGTAGCATTGGTGCGCAAGGGCGTAGCCAGGTTTCGAGCTAGGGAGGGGCGAAAAACAAATTTACTATGAAAAATTTGGCTATTTCCCAGAAAGCCTTTGTGTTGCTGAGTTTAGGGGGGCAGTCGCCCCCTCCCTTTATGGCTACGCCTATGTTGGTGCTCAGCATGGAAAACAAAATCGACGGAAAACAAATCAAGGATAAAAAAATAGAGCATCTTGTTTCAAATAGCAGTTTTGCAGTAATAAAGATTAAAACATTTTGATTCAAAGAATGATGAATTAATTTCCATTGATGCCACACTTAGAAATAACTAATTTTACACGTGACGGAATCCGTCTTTGACACAAAAGATGAGACGTTAACAAACATGTCATGTAATATTAATTGCTCTGAGACAGAAAAGTTCGTTGCTCGATGAAAAGTACGCTTGATTGAGCTGTATTTCGCGTCTGTTATGACTCAAATTTATGTCAAATTGACGCTCGTATATGTCAGTCTCAGAGCACCTAAATTTACATGGATTTTTCTACGTGTGTAGCATTACATTCTAAAATGGTTGATGAGCGTTTCAGTAGAATAATTGTATACCTTATTACGGTATTTTTTCCTTTCAATTCTACTATTATTGTATCACTTTCACTAATTCACTTTCACTTTCACTACTTCACTTTCATACTCATATGACTAGACACTGAAGAAGTTTGCAAGTAGTAAACGAAATACGTATCTGTTACAGATTTTTTTAAAGTGATAGTGAAAGTAAATAGTGAAAGTGGAAATGATACAATAGTAGTAGAATTAAAAGGAAAAACAACGTAATAAGGTATAGTATTACCACAAACGAAGTGACAGACGACTACCCGAGCAAAGTCGGTTAACAAAATGAAAGCAAATCGATATTAAAGTTTGCAGTTCCTATCATAATGAAAAATAATTTTGATTTCAATTGTCGCGACAGAAGTCTGATATCATATTGTGCGTTCATTATGCAGTCAATACTTTTTAAACTTAACAACTTAACTTGAAGTTCTGCTGTTAATTTCTTGTTTAAAATTTGTAAGTTCATCTGTCGTTGAACTAACGATTATTGTTTATTTGTTTTGTTTAACACATTTTAGGTCATTCGTGACTAGCCCGAGGTGACATTTGAACTCAAATCATTCAGCGTGAGAAGCATGGATGCTACCCGAGCAAAGCTCAAGATCAAATTGAAATCAAAATTTGCTGTTATGATGTAACTTATTTTGAATACTCCAGTTGATCTCATTTTGGTTGACTTAACGGTTAACACAGCAAAAATGAGAGCAAAATTTTACACTGTTGAAGCAAACGGAAAACTAATCCTGCTTTCAATGAAATCAATTTGATTACTGATTTTGCATTCATAATGTTTAACTGAATACGGGCCTAGAGTAAATGGCTACCATTCATGTTTCTCAAGCTGAAAGACTTAGGCTCCAATCTCACCGCGGGCTAGTCACGAATGACCTAAAATGTGTTAAACAAATCAGATAAACGATAATCATTAGTTCAACGACAAATGAATTTCAATTAAATTTTAAACAAGACGTAAACAGCAGAAGTTAAGTTGCTTTCATTTAAAACGTCTTGACTGCATAATGAAAGCACAATATGATATCAGACTTATGTCGCAACATTTGAAATCAAAATGAGTTTTCATTATGATAGGAACTGCACACTTTAATATCGATTTGCTTTCATTTTGTTAACCGACTTTGCTCGGGTAACCATTTACGACAGGCCCGTATTCAGTCAAACATTATGAATGCAAAATCAGTAATCAAATTGATTTCGTTGAGAGCAGAATTAGTTTTCCATTTGATTCAACAGTGTAAAATTTTGCTCTCATTTTTGCTGTGTTAACCGTTAAGTCAACCAAAATGAGATCAAATGGAGTATTCAAAATAAGTTACATCATAACAGCAAATTCTGATTTCAATTTGATCTCTAACTTTGCTCGGGTAACTGGCGAAGAAATCGATTTAAGTAATGTGGTTCGCTGTAATATAATTTTCTTAGAAGCTTGTGCCATAAGCCACCAGATACGCTAGTACCGTATGCGTGATAATATTTGCACCATTGAGCACTGTAAAAATTTAAAAAAATCGCAAAAAATTCGTATTCCAGTTTTTTTTTATTTATTCAAAGGGGGGATGTTTATCAGAGTCTTAAACTATGTTAATCATCGATCGAGTTTCCACTTGGCCTCCACACGCTTCCGGAATGCACGGCAGGTTTCAATAATGTAGTCTGGATCCATTTCTCTCCAGGTACGGGTCAATGTTTGTCTGAGGCTTGCTGTACTCGGGTGGCGTTTAGAACAGGCCTTGGCCTTCATGACGCGCCATATTGAGTAATCCAGCTGATTAAGATCGGGGCTGAATGGCGGCCACATATCCTTCGCCCAGAACGGAAGATGTTCCTGCAACCACTTCTGAGTGCGGTTCGAGGTGTGGCACGGAGCCCCATCTTGTTGAAATACAACATTTGGCTTCGGACCGTACTGTTCTTTGATCCAAGGAAGAACATACTTACTTAAAATCCCGATGTAGAGCTCCGTGTTGACCTTGTCGCCTTCTGGAATGAACACCGGGTTAATTTTTTTTTTGCCATCGGAAGCCACCAATCCAAACACCATAACGCTAGCAGGATACTTGGTCAGATACACGTTCTTGGTTGGTTCTGGAATTTGATACGGGATCGACGGCAAACATGCTCTCGTCGGTGAACAGGATTACCGGATTTTTTCGCTTAAGGAAGTTTAAGATTTTCTTGCATAGTTCGACTCGTAGCTCCCGTATGCGGTTGGTAATCATGTGAGTTTTTTTTTCGTGCCCTCGACTTCGCTCCGCAATCTTCCTTCACGTTCTTCCGTGCGGTAAAGTCACTGATCCCGTGTTCCTTTGCCATTTTCCGTATTGAACTAAACGCACTGGATTCACCCTGGATAGCAGCGGATTCCTTTTGATAGCAGCGATAACCCTGAGACGAAAATAAATATTGAAGACTGCAGACATAAAATAAATTCCAAGAAACCAGATTTAAAATGAATTAGGTACATTGCAAAGCTTATGAACTGCTCATTTGTAAGAAGAACTGAAAGTGAATTCTAAGGAGAACTCCAAGGCACTTGTAAGCAAAATTCCAAGAGAAGCTGGAGAATCCAATGGGAATTCTGAAAAGAATTCAATTAAAATTCTGAGGATAATTCCAAAGGTACTGTTACACGCAGAGAAATTATTTTTAAATTCAAATGCATATATTTTTGGCTCAGGGCCTAATATATTTTTGGTTTTGATTCAAATATATTATTTTGTTAATTCAAAGAAAAATATTTTTGAATCAACAAATCGGTTGTAGTGCCAATACTCTTTTTGTTCATTCTAAAAACCATTTTGTTGATTCAAAAATATGTTTTGTTGAAATAGTGATACAACATGTTTGAATCAATAACAAAATACATTAGGCCCTGAAACATAAATCCATTTTTCTGCGTGTAGGAGTATTCCGAAAAAGTTTTGAGTTTTTTCAAAGAACTTTCCAACGAGGTTGTGGGGTAAATTTCAATAGAATACTGTGGAGAGTTTCAAGGTTGTTCCTGTAATCATCTTTCGAGAACTCAAAGAAGAGTGCCTATGAAATGTGAAATATACAAAGAATTCCGATGAATATTCTATGGAAATTTCAGGAGAATACTTAGTGAATACTGATGAGAGGTATTTTCAGGGGAATTCTTTCGGGTGTGGCAGAACTGGACTTCGGATATTATAAGTGATGTTAGTCGCCTATGGAGTCTTAACTGGGAATGAATTTATTTGAACTAAAGACCTGAAAGGAAAGTGTACAGAGTTGCTATGAAATGTGACGTGAGCGATGTTTTTAAAATAGGTTGTGTTGTTAGCGCACATGTGGTAACAATTATGAGGGTTTCAAAATAAGGGAAGAGGAAAAGGTTTTAAGGTCAGTACAGGTATGCGTAAACTATGTCATAAAAACTTTTGACGCAGAGAGCAACTAGGAAATGGATAATTTGTATGCTTTGGACTGAATTTCACACATGAGTGCCATGTGTACATTATTAGAAAAAGTGGGATTTGTTTAGGAGTTTTCGGTTACTACAGGGGAATTCCTAGGTAACATAGCGAGATTTTTAAAGAATTTTATGAGTATTTCAGGGTGAATCAAAGAGCGTTCTATAGAAAATTTCTAGAGTATTCTGGAGCAAATTGTAAGGGAATACAAATGAACACTGAGGAAAATTTGTAGACAATTAAAAAAATCCTGTTTAATGTTCCAATATAATTCAAACACAGAAATGTCATAGAGATCACAGAAAGAAATCATGATACAGTCACCCAAAATTATGGGTCACTCACAATTATGGGCTACTTTTATTTGATTAACACGCAGAATTGACTGGTCCGTAATAAATAGTGACTAGCTGGCCCATAATTCTAATGTGACTTGACTGTATAGGGTTTAAAAAAAAAACGAAACAAAATCGTTATTTAATATTACATGCTTAGAAAGTTCACTTAGTTCTTGATTAAGACAATCTTCAAGATTAGGAGTCTTTTTATTTTCAGGACTTTTAAAATGTGAGTTCTCACATCAATATTTCGGACTTAGATAAATTTCGAAGATTATGGATTCTGGAAGAAGTTTTGATAGTTTTTACAAATATTTTTAACTAAGATTTGCAAAAAAATACGATCAGTCCAACTTAGTAAAACAAATTATTGACTCCTTGAATTAGATTTCTTTTGATTTGAAATATCATATACAATAAAGACTGTCCCACATCAAATTGCATCACGAAAAAAAAAACGCTGTAGAAAATTATCTAGTTGACCGATCTTTTTCAAACTTTCAGGCAATAAAATATAACCCATTTGTAAGCTTTTGGCATATTTATTTCATTCAACTTCAATACCATAACCGTACTCTCGCACCTTAGGTTTTGTACAACATCTGGCTGCAGCTTCTTCTGTATGGAAACGCTCTTTTTCTTCATGTCTTCCTCAGTTTGACCTCCTTGGGATGCTTCCGTAGTGCCTGCTTCATAATAGCCCAGTATTTTTCGATGGGCCTTAGTTCCGGTGCGTTGGAGGGGTTCATGTTCTTGGGTACGAAAGTGACCCCGTTGCCTTCGTACCACTCCAGGACAACATTTGAATAGTGGCACGAAGCTAGATCTGGCCAGAAGTTCGTAGGGCCCTCGTGTTGCTTCAACAGAGGAAGCAGACGCTTCTGTAGACACTCTTTGAGGTAGATCTCCCCGTTTACAGTCCCGGTAGTCACGACCGGCGCACTCCGTTTGCCACATGAGCAGATCGCTTGCTAAATCATGTATTTCTTGGCAAACTTTGGAAGTTTCTGCTTCCTTATTGCCTCCGGAACATCAAACTTGTGCTGGGCGGTGAAGAACAGTAGCCCCGGAAGCTGCCCGAAGTCCGCCTTGACGTAAGTCGCATCATCCATGATGAGATAATGAGGCTTCGTCAGCATCGTCACGATTTGGAGCCTTCTGCACTTTGTAGGTATGCAGTCTCTCCCGGTCCTTGGCTCTCTTAACGAAAGACTTGGACAGATTCAACTTTTTGGTAACATTCCTGACCGAAGCATTGGGATTCCGCTTAAACGCTTTCACGACACGCTTGGGATCCTGATCACTAATAGAACATCCATTCTGACCGCATTTCTCCTTCCGTTCGATGCTCAGAGTTTCGTAGTAACGTTTAATCACACGGCTCACCGTTGACTGCACGTTTCCGAGTTGTTTTACGATGAAGATTTTCCAGGTGCTTGCGCAAAATCCATTCGCGACGTTGCTCTTCGGGTGACGCCATTTTTTTCCCATCTTTCGAAAAACAGACAGCGATAAAAATACAGTGTAAACAATACACTTTAAACTACTTTACCCAAATTGTCAAGAGTAAATACCCAATGGGTAATTTTCTAGAGCGTTTTTTCCGTGATGCAATTTGTGGGACACCCTTATGTTAAACAAATATTAAATTTATCCTGAAAAGATTTTACCGTAAATATGCCTTCTAAAAAAAATTGAAAAACAAGGCGAGAGTCAACAATTATTCAAATTAAAAAAAAACTTGTGAAGGTCGTCATGCTCAATTGTGCTACCGTATTTGAAAATGACATTCCTGTTTAAAACTCATAAATCGAGAAAACCGTACCCGGAACTACACCCGTTGAGCCCAGCGCAAAAGTCATACTTTCCTGCACCTGACCATAGACCGCAAAAGTCCCCGTACTAAAGATCAAAAGATTAACTGCCCGTCTGTAAACAGTTGATATACGAATCACCTAGCTTTTGTGCTGTGTATGCATTTAATGGAACAGTGAAGTTAGACCGATGCACCACTGCCGACTGCCTCTGCAAGTGTGGATCATTAAAAGTTACAGCTCTGATTAGTCTTGATAAGAGAAATGATAATGGTGTACTTAAGGCAGATACTCTGGTCTATTTCCCGTTTGCGAATGTCATCTTTGAATAATTTAATGCATTCTGTTTTCTATTTGAAAACAGTTTATTTCGGAACACAAACAAAAAATATCACAATTTCAAATACAACATTTAATGACAAAAATTTTGCACATTGGAATGTAAGTAGGTACCCTAGGGTTGAACTAAACTACTGATTATCGAAGCTAGGAAAATTAATCTCTCTGATGTGTTTAGTTGAAATGTACGCAACATAGAATCGTATTTGAACATTGCAAACGATCGATTTAAACTAATGTATTATTCAGCTTAGAGTTCCGGGAAAAGCTGCACGTTTCGAAATCTGTGTTTACTTTTTGAAGTGCCTCTTCTTGCTGTGGTGTATTTAACATTTGGGTACGATAGACAACTGCAGGTGAATTTTCCCCGGTGCAACAGCAGACAAGGTTGTGTGGTTTCCTTATTGTTCAAATAGAAGGTAAAAAATGTTATGCTTCCATATGATGAATGGCTGATGTACGAATGAGCAGTTCCTGTTACGAATCTGAAAACTTTTCCTACATTTTGCTCCTTTCGCTAAGACCTACGACCGAAGTGACTTCTATGCGTATGGGACGATATTTTTTAAACGGTGTCCGGCCATTTGGCCGAATGCCGTTTGCCGAATGGGTCATATGGCCGAATGCTTGAGAAAAATGCATCAATTTTCGAACAATACTAGATTCCCGATTTGAAATTTGAAAAATGGGATTTCAGATTGTATGACAAAGGTTGATCAAAAATATATCGAGTGGCAAAAGGTCGAAGATACAAAAGGCCTAATGGATAAATGGTCTAATGAACAAAAGGATGAGTCGGATGGTCGAAGGATGAGAAGAGGAACAAAAGGTTGAACGATTCAAATAGGGATACTATAAAAAGGTCGAATGGACAAAACGTCGAATAACAAAAGGTCTAAGGGATAACAAGTCGAATGGACAAAAAGTCGACTGATTCAAAGCGTGACAAACGTTCGAAGCCCACTTAACCAGATGACAAATAGTGGAAATATTGCTGGAAGGACTTAAGACACCGTTACGTTGAATATTAAATTACTAATTATCAAAATCAATTTTTTGTTGTTGTATGAAAGAACGAGCAGTAATAAAAAGAAGAAATAATATTGATAATGCAATTCTAACAGTGTAACTACGCACGGGGATAGCACAACAAATCTATACAATGTGCAATAAACTTGTAAACCGATTAGTTCAGCATCAGCTTGTAAAAAACATAATAAAGTCATTCCAATACTGTTCCCAAAGATTCAACCAGAGCTTCTGGGTTAGTTCATCACAATATTAATACCCAGTGTCATAAACCATAAAAAAAAATATTCGAAAGAATTGTGCTTGTTCGTAAGAAATATAATATTCTTCTATTTTCTTAAGATATCTGTGTACATTATTATATGGTTTTCCCTGTTTGTACCATTTGTACCTGTCCTTTTTGTACCATTTGTACCTGTCCCCAGGCCAGGCCAATCGAAACGTTTTGGGCCCTGACCAAAGTATATTTGCGGAAACATGTAAATGCAGCGGATTCCGTTACAAAGTTGGCGAAAGACTGGAAAAAGTATCCAAAATTGTTGGAAAGGCATCTGTGCTGAAGCTAATGAGTAGCGTGAGATCAAAAATGCGCTCCTTGGCTTACGACTGATCGGATCTCGGATTTTCTACATTTAACTGTAAGAGAATACTGTACAGAACATGAATGCGAAATAAAAACCGTCCATTTGCCCATTAGCCTTCTGTCTACCCCCTAATTATACGACCTTTTGTCCATTCGACCTTTTCTAGCTCTTTGGATCATTGGACCTGTTCGACGTTTAGTCCATTCGACTTTTTGTTCGTCTTTGGGCCATTAGATCTTTTGTCCCTCTGTGAGGATTTGACCATTTGTCTATTAAAAGTATTGTCCATTCGACCTTTTAACCATTAGACCTTTTGTCCCCTTTCGCATCATTCGATCTTTTGTACATTCGACCTTTTGACCCCCTTCTCATAATTCTACCTTTTGTCCATTCGATCTTATGTCTTTTCGACCATTTGTCTCAACCGCTTTCCTCTCTTTGTCTCCAGCTCAAGGCAGTGAACATCAATTTAAATGCGTTCTTTTTAAGCAAAGGAGACTAAAGGGTGTCCACAGTTAAATTGCATCACTTTAAAAAAGCTGTAACATTTTTCCTCTTTGGGTTAACTTTAATGAAATTTTGGGTGAGATGGCCTGGGCGTGTATTGTTCACAATGCGTGAGTTTCATTGTTAAATTTCTAGTAGTTTTGAAAATGAAGTTTGATGAAATTTTGCACACTCACCTCAACAACCCACATCTTTCGCACTGAACCATCGGAAAGATGTTGGGAATCCAACAATCTACTGTTTCTCGTGTTTCGGAGATCGTTTAACCGTCGATCGGCAGCAAGTGAGTGCAAAAAAAAAAGTGTTCCGTACTGCGTTGAAGATCGCAAACGAATGGTTGCTGCCTTCAAACGTAAACCCAACCGCAATGAACGACAGAACAGGACATCTAGAATGTGGGCACGTAAGCTGTACACTCAAATGTTGACAAAACAACACTGCTGTATCATGGACGATGAAACGTAAATGCAAATTCCGGGAAACCAGTAGGATTTTTGATCTAATTTCCGTCCTACTATGCCCAACCCGCACTTTACCTCTCTTTTTTGAACAAAAAATGGAACATTTCTGTCAAAGATAACTTCCGAATTTATTCACCGTACCGTTGAATTTGATAAAGAGTCAAACAATTTTGAGATATTATTAAAAATCTAACACTGCCTCTTGATTCTAAATTTGTCCTACGAGTTTCAATTCCGTCCTAACGCATTAAAACGCCATTAGATTTTCTTCGTCCAACGGATAAACGTAGAAAAAGTTGATTCGTCAGGAACGCCTCTTTTGTTTTGAGAACAATGAGCGTAAATATTCATACAATGCGCTCTAATAGGATTTATGTTGTAGCTAATGAACTGACGCATCGGAACAAACCTATTATTGATTTGTGCATGGTGAAATCATTGATATTATTGATCTTTTCTGATTGATAGAACGAAAATGGGCGATTACGACGAAGTAGCGCTCTACCCTATGTGACTGCGAAAGACAAGTTCGATGTTTCAGAGTCCCTCAGGAAATAGCAAGTGTCGAAGTTCCCCACGAAATTCTTGATTTAGCAAGCGATTTGTTCGTGAAGAAAACGGTGCAAGCCAATCGTAAAGACTACAACAGTAAATGGTCATGTCTACATGAATGAGTGCCTGAAGAAATGACTGCTTCCGTTACTCAAATCACACAACGTTCCTACATTTTTTTTGGCCGGATCTAGCCTCTTGTAACTACTCCAAGGACGTTCTGGAGTGAAACAAGACGAATGTGATCAATTTCGTGCCGAAGGATCTCACACCGTAGTTGCGGCTGGTCTAAAAATACTGGGCTATAATGAAGCACGACCCAGGTAACAATTTGATGCTTAACAAGTGTTGTTCAATCGATTTTAGTTCAGCCTTAGTTTGAATAATTGTTGCACATAGACCACATTAACCTTTGTTCAGCTTTTAAACATCTAAATTTGGTGGTAAGTTATATAAATTATAAGCTTTTTGAGGCATTAAATAACAGTCTTTTCGAACCCTTATTCAGCCTTCTAGTTTTATTTAGAAACAAAATAATTGAAGACCGCTCCATATCTTATATATTTTTATGGGACTGCAACAAGGTGCTGACTAACTAATTGGATTTACATATTTATATTGTTATCTAAAAATTACCTTTGCATTTCGGGATTCGAACCGGCAGTCGCTGATTCCAGGCATCAATCATACATACTGGACCACTTAAGCATATGTGTGGCAAAAGGTATGATCATTAACTTGAAACATGTCAAATTTAAGTTGAATAACAGCAACCGGAAGAGTATTATACAGCAATGCAGAATTGTAAACAACAACTGGTGACAGTAAAAAATTCCTCTCATTTTCAAGTGTAGTTAACACAATGTGGACACAAGTGCGCAATTTATTTAGATCGTCATGTGGAAGCTGTTTTAGCACCATAATTGAGTTATATTTTTGGAATTCTGTCTGAAAATTCAGTACAAAATAAATAATAATACCACCTGGAGCTATTCCTAAAAAGCTCTTCTACCTTGTCTCTACTGCTGCTGCTGCTGCTGCTTGGGATTAGAAAGGTAGGCAGTAAATTTAGAAGAACTAAAATGCCGGAAATGCAACGAGTGACTGTGACTACATTTAACAAATCAGGCTATCAAAATATTTGAAGTGCATTGCTGATTTGTGAAGTAGTGTTAAGCTAAAATAAGGCTTGTTCAATCTTTAGATCAGCTAACTTATTGAGGTTGAAATATGGGAAAAAGTTAGCTTCACGCACTACTAATCAACTATATATTCAGCCTGCTGTTAATCAGCTTTGTACACCTTAACCAATAATCAGCTTCTGTTCTTACTGTTCAGCTTGAATTGTTCCTTGGGGAACTCCGTAAGCATCCTAAAGTTGTCACTACGGAGCAGGAAATGTTGAAATCATGGTTGAAAGCAGAAAAAATGTTTATTCAACCGTTGTACAAAACCGAATGGGTGGAATTAAGAAGAAAGCTCGGGCATTTGGATTTGGTGGAGAAATAGAGTGAAATAAAAATACGTATACCAAGCTTATGTATAGTATTACATTCCCTGAAAATTGCATGACGGTTGAGAGACTTATTTTTGGCGAGTACTTCTAATTGATGCAATTTTACTGTGGACACCCTTTATTAAAAGCCCTTTTTCAAGATCCTTGACTTTTCACAGTTCTTAAGTTTACCGGGACTCTGAAGTTTGTAAAATTTTCAAAATGATGTATTGTATTGTACTGGTGATTAACGACTCATAAACATGGTGTTCCTTTTTTGCATTACAGTCTGTTCTATTTCTGCTGAAATTTCTACACCTCTTTAAGGAAATTTTCAATTTAGTAGTTCAAGTTCCTCCAGCTAGAGTGCAAATTGAACGACAAGTGGTGAAGGACAGCATTAAGAAAATAATGAGAAATCAGAAATTAATATTCTTAGGAGATGTTTCCATCTTATAAACATGGGCAATTTTCCCGAATTTTGATAATGCGAATGAAGTTGGAAATTGTGAGAAGAAAGATTCAAAAGTTATTATTAAAAGTAATTCTTTTAGGAGATTGGTTCCTTCTTTTTACCATGAGAAGTTTTTTTTTTCAAATTTTAATAAAAATTCTAATTTTAATAAAAAACTTATCCCGTTCGGAAAATTTGAATTTAATAATTTTAAGAATTTGACCATCTATCTCTTAATACAAAATATAATTGCAGATTTTTCATTCTTTTACTCATGAGAAGTTTTTTTCAAAATTATCATTATTCGGTCAAATGACCCATTCGGTCAATTGACATTCGACCAAATGACCCGAAATCTTAATCTTATCGACACATAAGAAAGAAATGAAGTGAAATCAATCCGGGGGTAAATGAAGTGCAAAAAAGACAACATGGATCAATGAACTTTTTTAAACATTCCAAACCTGATTTCATTAAATTTTCCACGATGCAATGCATTGCAATCTTGTGAGTTTATAAAAAAAACATCTTGGCGGCATAACACCTTTTAATAAATCGTCCTGTTAGTTATCAATAATACAGCCAACATTATTCTTATGGTCACCAATAGGTGAATTCTTTAAAATGTGGTTTCTTCAAAATGAACTGTATCAATGGATCCCACTATATCACATCAGTATGAGTTAATATTAATTACACGCATAAATTCTGATCGAGATATCAAAACCAATTAGCTGAAAACTTCCGGATTCACTATGCAGTTGCCTATAAACTATAAAGGGGAAATTAATGTAATGTCGGCCTAAATGCCCCTAATTTGGGCCCATATATAATGGTAATTCAGCAATCGACTAAATTTTCAATAGCGACCAAAAATATCCATTAGTATCGTCCCAATAACGCGTTCATCTAGATAAAATTGATAAATAGCATTCAAAGTGTTTTTTTTTTTGTTACTTCATACGCGAAGTTAACGATTTTCAGAGTTGGTTGGAAATGCTAACATGAAGCTTTAGTGTGATGATTTATTAGCTAGAGAATGATCTTTTTAGAAGAGGGTAGGTGGATAGTTCCGTTAGAGTACGGCAGTATGAAAATTGAATAGAAGTTGAAAATGAGCGAAGGGCCATTAATGCGACAGTTTTTCAAGATAGACGCACATTTTTGCCTAACCCAGCAGATTTTAGCGATGGGCCCAATCTTAGATCCATAGGCCAACATTAGAGTTATTTCCCCTACCTATACCTACGCATCCCGATTCTGCATTTCGTTCGATATGAATTTTCCATACAAAAAGTGTTGGTAAGGAAAATTAGATAGGCATGATCGAAATGTAGAAAAGGGCATGACAAGAGATTTACAACAAATCTATCGGATTCCCAACGCACCCTGTAAGATCGGTAATCGTAACAGCTAGCCGTCTGCAGTGCTCCAGCACATTCGTTGGTGTAACCAATCCCAGATGAACGCAATATAGCTCGTAGCAGCGAATCTTACTAGCTTGAGTCCTCGGAAAGCATGTTTCTATCATGCGCCTACAGAACAAAACAAAGGCACAATTAAATGTTACGATAATCAAAATTCCGGCAAAACCAAAAACCGATTGTGGATTAAATAAAACTCAAAATACACTTACTGATAGTAGTCTCCCGATAGAATTCCGGCAATCAGTTGCGGTTTCGTCGATATTGCAGAAAAATCTGGGAATTCTTTCGGCTTCAAAGCAGTCCCATTGGCGTCCTCGAACCATAGGAAATAACCATAGCTGAATGTAACGTCCTTCCAGATCATCGACATGTGACCTTTGTGTAGATAGGTTCGCGAAAGTTCTACCATGGACCAAATCTGGAAAGGCACAAGGTTGATGAAAATAGAAAAATTTTGGGTCGTCGCTCGCAATCGAACCACAAGTGTGCGATTTATTCACCCTAGAAAGTGATAAGATTCCGGATTTACCCACTGGATGAATAATACAACACGGAAAAGAAGCACATCAATAATGCTGTGGATGTTGTGCCAAGTAGGGTCACTCTCACGCGATGCCCTCTTGACGCCCAAGAGAGTGTATCAAGTGTTGATAATTTCCCTCTTATTACTCGAGCCTAATGGAAAGGCACGTGTTGCAAACGTATGTTTCTTTGCTGTGAATGCATTCTGATTGTTGTTGACTTGATGATTTTCATGTTCACAATTAAATAACAATTGTAACTGACGCCGGATTGTCAGCTACGAGCATCATGAATTGTATGGGATAGGAGAGATTATCAGGGATGAGGTGAACACAATTGAAGGTTCGTAAGTTGCAAGTAAAAATAGCTTGTCTTTAGAACTTAATTCCACTTAGTTAGGTTTGTTTTGATGAAAGATACCCGTATTTCGTCTAGAATGTACAGACGTCATCAGTATCAAAATCATCTGTTCCTAACTATATGCTCATTCCTTAGGTTAGGTCAGGCTCAGGTATAAAATTAAACTACAACGTCTGATTGGCACAAAGTGTTTACAAAGTCGGTAAAGACGTACACTGTGATGATGGACACTTGTAACTTGAAATAAAAAATGCATTAGAATATGGTTTTCACTGCATACTTTTAACGAACCTCTTCATTTAATTTATATTAAAAAGCTGTATACACTTAGGGATCATCCATAAATGACGTGGTATATTTTTGATATTTTATTGTTTTCTATACCTAATATTTTCGGTACAGTTGGAAACCGAAAAACCCCACTAGTGCATTCGATTTTAATCTCGTTCTGTGCGTTATACATAGTATCGAAAGTAGTGCGCTGTATAGCGCATCAATGTGCGAATACAGTACACTACTTCCGACACTATGTATAATCTAGGTCTGACGAAGACGTAATGATTATCGAACCAATTTGAACTGTCAAATCGAACCAGTTTTTACGGTTACTTTAAGAAGGAAACGGTTAGGAGGCATTGAAATCTGTGTGAAAAATCAATCGTTATTTTTGATGGAAATAACTTCATGATTATGAGAGAAATGCGTATTTTCTGGGTTTTATTTATTATTTAGTGCTTATCAATTATCTAATCAAAACAAACAAAATTATCAACTGGAAAAATCTTACATCATCACAGATTTGCTATTGAATCATCTTTTCTTACTTTTTAACTTCTGCATGTTTTTCAAACGATATGAAAATAATTAATTGATAAGCTTAGATTGAATATCATGGTATTCAGGAACTTTGAAAAGTATCGAGAACATTAGCTTTTTCATCTTTCACAAATTGTATATAATCTGAGAAATGTTTGTTCAGCGCAAAGAACTATTTAAACAGTTTTTATCTTTCCTGTTGACAGTGTAGCTGCAAAACTTCGCGTAACATCGCATTTCAACTGCCTATGAGAAACGAAAAAACGAACAACTAGGTACTGTCGTCACAAGATAGTCGGGCATAGCTCATGCACATTTGCTTTGTTTACCAAATTGACACCGAGGGGCGACTACGATATGTGTTCGCCAGACCTTTAATCTTTGGCGAGGAAGATGAAGACAACGTTGAACAAGTCTCCAACAAGGAACTCATAGCAGCGAAAGGGTTGAAGGCGAATAAAGCTCGGATGGAATTCCCAACGTGGCGTTGAAGGCGGCAATCAAGACGTTCCCGGACATGTTCAGGATGGTGCAGCAGAAATGTCTGGACGAGGGTCAGTTCCCTAATAGGTGGAAGGTACAAAAGCTTGTGCTGTTGCCGAAGCCCGGAAAACCGCCGGGGGATCCTGCATCGTATAGGCCAATATGCTTGCTGGATACTGTCGGAAAGCTCTTGGAGAGGATCATCCTGAACAGGCTAACGAAATGCACGGAGAGTGAACACGGATTGTCGGAGAGGCAGTTTGGAATCCGGAACGGGAGATCGACGGTGGATGCAATTCGGACAGTTATTGACAGAGCCAAGAAAGCTTCCAAACAGAAGCGGAGAGGAAATCGATACTGCGCCGTGATTACGATTGTTGTGAAGAATGCATTCAATAGCGCCAGCTGGGAGGCCATCGCCAAGGCACTCTATCCAGCTTTCCACACTCGGCAATGGCGTCCTGTAGGTATGAATAAATATATCCTTCACTGTGGTTTTTGACACTAACTGGAGGGCGCATGTTGTTCCATTTTCCTCTGTTCCTTGGAGTGGGAAAGAGAGGGGTGACAATGCGAACCTCCAGTTAATGTCAAAACCACAGTGAATGACACATTTATTGATACCATACTGGACGCCATTACCGAGCGTGGAAAGCTGGATAGAATAAGGGTTCCAGACTACCTCTGCAGGATTCTAAGTAGTTACTTCCAGAACCGGGTCCTGGTCTACGCGACAGACACGGGGCAGAAATCGCTTAGAATCACGGCGAAAGTCCTACAAGGCTCCATTCTAGGTCCCACGCTGTGGAACGGAATGTACAATGGCGTGCTGACGCTCAAGCTTCCCAAAGGAGTTGAGATCGTTGGCTTTGCGGACGATGTCGTCTTGACGGTAACCGGTGAGACGCTGGAAGAAGTGGAAATGCTGGCAACCGAGGCGATAGATACGATTGGTAACTGGATGCAAGGAGCGAAGCTGCAGATAGCCCACCACAAAACAGAAGTGATGTTGGTCAGTAACTGCAAAGCAGTGCAGCGGGCAGAAATCACCGTTGGAGAGCACACCATTGTTTCGAAGCGCGTGCTGAAATATCTGGGAGTGATGATCGACGACCGGCTAAGCTTTAACAGCCACATCGAATATGCTTGCGAGAAGGCCGCGAAGATCATCAACGCAATAGCCAGAATCATGCCGAACAATTCTGGTCCAATCAGCAGCAAGAGGCGTCTTTTGGCTAGTGTGTCCTCATCGATACTAAGGTACGGAGGTCCAGCCTGGATTGAAGCGCTGAAAACGAAGCAGAACCAAAGGAAATTGAGCAGTACGTTCCGGCTCCTGGCCATGCGAGTCGTGAGTGCGTACAGAACCATTTCGATGGAGGCAGTATGCGTTATCGCCGGTATGATCCCAATCGGCATCACCTTGGCCGAGGACTACGGGTGCTATATGACGAGAAAAACCAGAGGAGTACGAATAATGGTGAGAACGGTGTCGATGGCTAAGTGGCAGCAGGAGTGGGATGCAGTAGAGAACGGTAGATGTGCACACAGACTAATACCGATTCTTTGGACCTGGGTGAACAGGAAGCATGGAGAAGTCAACTTCCACTTGACGCAGTTCTTGTCTGGTCATGGCTGCTTCAGGAAGTACCTGCATCGGTTCGGACACACAACGTCACCCTTCTGTCCGGAGTGTGTGAATGTAGAAGAATCACCAGAGCATGTGGTCTTCGAATGTCCTAGATTTGATGCTGTGCGAGAGGATATGCTCGCCCTTAGCACGGAGAATGTCGTCGAAGAAATGTGTCGAGAGGAGGGCACCTTTAACACCGTCAGCAGAGCAGTAACGCAGATCATGTCAGCGCTGCAGCGAAAATGGCGAGAAGACCAACTAGAAAGTAGTAATGTAGTGCGAACTGAAAGCCGAAGCCGGGAGAACTCTCCGTCAGAGTAGGCTGAATACACCACCGGGGATAACCGTGACGCTGGGAGCTAAATGGCTCACAAATTGGAGAGACGATCAGCAACTGGAAGCGCCAATTAGCTGAGGTAAAGTGAGGTGCGTAATGCACGCCCCCCTCCGAAGTAATACCATAGAGGTAACTCTAAGACTAGAAGGTCCCGAATTGACGTGCTCAACTTTTAGGCTCAGCTCTGGTACTATCTTCGGTCGAAAGCTAATCGATTCACCCCTCGAAACATAGGAAAATCCACTTATCCCTTATTTTATATGTCAAAATTTCATAGCGAATCAAAACAAACATTGTGTAGTAGTAGAATTTCGACTAGAATGGGGTACGTTAATCGTTTGCTTGGGACCAATAGGCTAGTCAAATAGTGAGCCAATTTAAAATTGTTAGTTTCGTATTGATTGTTGGTAATACGACAAGTGGTTCCGGGGGAAAAGGGCAAGGCGTCCCAGGAGGTTTTAGTGCGGTAAGAATCCCACATACCGTGTCACCGCGACTGTGCGCCCAGTCGTCAAGCGGTGGCACGATGGCCAAAAACAATGGATGAAACGATGAAGGTTTCCTCCTTGCCAAAAAAAAAACGATCTTCAATATTATGCCAAGGAGCAAACTTTTGATCTGACCCTGCCCAAGAGCTTCTGCACATATCCCTTGGCGATAATTTTGACCATTTTCTCCAGTCTTTTCCAAATTCTTCGATTGAATTCGCTGCCTTAAAGATTTGCTGTAGATATCCCTTTGAAAGGGCCTGTTGAGGAGTGACATCTCCGCTCCCTTTAAACTACAACCCTGATGTCCATTGGATATAACTGCGACCGCTTCCTATTGTTCTGCCGATCATCCATCCAGTAGACAAGTCAGAGCAGAAACTAGTAGGAAGACTGAAATGATAAACAACAACCCCTCGTATCTACCTACAATAAGAGTAGCCGATACGGAGTGAGATGCTAGGCTGTAAGGGAGATTGTAGGAGTCACTGCGTATTCTAAACGCAGTGGTGAATATGCTCGTGGGAGTTGAGCCAGTCTTAAGAGAGAGAGCCCTGTCCCAACGGCTGGCCCCGCACATCATCGATCGTTGGTCTGTGGATGACCAGTGGTATTTTAGAAGCAAATAGGTTAAGTTAGCATTTGTTAAATAGAGTGTTTTAATTAAGCCGCGAGTGTAGTGATTTTACGGAAGAACCTATGGATTACTGCCCTTAACTCATTCGAAGAGGCCGAGTGTTGAGGATCCACCCAGTCGAAGGAGCCAATCATCCAGTTCCCCAACAGGGCCCATAAAGTTTCGATTGGCCGGGCCTCCGGACAATTCGGAGGATTCATCTCTTTTGGCACTGGGCCATCATGTTGACGGATCATGAGCCGCAGACGCCGATTCAAACACTCATGAACGTAAATTTCAGTGTTCATCGTCTCCTTCGTCACAAAGTTGTCAATTGCCACTCTCACATATCGATTGCCAAACCATGGCCTTCTTTACCAAATGTTTCGGTAAAAATTGACTTATCCGCATCGTCAATTTTCTGACCATCACGAACTTTGTAGTATTGGTTTCCGGGAAGCGTCCTGTAGTTAAATTTGACGTATGTTTCATCGTCCATGATAACACACACGATTTGACGGATGCGGCTTGTTTCTGACTCCGTTTCGGTTTCTTCGGCTTCTTCTGCTTCTTGAACGTGTTCAGCCCGTTTCTTGCCTTGGCACGTTTGACGTTACTCTTGGACGTTACTCAGGTGTTTGGCCAAATCTCGAACAGAGACACTTATTGACGAAAGCTTGGGAGATCTTCCGGTTCAGTTTTCGGTCCACTGGTCCCGGTTTACGGCCAGATTTCGGTGTGTTCTCGAAAATAACTTCTTCACCGAACTTTCGGGTGGCGGTCTAACATCCTTAGTGATAGGTTGGGAATAGTATACTATTTGTTCATGATCTGTTTGCGCTTTTCCGGGGAAATGCCTCGCCTTTTGATGATTTTGTTTAAAAAAAATGCACTTTTCGCACACAAACTTGTTGAGAAATAAGTAAACAACAACACACATCGATGAACATCGGAGCAGAAATGGCGGTGAGTTAAAAGTGTGCTTATACTTTCTGGGACATCCTATATAACGTACAGAACAAGAGTCGTCGTTAGTGAGTTTTTCCGGTTTTAAACTGTACCAATAATACATGGTCTGTCACAACTTCTGAAACAAGCCTTATGTCGACAACATGAAGCTATTTTAGGAAATAAGGAACGCATCAATACCAAAACAGCATTTTGAAAAGAAAAAAAAAATCATTCAAAAATAAAAGCAGCAACTTCATTCGAAACTAACTTTAAATTATTTCATTGGATATTATGTTTTCAAAATATAGCCTACTTTGAATCATCATATCTAGGGTTAGACTTCATATTCAACTGAGCGATGTGATTCCTTTTCTCTGTGTCAATGCTCAAAGCCTTTTTAAGTTATCCGACATGTTATGACGACATGTTCCGTAAAGCTAGGAAAAATGCGTAGCTACTCAGATTGACTGTGTTTTTTTAGTTAGTCTGGCTGAAATTAGTTCAGACGATAACTGATTTTACGAATCGGTAACAATAATCCAATGATTTATGGTGCGTTTGAGATTGGTTATTGAAACTGTAACTCTATATAATTTAGCAGAACACATACCACATCAACCAGTGCGGTAAAGTAGATAAACAATTTCCAGAATTCAGCAAACGTCACTTTGGCTGAGATCTCATCTCTGTAAAAGTCATTTATCTGCAGCTCAGTGGTGCAAATCTCGGCATTCACAATGTTGTGTGCACCAGAATGTTTTCTTCCACAATTTTTAAGATAACCTCATTTCCAAATCATTCACATTCGTCATCAAGGCACAAGTGGGTTTTGTGTCCAAATTACCAACTGTGCAATATCGGACAAATGACAGGTGTCAGATTAAGCGCAGCGCAATGGTGGGTAGGTTTAGCTGTAATTGTTTCAGGTTAGTGTAGGAATGCCGATTAATGTTATTTTCAAACCAGGCAATTAACTTGGTATTCAAGATAACAAGGTAATCTTGAGTAATTTTAGTACATATCCTATTTTATTGGAATTTTCTTATTGATAAATTTACGTGACGGTCGACCAGCAGATGGAAATGATGTGAAAATGATAATGACGTTTCGCTACCTGTCAAATCGTATGGAATATTTTTTAGTACATCATCGCTTTTGTGGTTTTGGATTTCAAACCTAGGTGTCGCATACACTGGTGCAGTTTCGCGTAAATTCATCGATTCTTGAGAGATGACGTAAATATAAAGACAAGAGGATCATTAAAATGTTATTTTATGTGGTCGAAACAAACCAAATTTGAAAACATCTTGCAAAAACAAAAAAAATAATGGTTTTGATTTGCTAATTTTATTTTTAAAGTATTACTAAGTAATTTTAACCCGCAGGATTAAAAAAATGATTTGTCGTTTTTAACATAGAAAAAATAGAAAATTGTAATACAATTTAAAATAGCTGTCGAAATATTCATCTTTGTCCCTTTTCCTAACTTCTGAATAGTAAGAGCTTAAGATAAATACATCCTTCTTTGAAAGCATTGACCGTTTTATCAAAAAACAATATTAAGATAAAACAGTCAGGAGAAGAAACATTCTCTTTAAGTGTCCTCTTTCACGGTCCCTTTGATCCAATCAAGACCCCCCCGTATGCAAGGTGTTTTGTGGTTATGCTGCCCTCTCGATAGAGTTGAAATTTTGCGCTTTTTTAACCAAAACAATCACACCCAAAATCAGAGGTGTCCCATTTTTTAATTACTCGATTAACAACTTATCAATTGTTTTTTGTTCGCTGTGCTGTCAGTTTTCCACCAATGTGAGTGCTTAACATGTCTTAAACGATGAGTGATGATTCTATGGAGACCGAGTGTTGACCGGTTGGTTTTATTGTGAGTAGGGCTGGAATGCACCTCACAGCGTTGGCAAAGCAACTTTGTGTATGCATCTCACAACACTCGACAAAGAGTGTGTAGTTCTCTCATTTACTTCGGACACTCTTTTCCAACTAATGTGTGAGAAAGCGATCCGCACAATGAGGGGTACACTCCGTGCGGCGCAGGGAGCGAATATAATACAACAAGCGCTAATGTCTTCTTTGAATTCTTTGCAGACTTTGCTTACCACGACTGCATGCATAGGAGATGAAGAAGGGCATAACGAAGAATAATTTTGTCTTTTTGCTAGGTTTCCTATTTGCAACCCTACACTGAGTGACGCTCGGACGCCTTCGGAGCGATGGCTACACATTGAGCTTTCGTTATTTCTGGGTATGTGTCTGTCTTCTCTTCTCCGCTGCTTTACACTTTGGCAGGGTGAAAGTGAAGCAAACTTTGTGTTTGCTTGATTCTCACTTTGTTTATTTCAGAAAATCAGTACATTGCGCGCATTGAGTGATCAGATGACAGCCCTGATTGTGAGTTACTTAAATAGCCTCACCAGGCATGGAAAATCATTTACATTCATTCCTATTATTCATTTACATTCATTTGCCTTCATCAATAGAATTCCGTAAAGAGGTGTATGAGGATTTTGTAGGTTTTAATATTAACTACAAATTTTACAACGAACTCGAACCTATATCTCTTATGCAGGATGAATCAGAGTGAATAGAACACATGTTCTGCCCGCTCTAGATCTTCATGCATAAGAAATACAAATTTGAAAGTTGTAGCTAGAAAAGTTAGAGGGAAATGAATGTAAATGAATGCATAAAATTAATGTAAATGATTTTCCAAACCTGAACCTCACCCTGTACATGGTTTTCTTTCTGTTCGTTTATTTTACTTACCCTTTCTTTGAGCACGTTTGTAGCTTCTTCCATGTCTAGTCCAGGAGCCACGATCCTTCCATTATTTCTGTCTATGTGTATAAAATGTACCAGGCCTGGAAAATCTTCTAAATATGTATATGACCGTATGTTAAGGAAAACTCAATAGTAATTATCGCTACAGTTATGATTCAAACATAAAACAAAACCTTTCAGAAAAGGATATGATCCCATGCAGAAGTTCTTCTGCGATTTGATTTGCAGAAAGTTGAACACCTCCGTCAGCTTCTCCTGGACCATATCGGCTATATCGGTAACCCGTTGCAATCCGTGCTCCAGGGTACTGCACTCTGCGCAGAGCAGCTTGAAAACTTCCTTCACCGCTTCCACAAACATCGGCATATTGCTTTCGACTTTCACCAGTAGAGCGCTGTCGGCTGCTTTGAAGTATTCTGCGTATCGTTTGCGGAGATTATCCCACTTCAAGGATAAAACTCTGACAGCCTCATCTGCTTCAGGACTGTTGTGTTTGATTTTCTTCAAAGAATCCATCGTATGTTTCACATACGTTTCCAAACTATCGAACGCGGATCTTAGATTATCGACATCCATTTGCATTTGGATATTTTGCAGTTTATGTAGGGCAAAAAACACGTCGTACAAGTTTCCCGACAAAGCAATATTACCATGTTCGATCAACAAAACCAAAAATACGTCATCAAACAGCTTGCAAACATGCACGATGTGCGGAATACATCCGGAGGTCGTCTGATTAGAGCATCCCTGAAGGAATACCACGTGCGATTCAATGCGTTTGGAGTGCTCTCCGCGATCCAGGGTTTGACAGAAGATGTTCAGAAACAGCATATCGGCGGGGGATAGCTCCTGAGCCTGTCGGCTGCTGTACAGTGAAAGGAACTTATTGCCAACGAACATTATGGAATGACTTCGTTGCGAGTGTGGATCCTGTTTGAGCTTTTCTGTAGCAGCCTGCAGGGACGACACTACGGTATTCTTCACATCGGCATTGACGAGGAGTTGCTCGATAGCTTCCACTAGGATTCCCTGGTTTCCCAGATACATTTGCCGATAAGTGCTGATCAAACTAGATAGAAGTTGCGATTTTTTAATGTTGTTTTTGATTCTGTCAAATATAAATCGGAAAATTAATTATTTAATTGTTATAGAAGCCTATCAGAAGCTATCGCAATGACTACTTACATGTATATGTTTGGTCCACAAATGTGCTTCAGAAGACAGATGCAAACACCAAGTTCCCGTTTGATATGATCCACTTCCTTGGTGCTTATTTGTATAAATAAATATCCCAAAAACTGCAAACATGAAATATTGGATGAAGTTAAATGTTATTGGCTCAATTACTGATTAAAGCGTTTCGAAATAAACAAATGTAAAACAAAGTGACCACAGCAGGAGAAACGTGATATCAAAAGTTCTCCAAATCGTCAAGGAGTTTAGATCTTGAAGTAGTCAATAATTTGCAATTTTATGAGTAGATATAAGTATTAATTTAAACATGTGGAATTTAGGTATGCCCGATTAAATTTCATAATATTCACTGCTTCTACATATAAGTTCCATTATTCTCATTCAAAATTCTCGTACAAATTACGTGAAACGCATTATAAACAAAACGGAGTATCACGTAAAAGTTACCAGTTTTCTAGTAGTTTTCACCCCGATTTCACGTAAGCAGTACGTCAGGTCTTATTTACCTAAATAATTACGTAGATAAACGAAGCTTAATTTTGTTCGACTACGTGCAATTCCGGTAAAAGTTACGTGAAAATCGGATGTGACGATTTTTCAGAGTGAATGGTAAAAACTAGAGAGGGTCTAGTGTAAGAGAGGAGCGGATTCAAAACAAACTGCCTTGGCAACCTATGCCTATGTGGTTTCTAGCAACACTGCAAATGCCATCAAGATAGGCGTTGCTCGATTTGCTCTGGCTTGACAGTTCGTTTGGCTCAAAAGCAGCCAGTCCGCTCCTCTCTTATACTAAACCCTTCTAGTAGAAACCGTAGAACCCCGTTAGTATGAATAGCTAAAATGGCAATTAAACGGCGCCCATTTAGAATGTGTTTAACTGGTACCCATTTGCCATTACCCTGTTAGGGGTACCAGTTAAACAAATCTCGATTACTTTTTCGAACGAACTTATCAGCTTTTGTAAACAATGCATTTGATCATCGGTTTGGCGTAACTGGTAGCTCGTCCACGCATATTAACACCTCTAACAGGTAAGGGAAAATTTCACATGTCATATGATAGTGTCAGCATGCGTGGGCGAGCTAGCAGCTACGCCAAACCGACGATCAAATGCATTGTTTACAAAAGCTGATACGTCTCTTCGAAAAAATAATCGAGAAGTTCAATTTAATTGCCCTGCCGCTAACCACAAGTTAGTCCTATCTATAAAAAATGGGAAAACGGATTGCAAAAATGTTGTAGGAAAGGATGCGTGAAAAAAACATTGGTAAGGACGACAGGACTCAAATTCATGGTCGATGCTGGGATTTGGATTCTTCTGGCCAGGCTGAGTTTTTTTTTAGAGAAACAGTGCAGTTGGCTCCATTGAAACGACGAGTTAAAGACCATTTCATTCTGGAGAAGCGGAAGAAGCTAAAAAGCTATGTATTTAATGGTTGCTAACATCGAGCGTATGGAAGTTTGCCGGAATTTTTATTTGAACACAATCGGGTACAATGAGAATTGCAGGTAAAAAGTGTATAATTTGATCGTTTTACAATTGTCTATATGATAGAATTTTTTTCAGTAAGACAAAGAGAGATTCAGTAAACGCACATATAAATTCCTTCTATTAAAGTATTTCGCATTACATACATACGTGAGCACTCGCCCAATAGACTTTATTTGCCATCCGGCTTGACAGAAAAAAGCAATGTATTGAGCTTTTTGACGTTTAATCGGCGCACACTACTGTGCCATTTAAAGCGAACGAGTGCGAGCAAGAGAGAAACAGATTAGTGGGAAAACAAACCGTCCATTCATGTGTGCTAGATAGAGAAAGATGATTAAACGTCAAAAAAGTCTATTACTCAAGTAACAATTCAGTAACCATTTGGCATGCACTCTGATTTATGATGGTTTTATAACGGCAATAAACAAACCATTTAGTATAAATACAGCATTTCGAAGTGTAACACATTCCTGCTTAGTAATTCAGCATTTTGCTGTTTTAAAAACCTTTTATAGTCTGGCAAGAAAGTCAAAAACTGTCTTTTTTTAAAAATAAATTTAAAACAGTTCTCAATCCCTCCTTAAAACTGTTCTGTAATTCAAGCATAAACGTTATTAGCAATTGTTTATTAATGGCTTGATTAAATACTTTATAAACGTGTTCTATCATTATAAAAGCAACCATAAAACCAATAGGTTTTGCATTAGAGCAAAAAGCATTTATTGTTGCTTTTTAGGCTTTTTAAAGTGCATCATAAACTCCCCAATTACTCTGTTTACAAATTGAGCTTAAAAGATGGTTCCTCAAATTAATAAAAGCCAAATTTATGACAAGGAAATCTCGAAGGATAGACGAAGTAGGATGAACAATTCAAGTCGATTTCAGCAAAATTTACTTCTTTAGAAGAACCAGCACATCATCAACGACTGACCATCTGGCGGAGAAGAGTAAAGTGAGCGGGCCCTCGAATTCATAAAACATTGTCGAAAGTTGAAAAACATACCTGCCTTCTTCAGATCTTGCGAATAGATGAAGATGACAATCGAAATAACAACCAACAGCAAACCACTGAAACTGTTAGTTAGCGGAGATTAGCTGGTTTCCGATCCATAGCAGCGATTTTATTCGGCGAAATAATCAACTCTTCAAAAATTTCATTCAAGCATACATCCCTGCATCGTTGGATGGTGCACTTCTGTAACCATCCGGAAGAAGGGGATCTTTTTCGGCTCGAAATGCGAAATGTTGCAAAACAGTATCGCAAACTATCTGAGTAACTGCTCCCAATCCATTGGGAAAAAACTGCCTGGAAGAACCCTGGATCGCACAGCGCAACTAAATATCGAAAGATAAACAAACTTTGACGTTTAACTTTTTGCAGGCAACTTTGCCTCCATAAATGCTGCCATAAATCTGAACGGGTTAGGATCAAGCTAAATGGCTTAGATAAATACAATTCAGGCTGCAAGCTTTCTTCATAAAAGCTATTTTAAAACCTTATGAATTTGTTCAGGATTTCTTGAAAGCAAAACAACTTTTTCACAAATGACCGAGGGGAGCGACTCTATCTAAGATGCAGGAAATTTTTTGATTTGCTGTTGTGAGATGCACTCGCGCTGAATAGATAGAAACACGATTGATTGCGATTTTTAAGATTTCCTGCAAAAAGGTGGAAAACAAAGCGAGTAGATGGGTTTAGATACAAGAAATAAAAAAAGATTTTTCGTAGGTTGATTCGCTAGTGTGAGATTCTTCGATTATTTAATATCGAGATTTAGATGTGTCGCACCCCTCGCAAATGACCCATGAAAATCAACTTTTATGCATCCGCCATGTTACAATTAGTTTGCCTGTTTTTTACAATCTTCGATTTTCAATCTATAGTTCCTTGGATATTACTATGTAAATTTAGCAATGAGCAAACATTTGAATGCGAAAATCATAAAAAAATCTCGGCCTCAGATCGAGGTAGGAATATGTTTTTTTATTTCAATGTTAAATAATTAGTCAAATCAACGTTTTACGAGGGCGGACGTAATTAATAAGACACTTAGAACTAGGCCACTTAATGAGAACTATTGTAATAAATTTGAATATTGAAAAAGATTTTTATACCATCAGTTTCTATTTTAATTATTTTGATAAGATCGGATTCATAAATCCTTTTCTATCTTGATTAATGCTTTCCTAGTGGATTTAGCAAGCGGCTAGGGGAAATGGTTCGGAAAGGGTTTTTATTGTTGCTAAATAGCTTTTGTTGTTGCTTTCAAATGGTTCTCAATGCGTTTGTCATACAACCTTTTGCAGTAAATCAATCTTCAAGAGCTTCGAGAATACACCCTTGAGAACCTTCTCCAGGGTGGGCCAACTAGACATATTCTAGTCTTAATGAGATTTTGGTGGATGCATTAATGACCAAACCTGCCTTGACCAGAGTTTATGAATGTTGTTTTATAGTTGCTTTGTAGTATTTCATAAAACTTAAAATGTTACTTGGGATAGTACTATCTCAGAACAGAAAACGTTCCTAAGGTCAGTTACAATTTCTACTGCCGTTGTGACGACAACACCCCTCGATGCAGCGATGCTGCTTCTGTAGATCGACACTGTTTCCAGGCCTGCTTGGCTGACCAATCTAGTCCTTGTGGTGAATCTTCTTCTTCTTCGCATTTCAAGCTTATTGCTTATGGCATATTAGCTTATTGCGTGCTCTCAACTTAGTGTTCTAGATGCACTTCCACAGTTATTAATTGAGAGCTTTCGATGCCTGCTACCATTTTTGCATTAGTATAATTGTGTGGCAAGTACAATCATACTCTATGCCCAGGGGGTCGAGAAATTTTCCAACCCGAAAAATTCCTAGACCGGACCGGGAATCGAACCCAGTCACCTCCAGCATGGTCTTGCTTTGTAGCTGCGCCTTTACCGACTGAGCTAAGGGAGGCCCCTTGTGGTGAATGGGACTGGGGGAAGCCAATGGATCGTGTACGGGTGGAGAAAGTCATCAAAGGACGTGATGGAAGAGTTCGCCAAGCGTTAGACGTCGGAGAATTGTGTAAACCTATGGAGCCTCCAGCAAATCTGAAACAACACCTAGCTTTATGGGCGGGGTATGTGACGACAACACCCCTCGATGCAGCGACGCTGCTTTTGTAGATCGACACGGTTTCCAGCAGGCCGCATCCGATCGATCTGTCATGGATGACAAGTGACAAGCCATGAGAAGGAACGTCAAAACAATTGTTGAATCGATAGTCATCGTTACACACAGCTCTAAAGCCATTGTAGACGATTAGGGAAGTGCCGGGCTTATTTAACTCGACTGAATAACTTAGCTACTACTAGTGCATAAAACTATTGAATTTGCCTAAACTAGTAAAATCGATAACTTTTGAACAAATATATGAATCCTTATGAAATTTTCACTACTTAATAAACAATCCTTCCGGATCAAAACGCTGTCAATAGTTTTTTACTGCGACAACTAGAGGCGCTACAGTAATTAAACAAGAAGCGGCCAAATACTAACTAGAACAGACTTTATATTATTTTCAATGGAGGAAGTTTCGAGCTCTCTTAACACAGCAATACCATAGAGGTAACTCTAAGACTAGAAGGTCCCGAAGAAACGTGCTCATCTTTTTGGCTCAGCTCTACTACTCTTTTCGGTCTCAAGCTAATCGAATCACCCCTCGAAACATAGGAAAAACCACGAACCTCTAATTTTATTTGTCAAACTTTCATAGCTAATCAAAACAAACATAGTGTAGTACTAGAATTCCGACTAGAATGGAGTACGTTAGTCGTTTACTTGGGACCAATATGCTAGTCAAGTAGTGAGCCAGTTTAAAATCGTTAGTTTCGTATTGATTGGCAATACTGTCGATGGAAGCGAATCAATGAATTATATCAGGCATAACATTTGATAACGGCACAAAAGCATTTGTAAACAAACTTTCTAAGGTAAATCGTACTGGACTGCTTTGCCAGAACAGAAGTAAATTTATAGAAAAGCTTCAAATACGCTTAGCGGAAATGTTTTTTTTACCAAATGTTAACAACCATCCTTATTACTTAATAAACAAGCCTAAAAACATAGTTTTGTGAACTATTTTATGAAATTATTATTATTATTTCATGAGACTGACTTGCGGTTACTTTTCATTATGGCATTTGACTTGATATTGGTTTTGAATTTTCTTAAACCAACTTGCTTTTTTTAGCATATCTTAAAAGGTATAAAAATATAATCTGAATATTGCACATTAAGCACCAAACTAAGCGCAAGTAATCAAAAACATCTCAAAATGACAAACTGCCTTAAGCTCGCTCGGGCCGGTAGAAGGAAACGACCAAATTGATGACAAGCTGTTGTTATGTCTTTCTCGATTCCGATCAAGCTATGCCCTAAACCGTGTATATTGCAACAAAGCAGGCAAGCAATATATCATAATTCTTCTACAACTCCGATCAAGCTATATTAAAAACAAAGATTTTATCGCGGTAGTAGTAGCAAGCGTATTGCCTTTATCTTTGGTCGCGTTATGCATTTCGATTCGCTGTTCCAGCGCTTAAAATGATCCCTCAGATATTTGTTTCACTCATGCCAGTAGACATAAAAAATACCATTCTCAAGATATAATATTGTCATCCTAGTGGTATTAGATCTTTAAAAATTAATCATTTTTATTTATTTTTGTCTGAGCGGAAAAAAAATTGAGGGTTTGTTTTCAGCGTCTAATTTAGCAACAATGATTCTAACTCAAATTTGCTAAATGCAGATGGGACTGACTCGCGGTTACCGGCTTAATTAGCCACTCAAACTAAGGGGGTTCTACGGTATATTCTAGAATATCAATTATGTTTTACACGCGATTTTCATTTTTTCGATTTTGTCCTGATTTAGACTGAGTGCAAAAATTTGAAACAAGTTGCACTAAACTTGGTTGCAATTTGAGTATACATCAATGACCCGAATAGTTTCGTTTCGCGGCAAATTTTTGAGATTTAAATCTGGAAAACCGGGAAAAACAGAGATATTCAGAGACTCTAAAAATATGAAGCAAAATATATAGGTTAAAATTCCTCGAGAATTTTATAATATTCTTAATAGATTAATAGATTAATTTTTGATTTTATCATTTGTTCATTACTGAGTATTCGCAGCAATATTTAAAATCAATTTTCTATTATGTATCCCTAGCGAATATTTAATTTACATTTGTATCTTTTAAACATGGCTTAGAATTCAGGTATAGTACTGTATAGAAATGACCAAGTGGTTGTAATTGAATATATCAAGCGAACTATTTAGTTGAGATGTACTTTCTGCTTTAAGCAAAAATAGTCCGTTGCAACTTATGTTTTACAAATGTCGACCAGAAGAATGTTTACACCTGTTCACTTCTTTAATCGAGAAATAATTGAGATTTATAGGAAAACTCGAGAAAGATGCGGGAATTTTATAAAGGAACTTCAGTGGTCACCCTGGTGACACGAAGGGGGGAAGGTGAGGTAAAAAAATTGAAAAAATATGGATGTCATATTTAAATCGCCCCATAGTGACCAAGACGAAGAAGATGTCAAACCAATCTGGAGGCAGACAATTTGATGAAATGAGATTCTATGTGAACCAAGCATAAGTATTTACTACGCAGAAACAATTGAAACTGGATATCTCACGTCAAAATTAACCACAGAAATGCTACCTTAAATACAAGTACACGGCAAATATTATTATCTCCAGTAGAGTCTACACACGTTGTAGACATTTCGATTATCAAATGAAAGTGTGTATTCAGCCCACATTGCACTTCCAGAGCAATCCGGTTCTGGTTCGAAAACAAAACACAAAACCACCAACAACTACCTCAATTCCAAATTCCCTAAGACGACGGCAGCCACATGCGTTCTACACTTTTAAGGCTTCTAAACCTTGGTCTTACCTCATCGAAGACTAAGTTCAAGTTGCTCTCCATCTGCACCGACGTATAAGCATTATCAAATTGGCACATCATAATTCTCTGGGAGGCTACCAAAGGGCTGAAGATTTGAATCAATACATTGTTGTCTAGATCCTTCCGCGGATCCTAAAATCGAAAATAAACACTTACTAACAGTTGTGTTCAAACACGTCCATCACTCATTCATTGTGTTTACTTACCCTTTTTTCGTTCTCCATCAACCCAAGATCGATTGCATGTTTGCACATTTTGGCACGCATTGCATCGTTAAAGTTTTGATATATCAAATCATTATTCTGATCAAATATTAGCACACCTTCCATTTTGGCACTCGGTAACAGAAAATTTCCAATGAAAACCTACCAAAATTAACAAATTTACACAAGACAATTTTCTTTCCTGCGAAGAAACACTCCCTCGCACCTCTGATGGCTTCGTCTGGCTGTTCTTTAGAGAGTTTGCTCACGTTTGCGCTTAACCACCATTTATACACATTGTAACCGCTGCCGTGCGTCACGAAAGCAACAAGGACAAAACTGATCTTGACAGCTACTGCTACCGAAGGGACATGTACCCCTATCCTCTATGTATTACGGCAGCGATGCTGATAAGTAGCGGTTTATAGCTTTTCTGTGGACTTTTTGCTTTCAAGCGCACATTCGTAAACATGCACCCGGACGAAACGCACACCAACAAGGCGTCCCTTCATAATTTCTACGTACCTAGTGATAAGAGCTAAACTCGTTGGTACTTAGACGTCGTATCGTGTCAACCAGAGGTAGGCATGTTCAGCTGTCGTACAAGCTACAAGCTTTCGTGCAAGGGAGCAAACCTTTGATGCGATGCGGTGGGAATGGAAAGTTTGGTTGTTTAGTTAATTTATTTACAAAAAAATGTCAAGTACATTTTTAAGTTAAAATTGATGATCTGAAATACCTTCCATCTCTTTGAGTTTCAAAACAAATTTGTCCAAACACCACTATTGTAAGACCAAAATAACCTTACAAAATACAAAATAACCTTACAAATTGCATACAATCACCAAAATGTCGTTAAGAAAACTTCAAAGTGGATAATGGTAATGTTCAAGAGAGTTAATATGCTTAAAAAAACACCAAATGAAACTCACAAAATGGCCTGAAACCCTAAGACAAATGGTGCTAAAATGCCAAAATGACTTAAATAGCGCGAAAGTTGTCTTAAAACAAAAAAAAAAACGCTATACAGTAATGTCAAATCTTTCTCATTCATCTTCAAGAAGGATGTTTAAGGTATACAATGAAACCACTGAAAAAGCGCATGGGTTTCGTAGAATATTAGAAAAGATTTTCAAAAAGGGGGCTGACAAAATCGGGTCATTACTGAAGTAACCAGGCTTGTAAGCGGTCACGGTAGTCGACACATTTTCTGTGATAATCGACTGCCTTTGCCTCCGAAATTTGCAAAACAAGCTATAGTATAGTACAGTACCAAACTAAAATGTCATATGACAGGCTCTGTCATCAGGCATGCAATTGCTCATTACAGCTAAAACGCTATTTTTCGTAATTATGAAACTATGAGACACTATAATGTTTTTTTTATTTGTAAGAAGCAAGAATATTTGATAAAGTTTGTGTATGACATGACACATAAAAATTTGACAATTTTGCTTTCGGCAGGTCACAACTAGAGATTTTAGGATCGCTGATTGCTCGCTCATCGCGTTGCTCATCGTTACAGTTAATAGCTATTGTGACCCTCTAAAAGCTAAATTGACAGGATTTATGTGTCATACTCACATTTTACCTGCTCTACTTACATCTTGTAAATTATAATTATCATTAAAATATTTCATAGCTTTATACATCCGAAAAATAGCATTTTAGCTGTAATGAGCATTTGCAAGCTTGTCTGTCATAAAGGGTGATACGGTCAAAATTTGGTCAAGGGAAAACGCGTGTAAATCGGTGAAATCGTTTATTAAAAAAATCAAATTAAATTTCTTTTTCAAGTTCAATTAGTATAAAATTCAGGAAAAATATTCAGTTAGGCTTCCGCTTTTCCAAATCCGAATTGCCGGGCCTTACGCTTGACCCCTGCCATCAGATTTTGTACAGCCACCTTGTCCACCTTCTTCGCCGCAGAAAGCCAGTTTGCCTTGAACTGCTGCTCGCCCTTAGCAGTTTTTTTGGTCTTCTTTAGGTTCCGCTTGACAATAGCCCAGTATTTCTCAATTGGGCGGAGCTCTGGCGTGTTGGGAGGGTTCTTGTCCTTGGGAACCACCTGCACGTTGTTGGCGGCGTACCACTCCATGGCCTTTTTACCGTAATGGCAAGATGCCAAATCCGGCCAAAACAGTACGGAACAACCGTGTTTCTTCAGGAAAGGCAGCAGACGTTTATTCAAACACTCTTTCACGTAAATTTCTTGGTTGACAGTCCCGGAAGCTATGAAAATGCTGCTTTTCAAGCCACAGGTACAGATGGCTTGCCAAACCAGATATTTCTTTGCGAACTTTGACAGTTTCATGTGCTTGAAAACATCTGCTACCTTTCCCCTTCCTTTTGCCGTATAAAACTCCTGTCCCGGAAGCTGCTTGTAGTCGGCTTTGACGTAGGTTTCGTCGTCCATTACCACGCAGTCAAACTTCGTCAGCATCGTCGTGTACAGCCTCCGGGATCGCGCTTTGGCCGTCGTATTTTGTTTATCATCGCGATTTGGAGTCACTACCTTCTTGTAAGTCGATAGTCCGGCTCGTTTTTTGGCTCGATGCACGGTTGTAGACGATACACCCAGCTTATTTGCGGCATCTCGGAGAGAGAGGTTAGGGTTTCGCTTGAAACTACCGGCAACTCTCTTTGTCGTCTCAGCGGCTTCCGGTTTTCGATTTCCCCCCGATCCAGACTTCCTGGCTGTCGACAAACGTTCCCCAAACACTTTAATTACATTTGTAACGGTTGATTTGGCAACTTTTAGCGATTTTGCCAACTTTGCGTGCGAGTAGCTCGGATTTTCGCGATGCGCGAGCAAAATTTTGATACGCTGCTCTTCTTGCTTGGACGGCATTTTGACAACTGAAGAGTGAATTCCAAAATCAAAATAGGAGCAACATTCTACACACACACACCTTCAAAATGAGGGGTGTTCAGGTTTTTTAAATGCAAAATTGAAAGAAATACGTTAAGTTGATATTGACCAAATTTTGACCGTATCACCCTTTATGACACTGCCGCCGAAGACCGTCACGAATGTAGTGACGGTTTTAGTTTTTCTCATAATAAGAGCTGCTGATGTTGTGCTTATGTGAATTCTGAAAATAGCAAGCAATGATGTCCTAGTTATAACATTTCTGATCAGAAATAGTTTAATTTACACCAACTTGAGAAATTAGAACGCAATCACACATGTCATATGATAGTTATTTGATAATTCGACAGTGAGCATGCATGAGGGCCATGAGGGCGTAAACGCGATGATCGATTCTCTTCGTCGATTTTCTCTTTTGTTAATAGCTCACTAGATTTAACGATTCTCGGTGCGTTTGCTGTTGCTTTTGATAGCCAATACAACCTGTTAAAACTCTGCATTGAACAAATTCTAGAAAATTGTTTCACTTAGTTGCAGCAATGCAAAGAGAAAATCGATGAAGAGAATCGATCATCGCATATACGCCCTTATGCATGCTCACTGTCGGATTTTATTTTTGCTCTAATGGTATTCTACCGTTTGTGTTTTGTGAGAGAGACGATGGTAGCATGGTAGAGCATGAGTCAACTGTTTCAACCCCTGGTACACACAAAAAACAAAAATTGTTGTTTTAAGAATAATGCATGATCAAATTAAAAGTTTCCCAAATTTCGTAGTTTCAACTATGAAATTTTTCAAATGTAAAATAATTTTTTTGATTTAAAAGTGTTTCTTTCACTTTCGGCTTGTAATTTTAAAAGTCTATTTTTTAGAATAAAAGTTGTAAAATTGTCAAAAAATCTCTTCCTTGCGATGTGTTTGACAGTACTGGACCTGTGTTTCCCGCCAAATTGGACATGCGAAACAAACAAACAAAACCAGCTATGAGAATTAGCATGAGCAGCAGCAGTTTCTTGAACTTTTCCACATTTTCATCCACCGGTGCGCTTGTTTCCCTTCTGTAAGATACAAATAATAAGATGGAGACATTCGTGGTGACGCTATGAAGTGGAAGGATTGGAAGGATCCTCCAGCTGCGGGATTTGGAGGTAAGATGATGAAATTTTCGAAGAGTTTGCTTGGTTCCGATTTTCCTAATTGATGTGTTTTGATTTTCAGCAGCCTCGTCAGAATTGCCGGAAAGGAAGGCTACTCCCACCATCACCATCACCAGCTGTTCAGCCAACTGTATATTTGCGTAATACGCTTCCCATGCTTTGAAGTTCCATAATGCCGTGCCCTTTCAGTCAGCATCATATAAATAAACTAAAATATATCAAATTAAATATTTCTATGCTTTATTTCTTTCAAAGTAAAAAGCAACTGAATTAAAAAGAATTCATATTTGAAATGAAAACATAAATCATTGCGATAAAACTGCCCATCTTTTAAATTAAATCCTTTCATAAGTCTATTTAAAAAAATAGGTTTTCATATTGACAGTTCTACAATTCGATTTGAAAGTTTCAACTTTTAAAAGTAAAAAACGAGTTACTTTTGAATTAACAGTTAGCTGACTTTTGTTTTGAAAGCTAAAGACTTTCTACCAAAAAGAACCAACGGAAACTTTTAATTCTACCAATGGATTTTTCAATTTTACTAACGATAATTTTTTGTGTGTAGTAACATTAAAAACATTAAATACATAGATAACTAACAAGCCCACCAAATCGTCGCATTGCAGTATAAAGCTATTGTAGGGCTTCGGAGTATTATATTAGCTGAGCTCTTATGACATAAGATGTTAAACGAAACGAGAATTGTTATTCAATCAAACACACTTTTCGTGAAGTTGAACATGTTTTGGTTGCAGAACACTTAATTTGACATGACATGTTTGTTTATATGCCATGATGAATTACATCATGTGTAAAAATAGTTATTTTTAAAGGCAAATCAACGGGATTTAATCGCTAGCTAAGCAAGCCCAAACTGGCCTTAAAATGATAAAAAGCACCGAAATTTAAAAGATGAGGAATCTTGATACCCCAATCTTATAATTCAAAATACCGTGGACCACAGGTAATCTTACCGTTTTTAATTTGATTTTTTTTTTCACATTGAACCCGTTATTCTGCACGCCGTGCATACTGAAAATTGCTCAAACGTCATTTAGCACATGGAATGGAATAACGAAATGTCAGTGTCAACATTTCAAAGGGGCGTAATTGCTTTTGTAAACAATGGCTTCAGACGTCGATTTCTCGAAAATAAATGCTCACTCCTCCAAGTTAACAATGCTAGCTAGTAGAGGAAACATTCATCTACTTGTTGATGTCATAAATTTTTATGAGTGAGCTTTTATTCGCGAGAAATCGATGGCTAAAGCCATTGTTTACAAATGCAATTACGCCCCTTTGAAATGTTGGCACTGATGTAACGAAGCGAAACGGAACGCAGAATCAAAACAAAACACAAATTAAGGCTACCACTAGAAACTCGCTTTTCTGATGGTCGTAGGGTTACTATTAACGGTAACCTTAAAAACTTCAAAATGGATTGAAAATTCTAGATAGAGCTGGAATTAGGGCGTAACAGCTTTTGTAAACAATGACTTCTCTTGATGATTTCTCGGAAGTCATGGCTCGCCCTGGCAGATGGACATCACCATCGAGTAGAGGAAGACTTCTCCTACCCGTTGGATATGTTGGTTTGTGTAGGCGTGTCTTGAATTCCAATAAATCAACAAGAGAAGTAATTGTTTACTAAGGCTGTTACGCCCTAATTCTAGCTCTACCTAGAATTCCAAAATAACATTAGACACCATAACCCGCAAAATAACCATTAGAACATAGCATGTAACCTTGTTAGACCAACCGTGGTTGCTACTCCTTTATTGTAAAGATCAGCTATAGTTGCACAGATAATCAACAGAGTGTGCTTGGGAGTAGCAGTCATCTTTAATGTGCAAATGCCGTTTTTGTTTTTTTCCTTGATTTGTTTTCCGTCGATCTTATTTTCCGTGCTGAGCACCAATGCTACCGACGCCAGGGAGGCAGCTCCCACACCTGGACTCTACCTATCGACCCATAAACTCATGAACCGGGGACCATCGACCACGTCCGAATGTATGTCAATTAGGAAGAGGAAAGGTTGTTGGCGTGATATTCGCTTTATTTGAAGCCGAGAAGTCCTCTGCACTTCCACGAGCATCACAGACAGGGATCAGGGTAGGTGAGGATTCGGCTTGGTAAACGATTTTTTAAATCATGTTCATGTTATAACGGAGGTTGGGACTGATCCCACGATTCTCTGCCCAGTATGAAAAAAACGGCTAAAATTAGGCCACCGAGCTCCCTACATCTAAAACGAATCCGTCCCACTCAAGTTACTGTAAAGTAAAGTAATCAAAACTACACCAACTTGTCACTGGATCGTAACATATACAATAATTGCACACGGTTGATTAAAACTGCGATGCCGCATCAACATTCGAGCATCCAGAGAAGTTCATAATAAAGGCAAACAACATTAATATACAATAACTCAAATCATGGTCACATGACAAACCTCACACATGGATTCACGGAAACGAAGTACAAATAGACAAAAATAGATAAAAAGATCTAACCAAGTCTGCAATAATCCGCTAAAGGCCCATTTTCAATGATTTAAAATTTGAGAGTGACTTCTAATTGAAATTTTCTTCTACCTGATGGTAATATTGCTCGCGTGTGCTAACTAGTAGCTGCAATAAATTGAAGTCATTCACCCTAATTTATATTTTTGAAAACGCCTTACAAAAAAAAAATTACTTCAAGAATGTCTCTATTTGATTTGTTTAAAAACAGGAATTACAAAAGCTCTACAAACTTAGTGGAACCAATCCACGCTTATTCCGCACCACACCCAAAATCTGAGATTAAAATACGCGAAACTCACGAATTCCTCGTGTCCTGGATTGAAAATGTGTAGCGAGACGAATGAGCTAAATTTAGGAATGGAGGCGAACCAGCCCAAGGCTGAAAGCCTCATTAATAAAGTTAAATAATAATAATAAATTTAGGAAAAATTATTAGGACTTGTTTCGAAATCGATTGCGTTTTGTAAGCAAATTGAATAATTTAAACCACCCTCGTAGTGATAATCGTATAAATCATTTATTTTTTTTTATTTTTCAACATTTTTACTATATTATTCCTGCAACCTCAGCTTATGCTGAGTCAAGAAGGCAACATCAAACATGGCTTCCTGATGGAGCAGCTCATGGACTTCATACTTGAGCGATTCCTCGTAAGCATACAATATGCTCGTATCGTACAGCAACATTTTGCAGTTTGCCAAAGCCAGAATGCAGTTCCTTAGCCGTGAAATCACCTCTCTATCCTGTTTCGAAATGGACTCCTCTAGGTTTTGTGTAAATCCACCACTCTCTGCGGGAAAAAGTTAACTTTTTGTTAGATTGTTTATCCTAAACATTTTCCTGTTTTAATTATTTACCATCGCCTTCCGTATTGACGATTGGTGATATCCAAATAAAACCGTTATTCCCCAGAATGATCGAGGCTCCGCATGGTAGATTATGAAAATGAGTTTTTCTACGTTTGATCAACGAAGGAAACACTTTCACCAGTATTCCCTGTGCTAGTTTTCCGTACTTCAAACTCCGTGTATGCAGCGAAAGCACTCCATCCGAATGTACGTTTTGAACTTCAGCGGAAATAAGGTCTCCCTCCTGGAGATATTTTCGCATCTGTTGCTCATCTTCCACGCCCCTTCTGCGTAGTTCTCCACCAGGAAGATTGACAGAGGATAGCAACAGAATGGAATCCAATCGTGAGTTGGTGTCTACTTTCCAACGCTTTTGCTGTACGTCGGTGACCCGAGCCACTATCACATCACCGATTTCTCCCACATAGCGCCCCTTCAATGGTTTAACGGTGATGAGTTTGTTCACCTGCACCATAACACCGGCCACGGATGATTTGATGTCCTCGTCTTCCATGTAAGTTCCATGGCCACTGAAATTTCAAAATCATATCTACAATGGTATCGTTTAAATCGATTTAACAGTGTACTAACCGCATGTACCCTTGCTGGGATGTGATAACTTCTCCCGGCGTAAAAAGACGCGGATTACTGTCCCCGGACAGCAACGATAAATTTGCTCGATCGGAGGCCAATCGTATCATTACGTTGGATGCCATTTCCCGCTTGGAACACTTCTAGAACACTGGTTAAATTGAAATCCAATCACGATGCGTATCTTTGAACGTGTTTGTAAACAAACGAATGCACTGCCGCGAGCAAGCACGCTTCTGTCGTCGTAGTATTGGGCGATGTCGAATCGATTTATTGGAATATTTGTATGTCTATTTTCGAAGTTTCCCGCAATGAAATTTATTTTTTAAGCATGTTTGTTTTTATTATTGAAATTGTTGTTAAAATATAACAGCTAAAGAGTGGTCACAGATTTGCATGTAGCTCGGTTTAAAAAAATAATCGAGGTTTATTAACGTATCGCCAACTACTATGCCCATTTGACGTTTTTCGTCCATTCTGGTGGCCGTATTTAGAACCTACTTTCACCATCATGCGGTGAAGTTCAGAACTAACATTCAAAATAAAAATACAAAGCTCTCTACAGTATCAGTTGTATTTGTTAGGACAAACGGAACAAATTAATATTTTACGTCAATAACATAATTAATAACCCGGTAATACAATGAGCTTCGAATCCGACGAAGTTGACGAGGACATTCGTGCTCTAATTTCGGAGTCCGTCGACTTGGCAGACGAACTGTTCGGAGTAACCGTCCAGGAAGAGTTGAACAAAACAAAAACCGCCATCCTGAAAGAGTTGGAGAGTGAAGGGGAAAATTACGCCCGGCAGATAGCGAACTACACCAACAGACTGCAACGGTTGGAACTGCTGGAACAAGGTATCCTCCATCGGCTGAACATCTGCAGCTCGCTCTCGAAGGAATTCGATCAGTTGACCGATTCATATCAAGCAAAACTTGCCCAGCTGATGGAACTGCTGGACCAAAGTATCACTTTCGAGTTTTCCAAGCTACTGGCGAAGGATGTGTTCCAGAAGATGTACGGATTCAAAGATGAGTTGGATCATCTGCAAGGGCAGCTGGGCGAAACGAACGGTTTGATCAACAAGGAAGACAATCAGGAGGTTGTGCAGACGCTAAGCCACCTCAAACGGAAAACGTCCAAGGTGCTGCAGGATATGGAAAATCTACTGGGGTTAAATAGCATGCACAAACTTACAGTGGTCGGCTTTTCGAACAAAATTTATTACGATGAGCAGAAGAGCAATGCTGCTTAACAAAAATTCTAAAATGTACATTACATTAAATTTCATGATAGTCTGTACTTGTAGAGCATTTGGAATAATATGAAATATATATAGTCTATGTTTAACTTACTACCAACATATTGTTTTTTTTTTCGAAAAAGTGTGAATACCATGTAGGGGAAATGGATGTAATGTCGGCCTAAATTCCCCTAATTTGGTCCTATACATAAATTCAGCAATCGACTAAATTTTGAATAGCGATCAAAAATATCCATTAGTACCGTCCCAATGACACGTTCATCTAGATAAAAGCCTTTTTCGACTGCGCTAAGGGAGTACCTATAGCTTATTAAAAATACTCATGATGCAGTAAGCATTAAATTGTCATGGGATATGTTTGGTAATGATCAGTAATGAGAGTTTCTACTATTTCTTGTTAAGATAATTTGACAAAATCACTGATATAATGATTTTCTACAACCGCTATTTTTTTTCTCGCTAGAAGTCATTTGAAGTTGATGTACACTGAACCAAAACATCCGCAATACTTCGAATGATTATTGCATTGCTCGAGCCCTTTAACAATATGCATTCGGATTTCGGATGATTTTCTTATGGTTGAATTCGTCGTCAGATGATGAACATCCATATGACTGTCATCCAAATACAGGATGATTTTCGTTTGAAAATTAGCTATACAACATACGGTACTCAGAGGACAAACATTTAAGAATAGTGTGACATGCAAGTACTTTTAATTAGATTTATGATTTGATTATGTACAATTCCACACTGAATAGCCATAATAAGCCATTCCTTCATGTATACAAAAAAAAATTCGTGGTGGAGAAAACCTCCTCCACCACGAATTAGCCAAACATTGGTTTTCATCCTTTACCTTTACTCGTAACAGCTCTGATAGCGATGCATATGCTTCCACCTCGTTTGTCAGCTCAGATCAGCAAATGACGTTCGATAGAATTATTTACATCATCGTTTTGAATGATTTCCCGCATAAACGCGAACCATCACATGACCTTACCGATAATGGTTATAAATTGTTTATAATCCCTGCTAAACTTCAACTGAAATGGTTATGGAACTTTACATGAACGTTTGTGTGATAAAGTTTTAACCTTATGTATTATGGTTTTTTGGAAGCGAACCTTACAAATAATGGGTTGTTAAGAACCATTACCATTCCAAATTCTTGTTTTCTCCATACATTATCGGAAAGAGAACTATATTAGAACGTTTTTACTTATGGTTTGAGAATATTAATGGTTATGGTTATGGTAGTCAGTAAGGTCCATTAATGGTTTTGTATTATCGCTCAACTTTACGTGAAATATATCGTGAATTGGTAATCAGTAATTTACAGGCAACCAATTCACGATATATTCCACATAAAGTTGATCGATGTTACAAAACCATTCATGGACCTTACTGGTTACCATAACCATTACCATTAATGTTCTCAAACCATAAGTTAAAAGGTTTTAGTATAGTTTTCTTTCCGAAAATGTATGGAGAAAACAAGAATTTTGAATGGTAATGGTTCTTAACAACCCATTATTTGTAAGGTTCGCTTCCAAAAAACCATAATACTTAAGGTTAAAACTTTATCATTAAACGTTCATGTAAAGTTCCATAACCATTTCAGTTGAAGTTTAGCAGGGATTATAAACAATTTATAACCATTTTAGGTAAGGTCAATTTATGGTTCGCGCTTATGCGGGTTGCGTTATGGGGCTGAACCAATACCATATGCATTTCCATTTAGTATGACAGTCATTCTGCAGAGAGCATTACGCATTTCAACTGAAGGCCTTATCCCTTCTCATAACAAGTTTCATCCAGTATTCGAGAGGAAAATCATCTGATTTCAAAACAACCGTCATCCGGTTGCAGCTATCATTCGAAAAAGTGATTTCGGTGTTTTATTTTGAATGGTCTGATGTTTCATTCGATCAGAGGATGATGTTTGTGTACAGTGTAGAAGTCCTCTGTTGCCAAATGAAAAGAAAGGGAATCTTTCGAAAACCGTGATGCGAGTTCAACTGTTTTTCTCTTGGCGTGACTCATTATTAGGTTCTGCAGCGTGACGTCACGAATGAACTCAGTGTTAATCGGCTGAACCTTTTTGACAGTTCAGTGGTACTGTTTACAAGCACTTAGTCGTTTTTTCGAAAAAGTATATTCTAAAATTTCCGAATTTTAACTTGAAAATTGTCGAGGAACAGCGCATTGCAAGGATGTTGCTCGTGAACATTGCAGAAGTGTGGTTTACATCTCAGTGCAGTCTGAAAAATTATCGAGAAAATCTACCCAAGAAAAAAACGACTAAGTCCACGTAAACAGTACCACTAAACTGTCATCAGATTGAGGTTAACCCCGACGGTGCAAAACCTAATACACCGACTCTAGGACGAACCAATGTAAAATACTGTGGTAGCCACAGAACGGTGCTGTCAAAACCTCAGCATCTTCAATGATCCATTGAGCGTCACGGTGGTCGATTGAAACATGGATTTGTCAATACACCGAAAATAGTTTTCATATATTTACACTGAAAAAAGTTTTCACTTAGCTTCTATTAGGAACGCACATAATATTTTTCCAATAACAAAAATAATGATTTTTATCTGAATATCACAAAGCATAAGAAATTCTATATGAGAAATCATATAGATTTCATTGGACACATAAAGTTCATATGATTTAGTGGTGAAATTTCCAATTATGGGATCACATGAAAGTTATGTGAAATTCACATGGATATTTTCCACTGGTTATGTGATTTATTTTATGAGTGTAGCTATAGCTTCCATTGGAAACGCATATGATTTTCATCCATAATCAAAAATAATGGAAATCATCTGAATTTCACATAACATTAATGTGATCACATGAATTTAGTATGATTTTTCATATGAATTTCATCGGCCTCCTAATATTCATGTGATTTTGTGGCGGGATTTGCAGCTATGTGATCACAGGAAAGCTATGTGAAATCCACATGGATTTCATCCATTACCATTACCACACACTTATTCTAGGTCGGTAAAATCTCCAACAGCCGATTACCTCGGCATTTGCTTATGATGATATCTCTGCAAAATATCTGTTTGTAAGCTGATTTCTCAGCGAAACATTATTTGTTAGCTGAGTATCGGCAATTGTTTTAATGAATCTCAGCTAAATAAATTGCAGAACTACTCGGCTGTTGGAATCTCAGCGAAAAAATTTAAGTGTCTATGTGATAAATTTTTGAGTGTATGTATGTTGTAATTTCTTAGGAATTATTAGAAGATTCGAGGCCAGCACATACGTTCGATGAAGGTAGGCTGATGGTTGTGAGTCCAAGAAAATAGTTATTTGGTATCTCTACAATGAACTCTGATCTGAACTCTAAGACCAGAAGGTCCCGAAGAAATGTGCTCAACTTTTTAGCTCCGCTCTGGTGCTATCTTCGGTCTCAAGCTAATCGATGCACCGCTCGAAACATAGGAAAATCCACGAACCCCTCATTTTATCTGTTAAACTTTCATAGCGAATCAAAACAAACATAGTGTAGTACTAGAATTTCGACTAGAATGGAGTACGTTAATCGATTTGCTTGGGAACAATAGGCTAGTCCTGGGACGGGACTTGAAATCGGCTATGCAAATATTAATCATGTTTCAACTTGTAGCAGCAAAACAAAGCTAACAAAGTGAATATATTACTCATTTGATGGCATCTACACAACCAACCACTTTTGCTGAATAACATAAACATCAAAAATGATTTTTCAACTACTAAACAACCTGTACTCAGCTAATCAACTGTGTTAAAAGCTGGCCAGACTGAGCAGTTATAACATGTTATAACGGTTGTCAAATAATTGCAACACATAAACCACCATCAAGATAGCGCTATAACATGTTATAACCATAGAGGTAACTCTAAGACTAGAAGGTCCCGAAATAACGTGCTCAACTTTTTGGCTCAGCTCTGCTACTCTCTTCGGTCCCAAGCTAATCGATTCACCCCTCGAAACATAGGAAAATCCACTTACGCCTCATTTTATATGTCAAAATTTCATAGCGAATCAAAACAAACATTGTGTAGTAGTAGAATTTCGACTAGAATGGGGTACGTTAATCGTTTGCTTGGGACCAATAGGCTAGTCAAGTAGTGAGCCAATTTAAAATCGTTAGTTTCGTATTGATTGTTGTTATGACTCTGTAGTCTGAACAAGGCATTAGAGCTACTTTGGAAGTATTTTTACAGTCATCTAGATTTATTTTTAGACATGTGCAGTTTTACAGCCTTTACTCTGCTCCTTTACAAAGTTGAAGTAACAAGTCAAGAAAAGTGATTCATGTGCACTATTATAAAGCCTCTACTCAGCGGTACTATTGTAGAAAGTCATGTATATTTGTTTACGTCAGTTCAAAGTGTTGGCGTAGCGAAGTTGGTAGTGTCAAGGTTTGCCAATACGGTTGCTTAGAGTTCGATTCCAGGTTTCGGTTGTGTGTTTACAACTAACTTCGATTAATTTGATTCTCTCACAGCAAAATAAACTCAATCAATTGTTCCAACAATAAAAGCGTAAACAATATTTAACCCGGCTTCAAGAGAAAACTGTGCAGTGATTATTGGATAACCAACCAGGAAAAGGCTGAATTTAAGCGCCTTTCAAGTTTGCACACAACTAAACAGCAGGCTGTTTAGAAGCGTAAATGGAAATGCAACAAGAGCTTCCCAACAAACAATTAAAAGTCACAAATAAGCATACACATTGAATAAATGCTCTATAACAGTGTACAATGCTGAATAAAACAGGATGTAGAATTATGTGCTGAAAAAAGCTCATTGAGATCGATTGATGCGCCTTTATTCCACCGTTTGCTCTGATATGATCAATTTCCTTATTAAAAGCTTTATAAACGTTGATTGACTTCCCAATTCAACGCCAGAAGTTTGATCTAATAACAAACTGAATAAGTGTAATTTGTACATACATTGACACTTTAATTCGACTGTTGTCAATTGATTTAATAAGATGCTTTATTAGACGTCTAATAAATATACTCCAGCTCCATTATTAGATTTCATTGCATTACTTTACAATATTGCTGAATAAAGGTGAATACAGTCAACATAATTGCTCTTATACCACTATGCGCCCATGTTGTAATCACATGATTTGTAAATGCTTTATAAAGGACGTATTAGATTCATTATTCGACAATACTGATTCAGTCTAACAGCAAGGCGAAATCAGTAGAGTAGTGGTTACCGTTTCCGCTTTCCAATTAGAAGGTCGTAAGTTCAATCCCAAGCTCAATCCTTTTGTGTTCTACTTCTAATTAATTTAAACAGTAATCATCGATCACATGACTCACGATAATGAATGCATTGATCTAGTTTAGAATATAACCGAGTATCCTTTCTTTCGACTTGGAGACGTGAAGAGGCAACATTGCAACATTGCATTGGTCTCATTTAAAGCAACGATGAATGAATTAATCATTCCCACAGGGCCTTGAAGGAGCTAGAGTTGCGATCGGGAGTGCTGATAGGTATTTACTTTCATGCAAGCTTTTATTGATTATTGAGTTGCCCATATGATGAATTCTAGGATAGCTCAGATGACAAGGCAAGCGGCTGGTGATCGGAAGGTACATGGTTCGAATCCCATACAAAGACAAGTCTAAGTATTTAATAAATTTTCTAATATCTGTGTGGTGCCGAGCCACGTCAGAAATAATGAAATACAATACAGTCCGCATCGTGCTCTCTTGCCGTGCGGATCTATTTGCTTTTTGCTTAAGGAAGTGTTACTACTACCTAAAGCTACAACAAATTTAAACAGCACTTTTCAGTGCTCAAACTGTAAAAATTTTCTACCTTGTTCAACTCCTCTTATTCCTCTTCGATCCTTGTTTGGACCCTACCCGAGGTAATCCTTCTTGGATATCGATTTGGAAAATTCCTCTTCGATCCTTCAGATTCTTATAGTAATCTGCTTGGAAGTCGATTTGGATAAAAATTTACTGCCGCCATGGCGCCTAAACGCAAAAGAAAGGGGCAAACTCTTGATCCCCCTTCTGATGAAATTAATTTGAGTAATCAATTTGATTTGCTCACGGATGATGAGAATGATCCATCATCCCAGAAAAATTCTAGTAAACTTTCCCGGCTTAATGCCAAGAAAGAAAAGATTCCCCCTATTGTGATAACCACTACCGATTTCCATGCTCTTCGCATGGAACTTTTGAATTTCGTGAAAGTTAAGTTTTCACTACAAATTGGACGTCGGGGTGAATGCCGTGTATTGGCTGAAACCTTGGACGGATTTAAATGTCTTCTCAAGTATCTTACTGAGAAGAAGCACAAATTTTTTACTTACGACACCAAAACTGAACGTGTGTTCAAGGTTGTCATGAAAGGACTGCCCAGTGGTGAATCCCTGGATCAGATCAAAGATGAACTGGCAAAATTACTTGGAGTTGTGCCACTCCAAGTAATCAAAATGAAAATGAAATCCCGTCCTGGCGATTCGCGCAACGGGATTTCTAATGATTTTTATTTAGTTCACTTCAAGTCTAGTGAACTAAACAACCTTAAGGCCTTAGAAAAAGCTAGCCTTATGCTCCATGTCCGAGTGAAGTGGGAACACTTCAGGAAGACTGGAGGAAATTTCCAAAACCTCACTCAGTGCCGTAAGTGCCAGGGATGGGGTCACGGAACTAAAAATTGCTACATGCCAGCTAAATGCATGAATTGTGGTGATTCCTCTCACGCAAAGGACGACTGTCCTGTGAAGGAAGATCCTAAGAAATTTAAATGTTCAAATTGTGGTGAAAACCACAAATCCAATTTTTGGGAATGTAAGACTCGCAAAGCGATCCTACAATCTCGTTCTAACCGACAGGTAGGAAACGCTCCACGTTTCCGAACAGGTACAAATTCCTCTGCTGTTAACAACGGTCAGCGAGGAACAAATTCTACATTCGTACCCGTAGGTACAAATATCACCCCTGCTTCAAATGTTTCATCTGTACCTACTCCCCTCGCTGCTAACAATGTTCAGCGAGTTAATGGAGCTACCTATGCTGCTATTGCAGCGGGTAGAAATCAAAATACTAACCAACGTTCTAACGGAAATTTTGACAATTTTGACTTAGGAAGCATTACTGCCCCTAAAATGGAATTTTTACAGAATTCATTAATTGACATGATTTCTGATATGCTTAAATCTAACTCCATGTTTGATGCTATTCAAACTGGAGTAAAATTTGCTAATAATATTGTCATGACTTTAAAATTCAGTAATGGATTTTAAAGCATTAAACATTTTAAATTGGAACGCTCGATCTCTTAAAGATAATGAAGACGAGCTATTTAATTTTTTGAGAGTTCATAACGTGCATATTGCCGTTATAACTGAAACGTTCCTTAAACCTGACCATAAGGTTAAGAAGGACGCAAATTACTTGATTTATAGAAATGATCGTCTTGATGGACCCTGTGGTGGCGTTGCCATCATTATTCATAGACGAATCAAGCATAAAATTCTTTCTTCATTTGAAACCAAAGTTTTTGAAACTTTGGGAGTTTCTGTTGAAACAAAATTTGGACAACTTACGTTTATAGCTGCCTATTTGCCATTCCAATGCGTAGGCCAGCAAAAGAATTTTCTCAAGGGTGACCTCCAGAAACTTACCCGTCATAGGTCTAAATTCTTCATTATTGGTGATTTTAATGCAAAACACCGCTCATGGAATAATCCTCAAAGCAATTCCAATGGTAATATTCTGTTTGATGATTGTTCTGCAGGTTATTACACTATTCAATATCCAAACAGCCCAACATGCTTTTCTTCTGCAAGAAATCCCTCAACTATTGATTTGGTCTTAACTGATTCATGTCATCTTTGTAGCCAATTGGTTACCCATGCTGACTTCGGTTCTGATCACCTTCCAGTAACTTTTGAAATATCCCAAGAAATAATTTCTAATCCCAACAGCTTTACTTTCAATTACCATAGGGCTGATTGGGAGCAATATCGAACATTTATGGAATATAACTTCGATCCAAACATTCCTTTGCAAACCAAAGATGAAATTAATTATGCTCTTGAATCTCTGACTACTTCTATAGTTGAAGCAAGAGCTGCCTCAGTACCAAAATGCGAGGTTAAATTCGATTCAATTATAATAGACGATGATCTTCAGCTCTTGATCCGTCTTAAAAATGTCCGTAGGAGACAATTTCAAAGAACACGCGATCCTGCCATGAAAGTTATCTGGCGGGATTTGCAAAAACAAATTAAAAAGCGATTCTCTGCCCTGAGGAACAAAACTTTTGAAAATAATGTTTCTAAATTAGACCCGAGTTCCAAACCCTTTTGGAAACTCACAAAAATTTTGAAAAAACCTCAAAAGCCAATTCCAGCGCTTAAAGAAGGTGGTAAAATTTTGATCACAAATTTGGAAAAAGCTCAGAAACTTGCTAAGCAATTCGAGAGTTCCCATAATTTCAGTTTGGGTCTTACTAGTCCTATTGAGAATCAGGTTGCTCGGGATTTTCGGAATATTTTCTCTCGGGAAAATATTTTTGATGATTCCTGGGGGACTGATTTGGACGAAGTAAGGTCTATAACTAAAAAATTTCAAAATATGAAAGCTCCAGGTGATGATGGAATTTTCTATATCCTCATCAAAAAACTCCCAGAGAGTACCTTGTCTTTCCTGGTAAAATTATTTAATAGATGTTTCCATTTGGCATACTTTCCTGATAAATGGAAAAATGCAAAAGTTGTTCCAATTTTGAAGCCGGATAAAAATCCAGCTGAAGCTTCTAGCTACCGTCCAATAAGTTTGCTTTCTTCAATAAGTAAACTTTTTGAAAAGATAATTTTGAATAGAATGATGCTTCACATCAATACGAACTCAATTTTTGCAGATGAGCAGTTTGGATTTCGCCATGGGCATTCAACTACTCATCAACTCTTAAGAGTTACCAATTTAATTCGTTCAAACAAATCTGAAGGCCACTCAACTGGAGTTGCTCTTCTAGACATAGAAAAAGCATTCGACAGTGTTTGGCATGAAGGTTTGATTGCTAAATTGAAAAAGTTTAATTTTCCACTTTATATTATGAAATTAGTTCAAAATTATTTAACTGACAGAACTCTGCAGGTAAATTATCAAAATTCCAAATCTAATCGACTACCTGTTAGAGCAGGAGTTCCTCAGGGTAGCATTCTTGGGCCTATATTGTATAACATTTTCACTTCGGACCTCCCTGATTTGCCTCAGGGTTGCCACAAATCTTTGTTTGCTGATGACACAGGCATTTCCGCTAAAGGAAGAAGTCTTCGTGTTATTTGCAGCAGACTTCAGAAAAGTTTAGATATTTTCTCTTCTTATTTACAAAAATGGAAGATTTCTCCCAACGCTTCCAAAACTCAACTTATAATATTTCCACATAAGCCCAGGGCTTCCTTTTTGAAACCTAGTAGTAGTCACATAGTCACTATGAACGGAGTTCCAATTTCCTGGTCAAACCAAGTGAAATATCTTGGATTAATACTTGACCATAAATTAACTTTTAAAGATCACATTGAGGGCATTCAAGCCAAATGTAACAAATATATAAAATGTTTGTATCCTCTTATTAACAGGAAATCCAAACTTTGCCTGGCGAATAAACTTCTAATATTTAAACAAGTTTTTAGACCGGCCATGCTTTACGCTGTGCCAATATGGTCTAGTTGTTGCACTACCAGGAAAAAAGCACTTCAAAGGATTCAGAACAAAATTCTGAAGATGATTTTGAAGTTGCCTCCCTGGTACAGTACTACCGAAGTACATAGAATTTCGAATGTTGAGACTTTAGCACAAATGTCCAACAAAATAATTAATAATTTCCGGCAAAAATCGTTACAATCCTCAATTGCAACGATTAATTCCCTTTATACTTAGATAAGATTTAGTTTTAGTTATTTAGTTTTAAGCTATCAATTGTTATACTGACATGCAGGTTTAAAAAAACCTGTTTAAAATACTGAATTGCCAAGACAGGAACAATGTAAAAACACTTAGATATATATCATAACATTTAAGGCTGGTAAGTTACTGTAGTAACTGGAGCACCTAGGTTAAAAATGAAATGTAATTTATTTTGAATTTAGAACAAATAAAGAGTTAAAAAAAAAAAAAAAAAAAAAAATGAAATACAATACACTAAAGAAACACAACATTTCCCTGTCTCTCCCCGTCCTTCTTATTTTCGGGTTAATTTTCCCACAGTTGAATAATCGTTTAATAAATGTATAATAAAGTCTAATTAAACGTTACTTCACATGAGAATCAAGCGTATACAGAGCATCACTGTTTTAAGGAAGCAGTGATGTCTAATAAACGCTGAATAATCAAAAATTGTATCGTATAAACTCTGTTACAACTCATATAAGTCGAATAAAAGCTTCTCTACAACCTTATACAACACCAAGTAGTTCAATGTTGTGGTTGATAAATTCTCCAGATTTGTGTGAACAAAGCCTGAACAGAAGTTATTATTAAAAATAGTACAAGTACTGTTAAGCATGCAGTTGAATAAAAAATGGCCAAGAAGTCGTTTCTTCAATAAACGATTGTTTGTTGGGTTGTTCCAACCATCCCAACAGCCATAAGGAGCTGACTAATTTCGCCAGATTTGCTTGTATAGAGGTTGAGTAAAGGTTGCCTCCAGACATGGAAAATCATTTGCATTCATTTCATATATTCATTTACATTCATTTGCCTCTAACTTTTTTCATCAACAGCATTCTGCAAAATGATGTATAGAGGTTTTGTAGGTTTTGTTATTAGCTACAACTTGCTCATAACTTAAATCTGTATCTCTTATGCGTTACGAACTAGAGCGGGCAGAACTTGTTACTGTTTTTCAGTGAATGTAAAATACATTCACTGAAAAACAGTAGTGGCTTCTGTTTGCTCTGGTTCGTCATGCATAAGATATACGGATTTGACTTGTTAACAAAAGTTGTAGCTAATAACAAAACCTACAAAAGCTCTTTACATCATTTTACGGAATGCTGTTGAAGAAAAAAGTTAGAGGCAAATGAATGTAAATGAATGCACGAAATCAATGCAAATGATTGTCCATGCCTGGTTGCCTCATATCGTATAACAGTTGAATACAGCTTAAGGCATATACAGGGAAAGTTATACATTATACAGATTATGGGTAGCGTATATCAAAGAAGATTTTACGTAGATGGATTCAAATTTTATTTCTGAAGCCTCCGTCGTGCCTGACATGGCCGAATGAATAACGTGGAATTGTATTCATTCAAGGTATAAGAATTTCTCTAATATTTCTAGATGGAGATGTCACAGACCGAAATGCTCTTTAATGAATAATAGGTAGATGTTTTATTTTGATTTTAAACTTCATACACATCATTTCACTAGAAAGGGGTATTACACTTCTTCTTTTTTTTATCTAGATCACCACTTGCCATGCTTACATATCTTTCGCTCATTAATCACTAGAAAACATGATTTCCTTTTTCACTATGATGCATCATCACTATCTACTGTGAAGGATTTTTATCTTTGCAATCACCTAGAATATTTGTTTTTTTTTTCAATAACTGTTTCGAGGTGTTCACCTTTTTTGTCTTTTTCTTATGCATTGTTTCGAAAAATAAATGAATCATTTTGCACCTAATCAGAAAATAGGAAAAAATCTATAGCATTGAAAATAAACTTTAAATAAAACATACATAAAAGATAATACATATCACATTACCTCACTAACTCAACTTTGCATACTTTTTCAAAGCATTCACTATATTATTCTTCCGGATGTGCTATTTCATTCCATTTCTATTATTACTACGATGAAAGAAACTTGACCATGTGTACATTATATGTATGTCCTAGGAGCAGTAAGTAAATTAAAGTGAGCAATCGAAAACATTCAAAGAAAAATATAGAACCTTTTCACAAAACGATTTAATACATACCACAAATCCAAGTGAATATTTCAAAAATCTGCCTAAAAATAATCAACGGCGTAAAACGTAAAAAAGCAACCAATCCGTTTCATTTCTTTCAAAAAACATGCTTATGTTAAAAAGAGGCACACATTAAACAAAATTTTGTAAATCATTTTTCTAAAAAAATAGGTTTATATGCAGAATCATACTGTACAAATTTATCAAAACCCTATATCGAAAGAAATACTATTACTCATATACACAAACGTAGTTAACATATACAAAAATTAGAAGAAGAAAAATTATACACGCATTAATTTTGACTAAATTCGCTCCTTTGTCCCAAATTCGAAGTTAAAAATGAACAACAGATGAGAAACGCACCACACGTCGCTAAAATTGGATCGTGAAATTTATTGTGTTACGATTATAATATGTCCTTGTCCTGCTATGAAAAAAAGGCTGTTTCTAAATTTTACATTCTGTCCTAGCTTTATCTAACCTCCTACAACAGTTTCACTGACTTGCACGCTGACTTTTTAACGTTAAATGTTGTTATGCTTTCTTTCATTGTTTGTGTTAGTATTGTTGCCACTTTTACTGTCGGCAGTCTCTTGGGTAGAATAGGTAGATGTTTGTTTCATTTATTTAGGCTACACATTAGTACACTTAAAGACGCGCGCGCGCGCGCATCTCTACTGCTGTTACCCTCCGGCGTACTGGTTGGGATTGTAGAACTGAGGTACTCCCTGTGTGAATGACAAGAAGAGAAGAACGATACATTTGATTTAGTTAGAATTTATTATTATTATTTAGCTTTATTTAGGAGGCTTTCAGCCTTAGTTAGAATTTGGGGTCTAGCAATTTCTTCGCATTTTTTTTTGCTCGAGACGAAGGAGTGTCGAATTTCGCAAACACGGACATCAAAATTGAAGAAGGAGATAACTTTTTTTTTAGCTCTTGATTTTAAAATACTTAAGGCTGTTTTCGACGTTCAATGGGCCAATACAATTGTCCCAAGCAGGGATGTTAGCAGGTCACTTTTAAGTGGCTAGGTCACTATTTTCAAGTCACCAAAAAGCGAGCCAAAAAGTCACTTACAGTTTTTTACGACCAACGTTCAGACTAAATCGCATCAAACTACTATTAAAACCAAGGGGCACGCAAAACAAAGAACCGGTGCGTTGAAGTTAACATACAATCAAAAGTACTTTAAAGTAATTAATGCTTTTTGAAGTAGTACTGACGGTAATTAAAATTATCCATCCGTAATTAATGTAATTAAAAGTATTGAAAATGTAATTAATGTACTTTAATTACGAAATTTCAACTGTAATTAATATTGTTAAAAGGTAGTTAATGTTCTACATTGTGTAATTAATGTAATTAAAGCAGTTGTTAATGGAATTAATTTAATTACAGCCATTGCCTGCGTTGGAGTTATTGCGTGCCCCTAGATTAAATCATACAGGTAAATTAAGGCTCGATTTGGTAACCCATTTGTGTTAGAAAGATTAATTAAAAATCAGCGTGTAAAGTCTAACTAGAAGAGTAGCGAACAACTGGGAACAATAACTGTCCAATTGGGTTGTTTAGGGGTATTGAGGTAAATCTAGATAGAGCTGGAATTAGGGCCTAACAGTTTTTGTAAACAATGTTTTCAAGGCTCACACACGCAAACCAACATCCTTATCGGGTAGGGGAAGTCTTTCCCTACCCGATGAGGATGTTGGTTTGCGTGGGTGTGCCTTGAATTTCTAGAAATCATCATGAGAAGTCATTGTTTACAAAAGCTGTTAGGCCCTAATTCCAGCTCTATCTAGAAATACATATTCGTTATCTTCATTAAAAATGGAACCGAAATCCAAAATTTCATCAATTTTGGTACACTGGAACTATTTTAAATAAGTACGATTACATTAGCAAAAATCACCATCTTAGCTCCCCTTGGTGGGACTTTGCATGGGATCGAGCTGTCAACGAATAGATTTAGTGTCAACGATCAAAAATTTAAATATTGATTTAAAAATCGAGATGAATGTATAAAAATTGGTATATTTTTCGAAGTGAAACAACCCAATTGATATTGACGGAATCACTAATGTTTTGATTTTGTCCACTTTGTGATCTAGACTTTCCGTCTAGAAGTGAGTCCGTCACCTTCAAAAAATTTGTCAAGATTAAAAAAATTCAATTTTTTCCTGGAATCCGGTTTTTTCAACTAAGATCATGCCTGTAACCACTAGGCTGCAAAATTATTTCAATTGGGCTTCAGAAAAATCTCCAATAAAAGAACACTGGTTGCTGCGCATGCTGTTCAAGCTCATCTTGCACATTAGACAATTTCTCATTTATATGACACATTAGGGGCTGTTCATTATCTACGTAGACAGTTTATGAGGGGGGGGGGGGAGCAATTATCCACGGCCCATACAAATTTAATTTTTTTATGGACAATTGTCTACGTCAAGAATATAAAAAAACGGTCTACGTAGTTAATGAACAGTTGCTTAGACAACAAGTTTTTCAAATTATCTGCCCCTGTAAATTAATTTTTCGGTAAGGTACAGGTACGCATGTCTCATCTGGGAATACGTTCAATATGCGCGTGTGTATGGCTTACCACCGGAGGTTTCTGAGCATGAGCTAGCGTTAGTACTGGGCAAATATATATTTTTTTTTTGATGATGATGGTCCCACCTTCTACCCCTACAAAGGTTTGAGCTGGACGATTTATCTTTAAGATAATTAAATATGACATTTTAACCAGGTTGGCAAACAAAATCGAACTGGTTTCAGTTACAGATATAAATTCCCTCTAGAGTTTACAGTTGCTTCACAGCGATATAAATGTTGAAAAGCTCAGGCGTCCACCTCTTAGTTCGCCTTTTTTGTCCACCTAAAATATTCATAAGTATTACAAGCAATCAAGAGTTAATGATCAATCAACAAAGCATCATATTACACTAGTAACCCCGCAATCTGATGCTATCATAATTTTCAGTAATGTCAGGAATGCTCACGAACCCCCAACATTTGCCAGAAAACTTACTACTAACTCAAGGTATCTTCCAAATAAGCTTCAAAATTGCATTTTTTTTTATCAAATGTTAAATTCAGTCCTCTATATCCGTAATACGCGCGCGAGGCTCAAACCTTTGTAGACTACTTTTTTTTAAATTAATCTACTATTAAATCAAATATTAAAAATCCATCATCACCCTCGTGGCGAACAGAAATAGTTTTTACAGTGCTACAATAATTATTAAAAAGTCGTTATGACAGCTATCCATACAAAATAATCTGTTAAAAATAACTTCGTCAAGATACATAATTTGTCAATTCATAAAAAAAATCACTGGATAACCGTTCAAAAGACAGTTTTAACGTGTGAAATGCAATGTCTCTTAAATTCTGCTAATGTTGTTGAACGTTTAATGTGTCTAGGCATCAAATTGAAAACATTTATTCCTTTAAAAAATAATGAATTCTGTGAAGCACAAGTCAAGAAATGTGGTGTTCTTATTTCATCCGCGTTTCTAGTATTATATCTATGAAAGTCACTTCCTCTTTCAATTCGATCACACAAATATCGAGGCAGCAAACCGTTAACTACTTTAAAAATGAACACCATAGTCAAATATACAATTCTTTGCTTCACCGACAACCATTGTAAGGCGTCTAGCATCAAAGTTGAGGAAGTGAATCTATTACATCTCAAAATCAAACGCATTATTTTATTCTGCAAGCGCTGTAATCTCGATATTTGTGTTGCATTGGACAGAAATAAAATGGATGGGCAAAAGTCTAGATGAGGAGAGATGATTGATTTGTATAGCTGTATTTTACTGGCAATAATTAAATCGTTTTTCAATCGACATAGAATTCCATACTTCTTGGCAATTTTCTTGATGACATTGTCAATGTGAGAGTTAAACTTAAGTGTGTCATCAATAATCACGCCAAGATATTTAATCTCCTGAACGCGATCAATAGTCTCATCATCAATTACAACAGAGACGTTCTCATTTAATCGATTCCGCGAAATTACCATAAATTTAGTTTTACTTGTATTCAATATTAACTGCTTACACTTCAACCATCTACTTAGATACTGCAAATCTTCATTCAAGTGTGAGACGGCAACTTCTAAATCTTTAGCTGCAATGAATAACACAGTATCATTTGCAAAAAGGTTAATGTCGCAAAACCGTAAAACACGTCGCAAGTCATTAATAAAGGGTGATACGGTCAAAATTTGGTCAAGGGAAAACGCGTGTAAATCGGTGAAATCGTTTATTTAAAAAATCAAATTAAATTTCTTTTTCAAGTTCAATTAGTATAAAATTCAGGAAAAATATTCAGTTAGGCTTCCACTTTTCGAAATCCGAATTGCCGGGCCTTACGCTTGACCCCTGCCATCAGATTTTGTACAGCCACCTTGTCCACCTTCTTCGCCGCAGAAAGCCAGTTTGCCTTGAACTGCTGCTCGCCCTTAGCAGTTTTTTTGGTCTTCTTTAGGTTCCGCTTGACAATAGCCCAGTATTTCTCAATTGGGCGGAGCTCTGGCGTGTTGGGAGGGTTCTTGTCCTTGGGAACCACCTGCACGTTGTTGGCGGCGTACCACTCCATGGCCTTTTTACCGTAATGGCAAGGTGCCAAATCCGGCCAAAACAGTACGGAACAACCGTGTTTCTTCAGGAAAGGCAGCAGACGTTTATTCAAACACTCTTTCACGTAAATTTCTTGGTTGACAGTCCCAGAACCTATGAAAATGCTGCTTTTCAAGCCACAGGTACAGATGGCTTGCCAAACCAGATATTTCTTTGCGAACTTTGACAGTTTCATGTGCTTGAAAACATCTGCTACCTTTCCCCTTCCTTTTGCCGTATAAAACTCCTGTCCCGGAAGCTGCTTGTAGCCGGCTTTGACGTAGGTTTCGTCGTCCATTACCACGCAGTCAAACTTCGTCAGCATCGTCGTGTACAGCCTCCGGGATCGCGCTTTGGCCGTCGTATTTTGTTTATCATCGCGATTTGGAGTCACTACCTTCTTGTAAGTCGATAGTCCGGCCCGTTTTTTGGCTCGATGCACGGTTGTAGACGATACACCCAGCTTATTTGCGGCATCTCGGAGAGAGAGGTTAGGGTTTCGCTTGAAACTACCGGCAACTCTCTTTGTCGTCTCAGCGGCTTCCGGTTTTCGATTTCCCCCCGATCCAGACTTCCTGGCTGTCGACAAACGTTCCCCAAACACTTTAATTACATTTGTAACGGTTGATTTGGCAACTTTTAGCGATTTTGCCAACTTTGCGTGCGAGTAGCTCGGATTTTCGCGATGCGCGAGCAAAATTTTGATACGCTGCTCTTCTTGCTTGGACGGCATTTTGACAACTGAAGAGTGAATTCCAAAATCAAAATAAGAGCAACATTCTACACACACACACCTTCAAAATGAGGGGTGTTCAGGTTTTTTAAATGCAAAATTGAAAGAAATACGTCAAGTTGATATTGACCAAATTTTGACCGTATCACCCTTTATACATAATAAATAAAAGGGGCCATAATACACTTCCCTGGGGCACTCCAAGGTTGTTCCCCACGGGACTGGAAACAGAATCATTAAAAACAGTCCGTTGAGTTCTGTCAGACAAATAGCTTTCAAACCATTTATATGCAGTACTCGTAATTCCAAAGCGCTTGATTAATGTACTTAACAGTAAGGGCCTAGAAATTATTTCAAAAGCGCGTTTCAGATCCAAAAAAAAACAGCAACAATCGTATCTTTACGCTCCAAGTTGTCTTTCCACTTTGTGTGTTTTCGGATCCAACTGAGTTTTCAAAAACTTACGAGTATCTTCGCAAGGTTGTTTGGACTCTTTCGGTTTAATCACAATGACTGGACGAGTCTTCCGATTATCTGGTTTGTTACTTTTACTATTACTGTTACTATTAGTTTTACTTTGACTAACACGACTATGTCTTTTTACAACATCCGCAAAACTCGCATTTTCTTGAAAAACAACATCATCATCATGATCACTATGACTAATTACTAATTTACGTTTTTTGCGTCTGATATTTTGGTCCGATTCCGACTGAATCGTCCTAGATGAACTGCACTGATCATTCTTTACAGCTAATTGGTTTTTCGCATCAATTTAAAAAGAATGAACTTTTCATATTATCCAATTTCTCACAAATTAAATGTTCAAGACCATTTACATTTATTCTTATATCTGCCATCCCGCTTTTAACCACGATGTCCACCTGAGCAGCAATGTGATCTCGCATGCCAGTGATCGAGTCCGAGAGTTGAAAAACCTTCTTCATATCTTCCTCTATCCTTTTGACGCGCGAGATCAGATCATTCTGCTCGTCACAACTCTGATCTGATAGACAACTATCACACTTGAACAGAACATTTGCATTATCTGCTATAAGCCTCGCCGCAGTCTTCGTGAGTGCCGCACAAGCGAAATGGAACGTTCCATTGCACGGACCTACACATGTAACTGGGAGCCCACTCATAGCAATAGACTGCTCGCATACATTACACACATCCATTTTACCAAATTAAACGCTAACACTGTTAGCAGCAGACATATACAGGGGAGGAGAACACAAAATAAAATTTTACCGCCACAGCTCACTATACAAAAGCAATAGCGCGCCGGGGGGGAAATACAAAATTAAACAAAAACTTGTTGCTAGGCAACCTTTCCTCTACTTATCCTGTTAGAAAAACACCACGGGCACGCGTTGGAATAATCCTTTCGCGGCACACGCCACTATTTCACACGAAATTATGAATTTATTTTCACAGCACTACTCAACAAAAACACTACTTTATACGCCATACTACCATAGAGGTAACTCTAAGACCATTGGGTCCCGAAGAAAATCATTATTATTTTTGGCTCACTCAGTACCAGAACAACGGTCCCAAGCAGTCCCAAGCTATTTCACTCACCCCTGCATGTTCTGCATGAATCCACACACCCCTGATGTTATCTGTCAAACTTTCATAGCGAATCAAAACAAACATAGTGTAGTAATAGAATTTCAACTAGAATAGGGTACGTTAATCGTTTGCTTGGGACCAATAGGCTACTAAAGTGGTGAGCCAATTTAAAATCGTTAGTTTAGTATTGATTGTTGATACTACGCTACTATATGAGAAAGTAAAGCGTGTAATCCGGGAGAAATTTCCAGCTGAGCTGTGCTTCGACATGTACACAAGGTGTACGTGGTGTATACAATGTATACTATACATGGATGTGAAAAAATAAATCCACACATCGCTACATTTCCTCAATCGGAAGTGGAATATATTCTATGATGATAATAAGAATGACTGCTTCCTTTGTAAGACGGAGGAACACCGGATAGCATCTTCCCCCAAGCCGAAGACTGGGAAGCAGCTAGATAAGCAATGACAGGACGAAGAGCAGAGCGGTAGAAGCAACCGGTGGAAACTAACGATTTTAAATTGGCTCACTACTTGATTGGCCTATTGGTCCCAAGCAAATCGATTAACGTACCCCATTCTAGTCGAAATTCTAGTACTACACTATTTCTGTTTTGATTCGCTATGAATGTTTGACAGATAAAATGAGGGGTTCATGGATTTTCCTATGTTTCGAGGGGTGCATCGAATAGCTTGGGACCGAAGATAGTACCAGAGCTGAGCCGAAAAGTTGTGCACGTTTCTCCGGGACCTTCTCTGCCCATAATCGCAAGTCAGTCCCATCTGTAAAAATCTGGAAATGAGTAAACGGCGTTCAAAGATGTTTCAAGTTTTCTGATTTGACACTTATTTTGGAGTGATAAATTTAAAAAGAAACATACAATGTGATAGAATGCATCTATGTTTACCGAAAAATATTGGAAAAAATATCGTGAAATTTCTATTTTATGGCCAAAATCTGAGTGGGACTGACTTGCGATTACATTTAACGTCAATGAGAAAAATAACCGCAAGACAACAAACTCACACCGTAGACAACGGTAAAGTCACCGACAAACCGACATGAATGACCATACAAAGTACCATCACATTTCTGATCAAAGCACAAAACTGACATCTGCCGCCGTGTTCGCGAACAATTGGTATCCTTTTTTTTTTTTTAATTCTTTATTTAAGAGATTTTTAGCCTTAGGCTAGTTCATCTCTAACACAATGGGTATCCTAGTCACGAACACGCATGCAAAATGTATGAGTTGGTTCGTGTCTAATCTATTCCGGGCTAATTATTTTAATCTAGATAGAAAATTTCTATGGTTTTGACAGATGGGCTCGCTGCACATTTGAAAATGCCGTTATAGATTCTCGATCAAGAGTTAAGTTTAAGTTTCATGTCGGTTTGTCGGTGGTAAAGTCACGCACAAAGCTGGAATATTTTGTTCTGTGGCAAGTGTTGGCAGCTTTTGTGAACAGAACAAATCACGTTGCCAGATCGTCTGATTATAATTCCGTGAATCTGTATATAGGATTACTACTAACTACTGTATTGTATTCGATTAGCTACACTGCCGTTCGACGCATATTTGTCCCAAGTGTTATGGAGGTTTATACATACACATGGGGCAAATGTGCGTCCACAGGTTCTTCAATATTGAGTACAATCCGATTTTTCAAAGACTTTCCAATTTCCAAAAATCCCTCTTTGATGTGGACCGCTTCAAAACAGCATTAACATACCTCTGCTGCAGAACTCTCGTTGGTTTGCCCACCGGCCGGAGCCCCTCCTGGTACGAAGTAACCAACCTGCGGTGTCGGCATAGCAGGAACGGAAGGTGCCATTATAGCTTCCGCTGGCCGACTAGGTGCCGCACCGGACGGGTTGAACACATCCACGTAAGAGTTTTTCAAAGCTGAGAAAGAAATTTTTAAATTTATAGATTACCATAATTGTTAGTTAAACAGAGTTTCAAATTACGCACTTCGGTTCCTCTGCATTTTGAACATGTTGGACTGTAGCGTTGGAACTTTAGTCGGTTCGCCCATCTTCGTTGAGGCCGGTGCGGCAGGCATGTGGCCTACAGGCTGAACCTGCGTCTGAGTAGGATTTTGAGCACCGTTTGGATCAGCATTCAATGAAGTTGCCGCTCCGTAGTTGCCACCACCAACGGTTGGTGTTGGTCCAGGAGGAACAGCGGTCATTGACATTGCTGTTGGCGCTGCAACCGGCGCAGCCATAATTGGAGCTGGTGGAGGTGCTGGGCCACCTGGCATTAAGTCTGACATTTTTGGTGGTGGCTTAAACGCTTCCTCCCCGGCCTCGTCCCCATCCTTATTTACCCAGCGTTTCTTCTCGGGATCCCACACGATCTAGAAGACAGTATGATAATCGACCACTAAAATCCTGTAATGCAGCAAAATCAATACTTACGGTTGGGTTCTTATCATCAGGAAGAATCATTTGATTTTTTGGTTTCAACGATAATTTGTTCCATATTCCACCGAACCAACCGGAATTGCTGCGAGAAAAACAACGGTTGAATATTTTTTTTTTTTAAAAAGCAGTGACTAACAAATTACATTACCTCTGGGCATTTCCGATCAGTTTACCATCCTTGGCGGGAGGTGCCTTCTTTGTTGGTTCGTTGGCCGTTTTCCCGGATGAACCGCTTGGTTGGCCTTGCTGTTGAGACTGGGCTTGATCTGCTGGCGACGCATTAGTGTTGTCATTGCCATCTTCGAATCCCGGTCGATTGGACACCGAATTTGGCATCGAAATGGAGGGTTTTGGTATCTGTTTAGGGGCGAGGGGGGGTTGAGAAATTACACAATTAGTTCCAAGCCTTAGCCGACGATCGGAATAAAATAGATAAAAAAATTAAGTCCAAAAATAAAACGAATCAAATGTATTGTAATAACATAAATTGAATAGAAAAGACTGAGATTGGCTTTTTTTTTCGCTAATGCTCACAACAAATGTGATATATATTTCCGGCTTTAGTGCTATATTTCATCTTTTGCTAAGGCTTTCTTCTTCATTTATATTATTATAATACATTTCACTTTTCTCTACACAACAACAACGATAGATGACACAACATGGTTTTAAGTTACAATCAAAACAATCATTCGGTGATAGTTTCACACTCAAGATTTTTATATTTCCGAATTAATCACAAGATTGAATAGAAGTTACATAGGTGGAAAAACGAGAAAGAAAACTATCATTTAAAACAACCGCTTTCGGACGAAAGGGCATCGAAAAACAGGTGGGGTTAGTAGGAATATTATGGTTTTATTGTTTGATTATCGTCAATCTATTGTCTTAACATTCGGTGCGAATAGATTATCGTAAGCCGTGATTGTACTAATGTGGCATGATTTATGCACTACCAATTCTAATATATAGGTAGGGAGTTTTGTAACACGTTGGTAAATCATCCAATAATAATTAGAAAATTGAGGTTAATATATGTTCTAACTTTGAAAAACAAACAAGTACGTTCATATTGTATGTTAATTGTATATGGACCATATAGCAATGATCTCAATACTTCAGCAATCAAGCAGCTTATATTACCACACAAGTATAATGTAAAACATTTAACCTTAACTATTTGAATTAACACTGACTTCAACTAATTCACTAGTTAATAAATTTTGACACAGCATATTCTATATTTTAATAAATTTTGTATGTGTTAAAAAAACAAAATGAAATCTTTGTGTGGCTACAACTAATGGGAGCCCAACTAAAACCACGGAGAACAAAGCATATTAGACGCAATCGTATGTCTGGCTAGAATAACTATATTGTTCAATTGTTTTAGAGATAACTCGAAACTATACTTAATTTTACTAAATATAAAGCTCTGCCAATTTAGAATCGGTACACTTCTTTTTGTCTGGTACAGCGCTCCTAATGGTCGGGTCTGGAATCTTTTGACAGAAATTTGTTTACAATGTCTTTCTCTTGAAGTCCAGTGCAAAAATTTTACAAAAAGTTTTACAATTAATTCTGCACAAAAGATATGAAAACCCGAAATGGTCGCATGGAGTTAAAAATAGCCAAAACCATCGTCTGTGCAGCGCTGAAACGTTTCAAGGAACGTTTGTCTGTTTCCCTGAAGGTGCAATCAAGGCGTCGAACCGGTATAGTGGACCGGAAACTGCGTCAGAACGACATGAAGGCTTCCAAAGCAAATCCAGGACTTTCGGACGTGAATGTGGCCAACAAACTCGGTGCTTCGGTTTCTTCAAGTATCGGGCTTTTAAGCAACCGAACCAAATGTAAAGCAAAACATTACGGCCAAAACGCGGGCCCGAAAGCTGTATGACCAGGTGCTAACCAAATTCAACGGATGCATTCTTATGAACGATGAAAGTATGTCAACATCCGAGACAGAAGTTTTATGTTTCAGGGGTCGCGGAGATGTTCCCAAGAAATAGAAATTTCCCGGTAAGCTGATGATCTAGCAAGGAATATGCAGCTGTGGCCAGAAGACTCCGAATTTCATCATAACCAACAATATGGACGAACAGTCAACGAATGCCTGAAAAAACGTGTATTGTCGTTCATTAGGTCCCACCGGGGCCCCGCTAAGTTTTGGCCAGATTTGGCGAGTTGCCACTACAGTAAGAATGCGCAACAGTGCGTGGTCTCGCGATAATTTGATAGACGTCATTGAGAAAGGGGTGAACCCCCCAAACCGCCGATTCGAAATGTATCATCAATGCTGAAGAAGGGCGGAAAAATGGTTGAGGATGCTATTTCAATGGCCAGATACTGGCAAAAAGCAGCCGGTGAGGTTGACCACCAGCTTGTGCAGAAGTTGATGGCACGTATCAAGCGCAAAGTTCAAATTTTAATTCGAGAGGAATAAAAATCGCAAAACCCATATTGTATCTTTAAACTACAATAAATACATCACATTTTCTTCTAACAACGTTTTATTCTAAACCAAACAGATTCGGCGATACATGCGATTGAAAGCGTACCTATTCTAAATTGGTAGGGCTTTAGAGGGCAACAATTATATTCCATAGTTGGCTCATCTATATTTTTCAATCAAACACGACGCAGGCAAAAGAACTTAAGAATTCCATAACAAACACTTATGAATTTTAGCCACAAGAAATCAGTATGAACTTCATTGATTTGCCTTATGAAAAAAAATAATTGACAAAAAATAATAAATCGGAGCAGACTTGAACCGAACCATGGACAATGAGATTACGGGGCCCTATGTTGACCACTCGTCTTTCAATGGTTGGAAAAATGGAATGATTAAAGGCGTATAAGAGCTACCTCATGTTACCCGAAAATCATTCATAAGTCACGCTTATGAAATTCATATGTGTTGTTCATAAGTCGAACCTAATAAAATTCTTAAGTCTATTTGCCTCAGTGAACTTCAAAATACAACTGTGTTTTAATTGTGTTGATTCAAGTAAACTATTGTTGGGAAAACTATATTTTAAAATGTTTGTTAAATGAATTGCTCTTCATTATCGACATATTTAGGAAGTTTTTTGCTTCTTTATCGACTTCAAAAACACCACCGCAAAATCTTATACAATGTGATAAAGCACTTTCAACCTAGATTTGAACCATGTTCCTCTGTGTAAGAGCGAAGACATCATATCAAGAAGACTGGCAACTTTGCCAGAATCCAAGTGACCGATACAATAGCGCTGGGCCTGAGTGAAGGTGGAAGCAATTCCCATGTACATATTTGAAAAAGCATTGTAAATTAATTAATAACTTTTCCATATTAAAATCAGTTGCATTCGAGCTTGCATGTGTTGTTATATCAGCGAAAAATATGGCAACTCAAAAAGCTGAACTGTAACTTGACCTCTGGACGTTTGTATTTCAGAATGGGACTGATATGCGATTACTTTGCTTGATGGAACAAACTGAATTGATATTGTTTTCACATTTTTCATGATCCAAGTCCGTAGTACGCAATATGAAAGTAAATGCCAATTGATAGTGGATAACGTTGGTATCTCAAAATTGACGAAAATCCATATGGGTATGCGATTATAGGCAGTAATCTTTGCTATCAACTTCGTTCGAAGCATTTACCTTTGAGCGGCAGATGACGCGATTGTACCTGTCTCATAGCGTTCGTATGAGAAAATGGAAGAGTTGCCATTCTTCTTTATTTGTTGTCTTCGGTAAAAGCCACCTATATTATCGCCTACTCTGGGGTTCACAAGTTAAATGTATGTGCATTTATGATGATGACTAAAAGATGTAGGGGAATTTACGAATTCTCGTCAATCTAAACAGCATCCACACTTCTATTAGAAATTTCTCAGCTTCACACACACACATATGACGAAGTTGTTTGTTTACATTTATCTGCTGCTTGCTATTCTATCCATTACAATCGGCAAAATTGTCCAAAACGGTTTGAAAACGATTTTACAACGCTCCAAACTTCTCAGGTGAGTGTGACTATTATCGGCAGCCTTTCCATTTGAACTACGCGTTAACCATCTGTTCTATTATCGGCAACTCGAAATCAGCCGTATTTTGTACTGCGTATATTTTATTTGAAGAAAAACCTGACATAACAGGTTTGCTCAGTCGTAAAAATGTAATCAGATTGAAGCTGAAAGACTAAGGAATCGTTTGAATACATTCAGTGAAGTGTTTTGGTGAGAAAATACAGCGAAATTAATGTTTAAATTTTGGTTGCCGAAGCCATCATTTGCCCTAAATAAATTACATTGACGGTTGCTAAAATTTATCAAAGTTATAGTTGAGTTGAGCATAAGATGAACATTTGAATTTATTGGGTACACTAAGGAAAAGGAACGTTTTTTTCCTCTGTTCGGGGCCTAACACTACTGCGACCAGTAAATTGATCTATTGTAGTATATCCCGTGTCCTTAGTTTAGTGCATGTCATATTACCATAGAGGTAACCCTAAGACCAGAAGGTCCCGAAGAAACGTGCTCAACTTTTTGGCTCAGCTCTGGTACTATCTTCGGTCCTAAGCTAATTGATGCACCCCTCGAAACATAGGAAAATTCACGAACACCTCATTTTATCTGTCAAACATACATAGCCAATCAAAACAAACATAGTGTAGTACAAGAATTTCGACTTGAATGAGTACGTTAATCGATTTGCTTGGGACCAATAGGCTAGTCAAGTAGTAAGCCAATTTAAAGTCGTTACTTTCCACCGGTTGATAGTAGTCAGGAGCAAAACTGACTTTTCTTGAGTTCACTGCCGGCGTATCTTTAAATGATTCAGTGAGGGTGTGAACTCCAATTAGCCCTCGTTTAAATTCAGAAAAATGTGGTAAGATTTGAACACTGCTTACCCTGCATCCGTTCTTCCAGGAATTCGAAAAGCCTCCAGGGGAAGTGGTCGGACCATAACTTTTTCGTTGCAAGCGCTTAGACTCCACGTGAGAAGAAAATCTCCTGTAGTTCGGGCAATTCCGCATCCTTAGGCAAATTGTGAAAAGATTTTCGCTTGGTAACTCCTTGTTTATTTGCGAACCAAACAAACAATGTTTAGCTCACAACAATTTTGACATTTATGTTAAGATGCCGTCTGCCGGTCATCGACGTCGATGGGCAGCGACACTAGCACCACCATGTTTGTTTTGATTTTCTATGAAAGTTTGACAGATAAAATGAGGGGTTCGTGGATTTTTCTATGTTTCGAGGGGTGCATCGATTAGCTTGGGACCGAAGATAGTACCAGAGCTGAGCCAAAAACTTGAGCACTTTTCTTCGGGACCTACTAGTCTTAGAGTTACCTCTATGGTATTACCATAGAGGTAACTCGAAGACCAGAATGTCTCTCTGGTACTCTCTTCGGTCCCAAGCTAATCGATGCACCCCTCGAAACATAAGAAAATTCATAGCGAATCAAAACAATCATAGTGTAGTACTTGAATTTCGACTAGAATAGGGTACGCTTATAGATGTACTTGGGACCAATAGGCTAGTCAAGTGTGAGCCAATTTAAAATCATTACTTTCCACCGGTTGTCAGAACCCTAGTCTTAACCACTTCAACCTAGGGAACAACGAATATAAGATTAGGAATCACATACATGAAGACTAACTAACTAATGTTTTCTTTCATCATCCTCGGTGGACAAAGCCGAGTCTTGTCACTATCAACAAAGCATAAAAAGTAACTAGGACTAAGATGTGTTCTTTTGATTACTGAAAAATCCTGTTCCCCTAGTTTGAAGTAGTCAGGACTAGGAATCGGTGGTAGATCTTACATCCCGTAACGTACCACGAAAAGGTGATATTCCCCACGTTACGGCGCTAAAAATGGAAACGAGGCAGGAACGTTATAATTCCATTAGAATCACAGACAAAACGATTTCTTATGTAAATCATAAGTTTGGCGTATGAAAAAAAAAAATCATAGGTTAGCTTACGAAACTTAAAAAGTAATATAAAATGTAGCAGACCGTAATCGAATCGTTTTGATTATTGACTCCGTGATTTGTTCCCACGTCTATCAACGCTCAAAGGTGTATAAGAACCTCATAGTACCTCATGTATTACGATTATCATTCATAAGCCGTGCTTATAAAATGCATAACTCATGACTATGGAATGTCTCAGCATCTTATGAAATCAAAATTGTCCAGGTTTAGAGCTTCCATCCCGGGATTGTGACATTTTCCGTGACGAGCTGCAACTGTTCAAAAATTCAAATGACATCTTTTAGACATCCTTCCAAGATGGAAGTTTGATAAGAGAGTATTTAAACGATATGCAGTTGGTCCGAGATTTAAAGACCTCTGGATATTTTTCAAGACTTCAGGTTGATCAATTATTATTCTTAAGATATTCAACTGTTCATAAAATTCAAATAACGTCTCTAGATAATCGTTCAAGATTGCTGGTTGGTCAAATATTAGTGAATTCAGGTTGATCAGGAAATCTGAATATCTTAAACTAGTCAAACATTCAATTGGCTCTCTCAAGCTAGCAGATCGGTTAGGAAGTACTTAAATATCTCCAGCTGATCGAAGATCACAATAAAGTCCTCTGGATATTTTTCAAGGTTTCAGGTTGATCAAGTATTATTGTTAAGACATTCTCCCAACACTATACGTTGATCAGAAAGTATTCAAAAGATCTCCAGCTAACCGAATATTGCAGTGAAGTCCTGTGGATTGATTGATTGATTCAATTGGATCAAGTTTCATACTGAAATATCCGATTTTGGTTACATTATTCATATTCAACAACAGGAAGAAGCTTAAAATATAAAGTCAAATCTTCATTTATTTACCAAAAATCTTCATATACCAGCTTAAAATTAAAAAAAAATCGATCGGAAGCCTCCTTCAGCTTCCGCATGTCTTGAAACAACTTCACAAATCATAAGATGTCTTCAAAATGTCTGCATGAAAAAAATACGTTCACAGAATTTTAAATGTCTTCAAAATGAAGATATCTCTTTAAATCTGGTGTCCCTAGTACTGAAGGAATCTCCATTTTTAATCTTTCTTCGATGGAGATGAAACATGCAAATATTAAAACAATTTACTATCTTTGTTGACTTCCCGGGATTCCGGGATATCAAATAAATATTTCTCGAATCCCGGGATGGAGGAAACCACCAGGTTCATTAGTCATGTCTTATGGAACCCTTAAGATTGTGTTACACTGAGGTAGGTATGATTGAGTTGATGGTTAAATTAAAGTTGGAATAAATATAGGTTTCTTTTAAACAACAATCTGTCCATGTGAAATTAACTATTAGGATTATTATAGGTTAAAGGTGTATAAGAACCTCGTAGCACCGACGAACCGACATCCCTAATAAATATAACCATAAAAGAGAGCTTAACGACGTGTTCGGGGTATCATCCAAACCATTTGTGGGATGGTTTACCAATTCGGGATACAGTTCGTTTATGGTTTTTGTTTATTAGGGATGACACTGGAGCATTTTGTTTGTCCGCAATTCGATTTGTCAAATGAGCGATGAACGGACGCATCAGTCAAACGAGGTGAAACGCAAACCAAGTCATTATAAATTTAACGTGAGCTCGTGTCCTTGCTCATGATATGTCGCGATCAGATGAGAAGATGCCGGTAGTGTTTAAAGTATTTTAAATATGGCGTCTTGGGCAAGATTTTGAGAGTAGCTTCTATGAGTTATCACGTCGGTTCGTCGATGCTCATCTGCTAATCTCAACACTTTATCATTTTTCAATGGGTCACTATTGAAAATTACACAAATGTCCAACAATTGCAATGGTGATAAAAAAAATATTGCCTGCAAAAAAAGTGGTTTCCCTAACACAGTCGCCGAATATTGATACCAAGCCACGGGGCAGCAATCAATGTCAATGTGATAATAATAGGGGTTAGGATGACTACAACAGACTATTCTTTCTAGCGATACAAGCGTGAAAGAGTAAGTTTTGTTCTTTGGTATCACCGTCAGTTTTACCGTTGTCAGTATGCCCAAAAGAGTCAGAGTGTCCAAAAATGTCAAAATCATGTGAGCTATAGTGCATCTATATGTGGTTGGGATCCCCCTGTACCGAACACGTAATCCTTCGTCAAACCTACGGTCGTGTCTTGTATACAACTTCTTTCTTTTTTTTTAAAGTATCAGAATCTAGAAAATCTTTCATTAACCGAGATCTAAAAAAAAAAGTCCTAGGTACATGAAAGTTGGTTAAGTTTATTCAAATCGCAATCATTTTTTACGTCAAATATTGATACATAAACATGACATATGTGGAACTCGATCATCAAAAATCGACCCCATTTCAGTGATTTCAAGTGGTATAGAAGGACATCGATCTGTCAAATTGATTTTACCAGCTGTAAAATGAGAAAGGGGATCAAGGTATAGTCGCTATATTCATAGTCTGCGGATAGAATCTCGGGAACCAATTGAGCTGTCAAATAGCGGAACCAATTGAGCAAATCACGACTAACAACAGAAAAGAGCACATCAGCTATTGCGAACAAAACGTCGGAAACCATTTTCTCGTGACTCAAAGCTCGCCTACGCAAACTAATATCATCTTTGGGTTGTGGAAAGTTTCCCTTATCCGGTGATGCCGGTAGTTTGCGTTCGATTGGCGTGGAAAGAATAATTTACGTTTGTTTATAAATGTTGATAGTACCTTTTCCATTGTTGGTCTAAAATATATTGAATTGGTTCCACTTTTTGATAGATCGAAATTCTATCCGCCAGACTATGAATATAGCGACTATAGATCAAGGGGCTTGTTAATTCTTTTAAATAATTCTACCGTGCTTTATAATTCTATGTGTTCCTAGCACTCCTGAACTCGTCTTACTATATCCTTAACCAATTATGTGATTTATTTATAATTATATAACTAACATTAACAAATTCATCACCTTGATTCACATAGCAAAACTGTGGTAAACTTATAAGAAACATGTATGTAACATTTCCTTCTTTGGACATTTTTTTTTGGAACCAATTGCATCAAACTTAGATTTCATTAGGTTTCGTAGGAGGAAAAACACGACCACGTAAATTAGGAATTAAGCATTTTGAAGTCCAGAGAGAAGCAGCAACATTTGGAACAAGAGTCAGAAGTCCCATTTGCAAAATATGCAGTGTTTTGAGATGACTTTGCATCGTTTCTTTCGCATGAATTTTGCAAGCAGGACGATAAATGAAATCGAGCGCTTATCAATACCTGCAATATCCCATATTTCAACACTCCCTATGTTTCTCAATTGCCGTCAATTGAAAAATCCTTCAAAAAACGTGGTAAGGTTGATCCTTATTGAGGCAAAGGAGGAGCTACACACAATCATTCTACCACTATGGCTAAGGTCCCAGGGTGAGACTCCCAGCTAGCTGTATCAAAGTTAAGCACTATTTACTAACGAAAATAATCGGTTATATGCATCAACTGGATATTTCGTGGTGTAATCATAAGTTGACTCTCTAAAAGCACAGTTAACAATATTTCAACATACCACAGACAAAATGATAGTTTTACATCTATTCAACGTAATCATCAAATCTTCGAATTGTTTGCATTAAATTACATTCAATTGGGTTCTTTAATTTTGAAAAATGTATCGGTATTTATACATCATCTGAAAAAGCTTCGTTTTCTAAGCATAGCGATATTTTTTTCGAACCCACACACTTCATCTTGATTTTTAAATCAAGATTGAAAACAAAATAATAACTTCACTGTTGACACTAAACTAACAAACTGACAGCTCGCTCCCATATAAAGTGACACCGAGGGGCGCTAATTTGCGCTAACGTGATTTTTGCAAATGTAATCGTACTTATTTAAAATAGTTCCAGCACGTTCCAGTGTGCCAAAATTGATGAAATTTAAGATTTGGGTTCCACTTTTAATGCAGATTACGAATATGCATTTACCTCAATACCCTTAAAGAACCCAATTAACATAATTTCCGTGAATCTGGGTTTAGACTAGACAAGTCAAATGATCAACTCAGTTGAATTCAATTGGCTTCAAAAGTTGAGCCTGGTTCAACTTTTTTTCAATTCAAGTGAGTTGATCAAGTCAGTTGAATGGGATGGTTCACACGTTCAATTCGAGTTCAAGTCAGTTGAATTCAACTGACCTGATCAATTGACTTGCCCTGTCTAAACCCAGCTTAATGAATCCAATGCAAACCAAACATATCAAATAGAATATTGCATCTGTAAATAAGCAATAGTACTGAATAACAACGCTCTTGATTGGCTTCTGACCGACTTGAAAATACTAGTTAAAAAATCATTTGAAAAGCCCCCTGTCGAGCTAGTCGAAAAAAGAATGTCCACACGTCAAACTCCGTCAAGCATTTAAACAGCGGAGGAACAAAAGAGACGACACATTATCTGGGCCTCATCTGTTTACATCTCATTACGCATTACCGTGACTATTGACAATTCGCCTCTTAGGTCACTCTGTAACTCTTCACTCTTATGGTAAAATCCCATTGGCAAACATCAGTCTGTGCGTGAAACTTGGTGAACATTTCCTTACCCTTTCACTCCTATGAAAATCCCATATTTTTTTATTTTTTTTATTTATCTGACAGTAGTTGTCTTAATGAATAAAACTTAGATAATGCACACAAAAAGCAACAGATAAACAGATAACAAAAATAATCACAATCTGCTCAATCGGTTTCGAAATTGGTTCGATGTTTCTCCACAGCTCTTTCACAGCGGAGAATGCCCGAATCACCGCAAACATTGGCTCATGGTATCCATATGCAGTCCGATCGAATCTTGGTTGTAGTAAGGATGATTCCCGCAACATCCTTTGAGGAACACGGAAGTTTAATTGTGAAAGCAGTTGAGGGCAGTCCGCATCGCCATTTAAAATTTGCGCTACAAATAAGGCTTGTTGCATTTTTTTTCTGTGTTCCAATGTGTCCAGGTCCAATAGCATGCATCGGTCTGCATAAGGTGGTAAATTCATTGGATTGGGCCACGGCAGGCTGCGCAAAACAAGACTCAAAAATCTTTTCTGAACACGTTCTATTCGGAGATTCCATACTAGCTCATATGGAGACCAGACCACAGATGCATTCTCAAGTATGGGCCGAACTAAAGAGCAATATAGTGTCTTCAAGCAGTGACGGTCTTTGAAATCTCGTGCAATCTTCGAAATAAATCCCAGTTGACGATTCGCCTTAGAGATGATCGAGGAATAGTGAAGAGTGAAGGTCAATTTTGGATCCAAAAGAACACCAAGATCAGTCATACGTCCTACTCTGCGAAGCGTTACATTGTCAATGCAGTAGTCGTAAAAGATTGAACTCTTAGAGCGGTGAAACGTCATCACTGCACACTTTAGAACACTGATGATGAGCTTATTGCGACGGCACCAATGCACAAACAAATCTAGCAGAGCTTGGAGACGATCAATCGAGGAAACATCGTTGAAGAATAACGTAAACAAAAGTGGACCCAGGTTACTTCCCTAAGGTACTCCAGAGGTGCTGGTAAACGTACACTGCAAAAAAAGTTGTTGAATATTACATCGAAACTGCTGCAACCAGGTCAATCCATCGGTTGTGTAATATCACATTGTACGATGTATATCGATTTTGCGAACAAAATTACATCCATTGATGTAGTATTGTATCTGCTTTTTGCTATTACATCATTATTTCATACATCAGCTTGAATTACGTTGATCGATATTACATTTTTTTTTGCTGTGTAGAAGACACACAAGATCCTAGTCGTACTCGAAGAGTTCGTCCAGTCAAGTAGGAATGTAATCACGACCTAAGTTGCTCAGACGCTCCTAGTCGAATGCGGCTTTCAGATCAGTATATATGACGTCGACTTGTGCCTTATCCACGTACTGTACTGGTGAAATCCAAAAGGTTAGTAGCTACCGATCTACCGGGAATAAATCCATGCTGGTCAGTTGAAATGTAGTTCTTCGAGCGATTCAGGACAAATTCGCTCAAGATGATCCCAAACAGTTTGGACGCTGCCGAAAGACTGATGATTCCTCGATAGTTCTTAATATCCCATCGAGTAGCACGTTGGACGGTATACTGGAATCTTTCCTTTTGCTGTTGACAAAGCTCCAAAATTTCGGGGTTACGCCGCAAATTTCACTGGACTCTGAGGACGTGTGATTTGTACAAGGCACTGTTAAGTTTAATGTAAGCGATACTGGCACGCTTGAAGTAACGCTTCGTGTCAGCTGTTCTGTGACGACGTACTTTTCTCTGGACTGCGTTACGCTCACGCTTCAGCACTCTAAGCTGAGGAGTAGTCCGAGCTGGTCGTCTTTTGAGAGGAACATTTGATTCCAACCAATGTTGAATCTTTGCGTGAATAAACGGCGGCTTGCCGGAGGAACGCAGAGATAAGGCAGTCCGCTAGAGTTTATGCACAGATTGTCAGATGCTTATGGGATTTTACTGGGAGTAAAGAGTTGCAGAGTCGCCGTCAACGTCAATGCTTACTTTTGTAAGGGCCAATGCTGCAAACGTAAACAATTACTTTTTGCGTGAGTTTCTCGGAAATGAAAACTCACTCACAAAAACCAATACCATGATTGTGTAGAGAAAGAGTCGACCTATTCGATAAAATTAGTGACTTACATGGATTGACTTTGACCTAAGAGACATTTACGAAAGATCGATATCATGAAAATTTTATTTTGACTTATCGATGTCCAACTATGCAAAACAAAAAAGAGGTCAGCTTTGAGTCATCTGTTTGCATGAAGTTCCACATGTGTTATATGGTTTTTGGGATCGTCTTTAAGTTGCAGAATCAACCGTTTCCAAAGCTGCTCATTCTAGTTTTTTTTTCTCAAAGACGCCAACCCCCGCCGTGGTAGTCAAGTAGTTTTTTTTTTTCCAGTACCTGTGGCAAAAATCGTAGATTCATGAAATTCTCAGCAATTTCGCACTTATCTGCAAAACGGGAACTATCAGCGGATCTACAAAAATTATTCACTATTGCCAGTACATAAATAATGATAGTATAAATGCCGTAGTTTTCGTATAGTCGATCAAAAACGAGCAATTTCCATACATTCTCAGATTTAAGGTGGGGTGCCTCCTACATGTGACTACCTGCAGAAGCGGCTTCCAACAGTTAATTATGGAGTTCCAGTTTCTCGCTCGAATGGTTTTTCGCAGTTTTGAGATGCAAAAATTCCTAAAAATGCTAGAACAAAAGAGGTTTCATACAGCCTAAATTGATCGTACTCGTTAAAAAAAATGTTTTAAATTATTAGTATTTGAATTGTTTTTCAATTGTTCCTCTGTTTAATTTTCAAGAATAAAAGTGGCAGAGAAAAATGACCATTCGGAGAAGTTTCAACACATTTTGAATATTTAATGTTGGAACCAAACCGAACCGAAAAGTGAAGGATCACCTGTGCTACCATAGGAAAGAGATGGTTGAGATTGTTGTGCTCAGTGGTGAGAGAAATAAGTCTCATAACTGAGCGTTATCAATCGATTAAGATAAAGATGATACATTTTATAACGAAACATGGAAACCTGAAACGTATTTTGTATTGATTTTAAAAACATCACAATGCTAAACTCCCTAAGTGTATGTTTTGTTTGTAAGAACCATGACTACATAAACGAATCGCTTTGCGGCTAAAATTGTAAAACATACCGCTGATAATGCTGATCTAAGATACCAAACATTGTTAATCGACTGTGCTGAACCCAAAGCACTTGGGCAGCCGATACCTATGCAAGCAAAGAACCACACGCACACCAACCGATTAGATTGGCTCGTCTATGGCAAACGTTTTAACATAGTTACCCCCACCCGTGCTCCTTTTTCTGAGCAGATGATCTGCCGTCGTTTCCGCCTGAATCTGTCTGATTCGGGCTTCGAATTCCCGGGCACTGTCCAAATCAGTGTCGGTGCTACTGAGACTAAAGCTACCGTTTTTAAAACGGCTGCAAAATGGCTGATCAATGGGATAGGTTCCATTGTAGACAATGTCCTTCAGATCGGGAACCCCCGAGTTTTTATTCAGACAAGCATAGAGAAAAGCCTTCGACGGCGGTAGATTGGTTAGTACGTCCTTTTGATGAGCTTCCGCTCGGGCAGCCTCCGAGGGCTTGACTTTTTTACGTTTCTTTCTCGTTTTTCGGACACTTCTAAAAATGGGAATTTGATTCAACAGTCTCGCCTGCGTACTGGTGGCGGTACTGGAAGCTGTAGTATTGTTATTAGTGGTAGCAGCAGCTGTAGCGGCTGTGCAAAATCTGTTATTGACACTGAATTTATTCTTGAGCAGTGGAGCAGACAGAGCGATATTATTAAGGTGGAATTGCACTTGCTTAAAGCACGTTTTCTGACTAAGGGAATGCTTGCGACTAGCGATTGTGGCTGCAGTGACGGAGGCGGCAGCAGCAGTGGCGGCGTTGGCAGATTTTGCGCGACATTCGTTAGCGGGACGGTATGTTTCCGATAGCGGAGAGCTGCTATCGCTGCTACTTACGTAGTTAAGACCAGCACCGCCCGTAGCCAAGCTGTCATAGTCTCCTCCGTGTGGGTGAGACGACGACGACGACAGAGGCGCAGCTGGGTGCGAATCGTCGTGATGTCCGGGCGGTACTGGTGATGAGGAGTAGGGTGTCTCGCGAGATTTCTCCTCGTACTCGGGTATGGTATCGACGGCGGTGGTTGTACCCGAACGAGCAGGGGATGCACCCTGCTGCTGTCTAGTGGACGCGGACGCGACTCGTTTCGAACCCGGCTGCATTCCAAGTATTGGAAAAGGGGAATATTATGTAAAGGGCAAGCTCGCTTATTGGAATCACTACTGTATCGTTTCTACTACTTAGGCAAGCTAAAAAAGGGGAACTCAAAAGTGCCAAACGCAGGGGTCAAAACGAAAAGGGATAACATTTATTCTAAGCTCACCTCGGCATTAGCTCCCCAATAGTCGTACGGACTAGGCTGTTGACTGTCCTGACCAGGTACTTGCGCCGGCATAAACATGCCTGGTTGCGCGGAAGCGCCATCGTACCCATAGGGATAAGAAGACTGAAGTTGTTGGTGCTGATCGTAGCCCTCCTGTGACACTTGTTGTTGTAGTTGTTGCTGCTGTTGCTGTTGCTGTTGCAAGTGGGATTCATCCTGCAGGGAAGATTGGTTGATCGAATCGTAGCCCTGGTCATAGCTTGGAGCTGCCATCTGGTGATCGTATTGATGGTGTGTTGGCGTTTGCTGTTGCTGCTGTTGTTTGTTCGGATCGTAAGCATCCGTGTACTGCAGGTTCAAACGACCAAGCTGTTGATTGATTTCAGTGAATTCTTTATTGATTTCTGAAGAATCCATGCTTACAGATGATTCCTGATTGGCAGGCTGTGACTGCTGTTGCGTCATTTGCTCACCGCCATATCCGGAGCAGCTATTGTAGTTAGTGTAATCTGGTGCCCCTTCGTAGGATGTTTCGGTGGCGTGGTTGGAAGCACTTGCAGCCTACAAGAAAATGGCTTGTCAATAACGACTTTATTTGGATGGAACACCTTGCATCAACTTACACTGTAGTTGCTTAGTATTGCACTTAATCGTTGTAACCAAGCTGGGTCCTCGATGTTTGCATAAATGTTGCCTTGACCGTTATTATCTACGGATTCGTCCAAGGCCTTCTCCAGTACTGGATCGTAATATTTAAGACGATCGCCAAGTGTGTAAACCTGTAAAAATATACAAGACAAATTAATTCAAGGTTTCAATAGCTTCAACCGATCGTATCTTACCTTTTTGATGAATTCTGATTCAAATCGATAAGGATCCTGCTGGATCTGCTCGGCGATTTGCTCCATGTAAAGAAGACACTTGAATTGCATGCCATAGTCCAACATTCGACTAGCTAGCAAATATTTATAGTACTGTAACGAAACGGGAAATCATTTTGTTTATTCTTGTTCCCAATGGTTCCTAACTTGGCCACCAACCTGCAACTCCGTAATTGAGTAACGTTCTTCGTTCAAAGAACGGGCATACTCGTAGATTTCGGTCATCATAATCGATTCATTTGTCGAGAACTCTTTGAAGTTACGTTGTAAGTGGGTAGAACCGAGCAAGATTAATCGCACTACCGTATTGGCATTGATGGTCGATCCGCAGTCCTGCTTTACGTCGGAAAATTTGCCGAAGCTCACATCCGACAGTAGATAGCAAAAATGAGCCGCGTATAGATCACCGCGATTATACAACGAATCGCCCAGTGTGGTTATGGACTTTTTGATAAGTTCCGGCTTGGCGGAGCTATTGGACATAAGCATGGCTAAATGTGGTCGCCAATCGCCCCACTTTTCATCAAGCACGCAAGTCACTGCTGATGGGGTTCGTCCACTGAGCAATTGATACAGCGTTTGCAGAGGATCGTTCAAAGTTAACTTGTTGGCAAACTTCATCATTACGTTAGCATGCTGCCGTGAGTCATACTTTGAAGCTAGGAACAATGCATGTCCCCAGAGGTTATTTTCCGTAGCCCACTCCAACGCATCGCTGATATTACCGTAGATAAGATAGTTCCTGAACTTGTCGGTAATTTCTAGCTCGCTTAGCTGTGTTTTCTTCTCTTCTAACAATGGTTGTTCATATTCATTCTCGGCAGCGTCCCGCTGTTCCTCGGTGTCTGCATCCATATGCCCATCACCGTCCAGTTCCCGGGGCTTGCGATCAACATTCGAAAGCGAAGAATTTCTACCGCTTACGTTTGCAGATCGAACGCTAGCTTGATGGGAATCGAATGGAAATTCCACTTTATTTTCCATCAACAGCTCGGAAATATCAGTTCCAACAAAGGTCTGCAAATAATTTACGTCGATTACTGACCAGAATCAAAATCATATGTATTGGCATTACTTACTCCATTCTGTCTTAACAGAAGAATGATGTAGTTCCACAGAAGGGTATAGGAACCACGATTTACATTTGGACCTAGCGAGTGCAAACTGTTGATCGAGTTGCCACGTGACTTCACGACGGCCTGCCCAATGCCACCGACCGGACCACTTCGCAACTGTTCCTCGCAGAACTCAATTACAGATTTTTTGTGAGTTTTATCCTTGACCAGCGGTCCCGGGTATGATTGGAACAGCTTGCGTGTTGGTTCGTGGGTACCTAAAATGATAATTTAATAATAACACACAAGTGCCGAAGAGTAAGTGCACAGCAACAACCCACCCAAGCTCCAAATTTTCACCAAATCGGTTGTTCCATTGATGGTCAGGCGGTTCTTGGCAGTCACCAACAACCCACAAGACACACTCACAATCGGATGAATCTCCGGGAACTTGCGCGGAGTCAGTCGCTCCGGTTCCATCATGGCTATGGCGCTCGGTTCCTGCCGCAGCGAGCCATCGGTATTGTCCAACCTAGGATTGGAAAGAGTATCGATCATTAGAAGCTGTCGTCAGCTACGCCATATCCCATTAGAATCATTACTGATATTAGTTATTAGGAAACCGACTGCAAAGCCTTCTCAAGTAATCCGGAATAAGTGTGGTTAGTATCTCAGCAACTACTATCTACGAAAATTACAGCCATGCAAAAGTGGATTTTTCTGTTAGAAGGGTGCAGCAAATAATAAGTAAAAATTCGATCAAGAGCAAATCAAGAGAGCAAGCGTAATAATTGGTGTACGTGGTTTGAAGATAGAATAAAGCAGGGTGAAAATGAAGATACGGAATGATTAACTGAAATAAAATAAAGACTGTAAAAGCACCTTGGCTGGTAATATCCACTATCAGTGTGGTACGACCTGTCCATAACCAGAGGAGTGGCCCGTTGCTGCTGAAGTTGCTGTTGTTGTTGTTGCTGCTGCTGCTGTTGGAATGAGGCCATCGCTTGCTGATGGTGGTACATTGGCAGTGACGTCGGTTGACCGGAAACTTCACTGAGGAAGCTCTGGTCGAGCATGGCGGATGGTTGCGATTGATTATTGAAATGACGATGATAGTCTTCCGGATTATACATGCCGGGCTGATGGAGGAACGGTGTCGTGCGATTAAACCTAAACAGAGAAGAACAGGGCCGTGTTGAGAGGCAGGGAAGATTTTCGTTTTCTGTTAGGGGGCTGGGGCGGCGGACAAAGACGCTTCGCATTCGGGTTACACTGTTTACATGGTTGAGAATCTTAACTTGAGGTCACCGATTGGCGAGGGTGCAATAATCGTAGACACATGTTGCACAATGAACGTTATGTACAGCTGAAAATATGTCCACATATGTAAAGTTGATTCAAGCTGTGATGGCCATTTTAAGGATTCGGGAGATTCAGAAGTCAGTTGTTCTTTACTCCATAATGTAGGTACACTCAGAAAAGCGAATGTATGTGATCTATGAGTTTTTTATGGAACATAAGAAAGCTCTTCGTAAGCTGTTGTGATAAAACCACAATCTTATGAAAATGTTGATTGTTGTAATAAAATGAAGTTGTAATACTGGCTGATGACTCCGATTGACGCATTATGGTAAGGTACACCGGTGCAAGTTGAAACGGACGGTTGATTATTGGCGTAAACTACTAGATTGAAAATAATCAAAGCGATTATTCAGTGCGACTAAGAAATACACCTTCCGTTCCAACTAGCCTCGGTGTATTTAATAAGTTGGTGTAGAGAGAGAGACGACATCTCACCCATTTGACAGGCTATCTGCTCGATTGGAATTTCGTTTTCCATGCCGTTGAAAGATAATCGATTGTTGAAATTTTACCGTGTCGTCACTCTCTCTACAGGCTTTCTAGTAAATACCATGGGACTTGTCTTATGAACATCATACGTGTATTTTTCGCAGTGCATAGCACTGTTTCCAACCGTAAGACTAAACATGACAAACAAACCGGCCTACATAATCAAATTAACACTATTATTCAGTATTTACATATACATACATAAATTCCACGACATGAAGAAGCGTAAAAAGCCAGGAAGAAGAAACAGTTAGTCGCATAGTTGGTGTAGACCCAATTAGTAACCGCATATCAGTCATTTTTTGCGTAGTACCAAAATTGGGGATTTTGAATCGAAATTGATGCTGACTGACATGATTGCAAACAATAGAATAACACCACGGTTAGGTTTCGCAACAGATGTCGTTAGTAATAAAACTTACGGCACAGACAAACAGACATGACATAACACTCGCTAGTTGTTCATCGAGCAAGCATTTAACGGACAATTTAAAAGTATCGGAATTGGTAGTACCGACACCTGTGGCGCGCACAGTCAATTCTCTTGCGTTTGACGTTTACACACTATCTCCATCTGTTCAGCATAGTGCCCACCACAGTGTACTCAACATATGGCGGTAATGTTTTAGTGACGATGTTTTACAGTGAGAAATATTTAATGTGTTATGTCTGTTTGTCTGTGGTTACGGTGTTGATTTTCAAATATGTTTTCTGTTTTCAATTCTAAAATCGATATTTTTGGAAAAAAAATAAATCAAATCTCCATAGGGTATATGTCCCTAACCTCTGTCTAATATGCATGCTTCATTTACATTTTATGCCGTATCTTATAGAATAATTGAGCTGCAGTCGATATTTCAGTGGCAACTTGTAAGCTTAGATATTCTTATTACATATTTGGGTATTGATTAGGCACGACTGAAAATTGTTTAATATTACCATTATAACATGATGACTTAACAGGTAGCTGGATGTAATGAAGGTCTACTGTACTTAAATTGGGTCTATAAATTGATGCAACTTCGTCCTATCGACGATGATCCTCGATCTACACAGGATCGGCATGTGAAATCGCGCTTCTTTTTCACTCCTTATCATTCATAAGTAACCACATTGTTGACGTCACTTTCACTGTTGACGTCACCACACATATAACGAACTATCAAATCAAGTAATAGCAAGCCGAACAATGCATTAGGTCCAAAGAAACATTGATAGATTCTCTCCGTCGACTTTATCTTTGTATCTCCACGGCCATGTAAAGACATTCCCAGGTATTTTCAGCACACCGATCGATAAAAGAAGCTATTATCTAGCATCTAATACGGTAAACACGGCAAGAAACGGATTTGTAGCCAAGTTATTAATGAAAGAGAAACTCGACGAGAAGAATCGATCAATATTACTTAGGACCTAATCAGTGTTGGTAAAATCAGAAATCAATTGATATTTTTTCCACTATCATGCACTCGCAATATCACGCATGATATTGGAACAAAATATCATGCTTGATATTGATTTTACAAGCTCCTTTTATATTGCGAGACTATTCACAACGTGCAAAAATCAAGCTGAGAGTTGACTTGACACAAAAATTATTCCGTTGCACATCGTTTTCTTAGAAAGAGAAAGTATAGTATGCTATCTCTTTTTACTCTTCACCGATGGCAGACACGAAGTGACTGCTGCCAGCCGTTATGGAAGTTTCGGTTGCATTCGGGTGTAAAGCAAAAATCATGAAACTCAATCTCACCACAGTTTGTTGAGATTTGCAGCTGCTGAGTTTTGTTAGCTTGATATTCCAAGCTGCGATATCACAGCTTGCAAAATCAACCACAGTTGTTTGCTTGTCGATTTTTGTCTACGAAAATCAAGCGTGATCTTGGGCGTTGATGATATTTGATTTTTTGATATTTTCTAAACACTGGACCTAATACATTGTTTGGCTTGATAGTTTTTCGAAAGGCCTACACTCAAAATAATCCTCACATCAATACTTCGTGAAAACACACATAGATTTTTTCCATCGCATTCTTCATGTAAGACTTACGTGATTCTCATATGGAGGCACACAATTCAGTGAGCTTCAACTTCACTGGATTAGCACGTAGAAGTTTCGTGATTTTTCCGATAAAATGCATGGAGATTCCAATTGATTATTTAATTCCGATTCGATTTAAATAAAATTCGACAGCGACAAAGATCGGGAACAGGAACACTAACAAAAATGCAACGGCTTATAACTTCCACTTGATTTAAAGTCTATACATGATGGTCATTGTCATCATACTAAAAACAGGAACAAACTAAATTAACCTCCATGTAAAATTTTAATTAATTACACTTACAACTCGAAATTGTCTCAGTAAAGACCAAATCAATCTGGATTTCAATGGCATGTAAATATGCACAATGAACTAGCGCCATATTGTAAAGCAATATGAGTGAATCACTCATTAATTTTTTCAGATGTGAAAATCACTTAGGGTTTACGTGAAACGAACATAGAATCTGTGTATGTGTAATTCACGTAAACTTCACTAAAAAATCTGACGATTTTGAAAGGAGTTTCGGTTCACATGTAAGTGGTATCATGTAGAGTTTAATTGGGCCTCGTAAAATTGACAGCTAAGGAAAAAGAGATACCCTACGTGATTTTTCACGTAACAACAACGTGTCGATTATTTTGAGTGTACACGGTAAATGAGTAAGACTCATATTTGAATCCCGATCACTCAAATTTGCAAAAACGTCATAGAGTGAGTAAATGTTTACTCAAATATGATTAAATGTCACTCGTATATGAGTAAATGTCACTCAAATATGTGTGAAATTTAATCATATTTGATCTACGAGTGACCTACGCTTTTGCGTATTTGAGTAAACGGTACTCACATATGAGTCGCTTTCATTTGCCGTGAAGTTTGTTTTGACGGCAGGATTTACTGCACGCTTTTTCTATAGAACTCAAATTTGACTAGGATCTACCCATATCCGTCAAAAGTAGGGCTATCCTAAATTGAGCAAACAAAGTTGGAACTGACAAGTTGACAAAAATGAACAACATCGTTCGGATTCATGTCGATTTTTTCCATTCGTCATCTCGATCCTACTCAAATTTGGGTTGTTTAGAAATAACGTGTGTACCGTGTGTACCCTCCTTCACTCAAAGATTATCATTTTTCCTACGATATTTTTTCAGTGGAGTGAAAGGATAAGAAACGATCCGGTATGTTTCACGAAATTAGCCATTTACTTATGGGGTTTTCCTATAGGAGTGAACAGTTGCAGAGTCGTCGTCAACGCGAATGGTTTCAAAGTTCGTAGGCCATAATTAGGAACAAGCATCAAAATTACGTCCCAAATGTTCGGTCCATAGTTATAAAGCGCTAAATGCGTTAAATCTTCTAAATGTGCAGTAAGAGTGGAAAGTATGACATTGATTTATTAGGCTAGCATGTTACAAAAAGGTAAGTCCTTTCAATTCATGAAATTATCAGGTTTTTTGATGACCACCGCTGTGTAGATTTTCGTTAGTAATACGGCAAGATCGTGGCGCCTAGAAATTGAAAAATATGAAAATTTCACTTAACGGGAGGTTCACTTAGATTTTGTCGAAAAAATCGATTTTTTTTTACAAAAAATGAAAACTGCACATGTGTAGAATATATGTGTCAAAGGATATTCCGATACAATGCGTATTTTTTGAGTTAGAGCGTCTCGAACGGACCAATGTCACGCCAAAAACTTTAAACGCGTTTTTCTCGGAAACCACGTTTTAGAACTCTTGTCAATGATAAGTCTTGTTCTATTCATTCGATTCGTTTCATTCAAACATAGTTTTAAAGTGAATACTTTTCTTTACGGCTTATACCTATTATCGGCATGATTTTTTTTTATAATTTTTAAACGAGATCAAAGTAAAAAAAAAGAGAAAAAATAAACTTTTTTTTAATGTTTTTGGTGTGTTAGGTTTTTTTTTCGTTAAAAATTTGTTTAGGTTAGGTATATTTTTTTTTCCTTTGGTTTGTTTTTTCCGTCGATCTTCTTTTCCGTGCTGAGCACCAATGCTACCGGCGTGCCAGGAAGGCAGCTCCCACACCTGGACCCTACCTATCGACCCATCAACTCATGAACCGGGGACCAACGGCTTTACTTCCCATCCGAAGGAAGGCGTGATTAGAGATGTTATGCCTCAGAACATCCCGGCGGCACCGACTGGGATTGAACCCAGGCCTGCTGGGGTGAGAGGTAATCACGCTTACCACTACACCACCGGCGCCGTTAGGTTAGGTATATGCCGTAGGAAATTTTATGTATTTTTCATAATATATGACAGTTACTCATTTCAGTTTACCACGCAAGGCCCTACAATTGACAGCAGGGGACATTGTTTCGTGCGCAGAGGCCGACGAGATCCGCCATTTTGAAGCCGCCATTTTGAATTTTTCAAAAACAAAAAACATTTTGTAGTCATCAATGTATAACGCATTAAAACTCAATAGCACAACTTTGTAAGTCTTTTCGTTTTCCAACAAAAAATTCGCACGATTTTCGGCCAAATCCAAATGAACCTCCCCTTAACTGTTTCTTTGAAAAAGAGCAATAATTGATCGAAATTGGTCCCAAAAAGGCAAATAATTTACGGATTACAATTTCACAGCAAAGGTGCCATTGGTTTTTCATAACTATTGTGTATTATTGCTGAGTTAATGAGTTATGTGCTTGATAGGCCGAAGTGAGGGGCTACATCCCGTAACCAAGGTTGCAAAGACTCATTTCAGCTAAAACAATGTTTTTCTAAATTATGAAATAATTAGATGCCATGATCAAATTTTGAATTGGTAGGATACAAGAAGAGGTTGCAAAGAATGTGTTTGACATATTAAACCTGTTTATTTCACTTCATGAGAGTCACAATCAGCGATTTTTCACAAACTCACTCACTCACTCACTCAGCGATCAGCAAATCGCTGATTGTGACTCATAGAAAGCAAAATTTACAGGTTTTATGTTTCCAACGCATACTTTGTAACCTCTTCTTGTAAGTTACAAGTAAAACATGCCATCATACCATCTTTTGGTTTTATTATTCCGAAAAACATTATTTTAGCTGAAATGAGTCTTTGCAACCTTGCCCGTAACCCTATAATTTATTTAAAATAACTTTTTGTGGCGGCGTTATGCTGTCATTAATTGTGAGATTAAAACTGACAGCTTGCGTTAATCCATTGAGTATTACTTTCCACTAGAAATACTCAGAGGGAGAGATGGGTGGAGAGAATGTTTTGAGCCAAATGAACTGTCAAAATCTGAGTTAATCGAACATTCCCATTAGAATTTTTCTTATTCTTACTAGAATAAATTTGAGAGTATTGCAATCGAACAGAAATTCAATCACCTTTATGTTTTGTGTGCTTCTCAAATTCAACTAGTTTTTGTAATCAAAAACAATATTCTAACTCTATTGATTAATTGATCTTCGCCGGTTAATGAATGGCACCAAGAAATGTGCCAAATATTGCGATGCAATCAATTATTATTTTGCACCTAAATCGAATCAAAAATACAAGTCATTTGAAATGCTAGCTACTAGCAAGGGTTGCAAGATAATTTAGGAACAAATCCGTGCTGCCGAATTGTATTTTGTTTTCTCCGCCTATCTCTCCCTCTGAGTATTTCTACTTTCCACCATGAAATCCGACAGTTGTCGCTTCGCCAGTGGTGGATAAACCAGTTTCACCAGTTTGAAGTCTGAAAACAATGTGTAGGGGAAAGTGGGACATCATCACTTATCATACAAAATTCAGTGGAAAATTCGAATGATGTTTAACCAAATGGATAGTTTCAAGCCCTATTTACATCATGAACACAAATTGAATATTAAAAGTAAACTTTTGAATCTTATGAGCACCCTGTCGGGGTGGTATGAGGCTTTATGAAGGGTCAACAATGAACAGTTTTAGCATAAAAAAAATTTAACAGAATAAATTAAATTTCAGAAGTACTGCCTATTTAAGGCTATATTCACAGAACAGAAGGGGAAGTGTAAACAAATAGGTGAATCAAAAAGTTGTACATTTTTCTCCTCAACAAGCAATGCGTTGTGGTAGCGTTCCAAAAGGGCTTTCGATGCACACTCACACTATCATAGCATGCTGCCTATCTTAACGGCAGGCAGAAGATGCCTTCTACCGCTAGATGCGCTAGTGTTCGCTAATGAATAGTGGAGCCACTTTCTGATCCGAAGTTCCCCTTCAGTTCTGTGCTATATTTTTTCAGTCTTGTGAATGACTGATTTTTTTACCAAAGCAGCTGTTTTAAAACGTTATTTCATATGATACAGTCTTATTTATGAAAGGAATAATGCTAAATTGAAGAATTTAAGTTAAAATATAAGTGGTGCCCGTATTGCCCCGAATGGACTTAAGTAATATTCTGTTAAGAAAATTTTCAATATTTATTAAAATCTAGTAAAACATCGTGTCATATAAGAAACCAATGACCATTTATAAAGCTGGTGAAGGAATATCAACGATAAGTTATGAGGGACTACTGATAGACCTTATTTTATGATTCAGAAATCCTATAACAGTTTTGACATTTTAGCCCTAGTAGCACGCTTGTCACAAATCAATTGTAGAAACTTATATACGACTTATTTCAGTCATAAACAAGTTGCTGTGACTTATTGTGTGTGCTACTCCGGAGGCTAGTCTAACATTTTTCGAATATTTTCTCTAGAGAAAAGTATTTTGTTAGACTTAAATGAAATGGATAGTTGAAGTAGGCTTCAAGCGTTAAGCCTGCAACAGATTTTTTGTAAAATATGTTCAATAAGTTGGCCCCACTTTCCCCTACCAATCAGTAGTGCTTGGAATACACACATCGGTAGCTTTCAAACCGATTAGTCTGGATTCTAGTCTATTATCCACATTCCACAGCGACACGCATGGAGGCACTTTTCCCACTGGGATGTCCTACGAAAGACTGAAATACTTAAGGCTGAAATCACAAAAGGCCGAATTGACAAAAGACTGAATAGTATTAATAGGCTAAAATTCTGATTTCAACCAGCCGCAATGGATCATTGAAGATGCTGAGGTTTTGACAGCACCGTACTGTGGCTACCACAGTATTTTACATTGGTTCGTCCGTATACAGTAGCGCCAAATGAAAACTGTGGTGGGTTCAAAACTCAGCCATCTAAAATGATCCATTGCGTTCAAGAGTATTGTGCTCTTAAAATTCAACAATACTACTGTTAGATGCTGAGCATTTTTTCAGTCGATTTAACTAAAATGGCTGTATGAAGTTATAATTCCTTCAATCCATGCCAGCAAATTAGAGATCAATGATTCAAACTAGGAGAACATTCTTTTGATAAATGATGTCAACATTGCTGTTTGTATGGCTCTTAAATACCGGCGAATGTCCATACGATGTTAATATGAGTGTAGGGACGGACAAACTTCTAAAAGAAAGGGATGCCCGTCGCTGCGCTTCTTTATCTAAAAAGCCACGCAGTAGTTGAGCGTTTTCGAAAGTTTTTTTTAGAAGCTTGTCCGTCGCTACGCTCCTCTAATTAAAAACAAGGGCAGCACCGTGAGGGACAAAAGAACTTTTGAATACAACGCACACCCGTTGAATGTATTAAAAAGTGCTATTAAATTACGTTCAATATAACTACATTTTAATACAATTTAATTACAATTTAATACTTCCTTTTTTATTATAGTCACTTTAACACTCTTGGGTCATTCGTGACTTGTCCGGGTGAGATTTGAACTCGTGACTTTGGCGTGAGAGGTAAGGATGTTAACCACTACGCCAGGGTCGCCCCCAATTTAATACTTCGATTACTATTAAATACATTTTGATTACATACCTGGAGTACAATTATATACATTTTGATTACATGTCAGTACTATAAATACCAATCAATTGGTACGATTACTTTGATTACGCTTTTCGACGAATACGATTGAATACCATAAAAATGATTTAAAAATTCTATGAACCCAAAAGGTACTCAAAATACCTATATAGAGGAAATGGATGTAATGTCGGCCTAAATGTCCCTAATTTGGGCCCATACATAAATTCAGCAATCGACTAAATTTTCAATAGTGACCAAAAATATCCATTAGTACCGTCCCAATGACGAGTTCATCTAGATACAATTGATAAATAGCAGCTTTTTAGCTATGGGCCCAATATTAGATCTATAGGCCAACATTAGAGATTTCCCCTAATACCTTAAAATACAATTTAATATATTGAATACCATAAAATAAATTTTAAATACAATTTAATACTTAGCTATTAGAACCCCAAGGGTGCAAAGTGCGTGGCGATGATGTGAACAAGCACGCTTCTCGGAAACGGGACAGGAGCGCAGTGTCACAGCATCGCCTAGCATTTTACACCCTTCTGAAAATTAAATTGGTTCTGTTAGTTAATACCGTTTAATATATTTTGAGTACCGTAAAACGGGGTAACAGTGATTAATTTTTATATTTTTAAATCAAGTACTAAGGATCCAGGAGTTAATTCGTTAGTTATTTGTTTAACGGAAATTAAAGCATATGCATTTTTTGTTAAGTTGTTTGACCGAACATCAGTATTTTGATTACGGGTTACTTTGATAATGCTCGATGAATGTAGAAAAAAATCGTGAAACTCAAACTTTTCAGTTCTTTAAATATGAAACTCTGAATGAGTATATAATCAGAAAACATCATAGGCAATAAGAATACAACATTGAATTTGTGATGGCTATATCGGAAATACATTTCATAAATGATGGTTTGAGTGCTTTTTCAAACAGGCGAAAAATACGAAAATGGTTTTTTAATCTGTTTTTAAAATATTTAACACATACTATATAAAAACTATATACGATATCAACGGAAATACCCTGAGTTACAATATGGAACCACTATTTCTAATTTAGAGAAAGCGCAGCGAGTAAATTTAATCTTTATATTATACTATCAAAGTTGCCTGCATTATCAAAGATACCCCGTTTTACGGTACATATTAATACTTTAAATAAATAGTGTATCTTATACAGTGCTAGTCGTAGATTTCTAAACCTCCTCTCGCCCTTAGTGCCAAACATAATTAATGGTTCATCCTCTAACGAATTTCAAATGCGGTTAGCCTGTGTGTGAAAGGACGGTGTAGTCATCGTGAAAGGATTACCGTCAGCTGCTCTGTCTATGCTTTTCTAGGAGCCAGAGTTAAACAAATCATAATGCATGCCAATTAAAAAAAAATCTATAAACTGGCTGGTCATTAAAACTAGTTTGTTTTTGACGTAGGACTACGTCTTTCTTTACTATACTGACGTACGACTACGTCTTTCTTTACAATACTGGGGGTCACATTAAGAAATCTAAAATGAGACATGTAACGAAAATGTGGGGTGTTTTCAAACGTATATTTCTCCAAAGCGTTAACGTGAAATATGCCATGAAATATGCCATTCGATGGGGAATTTATCCAACAATGTTGTGACATATATAAAAATAGTGAAAATACTAACAACTAAGAAATTTAACTAAAATTGCAAGCATCAAAATGTCCCATACATTTGCTTGGCCTCAAGGTTTCTTTTCTAATAGAGATATCACATAGTTGGTACCAAACGAAACAAGCCGAAGCCACATTTCGGATTATGTATACCGGACATTTTGATTTAACTTGATAAGATTTGCAGGGTTGTTACAAGATTTTCTAAATTTGATCCGCGAAATCCGCGATTTCTCAAAAGAAATCCGCGACTTCAAATACTTTTCCGCGACAAAAAAACTGTTTTCATTGCCTAAAAATAGCATTTTTATACTACTACATGGCATTTCAAGCTTATTGCTTATAACATACTAGATATTTACCTGCTCTCAACTTAATGTTCTTCGAAGTACTTTTCACATTTTAATTGAGAGCTTTCTATGCCTGTACCATCCTATGCCCAAGGAAGCAGAGAAATTTTGCAACCCGTAAAATTAATAGACTGGACGGGAATAGAACTCGAATTTTTTTAATAACATTGTATCATCTTCAGTTATAGTATAAATTCTGAGTAACACGGAGGCGAACCAGCCTCAGGCTGAAAGCCTCCATAATAAAGAAAACTTAACTTAACTTAATTAGTGAACATAATAAAACACCCTTACATCATGAGATTCTATTGAATAATACCGGCCTAGATTTGATGAAACATTAAAAAATAATAATGCATTTTCATTTGAAATGCAAATTTTCTTGAAAATTAACCTTTGCGTCTCTGACGTATTTTGCTGTCCTAATCGTTGTAGTTAATTTGAGTCTAGTTTTCTCAATTCCATTTCCATTTCCATTTCCGATTCAAACCAAATACCCTGCACATAATCGAGTAAATACCAGAGTTTCATAAGTCACGCTTGTTGGTCACGTCGCGGTTGTGTACTTACACGGACATTCTTAGGGTCTGTCCAATGGTGAGACATTTTCATAATATATATTTTTTATTTCTAATATAAACCTAGCACTTTTCGTTGTCAAATCAGTTGATTTGTTCTACTAGATCAACCAAGACTGCAATTATGTCTGTAGTATCGAAAAATATCCAATCAGAGTAATCCAGATGTTCAAGGTTCTTCAAATCGTCCTGGAATTCAGATAATTTGATCTACTAGAACAACCGATATTGGGACAATGTCTTTAGTATCGAAATATTTCCATACAGATGCACAGTGTCTATGTGGATCATGCATGAAATATTGTCATGTATACCAGATGTTTTAAGTTCTCCAAATCGTTCTGGGCCTCATAGCCTAGTCAGTAAAGGCACGGTATTACCAATCCGGAGGCGGCGGGTTCGATTCCCGGTCCGGTCGAGGGAATCTTTTCTCGACTTCCCTGGGCATAGAGTATCATTGTGCTTGCTTGCCACACAATATATACGAATTCATGTATTGGTATTGGCATCGAAAGCTCTCAATTAATAACTGTGGAAGTCCATTTAGGAGAACACTAAGTTTAGAGCACGCAATAAGCTAATATGCACTTATCAATAAGCTTGAAATGAGAATAGGAAGAAGAAGAAGAAATCGTTCTGGAGTTCAGATGATTTATTCTACTAGATCAACTATGACTGGGATAAAGTCTTTAGTATCAAAATATGTCCAAACAGATTCACATGCCGAATAGAGAAGCCATAAGGCGCTGTTCGTAAACTACATACGACGGTTTTCAGCGAATTTGAAAGCCCCGTTGTGTTGACAGTTGTTCAAACAAACTTTTCAAATATTTGTAAGGACCATCGTCGTTTATGAACAGCCCCTAGCCATAGAGGTAGACCATTACCATGACCAGAACCATTTGGTAGTTCCTTTACCGCATGTTTTTCATTATTTTCCTTGACAGGACACATCTCTGCATAATTGGGAACTGTACCTAATTCTGCACAGTAGTATTTTTTAATTGTATTGAGTTATTTTTTTTGTTTGCCTACAAAAGAACTAATATATCTTACAAGCTATGGCAAATACTTCGATTTTTCCACTGATTGTCACTTTAAAAATTGTAAAATGCTTTGATCGCACATTTTTGCGTTAGATCTAACGAAGCTTATTTGTATGCCGTTTTCATTATTTTCAATTGAACTCATTTGTTTCCCTCCTAGCAAATATATTATTGTAGTACCTATTATTATAACACTTAGAAGAAAAATTATACCGTGGTGATTGTAATGTTAAATATTGATAAAAAGTAAATATAAGTATGAAATGCGCAGAATTAAGAACCACTCAGACTAAGACGCGGCCACGATAAAATATAAATAAAAATTATGAAAGCGATAGAAGAAAAGTAACGATAGAGATGAATTTCAGCCGCTCCATACCGAAAATATGCGATAGTAAATGGATTAAGTACAGATGCGTCTCAACTTAAATTGATTGTTGATCGAGTAGAGTTTAAATTAGGATTAGAAATGTCGGCGCACATTGCTGTTTGGATGATGAGTGTTTTTTTTTAGTTGGAGAAATAGACAGCTTCGACTAGATAGTGGTGATATAAAGCCTTCACAGAAAATAATATCAAAACCATAACTCAATTGTTCGAACACGCAGCAGTTATGTCACTCATGGAACAATTGTGGCGAACACATTGATGCGCCAAATTATCACGACAATTTAAAATAATAACTAGGTAACAGCAGTGTTAAACACTCACACACACACCCACACTTTCAAACCGTACACACGAGGTGGTAACCGACGACAACTAAAACCATCCATATTTTGGTTAGCCTTGAAACTCACCTTTCTTTATCGTTGGCTGAACTGCGACCGGAATGCACCGATTCGCGACCATCACTGGTCAACAGATCACGCTGCATCTGAGCTGCCTGCATCTGACTGTAGTACGTGCGATACCACTCGGCATACGCTTGCGGATTAGTACGTCGCAGCTGTTCGTAGTACTGCTGGTGTTGAGTGTAGTAACTGTACGGATCATAATATCCCGACGCTGCCGCTCCGTACTGACCGCCGTAGGTCGACGATGGATACTTGCGGTCCCGCTCCTTGCGGTCATCCCGTTCACGGCTCTCACGAGCTCGATCCCGGTCCCGTTCTGTACCGTTTCGGCTTCCCGCTCGGTAGTCCTCGTATTCATAACGCCGATCATGGCGATCACTTCGCCGTTTATCGCCTCCTCCTTCACGGTAGCGATCATCTAAAAAAAGGTGAGTTCATGTTACGACGCCAAAATATGATATTAGCAAAAATCATCGTACCTTTCCTTCTCTCATCTCGATAGCGGTCACCCCTCTCTCGATCCTTTTCCTTGCGATAGCGGCGATCGTCGCCGGTGCCGGTGCCGGCACCGCCTCCCCCACGTTCCCGTTCCTCTCGTTTGCGGTAGTACTCTTCCCTGGACATGTACCGCCTGTTACCGTCACCTTCCTTGTCGTAGCGTGTCGATCGTTCGGTTTCGTACTTGGACCCATCGGTTTCGTAACGACTGTCGCGATCGTACTTGCTGTTCCGGCCGTAGCGATCCCGATCGCGGTCGTATCTGTAGGCGTCATATCATGTAAATATTCCGAAAAACTATATCAATCAAACTTGAGTCTTACCTATTTCTATCCTTATCCCGGTAATCGTAATCACGATCGCGATCTCTTCCACCGTCCTTCTTCCTTTCTTTTTCCTTCTCTCGCTCGCCACGCCTCCGTTCTCTTTGCTCCAAACCGGCACTACCTTCGCGTTCCCTTCTCCGTCGCTCTCGATCGCTATAATCCGAATCCTCCGTGTCGTAACGGTCCCTTGAGCTCTTGCTCTTTGTCGATCGACGCAACGGATCCTCCTCTCTTCGAGCTGGCTTTCCCTTAGCGTAGAACATCGATCGCTCCTTATCACTTTCATCAGCCGTGGATGTATTCGATGGATCCTTTCGAGGCATATCCACCATTAAGTTAAAATCGGTTTCCCCATTGCCACCAGCAACCGCTCCCGAACTGCTACCGACCGGTTCATCTTGTGTGTTACCTCCTTCTATCGGTTCTTCGCGGCTTATTTCGCCGTGCAATGGCTGCGGTGGTGGATCATGTGGGTTCTCGCCATCCATAACCAGTTCCCGTTGCTGTTCATTGATAGGGATATCTGTAGGATGTTGAGCCGAGTAGCTGCCAGCGCTAGTACTCTGCGGCGGACGATCGTCTTCCACTCCAGGGATGACACGTTGCTGGTTGTGGTGGGTGTCACTTTCCCCAGGAACCTGGTAAAGGTTTCGATCACTGATTTCCTCTTCCCGATGGTGGTGGTGATGATGATGGTGATGGTGGTGGTCTGCCTGGGATGATGATGTGGTGGACGAATAAGATGGCCTAGGGTTAGGATTGGCTGCCGAATCAGATACTTCACCATCGGCTTGCCGTTCCATATTCAGATCGGTTGCGTTTTCCAAATCAGTTCCGGGAATCATCCGATCGAGCCCGGGCGGAGGTTCGGGATAGCTGTGACTGGCTGGTTGCTGATTGTTTTCCGATTGTTGCTGACCGGGAACGTAGCGCGATAGGCCAGGTGGTGGAAGGCTGTCATCTCCCGGATGTTGATCATTCGAAACAGCGCGATGGGATGACGTGTAACCTTCTTCGGACAGATGTCCTGTTTGGAGATACTGGTTACGGTCGTTACTAGGAGCTACTTCGAGGTTTTCAACGTTGTCGGCACGTGAGTCCGGGATTTCTTGGTTTTCCGGTACGAGATTCTCTACATTGGGGATCTCTTGCGGTTGATAGAAAAAGGTTGGGTTAGGTGCCGGAGGCGGGGTGACTCCCAATCCAGGGGTTGCGATGTGGGCACGTTGTGCTGTTCGCTTGAACGGGTTGGATGCCGACCCTTTCGGAGGTCCCTGAGCTGGGGGAGGTCCTTGACTTGGTGGTGGAGCTTGAACAGGCGGTGTGGCTTGAACAGTTTGTTGACCTACGTCCGTAGGTGGTGGTGGCAGCGGTGGAGTCCTAGACGTAGGTTTCGGAGGTAGCACCACACCATCGGACTGCTGACTTGTTGCAATTGAAGGTGGAGGTGGTGGAAAAGAAGACTCCCTGTAGTTATCGGAACGTTTTTCCTCCACCATTGCCTGCTCCTGAGGTTCCAGTTTAATACTCAGGGAGTTCAATTCCACGTCCAACTTATCCGGGACTTCAACTTGAGTTGGAAATGGTTTATCATAGCCACCGATGTTCTCGTAGTTCTCAACCTGATGCTGCCTTCCGGATGAACCGTCGTCGGACGGTCCCGTGTTGGAACTTCTGCTTTCACCAATCTCTCCACTCTCTATTGAGCGATCACTGGAGGTTTGCGAGACTTGGCTTTCAATGGACCATTGTGGCGATAGAGTTTCATTCTTGAGTCGTGTTAGCTGCGCTGGCTGTACCTTGGGCTGTTGCAGCTGAGTATTGTTTCCGACACCAGGTATACTGAAATTGTTTTGCGGATAGCCTTGCTGTTGATTGTAGGTGTCTTGAAATGCATTGGATTGGGGTTGAGGTTCGACGTGCTGTTGTGGTTTGGGACTAGCGGCTAGTTGGCTTTCCGACAAGTTCCAGTTCCAGCTGTCGTTAGCGTTTGTGGTGAAACTATCGGAGACGGTTGGGTTCAATGACGGAACGGTTTGCTGGGGTAGTAGTTGAGGAGTCACCGACGCCGGAGGATGTGAAAGAGGTCTCTGTGGTGGCTGGGTGAAATAGTTGGTTGCAGCCTGAGGTTGCGTGTACTGAGGCTGTTGCTGTGGATAGGGTTGCTGTTGGTAGCTGGGTTGAAATGGTTGTTGTTGTTGCATGGGAGGTGCCGGAGCGGAATAGTTTGGGTACATCTGCTGTTGCATACCAGTAGGCGCAAGATTGGGTATGAAGTTTCGGTTATTTTGATCCAAATGCAATTGTTGAGTTGGATACTGTTGTTGTTGTTGTTGTTGTGGCTGGAAGAACTGGTTCGTGTTCATATGCTGTTGTGGTGGTGCGGCTTGCTGATGTTGTTGTTGATGCTGTGGGGGTGGAGGTTTCTGCTGAGCTAACGTATTGGAATTCTCACCCCAATCGCCCCAGTCGTCTCCCCAGCCATCGTTGTTGTTATTATTGGTAAATGCTGTCGAGGCCGAAAATGGTGCAGCCATGTTTCTTCCGTGGTACAGATGTTGTATTGGCTGCAACACGGCTATGTCTGATCTCACACAAATATCGTTATTGTCGATTTGTTGATGGTAAGTATCCGTTACGCTTCTTCCATTTTGATTAGGTGAAGCTGGTTGAGAAGTACTATTGGCTTCTGCAAACCGACTAAAGTATGTGCTCGTATGTATAGGTTGAACTGCCTGTTGGTTCCAATCGTTCAGTATCTAAAGAAAAGAAAACATGACATTAGATGGATTTTTGTGGTTTGTTCAATAATTGTAAAACTACAATCGTAAAAAGAAGGAATGACAATAACGTATATTAATTACTTTGAACCTAATAAGCGTAAGGAAACGAAGCAGAAGTTACGAAAAAGATAATTTTATCCAAGTAGGTAGGGGTAAGAGGGGCATAGTGAGCATCCCGTGCACCAGCTGGACTTCCGGCCGTTCGGAACAAATTGGTTGGTAGTATGATCAATATCATAATGATATTGAACCTACTACCAGTAGATTTGTTTCATGCAGCTGGAGATCCAAAGCCAAACTGCGGGACGGTCACTATGCCCCACCTGTTCACTATACCCCTCCTCCCCCTATAGGTTGCCTTGATGATACAACAAGTATTTTTTTTATCAGTTTTCGATAAGTGTTCACATCGAGTAACTACAAGCTGACATGTGCAAGTCCATATACCGCACTACCAAATAGAAATTATCGACATATAGCTGAATTATTCAACTAGGTATTATTCAATAATACGAAAAACAAGAGTCACGTACATCATTGCACCACCGTCATCATCAGCGTTGACACCGTGTATGCAAATGTAAAACAACAAAGAAAGACAAACAAAACTGCAACCGGGGAGAAAATTTAAGATAGCAACATGAAACATACGTACAATCGGTAAAACCGAATACCGAAACGAAGAGAAACATAGGATTACTTTCACAACCTGCGCCAGCAGCCACATGTCGGGTGGTTACTAGTAGTAGGATATCGTCATATCGTGCATGTATTGAGCCTCCCATATCGAACGACAAACGAGTGGAAAAGAAAAAGTGGTGAAGAAGGCGTCAACAACATGAAAGATATACCTAGGGACACGTACAAGAGGTGGCGAACCGGTCATATCGATTGGAAAGATGCAGAAAGAGACGGTGCGCGAAGGTGCGCGCACCAATAAAACGATCGAATATCCGTGCGTTAGCGAATAGGGGATGTCGAGGTAAACAGAGATTAATGATTTAATGCCCAGATTCTGAATGATAATTGATCAATGTTTTACAAGTTCATGATGTCGAATTTCTATATTGTTAAAAATTCGTTTCTAGTCCTAGCTTTTAGTCCGGGTTCTTGTACATGTTTCTAAGCATGACTTGACATCGCAATTCCAGTATTTTGATTTTTTATTTAAATCTAAATTTCATAGTCTAGTCTCATGATCTGTCCTGGTTCTCGAACCTTGAATAAATGAGACCGAGATTTTACTTTTTTTTCCTACAACGTAGACCACCGGTAATCTGACCGTTTTTAGTTTGAACCCCGCTAAACTGCACGCCGCCCTAATAAAAAATACCATACCCGAACATGATTGAACTTTTCCACAAATGGTTTGGATGGTACCCTGACGTGTTCAGGGTTAAGCAAAATAACCATACAAATTTTATTAGGGCGTGCAAACTAAAAATTTCTCAAACGTCATTTAGCACATGGAATGGAGAAAATCGAAATGAAACCATGAAACGATGCGAAACGAAACGCAGAATCAAAACAAAACAGCAAATAAGGCTATCAGAAACTCACTTTTCCGATGGTCGTAGAGTTACTAGAAGTTCAAATTAAAAATGAGCCCCGTTAATGTGCACGTTCAGATTAACGGGTGCCCACTAGAGTGATGCAAAATTTGAAATTTTCGCTCCACAATACTGAAACAATTCCAAATCGGATCCTGACTAGCCTCTCAAAATTTGAACCCATTTGGTGAGAAACTGAGATCGCACAAACCATTTGAAGTTTGTATGGGAATTACTATGGTAAAACCAAGATTTTTGTTCATGTCTATCTAATAATTCACCATATCGGTCTACTTCAAAAACTTTCAACTGTACTTGTAGAAAATTTTTCCAGCTACAACATTGCTGTAGACCACTTTTTGATTAAATACAAGGATCGAAAGTTATCATTGGTTCAATGCACTGATGTCTTATGATCATGCTCAATCAACTGCTCAGCAGGCAACATTGGTGTTTCTGGGGCGTTGAATAGGACACAAAGTCATGGCTACTATGTCACACTGCAAAATACAGTGCTGCCTACAGAGCAGCTGCTTGATCATGTCATAAGTTTACCAATCTCTTAAATAATTTTAATAACTTTTTCCTGTCTCGTTTTACATGGTACAAAAAGTTGAGATTTTCCATAGTAATTTACATGCAAACTTCAAATGGCTTGTGCGAAGTCTGTTTCTAACCAAATGAGTTGTAACTTTGGGAGGCTAATCAGAACCCAATTTGAAACCATTTAAGCACTGTGGAGCGAAAAAGTCAAATTTTGCATCAGTCTAGTGTCCACGGTATCTCAAAATATTAACTCTTCCAAGCAGTGGAGAAAGCCAAGAGTTTAAAATCTGTTGGCAGTCAGATAGCATCAGGTGGTGGAACCAAAATGGATATAGGTGCACGGTGCACGAATCAAAAAATCTAGTACTGCCTGTGCAAGTTTGCCTTAATATATGAAGATCCAATGAGGCTGAAATTTGTGTTGCTATTCGCCAGAGTTTTAGCATTACTCTTAAGAGTGATTTATCAAATAGCTGGTATGCAGAAAAACAGTAGCATCATCACACGGTAACACATGCTCCGTGACTTTGCGAACGATATCGATGTCATCAGAATTGCAGGGCTGGTAGTGCTGATACGATATAATAGTAGTGACTTTAGTGACTAAAATTACGGTAATAGTGACCAAATAGTGACTTGTAAATACTAAATAAGTAACCATTTATATGGAAACGGTTTGATATTGAAATAAACTTTTTATGCCATGGAACTTAAAATCAAATTTCATAAATTCCTCTAGTTTAATCGAATCTCACAACGGAATCTCCTGTGAAGAGCATTTGAATTGATTTGAATAATTTACTTTTGCTTACGTTATACATGATGACTAGCAAATAGTAATTCCCATTTTTATGATCTTGAATTTGATTCTGCGTTCGAAATCTCTAAATATTTGATATATCTAGGTAGATAACTTTGATAATTTGCTATGAACTTCTCACAGAATGTGTTCGGAATGATCTCAAGAACTTTATTAGAACAATTCCCCTTCTCTTAAACTTAGAGGCAAATAAGCTTTTACAAACATAATATTGCATTCTTGAAATTCGTTGCAGAACAATCAACAAAATTCTTGGAAATAGATTATTTTCGCTTAACATCAAATATCAGAACTAAAGTGGACATTTTCTACGATAGATGAGGAGATGAAAGTAAAGAGTTCATAGTTTCGTTATAGTGTGGCAGTGTGAAATTTGTATATAGAAAGTAGAAAGCGAACAAAGGATAATTTTGAGGAAGGTACGAATAGGGTAGAGCATCTCCTTTACCAAGCTCATCCGTTAATGAGGGATGATGAGGGGTATTACCCCTGCCACCACTGGCAAAAGGGATGACCTCAGATGTGCGGAAACAGTTCTATTGATTGTTTCACACTTCTTTCCCTCACACTGTAAACAACTATCCGATTAGTACCTTCCTCAAAATTGTCCTTTGCTCGCTTTCTACTTTGTATAGACAATTTTCACACTGCCGTACTATTTAAGTCTGATATTTGACGTTAAGCATCTCCGACTATGTAAATCGTTGAATTCACGCATGAAGTAATAACACATGATTAGTAGAAGTAGATTATTTTCGATTTTTTATTGATTCTTTTAGAAACTCCCTGAAGACTCCTTCCATAAATCCATCCTTGGAATTTCCATGCAATTAACCTCAGAAGTTTCATAAATTTCTGCATAGTTTAATCTTGGACTTCTCCCTTGCATTCAATTGGAAATTCAATTTGTATTCTCCTTAGAATCCCGATAGTATTTCCTCAGAATTCTCAAAACAAAAATCCATCACAAACTTTGAAACTCTTTTCAGAATTCCTTTGAGATTGAACCCTCAAAATTCGAGTCCATTGGAATTCTTCTCGAAATTTATTTCGAACTCTTTAGAATTCTCTTGGAAGTATCGTCAGAAATCACCCCAGAATTCTTTTGGAACTATCCGCAGAGACCATCTTTGGAGTTCACGGTATTTTCATGGAATTTTCATCAGAGCCTCTTAAGCAAAAGTTCTAATGTTGGATTATTATTAGAATTGGACCTAGAATTCTCATCCAATCATCATAGAATTCTTCTCAGAACTCTCGTTAAAATGCACTCTCAATTATATTAAAATTATTTCCGAAATTGTTTCGGAGCTGAATTTTGCGTCTCTAATAATTTAAACAATAATCAAAAGCGACGCTCGTATGTGTTAAGCCAAGTTTAACTATATAGATAAACCTGGCTTAAAATTTAAGCGGAGATGAAGAAATCGGTTCTCAGCACACTTTATTTTACATGAGACTTTCGTAGTCTGTACTTTGGTATTCTTCTCAGAAATATCTTGGTGTCATCCCTAAAATCCTTTAAAATTCTCTTTTAAATCGAAATTGAACGCATTTTCCAATAGTTTTCCTGGTGTTCTAACGTTTTGCGGTTCACTGGTCACCCTGGTTAAAATTTTCAATTTTTTAGCTGATATGTATATTTTGTTAAAACTACCGTAGACTTTCTTAGTGCCAAGTACTCAATTTAAACATTTTGTGAAAAAGTGACTTTAGTGACTATTTTTAGGGAAATAGTGACTTTAGTGACTTTTTGGTGTAAAAAGTGACTTTTAAGTGACTGGATTCAAAATAGTGACCAAGTCACTAAAAAGTGACCTGCTACCAGCCCTGGAAATGATTGTAGAGCAGTGAAGAAGGCGTTTGCGTTTCCTAAGAGTGAGAGAAGCATAACGAAGGACATGGTCGGCGACAAGGACAGCGCCCAACTAACAATTTAAGCTGCTGTGGGTGAACATTGATGAAATTTTGACTGAAACTAGCTAAGAGTGTAATGTTTACGCTGGCAGAGTTTCATCACAATCTGTCAAGTGGTTATCGAGATGGCATCGGAGCAAGAGCAGATCCGCCAAAAAATCTTGTACACCATCGTGGAAAATCCGACCGCGTCCCACAGATGGATCGGGAAACACCTGGGAATCCATCATTCGACGATTTCTCGGTGGTGATGTCATTCAAGGAGACCCAGACGACCTAGCGGCGGGCAGGCTGCAGCAGAAAACCGAAGACAGCTGACCCGGTGAAGGCCAGGAAGGTGTTGAGTCTGTTCAAGCGTCGGCCGAATCTTTCGATGCGGCGAAAAAGGCGGATGTTTCCATCTGGCTTGCCTAAAAAACGATGAAACGTGCCGACATCCACGTCTGCAAGGTCCGGAAGGCAATGAACCGAAACCGGACAAAAAAGCACAGTGGCCAAAACCCGCGCTAGGAAGCTGTATCGGGAGTGGCTGACGAAACCGAGGTACGTCGTGATGGACGACGAGACTTACATCAAAGCGGGGTGAAACCGGTTGTAACTGATTTTTTTCATGAATTATTATTCTTATATTTTTTCGGATAAATTTTAGCCTCAAATGCATAATTCCAGGATAATCCGGCAAGAATTGAATTTTGTGAGTAATGGTAAATATGACATTTCTCGATGAACATTTCAAATGGTCCTATCTGCTTTGATCGATTCTCTTCATCGACTTTTTCTTTCGTTAATAACTCAGCTGCAAAACCTTTCCCTGTTGTATTTGACGTTTTGGACGCTAGATAAGAACCTCCTTTATCAAACTATGTGGTAGAATTAGCGCGAAATATGTTTGCATAGCAGTGGTTATGAAAAGAGAAAGTCGATGAACAGAATCGATAAAAGCAGATAGGACCATTTGAAATGTTCATCGAGATTTCTTTGAAAAACAGCAAATTTTTATTCATATACACATTGATTTTTCAACAAATTTAATGTGTATATGAATAATTGATCATTTTTTTTACATCCCCAACGAGATAAACTAGCACTTTATACAAAAATGACCTAAAATCTGATATAAGCTTTAATACCCCGTTCACATTACAGCGTATATCACGTGAAATACGCTGTCTTGCAATGAGCACTCATACATCTAGTTTTCACTCGAGATCCTATGTATGAGTGTTCATTGCAAGACAGCCTATATTACGTAATATAGGCTGTAATGTGAGTGTATAAGCTATTATATTACTAAATCACTATTTTACATTGAAGATAATGTTTAGACATCTGTAACTAAAATGCGCCCAATTACGTCAATATGGGATTTGCACTACAGTACTTTATCAGCCCCATCTGAAATTTTAGACTGACAAAATCGGGAAATTTTCTTTTTCAATGTTTTAACCATCAAAATGATTTTGAAATAAAGTTTAACCATTATTTATCAACTATTAATGGAATTACTGATAAATGTTTACTATTCTTACAACAAAGGGTACACCAAATTTCTGGCAAAGTTTGCGTACGGTTTGTTGATCCGGTACGTACTGTTCGGTTTCCTTAAATTCCGCTTGGTTTTCAGCGCTGCAATCAAGGCTGACCCTCCATATCTCAGTATCAACGAAATAAACTAGCCAGGAGCCGTCCCGAGATGTTCGGTATGATTCTGGCTACCGCGTTGATGCCCTTCGCTGCCTTCTCTTAGGCGTAATCTACGTGGCTATTGAAGCCAAACGGTCGTCGACCATCACTCCCAGGCATTTCAACACGCGCTTCTAGTTTATTACGTGCTCCCCAACGGTAATTTCTTACCGCTGCAGCGCTTTAAAGTTACTGATCAATACCACCTCGCTTTTGTTGTGGGCTATCTGCAGCTTCGCTCCATGTATTAGGTTTCCAATCATGTTAACCGCCTCGGTCGCCAACATTTCCATCTATTTCAGTGTCCAGCCTGTTACCACAGACAAACAGACATAACACTCACAATCACATTCATCGCAATACGTTGCACGATTTTAGGGATGAATGACCTTAAAGGTTAAAATCCCTCAAAAATAAATAAACAACAACAACAACGTTGTAAGATGTACACAGAGTTCGAGAACAAATCATGTGTGACTGTAATATTCTATCAATTTATACCAGTTATTGATGTTCAATACTTCACCATGAATATCATTGATTGATACATGATTTTTTTTCTGTGTACACATTGAAGCGATGAGCGGTGGTAGAAAGGGCACTAATAAGTTTTTTTTTTTTTTTTTCTTTATTTACAAGGCTTTCAGCCATTGGCTGGTTCGCCTTGGGAACTCCAGAAGGGAGTTCCAAAAGGTTTGTAAGAGCTGCTACAGTGTTTGTATAACCATTAACACCATTAACATAAAACACAAATCAGTATAAACATAAAGGACATATTAAAATAAGAACTGGCGTGGTACATCTGCGTTAATTCAGTTGGACTTCCAATTGGATTGCGGTAAGTTGTCATCAGGGTTCAGGGTTGAAACGTATCGTGTATGCCGGTAGTTGGAGCTAGTCATTGAGGGTTGCGTGGGTCGAGTAGTTTAAATCATATTGAAGAGTACGGTTTCCTTCAGGAAGATAAACAGCGTAGCAGTCCGAACGGGATCATCGGAGAGGACATCCCGGATGCTGCCGGAAATGTCGTAGCTTCTCCTGGTTCCATCGTATTTCGGGCATATGCAGATGAAGTGCTCGACGGTCTGTGGGATGTGGCAGTGGTCGCATATCCTCCGGAAGGGTCCGTCCCCCTTATAGTTGTGGGAGACGTTTGTGTGGCCGGACCGGAGTCGCGATAAAACAACCTGCTCACGGTGGAGGGGTGGATCCTCCCATCTGCTGGTGTCCCACTAATAAGTGATGCATTACCTTGTTTAAAAACTTGTTTCCAGCAAAATAAAAAGCACACTAAGCAAACAAAACAAATCCCTAAATAAAAGTCTTAGCTTCTGAGAATTTTTCCTACGGATCCGTATTTTTGCAGAATTCAATCAATTCAATAGATCTTTGGAAAATTTCGTAGAACCGACATCACTGACTTCCATCTGTTTTGTTTTTATTCAACACAGCTGACGCGTTGACAGAACGAGGGAAAAGCAACTAGTGAAAAAATTGTATGTACGAGGGATGCTCCGATTGCAAAACATTGCTTGGGAATGTGGATGATAGATGGTGCTAGTGCGCATGCAAAATACGCTTGACGATATATTTTGAAGAATTTTCTTCTAAGAGTTATGTATGTTTGTCTGTGCTGTTAGCAACTCGTTTGGGTAGCTTCAGCGTTAAACTGTCGTTTTAAATCACGTTGGACCAAAGATGGAGCCTTGTGGAATTCCCACCGTTATCCTAATCGATATCTGTCCCATATTTGGCTCGTACACGCTAAGATCAGATAATCCAAATGTAGGTTTACTTTACCCAAATCAGGCGTAAACTGCACAAACTCAGATATGGGTAAATTTTTTAACTAAAATATGGGTAAATTTAAGTCAAATTTGCATAAAAGTAAATCATTTATGGATCATAAGAACCCATATTTGCGAGTTTGTGCAATTTACGGCCAATCTCGGTAATCTCTTTGTACCGTCTGGGTATTAGCGTGTAGATCAGAACCCGGTTCTGGAAGTAGCGTAGGCCTCCCAGCTGGAGCTGTTGAACGCATTCTTGACGTCGATCGTTATCACGGCGTAAAATCGATCTCCTCTCCCCTTCTGTTTCTACGCCTTATCGGCTCTCTCGCAACTGTCCGAATTGCATCCACTTTTGCTCTTCTGTTCTTGCTCTCTGAACACGCCTTCTGGATTTTGGCTCTGAGACAACTAGCGCGGAGGGTGCTAATTGCCTCGTTGCAGCAGTAAGCTGGAGGCCGTCTGTTATTTAGCTCCAGTTTCCTCGGCATGGTCGTGTCACATGCTCTCCCTAACGATTCTGTCAACTCGTTTTCCACTTCAGGTCGCAAGTTTTCATACACGCAGTACTGCCACAGGATTCCGTTGGCCGATGCCATATCGGATTGCCTGATGGTCACTATGGGTATATCCTTCACACACTCAATTCATGTTTTCCACCAGTGACGGACTGCAGTCCGCATAAAGTGACGTCGATAATGGATTCCCGGCCATCTCTGCGAAAAGTGCTGGTGGTGCCTTTATTGAACAGCCTAATTTCCAGCTTCGCCAGAGCTTCCAGCAGAATGTGTCCTCTTGCGTTGGTACATCTGTTTCCCCACTCCACTGTCTAAGCATTGAAGTCTCCTCCGATGACTGCCGGTCTTCATCTTCGGTAAGTCCAACCAGCGTCTCGTGGAACTGCTCTATCGTCCATAGTGTGCGTAGCAACTGCATATGAATATTCCGTCAATTTTGGCGATCACGAAACCTTCTTCTTGAATGGGGTATCTGCTCATAACTTGTATTGCAGTCATGCAAGCTCTATCCGCCATCCAGTTACCGGTATTGGGAGGGACTCGAAACGGTTCCGCAATGATTGTAACGTCGCACTTTGTCTCCGTTGTCGACTGCCACAACTGCACAGCTGCCGCAATAATTGAGGCTTATTTGAGTTACCTCTGTTATTGTTGCGACAAAACAATTAAGTGTCATTTGGAGCGAAATGCTTGAGAATTCATGCTTAAAAACCAAAAAGTTCAGAAAAATCGTCAGGCTGACAAAATCGGAAAAAAGCTGACAAAATCGGAAAAAAGCTGACAAAATCGGAAAGCACTGTATCTGGAGGGTTTTTAAAACCTTTCTAAATATCTGAACCACATTTTGCTCAAGTTTGTGCTTCTATATGTATTAAAATTGATTATTGCCACGAAGATCATTTTTTTTTCGGTTCTAGGGTTTCGATTTTGTCTTGAACTAAAGCGCTAAAAATGTTTAATGATATTAAACCAAATCTAGACAACGACCCAGATAAGATGCCATCATTATGTTCAAACTTGCATGATATTTTCAATACAAACTTAATAATAAAAATCAAAACCACCCTAGCATATTAAATTTTTTAATACATAATTTTCAAAATTCTGTTTCAGGGACATAACATTGCCTAAAAAGTATGTTGGTTACGACAAAAAAAATCATTATGACCGGCTTTTGTATGGGGTCAGCCCACTGTGCAGTGGTTTCTCGTTATAAGAGTGGCGCTTAAGTCACTGAGTTCATCAAAACCTCGAGCGGTTACAACCTAAGTACTAGAATGCGGTGAAGCATGTTGTGTTACGAACGCCGAACTTCTAACTTCAACTACAAGCATATAGATTTGAATACGGTCAGCCACTGCGATGAGGATTGGGGATCCGACCTGGATGACCGAAAGTCAACTACATATCTGAGACTTATAATTAGGCACACAAGATTCTAGATTTAATTTTGAGCAGTCCTAGATAATAAACAAGCAGCCAAAATTTCAGAAATCTATCTACCGTGCCGGGACCATAGCACAGCAAACAAGGAGTAGCAATTTCAAATTTGTATGTTTTGTGGAATCTGACATTTGTGCCTTTAAAGTTTCACGCTAAGGCTTTCTTAGAGTATCACATTAACTATGTAGTTTTGCGGTGATGACATTTTAAAACAAATCATAGGGTACGCAAGGTTAGGAACCGCGCAATGATGTGCAAGTGATTTTCTATTATAGTTGGAACATTGAATATTTACGCTGTATAAGATGATCATTTTGTTAGAAAAGGAGCAAAAAGTGTTCTGGTGATTTCTATTAGGACTCATAATAGCTGCTCTTAACATGTTTTGTTTATTGACACGACCAAAAAGATTCTTCTTTATTGAGCTTTTCCAGCTCGGCCACGATGATGAAAACTATTTACCTACCTATACTAGCATTAATTGAATTAAAGATCAATTGAGCTAATCTCGACCAAGTTTCTCCTACCAAAAAACTACAAACCATTGAAAGAAAACGCATGTACGTGTGCGGGCGGGTGATACAACTCTAGCGAGCCTCAGGAGAAGCAGACATAAGTGTGGACCGATTGCAAGAGCACTTTCCTACGGCTGTAATTTCGATTTTTTTTTTCATTTCGCTAGCGTTTGGATACGTAGTCGTTACCTGGCGTTGATTGTTTTGATTATTTTGAGCCATCCTCGCTGCTTCTAATCCGCACAAGCAGGATCAGTTGTAACAATTCCGGATGTGTCCAAAACTTCCGATCCAGTACACTACAATGTTATTGCTCATCCACTACAATACCAACACAGGATGTAAACCATCAGTATTTTTTTACCTCTGGCAGGTTCCAAAATGTCACACTGCCTGCACGTCAAATTAGCCTTGCGAGAGGCTGACAAATGGTGCAATCAAATTCCTTCGGAACATCGAAAAACCAGAGCGAGCTTATATTTTTTTCGTTCAAGACATGTCAATAATTTGTCCTCCTACTGCCACCACCAAACACCACTCCTCTTCTGGCCGTTCACTTCCTCCGGTATACCAGCCAGTTACGCTGACTGGCTCTTTCACCACTTCAAGCACACACCAACACCAACTTGTGACTTCGTGGCTCACTTTGGAAGGCTTTTTTCATGTGACGTAGGAAAACACTTCAATGTTAACTTTACAGCAACTTCCTCGAATAACTAAAATCACAATTCGCTGATAATGGCAATGATGATGATCGGCAAAAATAAAAAACTATAAACCAATAAATAATACTGAATTGAAGGAGAAAGCAAAATAATGAAAGGTGGAACTTTTCTCCGTGCTGCGCTGCGAATATGTAAATTTTTCCTACTCACTGATGGCTACATGCACACACAAAAGACGGAAAACGAACTAGAATCTGCTTCCAGTGGACGAAAACACTTGCACGAAACGAATACGCGTCGGGAATATCGCAAATTTGCTGATTTTAGCAAGGATTTTCCGATTTTTGCAAAAGATTTCCTATTCCTGCACTGCACTCGCTCAAAACACGGATGAATGCCAGGTTGGAACTTTCATCAGTCTGGTGATTTTTTCGCTTCTGGCTTCTGTGCTCCAAAAATGGCATCTCGCGTGAACGCGAAACGGACTGACAAATGCGGAAAATGAACGATGATCAATTCATTTCGAGGGGCGAGATAATGCGAATAATGCATGTGTTGATCGTAAAATCTCTTATTTATTTCAAAATTAAGAATGCAGGCTTAGCATTTGTAAACAAACTTTCTAAGGCAACTTATACCAACCTATACCTATGCTAATACATAGGATTTCCAGTGAAAACTAGATGTATAAGTGCTCATTGCAAGACAGCTTATATCACGTGATATACGCCGTAATGTGAACAACAACTGGCAACTTAACACGCGAACCAAAGTACGCCCACGCAAACCAAAAACAATCGGATAAGGGCAACTATCACCTTTCTTTGCTTTGCGTGGGCGTACTTTGGTTCGCGTGTAAAGGGCCTTAGAAAATTTGTTTACATATGCTTTTGTGCCGTTATCAAAATGTTATGCCTGAATCGATAATTGTATCAACCGGTGAACACTCGTGTTTATTTCAGTTACAATGTGGACGTAATTTGTGATGAGCCCCGGTCCCTTTCAAATTGTATCATTATTTATGTACGGTCCATATATTTTAAATGACGTTTCGCATTCATCTAGTGATGGCCGATTTTCATTCGAATTATTGATTAATCGATTAACGAACCGAAAAGTAAACTTATAGTACGTTCAGACTACAGAGCTATAAAATGTTATATATAACGGCGCCGGTGGTGTAGTGGTACGTGTGATTACCTCTCACCCCAGCAGGCCTGGGTTCAATCCCAGTCGGCGCCGCCTGGATGTTCTGAGGGATAACATCTCTGATCACGCCTTCCTTCGGATGGGAAGTAAAGCCGCTGGTCCCCGGTTCATGAGTTGATGGGTCGATAGGTAGGGTCCAGGTGTGGGAGCTGCCTTCCTGGCACGTCGGTACACACAAAAAACAAAAATTGTATTGGTAACAATATTAACCTTTCAATTTAAAAGTATCAAAAAAATCGTTATTCTAACTACGAAAATGTTTGATACAACAAGGTTGTTTTTAATTCAAAAGTGATTGTTTTAATTTTAACTTGTAGTTTTAAAAGCGCAGATTTTCAAATTGAAAATTGTTTAACTGTCAAAATTACTTTTCATGTGTGTGCCATACGGCCGGAAAAGAGAATTTTTTTCATTTCAGTTGCAGCTGCTTGACATTGTAGTTTGGGAGAGATTTTTTTTATTAAACCGTAAGTAATTTTTGAGATCAGATAATTTGCATAATTGAACCACTGACCCATGATTATTGCTTATACGCAGGTATCATTAATTTAGCCGAGAATTTAGTCGTGAATGCTCACAAAGGGAATCCGGCGAACGTTGATCCTTTTCCGGGCGAATCAATCCGGTAATTTGAAATTCTATTCCGTGGAATAAATAATATTTATTGATTGCTTTTGAAATTGTAGGATGAGAAACACGCTTGCACCAGGAATTTGCGGAAAATGGCATCCTCAGGCAGTGGCGAATCGCCAATAGGCCACGAGCATCAATCATACACTGTCTATCGGAGACACTTCGTAGCCTACAGTGGTGCAAGATGTTAGAGAAGGCCCTAGCAGGTTTAGCTGACGGACGCCGAGAGAAGTGCCCTCAATCAGTACTACAAGGATCTCAAGTGAAAAATGTCTAAAAAAAACTGACATTCCAATCCGACGAATATGCAGTGCGGAACCAGACAATGATATCAAATTGTGAATAAAAAATAGAGAAATAAATGAATTTGTAATTTTTAATAAAAAGGATGTTACTATATTGAATATACTACTTTTGAAATAAAAATATTTAATTTGGATTAAAAATAACAATTATTGTCATTTAAAGTATACCGTACTTTCATGTCAAAAGTTTGTTTTGAATTAAGAATAATACGCTTTTAATTTCAACCATGTCACGCTTTTAATTTGACAGTAGAACAATTTATTTTGAAAGTTTAAACTTTTAAAAGTCATGAGCGGGCAACTTTTAAACTGACAGTTGACAAACTTTCGATTTAAAAGCTAACCGCTTTCTACCAAAAAGAACCAACGCAAACTTTTAATTTCACCAATGCTTTTTTTAATTTTACTAAAGATTTTTCTTTGTGTGTAGCATTGGTGCTCAGCACGAAAAACAAGATCGACGGAAAAAACAAACCAAAGGAAAAAAAAAACATGTTATAGCACTATCTTGATGGTGGTTTCTGTGTTACAATTATTTGACAACCGTTATAACATGTCATAACCAACCGGTAAACACTCGTGTTTATTTCAGTTACCATGGAGACGTAATTTATGATTAGCCCCGGTCCCTTTCAAATTGTATCATTATTTATGAACGGCCTTATATTTGAAATGACGTTTCACATTCATCTAGTGATGTCCGATTTTCATTCGAATAATCGTTTAATCGATTAACGAACCGAAAAGTAAACTATTTATAATCGGTTAGATCATGCCGATATAAGCATTAACATCTCCACAGGATCATCACCGATCGTTTCAAACATGTGCTGCACTCTCATTCGTGGAAAAATGGCAGCACAGCGAACAAAAAATAATCGATTAGTTGTTAATCGAGTAATTAAAAAATGGGACATCTCTGATTTTGGTGTGATTGTTTTGATAAAAATGAGCGCAAAATTTCATCTCTTCCGAGGGGGCACCAAAACCACAAAATTACCTTGAATACGGGGGGTTCTCATTGGATGAAAGGGACCGTGAAAGAAGACACTAAAATAGAAAGTTTTTCTTTCGACAGTTTCATCTTAGTATTCATCTTTGTTATAACTGCTCAGTCTGGCCAGCGTTTTATTTGTAATCGGTTATAGTACGTTCAGACTACAGAGTTATAACATGTTATAGCGCTATCTTGATGTTGGTTTCTGTGTTGCAATTATTTGACAACCGTTATAACATGTTATAACCATAGAGGTAACTCTAAGACCACTGGGTCCCGAAGAAAATCATTATTATTTTTGGCTCACTCAGTACCAGAACAACGGTCCCAAGCAGTCCCAAGCTATTTCACTCACCCCTGCATGTTCTGCATGAATCCACACACCCCTGATGTTATCTGTCAAACTTTCATAGCGAATCAAAACAAACATAGTGTAGTAATAGAATTTCAACTAGAATAGGGTACGTTAATCGTTTGCTTGGGACCAATAGGCTACTAAAGTGGTGAGCCAATTTAAAATCGTTAGTTTCGTATTGATTGTTGTTATAACTCTCCAGTCTGGACAGAGTTTTATATCATGCCGATATAAGAGCAACCGTAAAGGCCCAAGCGCAATGACAGCGGAAGCGGAACGGCAACGGCAGCGGAAAAGCCCGATCTGAGTAAGCCAACTTGTCGGATTGAAAACTTGTTGGAACCAAATCGACTTCGGTTAGGCATCTTGATGTCATTTGTGATAACTGTCAAACATTCCGTTTCCGTTCCGCTTCCATTCACATTGCGTTTGGGCCTCGGTTTGGGCCTTAAAGGTCGTTGTAATTTGCGCGACTATTTTAACAACGCACAGCGCTCGTTAAAATAGTCGCGCCAAAATTTATGAAATTTTGGACTTAGGTTCCATTTTCAATGTAGATGGCGAATATGCAAAAACATCAATACCGCTAAACAACCCAATTGGGTTGTTGAACTTTGAAAAATATACCGATTTTTGTACATCATCTGATAGAGTTTCGTTTTTTGAGCACAACGATATTTTTATTGATCCCGTAGACATTCATCTCGATTTTTTAAATCAATGCAGTGCTAACATTTGAAAACGGCGCAAAAGCCATTTGTAAACAAATGGTTTGTGGGCCCTTTACTCGCTACCCGAAGAACGCCCACGCAAACCAACAGCATCGTCAGGAAGGGGAAAATTTCCCCTACCCGATGTTGCTGTTGTGTCGCGTGGGTGTACTTCAAGTAGTGAGTAAAGGGCCCACAAACCATTTGTTTACAAATGGCTTTTGTGCCGTTTTCAAATGTTAGCACTGAATGTTTAGTTTTTTGATCGCTGACACTAAATCTATTCGTTGATAGCTCGCTCAAATACAAAGTCTCATCAAGGGGCGCTTCGATGGTGATATTTTTTTTAACGTAATCGCTCTTACTTAAAATAGTTCCAGTGTATCAAAATTGATAAAATTTTGGAGTTCGGTTCCATTTTTAATGCAGATAACGAATATGTATTTACCTCAATACCCCTAGACAACCCAATTTTGGTACACTGGAACTATTTTAAATGCGCAACGAAATAGGGCACCCCCAACCTAACAGCACTGACTGTCCGAGTGACCGGCATTAGAGTCGGTGTATAATGAGTCACGCCAAGAGAAAAACAGTTGAACTCGCATCACGGTTTTCGAAAGATTCCCTTTCTTTTAACTTGGCAACAGAGGACTTCTGCATCAACTTCAAATGACTTTAGCGAGGAAAAAAATTAATGGCTGTAGTAAATCATTATATCAGTGATTTTGTCGAATTATCTTAAAGAAAAATAGTAGAAATTGTCATTACTGATCAGTACAAAACGTATCGCATGACAAATGTAATGCTCACTGCGTGCATATGATCATTTCTTCGATTATATTTTATATTTAATTGCAATACCTTTCGTGGACCTTTCACAGCATCGTAATGCTTGTTTATTTTGCACGATAGGTTGCCGGTTTGACAGTTCAATAGGTAGACTTGGCTTCACTCTTAGCGTGACTCATTATACACCGACTCTAACCGGCATCATACACCCAAGGGGGGGAGCTGGCTGTCAAATACGAACAATCGTCACCTACCTCGCATAACTGGTTCCAAACGTAAACAAGCCATAAGAAACCGACAGCGTTTGTTTACGTATGGAACCAGTTTCATACAAGTATGATCAGTAGGCTGATATCACAGTACGTCCCCCCCCCCAGCATACACCGCAATAACGAAAACGACATTAAATGAGTGTGATTACATTTGCAATAATCGCCATCTTAGTGCCCCTCGCACTCTGCTTCCAAAACACACAGTTTCTGACACATTCATCCTTCTCGACCACCTCTGTTTGTCACGCAGGTGTTCATTTTCGGATTTTGTTGACTTTTTGTAGCGGATTCGCTTTCGCAGGTGACGTGTTGGAGATTTTGGTGATCGTCTCATCATACATTCATCGTCATCGCTAGCTAGAAATCAAGCAGGAATATTGTACGGGACCGATTTATTATATTTTTATTAGCCAATCTTCCCCAATCAACTAGCAATACAGTACTATGTTTATAGCGAATTTGTTTAGTCTACTGATAAAATCATTCTTTTAGCCGAACGGATATTGGTTTTGGTTGCGAAATTTTGCTGGTGTTTTATTTTGAACCGAACGGGTGAGTAGTATCTTATTCCTCCGAAAATGGCTCTGATGACGATGATTGCCCGGGTCGTCGACGGTCTTCCACTGGTTGGGACGATGCAGGAAGATGAGCAGGTAAGGGTGTTTAACAAGTTTATGAGGTGATGCAATTTTCTCGAGAGATCGGTTTACCATTTCAGTCTGGAAGGAGTGTATTGGAATACCAGAATCAGGCCAAGATGCTGTTCCGTAAGCTTGGACCAAACTCCCCGGCCCGCTGCAGCATCGAAACTGGTCCATATTTGTTTCAGTATGTACATTCTTATCGCACTGTGCGAAACAATCACGTCATCTTCTAATCAAAATTTTACAATTGTAGCTACCTGATTGAGAATGAGGTCTGCTATCTGGTGCTCTGTGATAAGATGTTTTCCAAACGGATTGCATTCAACTACCTGGAGGACATTGCTCAAGAATTCCACAATAACTACGGTCGGAAGGTGAACTCCGTCACCCGGCCTTATGCTTTCATTGAGTTTGATATCTACATCCAGAAGGCAAAGAAATCGCTTACCGACAGGCGAAGGAACATCAACACGATCAACACGCAGCTGCAGGATGTGCAGCGGATAATGGTAAGTTCCTGGATTGGTTTGGCAAGTTCATGGCAGTCACTAAATTGTGATGGTTTCAATTGTAGGTCCAAAACATAGACGATGTTCTGCAGCGTGGCACAGTTCTCTCAGAGTTGGACACAAAAACGCAAAACCTCTCGATGCTGTCCCAAAAGTACAAGAAAGATGCCACCTATTTGAACCGGAAATCGCTGTACGTAAAGGGAGCCGTCGCCGGAATAATAATAATAGTGTTCATTCTATACTTTTGGGTCATTTAATCTCGCCAATTCCCTAAATTAATAACTATGCGCAGCATGGAGGAATGATAATGACACATTTTTGAGTGATATGAAACTGCAACTGGAGGAAGTGAAATTGATTGAGCATAGTTTAGAGGGTATGGTGGAAATGCAGGACGTTTAGACATGTTTTGGGCCAAATTTAAATGCAACAGGTTAAATGAAAGTATCGAAGTGTACTGTGTGCTGGTTACAGTTTTATTAAATGAGTTATAGGGATAGTGAACCTACTGTTTATTGTTTGTTTATGTGAAGTTACAGCTCCCATCCAATAATTTTCTATACTATTCCTGTATGACAACACTTACTGTTTGTAGTAGCAGTCCTTTCAACTATAGAAACAAATGAAACAGTTGTAAATATTTCAAATGAAAGACTACTTGAAGCACGGCTTAGAACTACAAACAAATGGAAAAACGAAAAACTATCGAGGAATCTAATATAGTGTATATCACATATTCCGTTAAGTAAAAAAAAGGATATTTATGTTTGTGTTCCGACATTAGTTATCAAAATAATATTACTGTACTTGTTTTGCAGTACTTCCTAAGGCATGTAAACCATTCAATTTTACTTTATTACAGTGAGAAATAAACTACTTGAATATTCATAAAAGAACGATTTATTTCTTGAGGCATTACTTAACTGTTTACTTCGCTAAGTATAAATGCTTATGTCAAAATTATTGAATTTGGTACATTTAATTTTCAGTTGAATTTTTACAAGGTCGATTGATGTACTAACAAAAAATTATAGTTTGTACAATTCGACAGTGAGCATGCATAAGGGCGTAAACGCGATGATCGAATCTCTTCGTCGAGCATAGTAGCGTACGGCAGTATGAAAATTGAATAGAAGTTGAAAATGAGCGAAGGGCCGACAGTACAAAGTCAAACGCACACTCTTTGCCTAACCCGTACGATGTACGCGGAGATTTAAAGTATGTCTTCAAATCTACAGGCTGACTTTGAACGGTCGACTTCTATTCAATTTGCATACTGCCGTACTCTAACGGAACTATCTACCTACCCTCTTCTAAATATCATTCTCTAGCTAATAAATTATCACACTAAAGCTTCATGTTAGATAGCATTTCCAACCAACCATGACAATTGCAAACTTCGCGTATGAAGTAACATAAAAACACTTTGAATGCAAAATTACTATGCTCCACATAAAATTTTATATAGTATTGGGCCGTATGAATAAAAATAGTTTACTTTACTTTCCCGTGCTATTCTTACGGGAAAAGTAAAGTAAACGCTTTTATTCATACGACCTATTGTTGATAACATTAATGGTTTAAAGAATACTTCAAATTTACCATGTTACCATGTGGATATGGTAACATCAACAGAAATGTTGTTTGGTTGGAAAACAAAACGATTACTAGGGGAAATGGATGCAATGTCGGCCTAAATGCCCCTAATTTGGGCCCATACATATATTCAGCAATCGACCAAATTTTCAATAGCTACCAAAAATATCCATTAGTACCGTCCCAATGACACGTTCATCTAGATAAAATTGATAAATAGCAGATTTTTAGCGATGGGCCCAATCTTAGATCCATAGGCCAACATTAGAGCCATTTCCCCTATTTCACGGAAAACCTATTTCACAGATTATCGTTTTTCAGGTTGTAACTAAAATTGGAAGATAAAGTTGAACTAATGAATCATTGCTGTTGAGGAGGTACCTCATTGCGTTTTTTTTTTAATTATTATTCTGCGAACGTCTATCAGTAACAGCAAAAAATGGCAAGATAACAAATACTGAGTAGCGGCGCCGGTGGTGTAATGGTAAAGCGTGATTACCTCTCACCCCAGCAGGCCTGGGTTTAATCCCAGTCGGCGCCGCCGGGATGTTCTGAGGGAGGTATAACATCTTTGATCACGCCTTTCTTCGGAAGGGAAGTAAAGCCGTTGGTCCCCGGTTCATGAGTTGATGGGTCGATAGGTAGGGTCCAGGTGTGGGAGCTGCCTCCCTGGCGTCGGTAGCATTAATGCACCAATTGGTGCTCAGTACGCAAAACAAGATCGACGGAAAGAAATCAAGGAAAAAAAATTCACTCACAAAATATTGCGTATAAATTCGGGTTTTTACCATACTCGCATATCAGTTTAGTTCAAGCCGTCTTATCGCAATGTTATCCACAGTGCTTGCGTTAGTCTCAGCTGCTGGAGATGTTCTTGAAGTAATTGGAACCACAGTTGAAAGTGTTGGAGCAGGTGTCAGACAGGTTGGAAACATTATTAAAGATGTAAAAAACATTGCTATTGAAGCCTAGAGCTGGTACTCCATCAGTCAGAATTACCAAATCAACCTTGAAATTAACTGAAACAAAAAGTTCCTGCTTCGTTAAGTAGAACAACCGATGCTGATGTAACATCATGGATGATTAACTTGACCAAACCTATGTAAGTATCACTTAAATATCATCTAAATGTTCCTTACTATTTCTGACAGTTAATGCTCACTTTTAATTCTAACTGATTTTCAGACAGTCAGACGACTAATGACAAACTAATCAAAGAGAGATGGCCTAGGTAGAACAAATAATACTAGAGGCAGTATGTTGGAATATGTATTCAGACTACAGTTGATGTAATTTTTCTTGTCAATAATTCAGTGCTAACATTTCAAAGGGGCGTAATTGCATTTGTAAACAATGGCTTTAGCCGTCGATTTCTCGCAAATAAAAGCTCACTCATGAAAATTAATTACACCAACAGGTATAGGAATGTTTCCTCTACCATTTATCATTGTTTATTTGGAGGAGTGAGCCTTTATTTGCGAGAAATCGACGGCTAAAGCCATTGTTTACAAAAGCAATTACGCCCCTTTGAAATGTTGGCATTATATTATTATAATATGTTACAAGTTACAAGGGCACTAGAGGCATCATTTTAGTAAAATAAGCTTGTATAAAGCACATTCTAAAATTAAAAATGTAATAAAATTCAATGTAATACTTCATGCTGGCTGCTATTCCCTAATAAAATTGTTATGGTTATTTTACTTAACGACGTGTTCGGAGTATCATCCAAACCATTTGTGGAATATTCCTACTATTTGGGTTATCGTTCGTTTATGGTATTTTTATTAGGGTTTCCCAATCATAAATGTTTTTCTACTCTCAACTATCTAAGCATTGCCCAACAAACAATTTTAGCTGCAGTTTAGCTTATACAGACAAAAATTAGCTGCATAAGGCAAATTTTGGCTGTATAAGCTAATTTGCAGCTAAAATTGTTTGTTGGGTGACCTGGGACCTGGTCAAATTTCTGTCGATATCGTTAACCTTTAACTCTTTTCCATGCTGATCCACAACTGTCGGTCCGTCTCATTTTTGACAATCTACACGCAGAGAAAAATATATTAAACTTAATAATATTTGACGTAAATTCAATAAGAATTTCATTTTGTTTTGGCTGCAAACATAAATCATTATTGTTTCAACAATCCAGTATTTTTGTTCCTCAAAACCCATGGATTGTTAAATCAAAAGAAAATCTTTTCGAATTAAAAAGAGCTTTCATGGTTTTAACCGTAAGTTGTTAAATTTGGCAGCTGGATCAACAACAAAAATATGTTTGTTTTTAAAAGAGATTTCTTGTTGATCCAATCATATTTATTTTATGAAGCCTGACATTACACGCAGAAGAAATAAAAATATTTTTATTGATTCAATAATAATTTAGCGATTATTTTTATGTTCTTTTGACGTAGAACTACGTCTTTGTCGACTATACTGGGGTGCAAGTCAAAAAATATGTGTGGTGAAGGAGTGTTAGGTTTTGAACGCTTGTAACTTTGTCATTTATAGATGAAATTAAAATCCAAATACGCCAATCGATAGGATATTACATTACGAACCTGTTGAAATAAATATTTTTCCAATTTTTCTGTAATTAAACTTTTGAAAATGTACAAATGATAATTTTATCACTGTTTTCATGAAATAAGCCTTTTTCGCAAACCCAGTCATCATAAACGAATACCACTTGGTTGCACATCATTCTGCTTGAATCTGAAAAGATATAAATCAGCGCTGGTCTCATGCCACTGCTCATTAACGCTTCGGACGGCGTGGCGCTTGGTCCTGCAGTAAGCAGGACCAAATCAGCAGCTTAAGGGTGGATCACGGCGTGACCACAATGAGGAAAAGCACACACGCCCTTCACAACAATCTCTCGGCCCCCCCCTCAACAACCTCTCCTACCCTCCCCCACCATCAAACCTCTCCTACCCCCCCCCCCCACCATGAAACCTCTCCTACCCCTCTCCCCACCATCAAACCCCTCCTACCCCCCTCAAATACCTCTCCTACCCCCCCCCCCCCCTCAAATACCTCTCCTACCCACCCCCCCTCAAATACCACTTCTAAAACCCCCCTCATCAATAACCCGAAAACGAGACAGACTTTAATGATCCCTTTTTTCCGGGAAATAAATTTTAAACATACCACAATCATTAGTAAAACCAAGTTTTACCAAATTTGAACAAAAAATTGCATTGAAGACATGTTTGATGACATTCAGTTGGTGAATTACACACAACTGACGGTAAAACATATCTGGTGCCTCTATATATGCAATTATATTAACATCCAAAGTCCATCCTATTTTACATATTCTGCACAAAAGAAACTTTCTGCTCCGCCCCATTCATAAAAAACTGCGGGAAATCCTATCAGGTTCTGAACCTGAAAAGATATAAAACAGCGCTGCTGTCATGCTTTTGCTCATCATCATCATTCTCTGCTTGTTCGTCAAGCAGTACAGTCCGGTATTTGCTCGCTCTGTCGAGTTGTTCGATAGTTATTCCAAACGTTTATTCGCGTCGTCAGTAGTGTCGGTCGCATCGTGTGATGGGAAGACAGCGCTCCCGGAGCAGGCTCCGTGAGAAAGCGGAAAAGAACAGTGGTGAGTGTAGCACGAGTGTACCTATTTCAAATAGGTACGCTACTCTCCCCACCGATGTTGGGAATACCACCTCCGCCACGGTGAAGCGATCCAAGAAGAGGAAGAAAAACCAAGGCCAGTCCGATGGTGCGAGTGGACGTGATGACGTCACAGCAACGAACGCCAGCGACATCGGTGATTTCGGCGACACCATCGACAACGAAAATTCTGCCGGCCCGAGTGCGGCAAAAGTGAAGCTACCTCCATTGGTGGTAAAAAATGCTCATCTTAATGAGCTCATCGCGGATCTAGCGACGCTGGGCGTTAAAGCCGAATACAAGTTGGGCAGAGTCGGCACCAAGGTGGTGCTCCGTACCAAAGCGGAGTATGACTTGGTCGTTGCCCACCTGAGGAATTCTAAGGTGGAATTCTTCACCCACGACATTCCCGGTGAGAAACCATTCAAGGTCGTCATCAGGGGCCTACCAAACTTCGACCCGAAGTTTATCGAAGCTGAAATCAGGGACCGGTACAAGCTGGCCCCAAGTGCCGTCTATCGGATGACAAGAAGAGACGAGAATGTGAAGGCGTATCCGGATTGCCTTTTCCTGGTACACTTCCAGAAGGGAACGGTGACGCTCAACGCGCTGAAAGCCATCCGCTCCATCAATTGCATCATCGTCCGCTGGGAGCCATACCGTGGCGGCCATCGTGATGTGACTCAGTGCCAACGGTGTCTGAACTTTGGACACGGCACCCGCAACTGTAACATTAAGCCACGCTGCGGCAATTGCGCTCAAGACCACGCTACTTCCGACTGCCCTGCGGATGAAGCCGTGGCGTTAAAATGCGCCAACTGTGGTGGTGCTCACCAAGGTTCCGACAGACAGTGCTCCAAACGCGAGGACTTCAAACGCATCCGAAAACAGGCGGCAGTTAACAACCAACCAGGACACAAGAAGGACAAAGTCCCGGCAATTCGGACGGAGGATTTCCCGCCTCTTCGTGCTCCTCAGCAAAGGCAAGCGAATTCGCGGGTGCATTCCGCTCAAGCAACTTCTGGTGATTCTGCTGGCCAAAGCTCTCCATCCCCCCCTGGATTCTGGAGACAACCACCAGCGCAAAACAACAACCCCGATCTGTTTTCAGCGGATGAACTGATGGAAATTTTCGTCAACATGACCGGTGCTCTACGTAAGTGCCGCAATAAGCCCGAACAGATCCAAGTGCTCGGTAAGTTCATCATCCAGTATGGTGTCTAAACCGCTAACCATCGCTACCTGGAACGCTTGCTCTGTAAGAGCAAAACATATTGAGCTTGCCGACTTCCTCCGCAAGCATAACATCGACGTAGTTCTTCTAACCGAGACCCACCTAAAGTCCGGTGACAGCTTCTGGTTGCCTGACCACAACATTATCCGGCTTGATCGCACCAGCTCCAGGGGGGGTGGTGTAGCGGTCATCGTCAGAAAGGGAATCAAGTTTTGCACTCTGCCCCAAATCCGCACTTCTATCATCGAGGCCATTAGTGTGGAGGTGGAATCACCAACTGGAAACGTCCGGTTCATCGCTGTTTACTGCCCACGCCAGTGTACCGCAAGCAACGGATTAGGAATCCAATTCAAGAAGGATCTGACCGCCATCACCCGTACTAGCTCCCGATTCATCGTTGGGGGCGATCTGAACGCCCGCCATGAAGCTTGGAGGAACTACCAGAGGAACCGGAACGGATGTCTATTGTTCGACCACGCACAACATGGTCTGTACACTGTGCAATTTCCGGACGAACCAACTTTCATCTCTCCGGCGGGAAATCCCTCCACGCTGGACTTTTTCCTGTCAAACATCGGACTATCCAAGCCGGAGGCGCACAACGATCTCAGCTCCGACCACCAACCGGTGGTGACTGAAGTCGGTGTCAATGTGGTTCCTGCTAGAAGCTGCCTGCGTAAAGACTACCACCATGTCAACTGGGTGCAGTACGGACGAATGGTGGACAGCAACATCGATGAAAATCCACTACTCAACACCGTAGATGACATCGACCGGACGTTGGAAGGGCTCCAACAGGCCATATCCATGGCTGACGAGGCATACGTTCGACAAGTTCCTGTGAGGGGTAAGTTTGTTGCTATTGATTCCCACACCCAATTACTGATTCGGTTAAGAAATGTTCGTAGACGCCAGTTTCAGAGGACTGGAGATCTTGGCAAAAAACGTGAAATGGCCGATCTGAATAGGCAGATTGCTTCCAGAATGGACTCACTCCGAAATGAAAGTTTCGGGCGTGTTGTCCAGAATCTGGATGACCGCTCCAGACCATTCTGGAAGGTAGCCAAGGTCCTTAAAAATCATCCCAAACCCGTTCCACCTCTCAAAGTCGAAAATGATGACGATCGGCTTTTAATTACCCCACAGGAGAAAGCAAATGCGATCGGCAAGCATGTCGCTTCATCGCATTTGCTTGGCTCGACTATCCAAAGTCCGCTCGATGATCAGGCTGCGCAATGCGTTCAAAACCTAGATACCTCCCCTTGTGTCGTGCCTCCGGCGGATATGATTACAGTACAACAAATTTGCTCAGCGCTGAAATGCACCAAGAACATGAAGGCTCCCGGGTTTGACGGTATATTCAACTTGATCTTGAAGAGACTCAGCATGAAAGTGCAGTCTCTTCTAACTGCTATCTTCAACAGATGTTTGGAACTGCACTACTTTCCAAGCATCTGGAAAGTAGCAAAAATCATACCGATCCGCAAACCCGGTAAGGATCCAACATTATCTTCAAGCTACAGACCCATCAGCCTCCTTTCAGCGCTGAGCAAATTGTTCGAGAAACTCATTCTCAATCGTTTGCTCAAGTTTGTCGAGGAAAGCAACATTCTCCTTCCGGAACAGTTTGGATTCAGAAAGGGGCACTCCACCAATCATCAGCTAGTACGGGTGTTGAATAACATCCGAAGTAACAAAGCTGTATCCAAGTCCACAGCCATGGCCTTGTTAGACGTTGAAAAGGCGTTTGACAATGTTTGGCATGATGGACTTGTGTACAAGCTTTGTAACTTCAACTTTCCTTTACATCTTATTAAAATCACCCGTAACTACCTCCAGCAAAGGTCGTTTAAGGTATCGTTGAATGGTTGTCTTTCAGACACGTTTTCCATCCCAGCAGGAGTCCCGCAAGGCAGTCTGCTGGGCCCCTTGCTTTACAGCATTTACACTTCCGACATTCCTCCCCTTGGAGACGGTTGCGTGTTTTTCCTGTTCGCAGATGATACCGCAATAGCCGTCAAAGGTAGGATGCCTCGCGAAATAACGAACAAACTTCAACGATGCCTTAACGCCTTTGCTGATTATGCCACCACGTGGAAAATCAAAATCAATGCCACCAAAACACAAGCGATCATGTTCCTCCATCGGCAATCGCCTAAACTGAAACCAGCTCCATCTTGTACTGTAATCATGGATGGCACAAGGGTTGAGTGGTCTACCGAAGTAACCTATCTCGGGATGTTGTTCGATGAAAAGCTCCTCTTCCGTTCGCATGTAGAGAAAACTGTAATCAAGTGTTCTACCTTGGTTAGGTGTCTGTTTCCGCTGATTTGCCGCAGATCTCGCCTCTCAAGGGTAAACAAACTGGCCGTCTACAAACAAATCATAGCACCTGCGATCCTCTACGCAGCTCCGGTGTGGGAATCATGTGCACAGACTCACAGGAACAAAATTCAGGTCGCACAGAATAGAGTGCTGAGGATGGTACTTGATCGTCCTTTCGACACTAGAATAACAAATTTACATGAAGAGGCAGGCATTGCCAAAATAAATTCCAAAATTAACGAAATTAAGACTAAATTTGCACAAAAATGTAATTTATCAGAACATGCTTTGATAAGCAATTTGTATATAGTAGGTTAGGTGTACATAGTAGTTGTAGGTTAGTTGTAGTTGTAAATAGTAGTTATAAGTAGTCTCCTTTTTCAAATTTTCAAACAAACCAATCCCACCAAGGTGGTCATTCTCTAAAACAGGCCTGATAGGACTAGGAACTGAAATTAATAATAATTGAAATTTCACAGGAACTAAAGTTGAAAAGACGCATCTGTGTCACTTGATAAGTTATACATGTAAACCACACAAATTCAAGAAATATAGATCATTTAAGTAAGTAAGTAAGTGCTTTTGCTCATTGTCGCTTCGGACGGCGTGGCGCTTGGTCCTGCAGTAAGCAGGACCAAATCAGCGACTTAAGGTGGATCACGGCGTGACCACAATAATGATGAAACCCCCTCCCCATTTCACAACAACCTCTCCCCCTCCCCCTTCACAACAATCTCTCCCTCTCCCCCCTTCACAACAATCTCTCCCCTCCCTCAACGACCTCTCCTAACCCCCCACCACCACTCATCAACAACCTTTCCTAACCCCTCCCCCACTCATCAACAACCTTTCCTAACCAACCCCCTCCCCACCCCTCAACAACCTTTCCTAACCCCCCCCCCCCCACCCCTCAAATACCGCTCCTAACAAAACAATATCTATGTGTCAGCCACATAGGGGAAATGACGCCTTCGGCTTGCAAGACTATTTTCGGCAACCCAAATTGAAACACTATTTTCACTGGATTTTCTTACGAAAACACTTCGCTGAATGCATGCAAACGATTCTTTATGCTTTCAGCTTCAATTTGACTATATTTTTACCACTGGGAAAAAGCAATCTAGCAAGGTTTTCTTGAAATGAAACACACACACTACAAATTGTAGCTGATTTCGAGTTGCCGATAATAGAACAGCAGATTTACATGCAGTTCAAATGGAACGGTTGCCGACAATACTCGCTCTCACTAGAGAAGATTGGAGCTTTTTAAAAGCGTTTCAAAACAGTTTTTGACAATTCTTTCGACTGAAATTGTTAGAGCAGCTGGCAGCAAAAGATTGTAAACAAACCAATACTGCATATGTGTGCGTTCCTCAGAGAAAAAGGCTATAGAAAGAAGGTCGCTGCTTAGGTTGCCGAGAATACGTAAATTCCCCTACTTAAAATATGTACATTTAAAAACCATGCGTGACCACTAGACTGATGCAAAATTTGAAATTTTCGCTCCACAGTGCTCAAATGGTTCCAAATTGGGCCCTGATAAGCCTCCCAAAATTTGAACTCATTTAGTGAGAAACTGACTTGGCACAAACCATTTGAAGTTTATATGGGAATTACTATGGAGAAACCATAATTTCAGTTTATATCTATCTCAAAATTCACCAGTTCACTCTACTTTAGAAAATGATAGCTGAACTTGTTGAAAACCACTTTTCGATCAAACGTAAGGAACAAAAATTATTAATGATTCAAGTCCCTGATGTCTTATGATTATGCTCAATCAACTGTTCAGCAGGCAACATTGGTGTTTATGGCGCGTAGAATAGAGGACAAAAATCATGGCTACTATGTCACACTGCAGAATACAGTGTTGCCCACAATACAGTTGCTTAATCTTGCCATAAGATTATCAATCTCTTAAAAAATTAATAACTATTTAATTTGACGTTTGGATGAAAAATGATCTTCTGCAAAGTTGTAGCTGATAAAAATTCCCATAAGAATAGCAATAGAATGTGTTAACAGTACAATGTGTAAAAAGGCAAGAAGACAATGAACAAAAAGTTTTGTTTTCCCATAGTAATTTCCATGTAAACTTCAAATGGTTTGTGCCAAGTCAGTTTCTTATAAAATGAGTTTTCTCTTTTGGAGGCTAATCAGGACCCGATTTGGCACCGTTTGAGCACTGTGGAGCGAAAATTTCAAATTTTGCATCAGTCTAGTGACCACACATACTATTCATTTGCGTGTAAATTTCATGTGTACTTCTGAGTGGATTCTGTTTATGTGTGGTCAAATGAAAATCATGTGGAATTTCACATGGATATTTGTAAAGAAAATGTGTAAATTGTTTTGAATCAACCATAACCGAAACATTGAAATACTTGAAAATTTTAAGATAAAGTATAATAGTCAAAAATGCATGAAAAACAACAATTTTGTGTGGTTCTACGTCATACTGCGGTCGTGTCTAGGACACAACCCTTTACTTTTTTTTTTCTTTTTGTAACAAACAGAATTGAAATCGAAATAGGCTGTTTCTATGCACCACCAATGTACACGGACAGAAAATTGTTTGCTGTTATGCCTCAGGACATCTAGGCGGCACCGACTGGGATTGAACCACCCTAATAAAAATAACCATAAAAGAGAGCTTAACGATGTTTTCGGGGTATCATCCAAACCATTTGTAGTGTTTTACGTATAAAATCGCTTTCACAGTGTCACAATCAGCTATTTATGATTCGTGAGCGTTCACTCAGAGTGAGCGCTCACGAGTCGGAAAATCGCTATATTGTGACTATCTGCATGCGAATTTGAAAGGTTTCATTTTTATATAGCAATCGAGTGGAAGTAATACCAGGGGGTGGAAACTAACGATTTTAAATTGATTCACTGCTTGAGTAGCCTATTGGTCCCAAGTACTTCTATGGCGTACCCCATTCTAGTTGAAATTCTATTACTACACTATGTTTGTTTTGATTCGCTATGAAAGTTTGACAGATAACATCAGGGGTGTGTGGATTCATGCAGAACATGCAGGGGTGAGTGAAATAGCTTGGGACTGCTTGGGACCGTTGTTCTGGTACTGAGTGAGCCAAAAATAATAATGATTTTCTTCGGGACCCAGTGGTCTTAGAGTTACCTCTATGGTAATACCCCGGACAGACTATGGCTTATATCATGTAATATAGACTGGCTTGTAATGAGCACTCATATATAGGATTTCCAGTGAAAACTAGATGTATGAGTGCTCATTGCAAGCCAGCCTATATTACATGATATAAGCCATAGTCTGTCCGGGGTATAAGACTGATATCGAGCACGTAATCCTACGTCAAATCTACGGTCGTGTCTTGGATACAACCTCTTACTTTTTATTAAAATAGAAGCCGCAATCAAGATTATTCGTACCAGTAGAAGAAAGGGATAAGCTAGAAGACCGTTATCAGTGATTGCGGTGGTTCCAGGAAATTAAATAATGCATTTCTGAAAGTATGACGCTGCTAAGTCACTAGGCCATTCGGGAGGGATCTTTTCATTTTATCTATTTATATTCCATTTTTATTACTGATTTATCATTCACCTACTAATAGCGAATTCGTTTATTATTCAGTTCCAACCTGGATCGGGTATCAAGATTGGGTCTGCTTGTTTTCTAGCAAACGTCAGTTTGATCGTTTGTTTTTAAAACCTGGCACGGGTCGAGGTTCGCACTGACAAAAAGATCGGGTTCGCACAGGTTGGAACTGGTTCCAACCCCGATAATAAACGAATTCGCTATAACACAACTCTTCCCTTCCTGTGACATCTATGAAGGTATAGTATGGTTTCCCCAAAGATGAATACTAAGATGAAACTGCCGGAAGAAAAACTTCCTATTTTAGTGTCCTTTTTCACGGTCCCTTTCATCCAATGAATATCCCCCGTATTCAAGGTAATTTTGTGGTTTTGCTGCCCCCTCGGAAGAGATGAAATTTTGCGCTCATTTTTATGAAAACAATCACACCAAAATCAGAGATGTCCCATTTTTTAATAACTCGATTAACAACTAATCGATTATTTTTTGTTCGCTGTGCTGCCATTTTTTCACCAATGAGAGTGCAGCACATATTTGAAACGATCAGTGATGATCCTGTGGAGATGTTAATGCTTATATCGGCATGATCTAATCGATAACAAATAGATTACTTTTCGGTTCGTTAATCGATTAAACGATTATTCGAATGAAAATCCGAGTGTGAAACGTCATTTCAAATATAAGGACCGTACATAAATAATGATACAATTTGAAAGGGACCGGGGTTAATCACAAATTACGTCCCTGTGGTGACCGACTTCTTTTTCGTATCATCTACATGACCGACTTCTTTTTCGTATCATCTACATTACTACAGTCCCCACGGTAACTGAAATAAATACGAGTGTTCAACGGTTGGTTTCCCTGCAAGGCCATCGTTCGGATATTTTGAGCCGTTTGTCTGTGATTTGGGTGGTTTTCCAGGAAACGTCCCGAAAATCCGGTGAAGGAAATCGCGAGGGGCGATCAACTTCATAAATCAGCTGAATTGTAAATGCACACTTCGGAATACCATTGACAGACATACAAAGCAGTACCGTTGTACCAACAATCAATACGAAACTAACGATTTTAAATTGGCTCACCACTTTAGTAGCCTATTGGTCCCAAGCAAACGATTAACGTACCCTATTCTAGTTGAAATTCTATTACTACACTATGTTTGTTTTGATTCGCTATGAAAGTTTGACAGATAACATCAGGGGTGTGTGGATTCATGCAGAACATGCAGGGGTGAGTGAAATAGCTTGGGACTGCTTGGAACCGTTGTTCTGGTACTGAGTGAGCCAAAAATAATAATGATTTTCTTCGGGACCCAGTGGTCTTAGAGTTACCTCTATGGTACAACCATAGAGGTAACTCTAAGACTAGAAGGTCCCGAAATAACGTGCTCAACTTTTTGGCTCAGCTCTGGTACTCTCTTCGGTCCCAAACTAATCGATTCACCCCTCGAAACATAGGAAAAACCAATAACCCCTCATTTTATCTGTCAAACTTTCATAGCGAATCAAAACAAACATTGCGTAATACTAGAATTTCGACTAGAATGGGGTACGTTAATCGTTTGCTTGGGACCAATAGGCTAGTCAAGTAGTGAGCCAATTTTAAATCGTTAGTTTCGTATTGATTGTTGGTACAACAGTGTACTTTGTATGTCTGTACAAGGTAGAAAATACACAAAAAATACGTAAATGCGTACACGCTGAAACTAAAATACCCTAATAAAATACTCAAAAATACCTCGAAAATACTTTGTACACGAAAAATACATTTCATACTGAATTTAATACACATTAATACAAAAGTACACACTTAAAAATACATAAATACGAAAAAATACAAAATACACCTTTTCAAGTCGGGTAGATGAATCGAAAATACTCAAGTTGACCTTGGGAAATCGAATATCGGGGAATTTGGATGTATTCTGATGTTTTATGCGTGCAACAAATTACATCGAGATGAAGTTTGATTCTAATGTAACGTTTGGTTCTGTTGTCATTGGATGTATTCTGATGTCAAATTTTACATCGTCAAGACATTTGATTCTGATGTAACGTTTGAGGCTAATGTATTTTTATGTACTTGGACGTCACACTGAAGTCTGAATACATTAAGGGTACAGCAATACACGTTAAACGGTGTAAAGCATGAATGCAAAAATAACTACCGGCCATTCCCTCGTTTTCACCCGGACAAAAATTTAAACAAAAACGCAAAACTGAATTCAGCTCTTTTCCGCGTTTCACAATATTGAATTGTTTTGAACTGTGAATTTCGAGAAATAAGTGCAATATTTCCGAAAATATTTAGATTTGTGGTAAGTAAGTATACTGCAGTTGCTAAATATACAGCTTTTATTTTATTTTTTCCTTGGTTTGTTTTTCCGTCGATCTTGTTTTCCGTAGTGAGTACCAATGCTACCGACGCCAGGCAGGCAAAATATTAAAGTTCATTATATAAACATACACAGCAAAAAAAGTTGTTGAATATTACATCGAAACTGATGCAACCAGGTCAATCCATCGGTTGTGTAATATCACATTGTACGATGTACATCGATTTTGCGAACAAAATTACATCCATTGATGTAATATTGTATCTGCTTTTTGCTATTACATCATTATTTCATACATCAGCTTGAATTACGTTGATCGATATTACATTTTTTTTTGCTGTGTATGAGTAATTCAAAGTAAATTTAAAACCAGTTAGAAACAAAAATATTTATGTTTGGATTAAAATAAAAGCATTTTTATTTCAACAATATAGGATTTGGGTTAACGATTTTTAACGTGTCCTGCCGTGTTTACATTCGGCAGAAATTGGCTCAAGCTATTCCTCGGAACACATCTATGTAAGTAGGTCATCTGAAAACGTGAAACCGAATAACAGGAAACACATCTAGGTAAGTGTCCAAATGAAATTCCAGCTCGATAAAACCGGCGGAACCCCACAAAATCAACGCCACTCCATTGTTTCAGATGCCGATCCCAATATCACCCTTCCCCAAGACATCGAAAGACCCCGGACACTCAACCCGACAGGCCTTTTTGAACCCGGACTAGAACACCACCATCCACAGACCACCCTTAATCGACCCCGACAAATAGCGGGAATTTACATGTCCTGTCTGCAGACCTTTCTTTTTATTTATATGCTATCCATTTAATTTTTCTGTATCTCGCTTTTAAATACTAAATTAGTTTAAAAATTATGTTTGTTTGCTTTAAAAACGAAAAACATTTTTAAAATGAATAAATTTATTTTTGTTCACTTTGACAACAAAAATTTTCACGTTTATTTTAAGCTCGAAAATTTTTAAAATAAACGTAACATTATTTTTATTTTAAACGTCGATTGTATTGACTTCAAAAATAAATTACGTTTGAAATAAGGCTTTTTTATTTTTGTGGCCAGAACAAACTGAGTTTACGTTTAAATTTACCTCAAATATTGATGTTTTGACGATAGATTTTTCTGCGTGTACTTATCGACATATCAACTCATGAACCGGGAACCTACCTCGGAACCTACGGCTTTACTTCCCTTCCGAAGGATGGCGAGATCAGTGATTTTATGCCTCAGATAGCCCTGAAATTCTGTTGCAAAAAGAAAACAAAACATAAAAAAATCGCCTTATTATAATTGAATCAATAAAAATATTTTTATTTCGACTGCGTGAATTGTCATACTTCATAAAATAAATATGATTGAATCAACAATAAATCTCTTTTAAAAACAAACATATTTTGTTGTTGACCGAGCTGCGAAAGTTGACAGCTTATGTCATAACCATGAAAGCTCTTGTAAATTCGAAAAGATTTTCTTTTTGATTTAACAATCCACGGGTTTTAAGCAACTCCCCGGCAAGGTGACAGATAATCTTAGTTTCACGTACCCACTTGCAAATAGTAGATGTCGCCACACAACGTAAACAAAGGGGCTGCCCTTCACCGCCGCAATGGTATTTCCTCGGGTATTTCTCTACACGCTAACTTGAATGTACCCATTAAATGCGTAAATTTGACTCATTTTATGCTATTATTCCAAACTGTCAAAAAATGGGTATTTTCAAAAAATGAAAAGCGGGTAATTTTTAATCATTTTAAAATTATCTTCTTGCAATAAAAATGGGTAAAAAAGGGTTTGGTGAAATGGAAGAGCAAAGTGTTTTGAAAGTTAACGGATTTCGCGTGTGCTATGTCCTGCAAATTGATCGGAATTCGAGCGATAAATACCGCGTTTCAAAAAAACATGCGGCGGAGGCAACAGATTCTTTCCGGCCGGTGTTGATTCTGGTGAAAAGGGTGATCGGGTAGTTCCATTATTTCCATAAGAGTCAAACCGCAAACCTAAGTGTTGGGGAAGATCCGAGAGAAGATCAGCACGGCATTTCTGTGTGCTTTCAAGACCCGATTGCTACGAAGAATGTAATTATGATTAAATTTAGGTATGTATTCTAAAAACCGACGGTCCCGTTTCAGGTTAGCAGATTAATAGCGGGTTCGGAGAATAAAACGATGGTTATATGCCCAGGAATCCAAATCCGATTGTACATTTGGAACGAATAGAGGCAACTTCTTTACCCTACAAAAATTACAAAAATGTCTACAACTTACTGCAACACTCGCATATTCCAGTACATCGGTTAATTCTAGTGTTTATGATTACCTATGTGATTATGTTTAATAAAGACTATGAAGTGTTTTAATGATTTTAGCTATTACAAATGTTCAAATTCCTTATATTTCTCAGTGCTTATATTTGATGGCAGCCAGCCCAATGAAGCAAATAAAAAAACAATCAATAAAACGGTTACTTTTTACTCATTTACAGAAAAAACAAGATGATTAAAAACTACCCATTTTATGAAGTATTATTCGAATACTCATTAATGAGTAAAGTCGCTTTTACTCATTTCATGAGTTAAGCCACTTTTCTTCAAAATGAGTCAAATTTTACTCATTAATGGGTACTTTAGAGTTAGCGTGTATGGGAAGGCAACTTTTTGTTTCACCATGTGTGGATGTCAAGCAACAAGCAAGAATGCCATGTGAAAAGAGCGATTTATGATTTTCGTGGTGAAATGAAATAAATCCAAACAAATTGGAACAGATTGATGGAAGTTTTTCTTATATAATCAAATAGAAATAAAAACACATTGGTTAATTCTATTATATTTTGCTCTTGAATATTATCAGTCTTGAGAATAATGTTTCTGAGCATACTTGTGCGGTGAAGACTTGCAATAAAAAAGCCGTATTATTAAAAACAGTTTACTTCCCCATCTTTCTATTGAGGGGTGAAAAAAATACAAAATTGATTCTTATTCGCGGTGAGTAGCAGGTTTGCTGTGTGAACACTAACATTTCGTATATTCATTCAAACATGAAGAAATAAATAAAATAAATTAAAATAAGCGTCTCTCAACAAAAGATATTCATAATGAGCTTCTAAAACGAATAAATTTCAGTGATTGTCTTTTGTTACACCCGTCCGTTTAATTAACATTGTTCCCCACCAACTGGAAGTTTCAAGAAACAGATGAGGCTATCTGTTTTTATGTTCAGTATTTTATTTACTTTATTTACATATCTGCATTCGCCCTATTCAGATAACACTTCTGAAATTTGTGAGTTTGACAGAACCACCAGCACCAAATTTTCGGAGTACACTGGAAATGTACTGGACTTGTCAAATTGCCCCCGGGTGGGTTTTAAGGAACAACAATGGGCCGTATGAATAAAAATAGTTTACTTTACTTTCCCGTGCTTTTCTTACGGGAAAAGTAAAGTAAACGCTTTTATTCATACGACCTAATACTGGATTGTTGAAACAATAATAATTTCTTAATTATTTTTTCCTGCGTGTAGATCACTGGCTGCTGGTAGCGCCGTCGCCTCCATAGCTTAAGCGATTTTAATCAACCTCATTGCCTGAGTGATACAAACAACGCATTTTATCGTCGGTTTGACGTAACCGATAGCTCTCCCACGCATGCTAACACCGCTGTATCGTATTAGCTTTCATATATCAGCTTGTAGGTATTATTCATCTTTGGTATTACATTGATCGATATTTATTTTTTTTTTTATTATTATAGTCACTTTAACACTCTTGGGTCATTCGTGACTTGTTCGGGGGTGAGATTTGAACTCGTGACTTTGGCGTGAGAGGTATGGATGTTAACGGCGCCGGTGGTGTAGTGGTAAGCGTGATTACCTCTCACCCCAGCAGGCCTGGGTTCAATACCAGTCGGCGCCGCCGGGATGTTCTGAGGCATAACATCTCTGATCACGCCTTCCTTCGGATGGGAAGTAAAGCCGTTGGTCCCCGGTTCATGAGTTGATGGGTCGATAGGTAGGGTCCAGGTGTGGGAGCTGCCTTCCTGGCACGTCGGTAGCATTGGTGCTCAGCACGGAAAACAAGATCGACGGAAAAAACAAACCAAAGGATTTGGATGTTAACCACTACGCCCGCCGAGGTCGCCCCCAACACGGTAACCAGCGTAAACACATTAATGTGTAAAATTTCACACGTTTCGTGAAAAAAGGGGTCTACAAATAAAATATGTTAACTGTGTTTACCTCGGCGTTTACACATTTATGTGTAAACCCATCAAACGTCAATAGAAGTGTATTTTTTACACATTTTTTAAGAACAGTTTTTACTGCAAAATGTGTAAAAAGTAATCATTCAAAGAAATTAAATATGATAAGGACGAATGGTTTTTTTTTATTAATATCGGAGTTTTCTCATTTGTGTCAATGATAAAATAAAGATTGATCGGATTAAATAATATTTTATTAAAAAAAATCACGCCAGGCACCGGACAATGAAAACTTTAATATTGATTATTTTTCTAGGGCTTAGCTATGAAAATAATATAAATCACTTACCCTCTAGCTTGTACACCGTTGCTCTGTTACAGTTTGGACCGAGGTTTGGAGCGTAGTTTCTCCATTTTTCTGTTAAATTTGTGAAAGTTTTTCGCTTAAGCAAATGGCGTCCATCAACGAAGCAGAAGTTTTTTTTTACCCATTAATGAGTATAAAAATACACATTTTTTGACTGGTACTACATTCTTAAAATGTGTAATTTTTAAACATTTTAAGATCTCCAAATTTACACATTTACACTCGCTCATGTGAGCATGCGCAATGTGCAGTGTGCAGTGTTGCCACATTTGGTCAAGTTTCAATCTTTGTTTTCATAGCAAAAAATCTTTTTAATCTGTATCTGGCTGACAAAAATCTGTATAATTTCTTAAAAGTTTTGAGTTATTAACGTTCAAAATCTTTCTTAATTTCGACAGTGAGCATGCATAAGGGCGAATACGCGATGATCGATTCTCTTCATCGATTTTCTCTTTGCATTGCAACAGCTAAGCGAAACAATTTTCTAGAATTTGTTCAATGCGGAGTAGTAACAGGTTGTATTGGCTATCAAAACCAACAGCAAACGCACCGAGAAACGTTAAATCTAGCGAGTTATTAACAAAAGAGAAAATCGACGAAGAGAATCGATCATCGCGTATAGGCCCTTATGCATGCTCACTGTCGATTTGTTACATGTTCCATTTTCGGTTTTCACAAAGTGTACCCCCATATAGAAATCAAAGACGTAGTCCTACGTCAAAATAGTGTTCTGATCAATGAATAATGTTTGTTGAATCTCAACCAAATGTTTAGATTTTGGCTTTCATAAAAAAATTAAACCGAACATATCAATTATTTCAAAAACTCCAGTTTATTCAACTCTATACCTTCTATCGGTATACCATTCGTGACATCAAACAATTCAAAAATTCAACAATAATTAAAGGAAAAAAATCCTACTTGCTAGGCACTCTCACAACCCTAACTACTCTTGCTCCGTCTTAATCCGCTTTGGTGAGAACTTTTCTTCGGTATCCGATTCCTCTTCCGTTACCTGTCCGTCCGAATCGGACGAATACTGGTTCCAAATGTTCTCATCGCTGAACAGGTAATTTGCCGGCTCAACGTTGGCCGCCTCCCTCTTCTTCTTGCGATCTTCGCGCTTCTTCGCGATTTCCAGCCTGTCAATTCCGTCCAGCACCTTCGATTCCTTGTCCCTCTGGTCCGAGGTTTCCTGCTGGACGTGTGTTCTGTTCCACCCGAACTGATTGTCCAGATACTTTTGATACAGTCTCGTTTCTGCTTCAACATCTTCGTCAGATTCAATCACATCGAAACCATCGGATGCTTCCTTGAAAATAATGTAAACTACAGGGTACTCCACGATGGTCTTACCCTTCAAATTTTCCTTGAGTGATTTCTTCGGTTTCAGTTCGAAGAACCGATTCTTGCAACGTTTCACACCTTCCGCTTTCAACAGCACTCGGACCCGGCTCAATCCACGGGACTGGTAAAACTCGAGCTTGTTCTTTCCGGTAAAGTCCTCTCCATTCCCCGCTTCCAAGTACTTGCTCAACAAATCAAACAAGGATTGGTTTTCATCGCATCGCTCATCCACGAACATCAGTCCTTCCGCATTCGGAAAGCACCACTCTACGCGCCAGTGAATGACCGAGGTTTTGAAATTCAGCTGGCTCGTATTTTTCTGGTGCTTCGTAAAATTTTGCAACAGAAATTTTAACGTCGTCCCGCGCTCCCGCGCTGCGCATCTCAATCGGAACAACGACGGCGGTAGGCTTTTGTTGTATCGCGTGTATCGTTTGATTTTGTCCCGCTTCCGGTCATCCACAAACCGGGTGCATTCCTCCAGGAAGTAGTAATCGCTCATCATCTCCATCTTTGTCATCTTCTTCAAGGGAATGTACTTGGTCCTGTCCCGAATGCCATCGCAGTTCAATTCCTTCTTGTGGATGTTGACGCATTTCAAGCAGCAGGATTTGACTTCACACTTCGGACAGGTGTACTTTGCCAAAATCGCATTACAAATTTCGCACAGTCCAAGCCTGGGACGTTAAACGAAGTAATGTTATACAAAAGAAACAATAGACAATTATAAACGATATGAACAAAGGAAAGTCGTTACTAACTTGGGCGGCGATTGAAGCATCTCCATATTGTCCTCACTTTCGCTGGTTGTTGCTGCCATAATTGTGTACTGTTAACGAAATTTTGAAAGAATTCCTAATTTCTGAATTCAAGTATTTTTTTATAAACTATGAAACATTTTGATCAAGGAGACCAACGCACGTGTGTTTTATTTACGGATCTGATCACTGATTGGAGTTTGGTTGCGACCAGTATATAATAAAGTATAGATCTTGACCAACAATTGAAAAGAGCCTAACAACTTTTGTCAACAAAACTTTGCAAGCCTTTTCCTCGCAAACAAAAGACCGTCCACGCAAATGAATGAAATCATCGTTTCCCGATGATGCTGGTGTTTGCGTGGGCGATGTGAGTGACCTACGTTTTCCGAGTTCACAACATTTTGCTTTCAATAGTTGAAAGGCCTTTTTCAACTGTTGGTCTAGATAAATGGGAAAACAAACTATGACATTTTGTTTGCTCACCGCTTTTATACCAGCTGCATAGCATTGGGCGTACCCAAAGCGTACCGTCAAACTCATCAGAGGCGTGTGAAATGCGATGTCAATTATACAAGGTCTGGCCCAACCGGCTAATTGGTATTAGTTAAATGTGGAAATGTTTAGTGGTGTTCGTATTTCATCGCAATGTTTATCTTTTTACACGAAACAGCTGTTTTCTGTGACGACACGTCTGCCATTCGCAGTATGGAATGTTGTGCTGCCGTGACATCGTCATTCGCTTGTTCAGCAATGTTTACAACATTTTTGCTTCTAACATCAGCAAGCTGCCTGTTGTTCCAGACCTTGTATGATTGACATAGTGTGAAATGTGCATGCATTGACTTCTCGACGTAAGATCTCACTAACACAATCTTGCTAGTATATTCGTGTAAAATCGATTTGTTTATTATTTTCAACCACGAAATCAGCTGTCAAAGTGTTCGACTTGACAGCGGTTTGTTTTTTATTTTCAACCAGTAAAACGCATGTATTAGTGAAACTGCTCACTAATACTAACGGTGGTAGAGAACTCTATGGGGTGGGACGTGCTGTCAAATCAGCCTACTGATCATTCAGTGCCAACATTTCAAAGGGGCGTAATTGCATTTGTAAACAATGGCTTTAGCCGTCGATTTCTCGCGAATAAAAGCTCACTCATGAAAAATAATGACCTCAATAGGTAGAGGAATGTTTCCCTTTACCATCTAGCATTGTTATTTTGAAGGTGAGCTTTAAGATGCGAGAAATCGATAGCTAAAGCCATTGTTTACAAAAGCAATTACGCCCCTTTGAAATGTTGGCACTGCATTCTTGTATGAAATTGGTTCCAAACGTAAACAAACCCTGTAGGTTTCTTATGGCTTGTTTACGTTTAGAACCAGTTATGCAGGGTAGGCGACGATTGTGCGTATTTGACAGCCACCTCCCCCCCCTTGTGTGAAACACGCCAACTTACCCCTAATAAAAATAACCATAAAAGAGAGCTTGCTTATACCCCGGACAGACTATGGCTTATATCATGTAATATAGGCTGTCTTGCAATGAGCACTCATACATAGGATTTCCAGTGAAAACTAGATGTATGAGTGCTCATTGCAAGACAGCCTATATTACATGATATAAGCCATAGTCTGTACAGGGTATTAGAGCAACCGTAACGGTACGCTGCTAAACTCATTATAGCAGCCCTCATCATAGCGCAGCTACCGTATCGGGGGTTGCCATACGAGTAACTAAAATAGCAGTCGGCTTCTCGATGAGAAGCGCGTTACCAAATTTAGCAGCGTGGAAGAAAGGTTGCTATTAGTAGAAATGTCAAAATGCTCACTACCGGTACGGACTACGGCGAGTAAATTGATAACCGCGATAGCAGCGACCGGTGTGGAGAAGAGTGACTAAAATAAAATGAGAGCGCTGTGCGCTGTTAAAATAGTCGCGCAAAAGACAACGACCGTTAAGGCCCAAACGCAATGAGGACGGAAACGGAACGGAAATGGAAAGTTTGATAGTTGTCACAAAAGACATCAAAATGCTGAACCGAAGTCGATTTGGTTCTAACTAGTTTTCAATCCGACAAGTAGGCTTACTCAGATCGGGCTTTTCCACTGCCGCTGCCGTTCCGCTTCCGCTGTCATTGTGCTTGGGCCTTTACGGTTGCTCTTAACGATGTGTTCGGGTAATCATCCAAAACATTTGTGGGATAGTTTACCCATCCGGGATACAGTTCGTTTATGGTATTTGTTTATTAGGGACAGAATCGAATAAAACCTCTCGAAATTATGTGAAGCTCTTGAAACGTGAAACAACGAGAAAAACAACGCTTTAGCATCCCAATAAGCAAATACCATAAACGAAAGATAGCCCGGATGTTATGACTTTCCTACAAATGGTTTAGATGATACTCCTAACATGTCATGATGCTAATTCTTAAGAGCCACCCAGATTAAATTTGACAGTTAAACAATAGATTTAAACGCTGTCCAGACTGGAGAATTATAACAACAATCAATACGAAACTAACGATTTTAAATTGGCTCACTACTTGACTAGCCTATTGGTCCCAAGCAAATCGATTAACTTACCCCATGCTAGTATAAATTCCAGTACACTCATAAAATAAATCACGTATCCAGTGGAAAATATCCATGTGAAGATCACATAACTTTCATGTGATCCCATAATTGGAAATTGCACCACTAAATCACATGAACGTTATGTGTCCAAAGAATTTCTAACGCTATGTGATATTCAGGTAAAAATCATTGTTTTTGTTTTTGGAAAAATCTCGGGAAAAACACTATGTGCGTTTCTAATAGAAACTAAGTGAAAACTTTTTTCAGTGTACTACACTATGTTTGTTTTGATTCGCTATCACAGAAAAACAAAACTACCCACCGCTTGGGTTTTTTAAACTCAAATTTGAGTTATTTGACCTCAGCCCGTTTCATTTTCTCTCGCTATTGTTGTCAAAAATAGAACGAAAGATTCGACTCAACCGTCTAGTTCCGTACGAGAAGCCAAAATTGAGTAATATGCGATATACCCAAATTTGAGTTAATTGAACTTAATTTTGGGTAGAAAAAATTGAAAATTACTTAGCGATGGGTAATTTTTTTTTGCAGTGCTTAAATGCAAACTACTTTGAGTCGGTTTACCCAAATTTGGCTTATTGTACGGAACATGGGAGATGAGTGAAAAGAACTTAATTTTGGGTTGTTTTGAATTTCTGTGCAGAGGTGGCAACAGTACATTTTTTGAAAAACCATCGTCCAGAGCGAAACAAAACAGCCAGCACACGGGCGACCGTGTATAACTACATTCCAAGCGAACAGCGGAGATAGAGAATAAATAAAATCTCGCAGCCTGATTTTTCCAAACAGTTTATTGTAATGAAATTTTAGCTGCAGGCTTGCGTGTGACAGTAAATTACCAACTCCCTTATTTACGCATAATTTTAACATCAATGCTTATGAGTGGTTAGTCTTCATTCTTATCTTTTAATTCCATGCAATAAACATCAAATAAATGCAGTAATTAGCCAGAAATCAGCAAAATTCTACACGACATAAATTTATGTCGCGCGCGCCGCCGGTCTTGTCTGCTTCTTTGTGCGAAAATGTTCTGTCGCTGGCAGAAAACAGTTTAGAAATGTCATGACATTTTTTCCGCTTGCCAGTTTGTTTTTGTGTGTCGTCACAATGGTTATTGCAAAATGTATCAAATGTTATGAAAAAAATGTTAAACTCCAGGACTCGTGCCACCACTGTTTCTGTGTATAGCATGGACGAGTGAGTGCCCAATACTATGCAACTAGTATAAAAAGTAACTGTTGTTACTGTCATTTTGAATTCTTATTGGAATTCCTTTATGTATTAATCACGTGGCTGATGAAGCTGTCATGTTTAAATATATTGGTTGTGGATTGTTATGTACTGAGCTACGCATTTTTGTTTACAAAATATTTTGCTCATCGGCATTAAATGTATGCTGATAAAGGCTTTCAAATGTCTAGAAGTGTTTGCGATAATGTTAAGCTGATAAGAAGTGTTACAAAGTGAAGAAAACAGTGAACAAGCGTGCATTGATGGGTGACGTGTGTTTTTTCCGGCTACTTCAGAATGACTAGCAAGGGTACCAGTTATTGCTCGCGTCGTGTGATAGAGTGCATTTTTGCGATTTCTATAACTGCTCGTGTGCGCGAATGAAAATTCTTTCAATCACAAATCCTGTCCAATGCCATTGCGTCACACTATCACTAATAGGTTTTGTTTAAAGTATAATAACACTCCATGTTGAGTCTGGCATTAAAAAACTAGGCTTGTATTTGTGCCGTATCTTGAACATCTCTGGCCGTTCAATTATATGCACAACAGTAGTGGAAACACGCGATATAATGCTACTACGAGCCCGTCAATTGGCGCTAATAGCGTCCACTCTACGCAGTAGTGGCAAAATAGTACTGGAAACATCAACACGTGCTTCGTCCACGAGCGCTGTGGTGTCCAGTCCAGCAAAACCGTCCTCCAAAATGTTGAGCCATCATCCGATAGGTAGCAAGGAGCAGCTGGTGATACAGCAAGTGCAGCCAGTGGTTGAAAATTATGAGGTAAGTCTGCTAGTGAACTGTTTAATTCGAGATCATTAATCCTGAACGCAATCATCTTATCTCGTAGAATGCAGTGCAAGCTTTGAATTCGCTACAGTCCAATTACAGTGTGTTACAGAGTTCGACAAGTAGAGTGCATTCGGGTGATTCGATTCACATACAGGAGACGGTAAAGTTTTTGCAGAGAATCGGAATTTCGTTAGAAACACTCGATCAACTTCCGGTCATTCACGTTTCCGGAACGAAAGGGAAGGTAAGCATAATTTGTTGGTTGTTTTTTATGGTTTCCATTTAAATCATCGTTTACGATGCGGGCGGATCGAATTTCACGTATGTAGGGTAAGGTGGGGCAAGATAGGTGAGGTAGTACATTTATTAGTTTATTTGTTGGACAAAATCTACAGGTTTAATGCATGTCTAATGATGATTTGCTTTTTCAAACCAGCATTGGGGCTACATTGAGGCTGTTGATGTTGACAATAAAAAAAAATCTAGTAGATGTACCCATCTGGCTCCGTGACCCATCTTGTCCCTTCTTACACTTTTAATAGTGCTTCTTACTATACCAATACGATGTCAAGTTTGAACATACAGAGGTAAGAGACATGTGTGTGTCTTACCAATAATATGTGCTTACCTCTCAGTATGTCCAAACTTTCTTATAAATAATTGAATTGACTACAAGTCGCTAAACCGTAAATGTGCGACTAAAGTTCTTGCACTGTCTAGTTAAAAATTTAATTTGATATTGAACAGGCATTGACAACATTAAGTTTTGCCCCATGTTCCTCTACTGCGTACAATAATATAAGTATTGATTAATTTTCATACTCTTAACAGGGCTCAACATGTTCGCTGGTAGAGTCTATCCTTCGAGCTCACGGTTACAGAACCGGTTTCTTCAGTTCACCGCACCTGGTATCGGTAACGGAACGCATCCGACTGGATGGGCTACCAATCAATTCCAGTAAATTCACCACCTACTTCTGGAAGGTTTACAATCGTCTGTTGGACAGTCGAGAACATCCCAGGGATCTTCCAGCTTATTTTAATTTTCTAACAATTCTTGCCTTCGAAGTGTTCCTTCGGGAGAAGGTCGATGTGGCTATCGTGGAGGTTGGCATCGGTGGCAAGTATGACTGTACGAATGCTGTACGTGATACAAAAACCGTTGGGATAACTTCGCTTGGGTTGGAACATACGCAGTTGCTGGGTAATACAATTGAGGACATCGCTTGGCAAAAGGCTGGAATTATAAAGGATCAATCGGATGTATTTACCGTACTCCAACCGGATGGTTGTTTGGATGTGATAATGGACCAATGTCAAAAAATGGAAGCAAATCTTCATCTAGTGCCTGACTTTGATTCCTACAAATGGAAACGAAAGCCGAATCTCAATGCAAACAATTTGGCAATCAAGCTGAATACATCATTGGCCATTCAAATTGCACTCAACTGGATCAACCGGACCCGTCCGGATTTGCTGAACAAAGATGATGCCCGTCTTTCGGAGACGATCAGCCACGGTTTGGAATCATGCTTTTGGCCTGGTCGTTGTCATCAGATTCGTAAGGGAAACAAGCGAATATTTTTAGACGGTGCGCACACTATAGAAAGCATAGAAATTTGTTCCAAGTGGTTCCAAACGTGTCAACGGAAAGTAAATCCTAAGATATTGATTTTCAATGCCACTGGAGACCGGGACACAGGAATGCTACTGAGTATTCTGGCAAAGCATGCACATTTTGATAGAGTATTTTTTGCTCCTAATATAGCTTCACAATCAACGGCGAATATAGGTAAGGCTCTGTTTTAACTTAATTCGATTTAATTGAGTAATTTCCTTTCATTTCAGATGCCATCAATCTCAACTTTCCCAGTGACGAACAGATAAGACGTTGCGAAAAAAATGCCACCCATTGGCGTGAAATGATGATTCAGCGCGATCACCCCTTCACTAGTGTTGCCTCCGTTCTACCCGCTTTGGATGTCGTGCTAGAGCAGATCGATAATAATTACCTAGCGCACCAGGAATGTGATATTTTGGTAACCGGATCGCTGCATCTGATTGGAGCAGCACTGACTGCACTGAAAATGGAATCACAAGTGATCACTCCCGATTAGAAAAGAGGCTCTTTTGAATTTTCAACACCATATCCAGTGAATAAAAAACAATGTTATCAGCCGCGTACGAAAAGTTAGAGAAGCTCTTTTTACAAGTGAGAACTTTTCATCCGTGGCTGATGTGTGGATGAGGTGAGTGACATAATTATTTTTTTACTATTGTATGTTTTTATGTAGATTTGTAAAAGTGATGGAAAAGCAGGACGAATTGAGATATGCTGCACTTTGTTAAATAGTACGGAAAGAAAGTCTCTACTGCAGCCTTTTCTTTCACTAACACTGAAATCGTGTGCTGCCTTAGGGGGGGGGCGAAATGCAAATGAATGCAAAGCCGTGCATAAACTCTTGCGCGAAATTCGTTGAACAGCATACCTTGCTATGGGAAGGGAAAACGAGTGCCTTTTCATGCTTGCGCATATAATTAAAATGGCTGACGGAGAAACGACGAATGGCAAAATAATTGATGCAGGCTGGGAATTGAGGATCTGGCTGCTGTGCAATTCAGAATAAATATTGTCATTAAAATATGTGTTTCTGTCGTCGTTATTTTTTTTGTGTGCATCACTTAAGTTTGACGCTTCCGTACAAAATTCATTGTGGTAGTCTTATTTTGTGAGCCATGCACTTGAAGTGCACTGTAATAATGGGACGTCATGCTCATGATTAAAAGCATCTTTTATACAGTGTTCTTTTTGTTTTCAAATGAGCAAATGACGCACCCCATTTGAGCGAACATATCGATAATATTTTTGAATCTACCTGTTGTTCTTAACTTTTAAATGTTTGGTGTCATCATAAAATTTGGTTTCCGGAAAAAGATCTTTACTTTACACTGTCTTCTATTGCGTGCTCTCATATTAGTGTTCTGGATGTTTCGCAGTTATTAATTGAGAGCTTTCGATGCCTGTGCCATTTTTGCATTAGTAGGGTTTTTGATCTAATTTCCGTCCTACTAAGCACAACCCGCGCTTTACCTCTCTTTTCTGAACGAGCTTAAACAAAAAATGGAATATTTCTGTCAAAAATGACTTCTAAATTTATTCACCTTTCCATACGTACTGTTGGATTTGATAAAGAGTTATAAATTGTTAAGATATTGTTTAAAATCTGATACTGCTTCTTGATTCTAAATTCGTTCTACGAGTTTCAATACCGTCCAAACGCATTGAAACGCCATTAGATTTTCTTCGTCCTACGGATAAACGTAGAAAAGGGGATTCGGTAGGAGCGCTTCTTTTGTTTTGAGAACAATGAGCGTAAATATTCATACAATGCGCTCTAACAGGATTTATGTTGTAGCTAATGAACTAACGCATCGGAACAAACCTATTATTGATTTGTGCACGGTGAAATCATTGATATTATTGATCTTTTCTGATCGATAGAACGGGAATGGGCGATTACGACGAAGTAGTGCTCTACCCTATAACTTTGTGACAAGTACAATCATACACACTAATCCAGTCAGTAAGGTTTTACTGGATATTTGAATTGCGGAACTGTTTATTCCGCACTTGTACAGTTAATTACAGTTCTGTTAACCGCATTTAATGATGGAAAATAAAAAATTAGCATTTCATTGGTTTCGGTCATTTGATTTTCAACCGGCTTTTCACTAAAAAAATCTCTGTAAAATAGTCAGTGTGTACTCTATGCCCTTGGAAATGGAGAAATTTACCAACGTGTAAAATTCCTAGACCGCACCGGGGATGGAACCGAGTCACCTCCAGCATGGTCTTGCTTTGTAGATACGCCTTTAACGATTGAGCTAAGAGAGGCCCCACTGATTAGTTCACTGATTAAGGCTGACGAGGTTCAGTAAAGGTAATTAACAAGCAATTAATTATCTTTGATGTGAATTGCGAGTATTAGATAAGGGGCTGTCCGCATTCTACGTTTGAAATATTTTAGAATCCCCTCTACCTGTGTGGCACTCATCCATACTAAAGTATGTTTGACAGATGGGCTAACTGTCAAATTCACACAAATGCAAGTGCAACGTATCCATTGTGGGTGGCTCTTAGCTCTTAAAACTGTGTATGGACCGTGGATATTTGCCAACGGCATTCATAGTAATGAAGCACAATCGAGAAAAAAAAGCATACTTTTTAGTTGCACGATCTATGTCTCATCTATTCTTAAAGCTTAAACCGGGTACCTGCGACTCCCACGATATATCCACGGCAATTGTCAGCAGACGATGCCCTGTGCGTATTTAGTATGTAATAATATTATTATAAACATATTATGTTTTATTTGGATATACAAAATGTGTGAAGCCATGGGGAACCTCCGGAATGAAAGCGAACAAACTTGATGTTGCACAACAAGCCAATGTGTTTTTTTTTTTTTTTTTTTTTTTTTCAGCAAAACAACAGCATCCTCTATCTCTCTTCTTTATTCTTTTAATCTCTTACTATCCCCTGATCGGACGCTAGTGGGACCAAAAAGCCTGCTAGTGAAAGGAAAGTCGTTATGCTATACGGTCTAACATAGGCCACGACTAAATTTCCGTAGGTTCATGTCTGGCTTAAGTGCAGATCGGTAGGCAGCAGCCTGCCAGGGTGTGAACTGAGCAATAACAATAACAATAACAATAACGATCTGTGTCTCATCTATTGCTTTCCTTGTCTCCATTCCGCTCAGCTACTCGCAATTGATTGTGATATAGTGGGCGGAATATTACAATGTGAGACAATTCAATGCAGACGTCTTCCAAATTTGACCGATCGTCAGGTAATCAGTGGGTTACCACCAGGCACCTCTTAGCAAGCACTATGCTACGAAGCGGACCGGAAGTTTCAATGAACAACCTCGTTCATTGAAACTTCCGGTCCGCTTCGTAGCATAGTGCTTGCTAAGAGGTGCCAGGTGGTAACCCACTGATTACCTGACGATCAGCCAAATTTGGAAGACGTCTGCATTGAATTGTCTCACATTGTAATATTCCGCCCACTATATCACAATCAATTGCGAGTAGCTGAGCGGAATGGAGACAAGGAAAGCATTTGGTACAGGACCAAGTCTCTCCCGGCTGGCGCCAAAACAATGAAACTGGAAGCAACTGGATCAAGTTGTCATGGGGCACGAAATGATCCTGTTGCATGACTTGGAGCTGTTGCAATCGAGGAAGGAGGGGGGGGGGGGGTTGTTGCTAATGTTTAATTTGTTTTTGTATATTTTCAGGTGTTAAGGTGGTTCGCTGCCTCTGGATAGTGGGTTTGACGGTGGTTCAGCAAGAATAATATTGAGACATACGGGAATGCAACAAACGTGTCAAATTAACTGCATTGGTTACGAAAACACAGAGGAGCGTACACCTGATGTCACACACTAAGGTGATGGTAATAACACAGACAAAGTAATAAGGTCGGTGATAATATGAAATTTACACAAAAGCGGAGATCAAATCATATTGGTCAATGTACCAAAATTCGAAACTTCGATTAAAACGTGGAATCTGTGCAGCACCAGTGGAGAACACTCAAAAGCTGCAGGTCTCATCAACCGCTGCCTGCGGTATATAACTTGTGGCTGGTGGCCTCACAAATGGATCTCAGATGTAAATGTCATCAGAAGTCGATAGCAATAGAAACGAAGTCTGCAGGCAAGCATTTGATTATGAATTAAATCCGCCAGAACATCGCAGCAACGGCAAATACTAAGGCGGAGCGGAGCGTCAACAAGTAAATTAAGCAAGCCGATAGGAATTTAACTTGGGCCCAGGTCAAGCAGCTGCCCAGAATGGAAGTCTTTCACGTTGGCCCTGTGCACCTCTGGATGTTCCCAGGTATTTGAGTAAAGGGTGTCCACGATGAAATTGCCACACTATGAAATTGATCTAACTTTTTAACCGTTGGGTAGAATTTAATGAAAATTTGGGTGGATTTAGTTCATAGTGCATTATTTACATCCTGCAAGTTTTAAAGTCCTGTGATCAAAACTCGCGGAAATGGAGTCGAAAGAACAGCTCGTGCGTGATAAAATCTTGCGCATTCATCACGAGAACAAGGATTTCTCGCATCGTTCCATCGCTAAAACGTTGGGAATCGCGAATTCCACGGTGTCACGAGTGATTAAGCGGTTCGAGGAACGGTTGACCACCGATCGGAAGCCCAGAAGTGAAAGAAAAAGTATTCCGTACAACACCAAAAATCACAACCGCGTAGTTGGGGCCTTCAACCGAAATCCGAACGCCTCCGTTAGGGATGTGGTTAAGAAGCTGCACCTAAGCCGAAGTTTTGTCCAGAAGGCCAAAACTAAGGCTGGGCTTCGAACGTTCAAGGTACAAAAGGCCCCTAATCGCGACGAGAAGCAGAACAAGTCCGCCAAAACCCGTGCCAGGAAGTTGTACCTCAATATGCTGACGAAAGTTGAATGCTGCATCATGGACGACGAAACATATGTGAAGGCCGACTTCAAACAGATCCCCGGCAACCTGTTTTTCACGGCCAAGGATAAGTTCAGCGTTCCGGAGCATGTCCGCACTCAGAAGATGTCCAAATTTGCGAAGAAATTCCTGGTTTGGCAAGCCATCTGCACGTGCGGGAAGCGGAGTGCACCTTTCGTGACCCAGGACACGATGAACGGACAGGTGTACATAAAAGAGTGCCTCCAGAAGCGGCTGCTTCCTCTCCTGAAGGCCCACAACGTCCCAACAATCTTCTGGCCTGATTTAGCCTCATGCCACTACTCCAAGGACGTGCTGAAGTGGTATGCGGACAATAAGGTCAATTTCGTGCCGAAAATGTTCAACCCTCCCAACACTCCGGAGCTCCGCCCCATCGAGAAGTACTGGGCGATTATGAAGCAGCACCTTCTTAAACGACCTAAGGTAGTGAAGACAGTCGAGGAACTGAAGAAAGTATGGGTTTACATGCAAAAAACGGTTGATTCACAGGTTGTGCAGAATCTTATGGCCGGGGTGGCCAAGGTGCGGGCATTTGCGTATGGACTGTAAATAAAATACGAGTAAAATGGTAAAATGAAGTTTAATAGTTATTTCTCAATCCCTGAAAATTTGATGGCAATCGGATGAAAACTCGAACTTTGCGAATCAATTTTGTGTGTGGCAATTTCATCGTGGACACCCTTTACGACGACGATGGACGTTGCCCCTTGGAACGGAATGAACGCGAACAAGCTTGATGTTGCACAACAAGCCAACGTGTTTTTTTTTCAGCAAAACAACAGCATCCTCTATCTCTCTTCTCTATTCTTTTAATCTCTTACTATCCCCTGATCGGACGCTAGTGGGACCAAAAAGCCTGCTAGTGAAAGGAAAGTCGTTATGCTATACGGTCTAGCATAGGCCACGACTAAATTTCCGTAGGTTCATACCTGGCTTAAGTGCAGATCGGTAGGCAGCAGCCTGCCAGGGTGTGAACTGAGCAATAACAATAACAATAACAATAACAATAACGATCTGTGTCTCATCTATTCCCTTTCGTGATCAGAGATGTTATGCCTCAGAACATCCCGGCGGCGCCGACTGGGATTGAGTCCAGGCCTGCTGGGGTGAGAGGTTATCACGCTTATTACTACACCACCCGTGCCGCTGACATTCCCAGGTTGGTTCTTGAAACTTCTTCAAAGTTCTTTATACAAAAATAAAGATATACCTATGTTGGTATTTCTTTACTTTCAAGTTTTCATGATTATGATGTATAGGGTGTCCCAGAAAGTATAAGCACATTTTCAACTCGCCGTCATTTCTACCCCGATGAAGTTCATCAGCTGTTCATCGATGTGTGTTGTTGTTTACTTATTGCTCAACAAGTTTGTGTGCGCAAAGTGCATTATTTTTTTTTACAAGATCAACAATACTGCGATGCATTTTCCCGGAAAAGCGCACACAGATCGTGCACAAATGGCGTACTATTCCCAACCTCAGTAGGACAGTAAGGAAGTTGGCGAAAATGGAAGAAGTAAGTATCGGAGTAGTCCAAAACCGCCATCCGGAAGTTCGGTGAAGAAGTTACCTTCGAGGATACATACGGATACCGGGACCAAGAAGCAGGAGAAACCGAAACGGAGTCAGAAACAAGCCGCATCTGTCAAACCGAGGGCTCGGAAGCTATATGATAGCCTGATGTGTTGAAAATTGGCAGGTCAGATGTTATACGTTTTGTGTTTTTCATATTAAGAAAGCGCTGGTCAGATTGGTAAGTTAAGTTCAATATTAAAGTCAATATTAAAGTGCAATTTTATTAGAATACTTTTGAAATAATAAACATGTTGCTCCCGGATAAACAAAAACCAACATACAAACTTGACGCATTTGATGATTGATAGTGGTTGCTTTGTTTTTTCACATACGACGCTTCACTGTGAGCGTATCTGCAGTTTTTGTGTTATCATCAAATTTTAACAGTTAAGTTGATATGCGTGGTTCGATTTTTTCTCCCGGACCAGAAATTTGTGGCATCGCGAGTGAATAATTTTAATTTCAGTTTATTTACGCGGTAATGAGAACGGCGCTGATCTATTGTTAGGGTTTTGCACAATGTGCATTGCTTTTGTGCACGGAGTGACTTGAAAAAGAAAAGCGAAGAAAAGTGATAGGTTGTTGTGTGGTTGGAGTCGCTGGAGGAGGAATTGTTTAGGGAAGACTAAAGGGTGATACGGTCAAAATTTGGTCAAGGGAAAACGCGTGTAAATCGGTGAAATCGTTTATTTAAAAAATCAAATTAAATTTCTTTTTCAAGTTCAATTAGTATAAAATTCAGGAAAAATATTCAGTTAGGCTTCCGCTTTTCCAAATCCGAATTGCCGGGCCTTACGCTTGACCCCTGCCATCAGATTTTGTACAGCCACCTTGTCCACCTTCTTCGCCGCAGAAAGCCAGTTTGCCTTGAACTGCTGCTCGCCCTTAGCAGTTTTTTTTGGTCTTCTTTAGGTTCCGCTTGACAATAGCCCAGTATTTCTCAATTGGGCGGAGCTCTGGCGTGTTGGGAGGGTTCTTGTCCTTGGGAACCACCTGCACGTTGTTGGCGGCGTACCACTCCATGGCCTTTTTACCGTAATGGCAAGATGCCAAATCCGGCCAAAACAGTACGGAACAACCGTGTTTCTTCAGGAAAGGCAGCAGACGTTTATTCAAACAGTCTTTCACGTAAATTTCTTGGTTGACAGTCCCGGAAGCTATGAAAATGCTGCTTTTCAAGCCACAGGTACAGATGGCTTGCCAAACCAGATATTTCTTTGCGAACTTTGACAGTTTTATGTGCTTGAAAACATCTGCTACCTTTCCCCTTCCTTTTGCCGTATAAAACTCCTGTCCCGGAAGCTGCTTGTAGTCGGCTTTGACGTAGGTTTCGTCGTCCATTACCACGCAGTCAAACTTCGTCAGCATCGTCGTGTACAGCCTCCGGGATCGCGCTTTGGCCGTCGTATTTTGTTTATCATCGCGATTTGGAGTCACTACCTTCTTGTAAGTCGATAGTCCGGCTCGTTTTTTGGCTCGATGCACGGTTGTAGACGATACACCCAGCTTATTTGCGGCATCTCGGAGAGAGAGGTTAGGGTTTCGCTTGAAACTACCGGCAACTCTCTTTGTCGTCTCAGCGGCTTCCGGTTTTCGATTTCCCCCCGATCCAGACTTCCTGGCTGTCGACAAACGTTCCCCAAACACTTTAATTACATTTGTAACGGTTGATTTGGCAACTTTTAGCGATTTTGCCAACTTTGCGTGCGAGTAGCTCGGATTTTCGCGATGCGCGAGCAAAATTTTGATACGCTGCTCTTCTTGCTTGGACGGCATTTTGACAACTGAAGAGTGAATTCCAAAATCAAAATAGGAGCAACATTCTACACACACACACCTTCAAAATGAGGGGTGTTCAGGTTTTTTAAATACAAAATTGAAAGAAATACGTCAAGTTGATATTGACCAAATGTTGACCGTATCACCCTTTAGAGAAAAATATGCGTGGAAGCATCGGGAATGCGCTCCTGGGTGAAGTGATTTGGTGAGTGCGTTCCAGTTGAAGATTGTTGACAAGTGTATTTGTGGTGATGCAAATTATGGTTTAGATGACGCATGGCTTCAAACATTTTGTGTATCCAAATAAAACATATTACATACTAAATACGCACAGGGCATCGTCTGCTGATATCTCTAAAATAAAGACAAAAAAAAAAAAAAAAATCGTCTGCTGACCATTGCCGCGGGTATATCGTGGGAGTCCCAGGTACCCGGTTCAAGCTTTAGATGGCGGCGGTGGCTCTTCTTGACCTTCTACCCCCTGAGTAGTTAGTGTGAATAAGGGCGTCTACGTGATGTTTTGCTGTACCTGTTGTGTACATCTAGTGCATCCTGTTCCCTTAACTTGTTGAGGACACCCTGTCTTGCCTCAAAAGTTACCTTTTTTGAAGTACTAGTTTTCACAGTTACCTCCAAAATCCATCAGCGTCAACTCGAGAGCTGGCAAAACTGCTGGATTATCCTAAAAGTACTGTGGTGCGAGTGATTAAAAAGCACAAGGAAACTCTCACAACTGCCCGCAAAGTGCAAACCAAGCGCCGGAGTGGAACCGTTTATCGTCAGCTGCAATTGAAGGTCATTCGGAAAATCAAGGCTCGGATTATGATTAGGCGAAAAAACTGAATACTCCAACAACAAACAGTGACCAGAACCCGGGCCCGTAAGCTGTACGACCAGGTTCTGACGAAACTCGATGGATGATGTGTCTCGATCGATGATGAAACGACAATTTCAAACAAATACCGGGGCTCAAATTTTACAAGGCTCCTGCTCGCGGCAAGGTTCCTGGTAGATTCAAGCTTATTGTCGCTCGAAAGTATACAAAAGGGAGTGCCTCAACAAACGGATTTTACACTTTATTACAGTTACGTTTTGACCAGATCTAACCAGCTGCCATTACACCAAGGACGTGCTACAATACAATGGACGACAATGGAGTTCAATTCATCCCAAAAGGGCTGAATTCACAAAATTGTCCCTGGTTCCGTCCAATAGAGAAGTATTGGGCGATAATGAAGCGGAAACTGAAGATGAAGATGGAGCAGTCACCAGCGAAATTGGTCGGATGAAGAATTGGTGGAATCAGCTAGCCAAGACCATGCTGAAGAAGGTGTGCGCCGACTGATGAGTGGCATCAACAGAAAAGTGCGAGAATAATGATGAATGATTTGTTTCAGTTATTTTCATGATATAAAATGTTTATACCTTTGTTCATCTTTCTTGAATTGCTGCCAAACTGACCCTGTAACAAGAATAGGCTGTTGGCCATTGTCATAGCAACCATATAAAGTACGAAGTCTTATTCGCTAACTGGTCTGCTTTTCAACTGGAATATAGCTTTTGATTATGAGTAAAATTTGAGTTAATTTTGAGCAACTCTGAGTAACTCGAGTTGCTCAACAAGCGATGCACGATAACACAGCAACCTTGTTGTATTTATTCCCCAACTGTCAAAGAAAGACGTTCAACGGTGATAAATATTCCTAAATTCTGCAACTTCCCATGGTCGAAAAGTGAATCCTGATGAATGTGGGCATGTGAGAAAATGGTGGTGTACACTGGATAATCCTTCATAGATAGATCCCATGACATTCCTACTGCCAATCCTCTGTAAGCCGTTTTCATCCAAATCTAGTGCAGGTTGTTATCGGTCGACGTTGATCATAGCATTTTCAAATTCAAAGTATGATACATTTGGTTAAATTGACCACAGTTTCAATATTCGAAAGGCATCAAAGTTACGACCACTACTTTGAAATAGTATTCTCCAACTTTTGTCTGAATGCCCAAGAATTAGTGCAGAACTTGTAGGCAGTAACCTCATAGTTCTGCACTAATACTTGGTCATTCAGAGAAGTATAGAAAAATAATCCATTTGGTTGGTGGTTGTCATGATTTTCAGAAAAATTAACTACAAGTATTCCTAATTGCCACTAGGTTCGACCCGAGATTAATAGAAAGCAATACATTGTCATCGTATAGCCAAATATAAAATTTTAAGTTTCCATAAAACCAAATCTAGCTCCCATCCATCTTGAATTCTCAACTTATTCATTCCTATTTGAAATAATGAAATTTGCCATTGTAGATGTGCAGAACCTCTGATTTGCCAAGCACATGAAGGCCTCATAAATTACGTCTAGCTGGGTGATACGGATACATTTTGGATGTTAGCCCGAACAGGAGAAAATAACTAATGAATACCTAATTCTGATCTGATACCAAAATTTGGTATTGACCAGCATGACATAAGAGGTAAAATACCAAAGAATTTTACCAAAAAATTACATGCAAAATACTTTGTAAATAACAAAAATTGATATTTGAATACCAAAATAATACCTGTGTGGTATTGTTTTGATATTCCATTATCATAATTTGGTATTGGAATGGTATTGTGGGAACATTTTTTTGGTATTATTTTTTGGTATTTTACCTCTTATGTCAGGCTCATCCATACCAATTTAAGGTATCAAGATATTCGATCCTGCTCGGGAGGCCATCTTCGAATATGGCATTTTTTACCTTATTTCCATTCAAAGCACAATTCTTAGATTTCATGCTGTGAATGGATTCAAGTGATTAAATAAGGATTTGTATCAAGAATATAATAAAATAATTCAAATTCACCTCCTCCTATGACACATAATGTTTATTCACACTGCGGTTTGTATTTGTTGATGAATATACATAAGGCCAGACTACTTTGATCATTCTTGAGTAATTATGAGTTACTCAAATTTACTCGGAGGAAAAATATTAACTTTGAGTACAGCTGGCTTGCCCCTAGAGTCTGACAGCTCGCTCCCATGCAAAGTGCCACCGAGGGGCCCTAAGGTGGTAATTTTTGCAAATGTAATCGTACTTATTTAAAATAATTCCAGTGTTCCAAAATTGAATTTTGGATTTGGGTTCTATTTTTAATGCAGATAACGAATATGCAGTTACCACAATACCCTTAAAGAACCCAATTGGTGAGGAGCATTCGAAAGGAATAATAAGAGTTAATATAAATGAGTTTAAATTTATTTTCATTTCACACTGAAATCAAGGCTTGGATGCGTTTTTAGCGAAAGCGTTAAGCCTTTCTAATCTGGCTAGTTTGAATGCTGTAAACATAACAATAACAAACTTTACACTGTTTCAATTCAATGCGCGTGATTTTTTTTAAAAGTCGATCAAACAATCCATTGAAGTTCTCCTCAGTGTTTTTTGACGTTTGCTAAGGCAGCCCAGTTAGCACAGGAATGCGCTTGTAGCCAAGCTAGCGAATAAGTACTGCATTATATTTTTTCAGCATTTGGACAACTATAACCAAAGTTAGAGGGATATAAGGCTCTGAACCATTTCAGTGCCAACATTTCAAAGGGGCGTAATTGCATTTGTAAACAATGGCTTTAGCCATAGATTTCTCGCAAATAAAAGCTCACTCATGAAAAATAATAATACCAACAGGTAGAGGAATGTTTCCTCTACCAGCTAGCATTGTAATTTTGGAGAGGTAAGATATTATTCGTGAGAAATTGACGGCTAAAGTCATTGTTTACAAAAGCAATTACGCCCCTTTGAAATGTTGACACTGATTTGGTGGCTGCCAACGGGAGAAGCTCCAGAGAATCTTATGCAGATTATTAATTTCATCACGAAATCTGTTTCAGATGAAGCCGTTCCGAGAAAAGTCTTCGCCCGTCCAGGCGTTTGCGGCGAACAGGGGTCTGTTTGCCGCCATTTTGTGACGTCAATAATGTCTTTTTTTATGTCGAAAAATTTTTATTTGTAAACTTTAATGTTCAATAAACAAGAATCCCAAAGAGTTAGGCGCATTACTATTCATTTTCCTTGAAAAAAATTAATTGAAAAACAGGCCGAAAAAAGGCAAAAGATTGGGAATACCCCCTTAAAGAAACCTAAGTTGAGGAAAGACTTACATTTTAAGTTGGAACGTATTAACTGTAAGCTAGAGAAAATGACGAATACTAAAAAGAAACAATGGTTTGGTTGGTTCGAGAGACTACCCGGATTTAGGCTGTACCAGCCATAAAAAATGATAATGGTTCACCGGAACCTCAAAACATAATGAATCTAGCAGTTCTCATATGTTTTTCAGTATTATATCGCAATCAAATAGGAATATACCACTTCTCAAACCCCTAATCATAAAGTCAACTTATTAATGAGGCATCAAGTGAACCATATCCATTGAAATGACACGTTGCTTCCATTATGTGCAAATTAAGGGTTCACTTTTCGGATCAGATGATTTCCATGCACGTGACCCTCTTCTGCTTACGCGAAAAATGGTGAGATAGGGAGAGCGAGGGAAAACAGAAAATTTCCCTGTCACGATGGAAAAGATTTTTCGCATAAATTTGGTTCGTGCTCTTCTCGTTTCGGATTCCAGATTTTAGATTAAGTTGTGATTGTTATTCATGCTTACCGGCAAAACGTCCTCAGAAGCGAAACTCAAACAATTGGCGTCTAAATTGTGTACCAATTTGTTGCACAAAAGAGCGAGCGGATGTCAACATAATATCAATTAGGTACTTCAAAGTGGAAAGTGTTTTGTGGGTGATTTTCGGGCTAATGTTTATCATTATACCTACCCTTGTCGTGCCCGCTGTCGAGCTCGGTGGGAGTGTAATTGAGCTATTCATGCTTCCGGGGCTTTCCATGATTGCTGAAACAGTCAGTCTCAAGAGTAGGGAAGAAGTTTGTTTGCAGAGTTTTTGTATCCATAATCATTACAGATTTATTATTATTTGTCGTAACAAACACCGAGCTATTTACAATTTACCATCCTATACACATAAATTACACCAAAATACATGATGAGTTCCTCTAATTTGCGGTGTGTCGAAAATCAGTCATAATATTTTCATTGAAGCGATCGGAGGACGGGAGAGGATAAAATTATAGGGGACAACCATGCGCGTAGGAGACATTGCGGAAAATTGCCGCTGCGGCGGCCGACGTGAGAAAATTGCACGGATTTTGTGTGAACGACGACAACGAGGTGGGGCAACATTGAATGGAATTAGCCGACGGTTCCTGATTGTTGATCAGTTCCTTCTCCATGGTGGCTTGGTGCCGTAATTGTTCTAGCCGGAGTTGATTTTGGCGCTTCCATTTGGTTCTGCGAATGGAATTTGATGATTAGATTACATGATCCATTAGTCCATAGATTGGAATGCACACACCTTCTGTTCTGATACCACGTTTTCACTTGAGTTTCTGACAAATTCAAAGCGTCTGCCACATCGCTCCGGTCTGCTACTGATAGATATTTTTGACATCTGTAAGTTAGTAAATCGTGAACATTTGGTTATTACACCGTGATATGCATCTCGTACCTCCGCGAAATATTAATTAAGATTTGTTTATTTAGTTCATAACACAACAAATAACGATAACTCATCCACTTTCCGTTAGATAATATATGCTATTGAAGCTATTCTTTTATTACTTCAATAAATGTAAATGTTAATAGCCGAAACAAACAATAATTCTAGATAGAGCTGGAATTAGGGCGTAACAGCTTTTGTAAACAATGGCTTTTCTCGATGATTTCTCGAAAGACATAACTCTCCCTGGCAAATCAACATTACCATCGAATAGGGGAAGACTTCTCCTACCCGATGGATATGATGATTTGTGTAGGCGTGCCTTGAGTTGCTAGAAATCAACGAGAGAAGTCATTGTTTACAAAAGCTGTTACGCCCTAATTCCTGCTCTATCTAGAATTTTCACTTTTGTCATCCCCAATCCCTTAAAAATTTCTGGAAATCATGAAGGGAGAAGTCATGTAATTTGTGTTTTTCTATGCTGCAAAAAAATGTAACACGTTTGATCGCTTGCTCATAATCTGTATGATGTTTTATTGCTATATACATAATTTTTGATTTTGATTTTTTTTATTTTGCGAGACAGAAGGGGGTTTTATGAAGGCCAAATCTCAAGTCTCAAGGCCATATTCCAGAACGTGAGTGGATCATGATGATTACGTCAAACTATAATGTCTAAATTAAATGAACCACACGCCCCACACAACTCCTAAAACGGCTTCGATATTGGGGCTGACTAAAAGTAAATTGGTACGCACAGAAAGACCTGTAGTTCGTGATTCAATAAGTTTAAAAAAAATCCATTAATGGTTGCTTTACAGTCTTCTCTTCTCCTCTTCTCATTCGCATTTCAAGCTTATTGCTTAGTGCATATTAGCTTATTGCGTGCTCTCAACTTAGTGTTTTACTAACTGCACTTCCACAGTTATTAATTGAGAGCTTTCGATGCCAATACGAATGCATGAATTTGAATATTGTGTGGCAAGCACAATGATACTCTATCGATGCCCAGGGAAGTCTAGAAAATAACCATACCGAATAGATGCCCTCGACCGGGAATCGAACCCGCCGCCTCCGGCTTGGTATTACCGTGCCTTTACTGACTAGGATATAAGGTCCCAGCTTTACAGTACTTTTTTTTTTTAAACTTCAAAGTTACAGCATTAGATGGTTACATATCTCCAGTTCGCACGAAATCTCGAACCATCCTCTTGATGGATCAGCACCCGCACAGTGGAAACGGACACGGAATCAGCGCATTTCTTCCATTTGGCCCGCATTTGCTGGATGAAATTCCGGGAAATTCGCAAGATTTATTAGCTACCACTTTTCAAGCTCTGAAATTATCAGACGGTACCTCTATTTATGCTTTTAGATTAGCTTTGAAAGTCCATCCTACTTGGAAAATTATGCCATAGAACGGTTTATAAAATCGCAGATTTTTTGCTGATAGGGGTGAGACGATTCGCTGCCAGACTGTTGAGCAGTTCAGTCGATTTGAATTCTCTCTAGTTTCGTTCGTTCGTTCGCAAGTCGAATTAGCTCCGCGTTCGCTGACCCAGCCATGGGTAAGAAATCGCGCGGTAACGCGAGTGCCGGTTTACCGGGAAAACAGACTCTCCCAGGAGACGGCGCGACCACCGAGCCAGCCCAGAAGAAGCAGAAGAAAACCCCATTGCCCATCCCGACAGGCGTTGCGGACCCGCAGCCGGGGCCTCCCGGAACTAAACGACCCAGACCTGAAGACAGCAGCGCCACCGTATCAGCAGCAAAAAAGCTGCTGAGCAACAATCCGTTCTCCGCCCTGCAGAACGGAGCGCAGCCGCAGTCGGACCCTGAGACGGTGCCGAAAAAAGTTAAGTTGCCACCCTTCTATGTGAAGGGCTTCCCTCCCGGGCTATGGGAGCAGCTGGATTTCTACATTAAGCAGGGCCTTCGCTGCACCATTCAACGGTGCACGGAAGGCTACAAACTGATGGTCCCGGCCGAAAAACACTTCAACGCAGTTCAGGCCCTCTTGGACAGAATGAAGCTGGAGTACTTCTCCCACGACATCGAGGCCACCAAGCCGCTGAAAGTGGTGCTGCGCGGGCTCCACGACATGGACACCACCACCTTAATGGACGAGATTAAGGCGAACGGCCTCAAGCCGGTCGAAGTCCACAAGATGACCCGCAGCAAGGCCATCAAGTATCGTGACCAGCTCTACCTGGTCCATCTGGAGAAGAACTCCACAACCGTGAAGGATCTCCAGACGACACGCACACTGTTCCACATCGTAGTGAAGTGGGAGCGGTATAAACCCACCCACCGTGGCGTCACTCAGTGCTCGAACTGCCTATTGTTCGGGCACGGCACCAGGAATTGCCGCATGGCCAGCCGCTGCATCAAATGCGGCAAAAACCACAAGATCGACAACTGCGACAGCATCGAGGAAGCCACTCCCACATGCGCCAACTGCGGTGAAGCCCACAAGGTCACGAGGGGCGGCTCGTTCAGAACCTGGACGACCGTTCCAGACCATTCTGGAAGGTTGCCAAGGTGCTGAAGTCTCACCCCAAGCCCATTCCACCACTTAGAGTCAATGACGAACGGCTTATCACCAACGAAGAGAAGGCCAATGCAATTGGGGAGCACATTGCCCAGTCGCATTTGCTTGGCTCTACAATCCCAAGTCCACTCGAGAACCAGGTTGTGCAGTGCGTCCAGACGTTAGATGCCTCCCCTTGTGCCGTCCCTCCAGAAGAACGGATTACAGAGGAACAAATTTGCTCAGCGCTGAAATATAGTAAAAACATGAAGGCTCCCGGGTTTGACGGAATATTCAACCTAGAGTTGAAAAATCTCAGCGCGAGGGTGCACTCGCTGCTGGCTGCCATCCTCAACAGATGCTTGGAGCTGCACTACTTTCCAAGCATCTGGAAGGTGGCAAAAATCATCCCGATCCGCAAACCTGGGAAAGACCCTTCACTAGCGTCAAGCTACAGACCGATTAGCCTGCTCTCAGCGCTGAGCAAGCTGTTCGAAAAATTGATCCTCAGCCGACTAAACAAGTTTGTGGAGGAACATGACATTCTTCTTCCGGAACAGTTCGGGTTCATTCCTCGTCGAACGTTCGACAGAGCAAGTTTGCTTACGCTACTCTCCCGCCGCCGCAAAAGTGTTTTTCGGAAAAAAGTGGATTTTTTTTCTCTCCCCGATCGGAGTTTTTTTTACACCTTCAGGTGTGCAGTGTCACAGGCGGACATAAACGTTCCCCGGAGGAAGCAACCATCTCAGCCGAGTCTGAAGATTGGATTGTCCAACGGTAAAACTATCAACCACCACCTAGACATCGCATCATACGGCATCAAAACGTCATCACCCGTATACACCGTACAACGAAGCAGCAGAACTGCAGATACGGTCTATACAGACCGGACGGTGCCCTTTGTGCTAAGCCACGTGCTGCAACAATAGAGCGATCATCTCTGCTTCATCGCACAGTGGAGTTTGTAAACGCGCCATCCCGGCATATAGAGATAAGTTAATTTTTTTCTCAGCCTAATTCTTTTTTTTTTTTTTTTGTAAATATTTTTTTTTTTTTTGGTTTTTGATTTGCTAATATTAAGTAATCCCCCTGCAGCGTTGAATTTCCTTTCTTACAAATTATTATTTTTATTATTATTCATTATCTTATTTAGTTTTTTTTTGCACATATTTTATTTTATTTTTATTTTTTTAACACTGAGCAATTCACTCACAGTGTTGACTTCCTTTTCTTGTTGTTTCCTTTCCAATTTCAATCCATATATTTGAAATTTGTGGAAAATATAAACATTTAATAACTAAGATTGCAACCAATTCCGTTGCGGTGGTATCTTAAGTCACCGCAATGGATGATACAAATAAAGGCGGGGGTCTGTCGCTTGACATCTCTGATGATGAGTCAATAAAGTCTCCCTCATTTGAAAAGCTTGATAGCTCTGAGGAAATGGATACCCTCGAAGAGCACCTTGATCAAACCAGCAGCAAGAACACTGGAGCCTATCCAAAAGTGAAATCTCTACCACAGCCCCCTTCTCCTCCATCGCCGCCTTGTCCACCATCGCCGCCTTGTCCTTATGTGCCCTCTACTCCACTCCTTCCCCCGAAAATATCAGCGACCCCCCGCCACAAGGCTTACCCTGATGACTCGAAAGGTCCGTGGGTTGTTTTCTTCCGGCCCAAACAAAAACCTTTGAATATTTCTCGGATTTCGAAGGATCTGACAAAACATTTTTCGGCCGTAACCGATATCTTTAAGGTGACGCCAAACAAACTGCGCGTTACCGTTGATAACCTGAAACAGGCAAACCGAATTGTTGCCTGTGAGCTTTTTTCGATCGAATATCGAGTCTACGTCCCCAGTTGTGACGTAGAAATTGAAGGAGTGGTCACCGATTCGAGTCTGACTTGTGAGGATTTCCTGCAAGTCGAATCTTTCGGCATTTTCAAAAACCGTGCCCTTCCGAAAGTCAAGATACTGGACTGCATTCAACTGCAGTCAGTGTCGCACATAGGCACAAACAAAAAGTATACCCTCTCAGATTCGTTTCGTGTGACCTTTTCAGGATCGGCATTACCTGACTACGTCACAATTGGGAAGGTTCGACTACCTGTACGCTTGTTTGTACCGAGGGTAATGAATTGCTTGAAATGCAAACAACTAGGTCACACCGCGGACTTTTGTTCCAACAAACCGCGGTGCGATCAATGTGGGGAGGAGCATACGGAGGGTCCTTGTCATGCTACACCAATATGCGTTTACTGTAAGGATGCTCCGCATGCTCTGAGTGATTGCCCGAAGTACAAACAGCAGGGAGAAAAACTAAAGCGGTCCTTGCAAGCTCGCTCTAAGCGCTCGTTAGCAGAAATTTTGAAAACGACCGCTTCATCTTCCCAAACCACCCCAAAAAGCAACAACACATTCCACCTCCTGCCAGATGATGATCAGGGCTCTGACTCAGAGGTTGGTGAGAGTAGTCCTTTTGTCTTTAACGGCAACACAAGGAAGCGGTCCAAAACAAACGTCACCCAAAAACCTCGTAAGGCCTCTCGTACGGACTCTCAACCTACCTTGACAAATTTAAGAGGTAGCGGAAATGTAGCAAAACCCCCACCACCGGGATTTCAAGTTTGTAATTTTAACAAAGACTTTCCGCCACTTCCGGGATCATCTAAAACCCCAGATATCCCAGTTTTTCAGCCAGAAAATCAGCTAAATAACCAGCAAGAACATGATGCCATGTTCACGTTTTCTGGAATTGTGGAGAGCATCTTCAATATATTCAACGTCTCTGACTCAACTAGGAACATTATTAATTTAGTGCTTCCATTTGTGAAAACTCTTTTGAAGCAACTAGCTTCTAGGTGGTCCTTCCTTGCATCGATCATATCTTTTGATGGATAATTTTCCGAATGAGGTCGGAGATATGATCTCTCTTCTTCAGTGGAACTGCAGAAGTCTTATACCGAAACTTGACGCATTCAAATTTTTAGTTCACAACTCACTTTGTGACGCATTTGCTCTTTGTGAAACATGGCTTTCTTCAGACACCGATCTCCCTTTCCACGATTTTAACATTATTCGCCTTGATCGAGCAGATTCGTATGGAGGGGTGCTTCTCGGGATTAATAAGCTCCATTCCTTTTATAGAATCGATCTGCCTTCCGTGACAGGCATTGAAGTTGTCGCATGTCAGGTAAATATTCGAGGTAAAAGCCTCAGTATTGCCTCAGTATATTTTCCTCCGAGAACTGCGATTTCTCGCCAAGGTCTCTCAGATATCTGCTCAGTTTTATCTGAGCCTCGGTTGATCTTAGGAGATTTTAACTCTCACGGTACAGGCTGGGGGGAACTGTACGACGACAACCGCTCAACCTTGATATACGACATGTGCGACATCTTCAAAATGACAATTCTGAACACCGGGGAAGCAACACGAGTAGCCAAACCTCCAGCAAGAGTAAGCAGATTAGACCTCTCACTTTGTTCGAGTTCACTATCGTTGGATTGCTCGTGGAAAGTAATCCAAGATCCCTACGGTAGTGATCATTTGCCAATCAAAATTTCTATTACCAATGGTTCATCTTCCACTCGCTCGGTTGACATCGCGTACGACCTCACGAAAAACATCGACTGGAAAAAATTTGCGGCCACGGTTCTCGGTGGTATTGAATCGGTTGAGATACTCCCTCCGCTGGTTGAGTACTCCTTTTTATCGCGACTTATCGTTGACTGCGCTCTTCAAGCACAGACGAAACGCGTTCCGGGTGTTTCCATTCGCAGACGACCTCTCACTACGTGGTGGGATAAGGATTGCACCAACGCGAACAGCGAGAAGTCCGCCGCGTTTAAACGCTTCCGCAAACACGGTAAGGTCGGGGATTTCGAGCGGTACACCGACCTCGAGAAAACTTTCAAGGGCTTGATTAAAGCCAAGAAACGCGGTTACTGGCGTCGGTTCGTCGATGGTTTGTCGCGAGAGACTTCCATGAGAACACTCTGGAATGTCGGCAGGAGAATGCGAAACGCGTCATCACCGGTCAACGAAGACAAGGAGTACTCAGACAGTTGGATATTCAGCTTCGCGCGGAAAGTTTGCCCGGATTCGGTGCCGGTTCAAACCAACGTTCGTGATCGTCCGTCGGGTAATAACGAAATAGATTCTCCGTTTTCGATGGTGGAATTCTCACTTGCTCTCCTCTCATGTAACAACTCAGCTCCAGGAATGGATAGAATCAAGTTTAACTTGCTCAAAAATCTCCCAGATGTCGCGAAGAGACGCTTGTTGAACTTATTCAATCAATTTCTGGAGCACAACATTGTTCCGGATGATTGGAGGCAAGTAAGAGTTATCGCCATTCGAAAACCCGGTAAACCAGCGTCGGATTATAACTCGTACCGTCCCATCGCGATGCTGTCCTGTATACGGAAATTGTTGGAGAAAATGATTCTTTTTCGTCTAGACAAATGGGTCGAGTCGAATGGTTTACTTTCAGATACGCAATTTGGATTTCGGAGAGGCAAAGGAACGAGCGACTGTCTTGCGTTGCTTTCAACTGAAATTCAACTGGCCTATGCGCAAAAACAGCAAATGGGTTCAGTTTTCTTGGACATTAAGGGGGCTTTTGATTCTGTTTGTATCGATGTCCTTTCGGATAAACTCCACGATAGTGGGCTTTCACCAATTATGAACAACTATTTGAGCCACTTGTTGTCTGAGAAATATATGAGCTTTTCTCATGGAAACTCGGCAACTTCACGAATTAGTTACATGGGTCTCCCCCAGGGCTCATGTTTAAGCCCCCTTCTTTATAATTTTTATGTCAAAGACATTGATGGTTGTCTTGATGAAAATTGCTCGCTAAGGCAGCTTGCAGATGACGGCGTTGTGTCTGTTATAGGGCCAAGTGCACCGGACCTGCAAGGACCATTGCAAGATACCTTAGACAACTTGTCTACTTGGGCTTTGAAGCTGGGTATCGAATTCTCTCCGGAGAAAACTGAGTTGGTTGTTTTTTCTAGGAAGCACCATCCTGCACAGTTACAGCTTCAGCTAATGGGTAAAACAATCACTCAAAGTATTTCTTTTAAGTATTTAGGTGTCTGGTTCGATTCCAAATGCACATGGGGAAAACATATTGCGTATCTGAAACAAAAATGCCAGCAAAGAATTAATTTTCTTCGTACAATTACTGGAACTTGGTGGGGAGCACACCCGGAAGATCTGATCAGGTTGTATCGAACAACCATCTTGTCGGTTCTAGAGTACGGTAGCTTCTGCTTTCAATCCGCGGCAAAAACACATATCTTGAAGCTGCAACGGGTTCAATACCGTTGCCTCCGAATCGCGCTTGGCTGTATGCACTCGACGCATACGATGAGCCTCGAAGTACTCGCGGGTGTTCTCCCACTGACAGATCGTTTCGCGGAACTGTCCTTCCGGTTTCTTATCCGTTGTGAAGTAATGAACCCATTGGTAATAGAAAATTTTGAGAAGCTACTCGACAGAAATCCTCAAACAAGATTCATGAGTTTGTACTATGAGTACATGACGCTGGAGGTTGGTCCTTCTTCATTAATCTCCAATCGTGATTGCTTTCAAGCCTTCTATAGTTCCTCTGTAAATTTTGATCTGACCATGATGCAAGAAATCCATGGAATACCAGATCACCATCGGTCGATGGTTGTTCCCTCAATTTTCGCAATAAAGTACCACCATGTAAGTAACTATAAAAGATTTTTCACAGATGGGTCAACCATAAATGCTTCCACTGGATTTGGTGTATTTAATCAATTTCATAGCGCCTCTTATAAACTGCAGAAACCATGCTCAGTATACGTTGCGGAACTCGCAGCTATATTTTACGCAGTAGAGCGAATTGCCTCACTACCGTCTGACCATTATTTTATTTTTACGGATAGTCTTAGCTCATTGGAGGCTATTCGTTCAATGAGGCCGATGAAGCACTCCTCGTATTTCCTGCCTGAAATACGATCTAAACTGAGTGCTTTATCTAACTGCTCCTATACTATCACCTTAGCTTGGGTCCCATCTCATTGCTCAATTCCGGGTAATGAGAAAGCGGACTCATTGGCTAAGGTGGGCGCTATGGAAGGCGATATTTTTGAGCGACAAATCGCCTTCAACGAATTTTTCTCCATTGCTCGTCAGCAAGTCCTCATCAGTTGGCAACAAAAATGGAATGATGGTGAATTGGGAAGATGGTTACATTCTATTCTCCCTCAGGTGTCGAACAAGCCATGGTTCAAAGGGTTGGACATGAGCCGCGACTTTATACGCGTTATATCAAGGCTTATGTCCAATCACTGCTCGTTAGACTCGCATTTCTATCGAATTGGGCTCTCAGGCAGCAATTTATGTGCGTGTGGCAGTGGTTATCACGATATCGAGCACGTTGTTTGGTCATGTACCTTACACCGTGTTGCCAGATCTGAGTTATCCATATCCCTCAGGGCCCGAGGAAAACAACCCGCGATACCCGTTAGAGATGTCTTGGCGAGCCGAGACCTCGACTATTTGAATTTAATTTATGTGTTTTTAAAACGGATAGATTTGAGGATTTAGTAGTTAGTGTCATCTTGTGTTCTCCCAAGTTGTTAGTTGCCCATCGGTGTACCCCCATGTTTGTCTTTTTCATCAGAGTGTCGCCTAGTTCGAGATCAAGAGCACATTGCTCTCCAAACCTTGTGTTCACAATCCCTACCCTGCCATCCATTTGTTACAATTTGTTACCCCTAACCTCGAGATAGCCGCGAGTAATCGGCCTCCGCTTTACTAACGTTAGTTTTAAGTAATTTTGTTATTTAAACAATGAATATCGGCTCCGCAAAGCTACAGCAAATGAGCCTGGAAAAATAAACGAATTATAAAAAAAAAAAAAAAACAGTTCGGGTTCCGTAAGGGGCATTCCACCAATCATCAGCTAGTGCGGGTGATGAATAACATCCGGAGTAACAAAGCTGTATCCAAGTCCACAGCCATGGCCTTGTTAGACGTCGAAAAGGCGTTTGACAATGTCTGGCACGACGGACTTATATACAAGCTTTGTAACTCCAACTTTCCACCATACCTTGTGAAAATCACCCGTAACTATCTCCAGCAAAGGTCGTTCAGGGTGTCGTTGAATAGTTCCCTTTCGGGACAATTTCCGATCCCAGCAGGTGTTCCGCAAGGGAGTCTGCTGGGACCACTGCTTTACAGCATCTACACGTCGGACATCCCTCCTCTAGGAGACGGTTGCGTGTTCTTTCTGTTTGCAGATGACACCGCGATAGCCGTCAAGGGTAGGATGCCTCGTGAAATTACGAACAAGCTCCAACGATGCCTTGACACCTTTACTGATTATGCCACCACGTGGAAAATCAAAATCAACGCCTCGAAAACCCAAGCGATCATGTTCCTTCACAGACAATCATTAAAACTTAAACCGTCTCCCTCCTGTATCGTAATAATGGATGGTACAAGGGTCGAGTGGTCCACTGATGTTACTTATCTCGGGATGTTGTTCGATGAGAAGCTCCTGTTCCGCTCGCACATAGAGAAAACCCTAGTTAAGTGCTCCGCCTTGGTTAGGTGTTTGTATCCGCTCATTTGCCGCAGATCCCGCCTCTCAAGGCAAAACAAACTGGCTGTTTACAAACAGATCATAGCCCCCGCGATCTTCTATGCCGCCCCGGTGTGGGAATCGTGCGCTCAGACCCACAGGAACAAAATCCAGGTTGCACAGAATAGAGTGTTGAGGATGATCCTAGATCGTCCATTCGACACAAGAATAGCAGACCTCCATCAAGAGGCAGAAATTCCCAAAGTAGATTCCAAAATTGATGATATGACAACTAAATTTATTCAAAAATGCAATCTTTCTGAACATGCTTTAATAAGCAATTTGTACATAGTAGGTTAAGTGTATATAGTAGAGTAGGTTAGTTTTAAGCTGTAAATAGTAGTATTAAGTAGTTTCTCTTCAAATTCTAAAAACAAAACAAACCAATCCCACCAAGGTGGTCGACCGTGTACTAAGTCTAGGACTAATTCTGTAAAACAAATTTTGAATTTTGCCCATACCTAAAGATGAAGAAAGCAATTAAATCACTTAGTAAAAATTTATATGGTAATCGTCCAAGTTAAACTAAAATAAAGATCATTTAAACTAAAAACTAAAAATAAACTGATAGGGGTGAGGCATAGCAAGCCGTTCGATTGCATAATTTTCCAAGTAGGAGGGACTTACAATGCTTATCTCTTAGCAGTACCGTCGAGTTTTTTTTAGTACTAGGTACTGAAATTCGGCAGTGAGCGTTCAAAAGGGCCTACCCTCAACATCTTCATTCTGCATCATACCGTTGTGCAGTATAGTCGGTTGTTTGATTCGCTCGCTCAGTGCCAGTGATTTTAATAGTGCTACGCGTTTGTTCACGTGTTCGGTCGTTTCGGTGCATCGCGTGTGATGTCGAAGCGGAAGAAGAAGACAGGCTCGAACCAGGGTTAGAACCCTGCAACCCAGTCTAACGCTGCCCAAGGCGGCAAAAAGACGAAGAGAGACGCATCCGACCGTGGAAGTGTCCATACCCCAATGAATAGTGGTCCCCAGGATAACGCCACTGCAATCAACGGTAGTGACGTCGGTGATTTCGGCGAGTCCGTTGAAAACTTGGCCAAGGGCGGCCAGAACGGTCCGAAAGTGAAACTCCCACCTCTGGTGGTGAAGTCAGTACCACTCGACAAGCTGGCTCAAGAGATGGCATCCCTTGGTGTCGCTGCCGAGTACAAGCTGTGCGGGATTCAAATCAAATCAAATCAAATCAGATTGACCGCCCACGGTTGCTGCTCTGTTATTACCAGATCAGCTGCAATTACACAGAGAACCAACAGATGATGTTTGGGACTAACATTCATCCTCAATGTGTAAGAACTGAAGATCTAATATTTAGCAATACCAGCGCCGGCCGTGTCCGAATGCAGGTCAACTAGGGAATGGGAAGGAATGTGTTGACGTGGTACTCGCTGTGAAGGAAACCGAGAAATCCTCTGCGCTTCCACGAGAAATCACTGGGATGTTTGGATGTGGGGAAAGGTTGCACGCACACGCAGGGATCGTTTTTTGGTAGAGCGATTATAATACATAAACACACACACACACACACACGCGCGCGCACTCATCCGATTTCTATTTTTAGATCAGGACCCACACTGTGGTAAGTGATGCGATCGGTGTTAAAGAAGAATTTGTTTTCATTAAAATCTAGTGGGTATAGAATAAGGCAAAGTGAAAAATTGCAAGGAAGGGGACGGGCCTGGGACTGAACTCCCGACCTTCTGCTCAGTAAGCAGAAACGGTAACCACTGAGCTACCGAGCCTCGTCTACAAGCTGTGCGGGATTGGCACAAAAATCATCCTCCACACCAAAGCGGACTACAACAAAGCTTTGGCTTCGCTGAAGAATTCCAAAGTGGAATTTTTCACACACGACATCCCGGGCGACAAGCCATTTAAGGTAGTCATCCGAGGCCTTCCGAATTTCGATACGAAGGTGATCGAAGCTGAAATTAAAGACCGGTACAAGCTGGCGCCATCGCCGTCTTTCGGATCAAGAGGAGGAACGAAAGCCAGAGGAAGTACCAGGATTGCCTTTTCCTGGTACACTTCAAAAAGGGGACGGTGACGCTTAATGCGTTGCAAGCAATCCGCTCGCTCTTCAACGTCATCATCCGTTGGGAGTCCTACCGTGGTGGTCGCCGCGATGTAACGCAGTGTCAGCGCTGCCTCAACTTCGGACACGGCACCCGAAATTGCAACATCAACCCACGCTGCAGCTTCTGCACCAAGGACCATGCCTCCTCCGACTGCCCAGATGACAGTCCTGAGGTTATCAAGTGTGTCAACTGTGGTGGTGCTCATCAGGGCTCTGACAGGCAGTGCCCCAAACGCGAGGAATTCAAGCGTATCCGAAAGGATGCATCGACCTCCAACCAACCAGGACGTAAGAAAAATAAGTCCCCGGCTTTCGGGCCAGGCGATTTTCCGCCGTTTCGAACCAACCAACAACCGCGAGTGCAACCCGCTCCCCAAAACCAACGCCCAGTGAACAAATTCCACTCCCCCTGGATCCTGGAGAACACCGCCATCGCTAGAAGGTGGACGAGTGTTGGAACATATTCGTTCATGTTACAAGCGCTTTCCGCAAATGCACCAACAAGAACGAACAGTTCGAAACTATCGTGAAACTGGCTATGCATTATGGCGTCTAAACCACTATGCATAGTCACATGGAACGCTTGCTCCTTAAGAGCAAAAAACATCGAGCTTGCGGACTTCCTCCGCAAGCATACCATCGACGTGGGCCTCCTCACCGAGACTCACCTCAAGTCCGGCGACAGTTGCTGGTTACCGGACCACAACATCATTCGGCTTGATCGTACCAGCTCCAGGGGGGAGGGGGGGTGTTGCGATCATCGTCAAAAAAGGGATAAAATACCGCAGTCTGTCCCATATCCGCACCTCTATCATCGAGGCCCTTGGTGTGGAGGTGGAGTCGGCGACTGGATACGTCCAGTTCATCGCCGTCTACTGCCCTCGACAGTGTGCCGCCAGCAGCGGACTAGCGGCTAAATTAAAGAGAGACCTGGCCACCATCACCCGTACCGGTTCCCGCTTCGTTGTTGGAGGAGATCTGAATGCTCGCCATGAGGCCTGGCGGAACTACCAGCAGAACCAGAACGGTCGTCTGCTGTTCGACCATTCGCAGCACGGGCTGTACTCCGTTTGGTTCTCGGACGAGCCAACATTCATCTCACCGTTAGGCAACCCATCGACGCTAGACCTGTTTCTTACAAATACTGGCTTGTCCAAGCCGGTAGCCTTGAACGAACTCAGCTCCGACCATCAACCGGTGGTGGCTGAACTGGGAAACAACGTAGCTCCTGCTCCAAGCCTGCGCAAGGACTACCATCGCGTAAACTGGGCCCAGTTTGGACGCGTGGTAGACAGGCACATCATCGACAACCCGACCGAGCGTTGGAGGGACTTCACCAAGGCATAACCGTGGCTGACGAGGCGTGCGTCCGACGAGTTCCTGTGAGGGGTAAGGTTATTGCCATTGATTCCCACACCCAACTATTGATTCGACTGAGAAATGTTCGTAGACGCCAGTTCCAAAGAACCGGAGATCTAGCGTGGAAACGTGAAATGGCCGATCTAAACAAGGAGATTGCTTCCAGAATGGTCTCACTCCGGAACGAAAGTTTCGTGTGGCTCATCCAGAATCTGGATGACCGCTCCAGATCATTCTGGAAGGTTGCCAAGGTCCTAAAGACGCACCCCAAACCCATTCCTCCACTCAAAGATGAAAATGATGACGATCGGCTCATAATCACCCCTCAGGAGAAAGCAAATGCGATTGGTGAGAATATTGCCAAATGACACTTGCTTGGCTTCAACATCCAAAGTCCGCTCGAAGTTCAGGTTGAGCAATGCGTACTCAACCTTGATTCCTCCCCTTGTGCCATCCCTCCGGAGGATAGAATCACAGTGGAACAGATTTGCTCAACGCTGAAATGCACCAAAAACATGAAGGGTTTGACGGAATATTCAACCTAGTATTGAAAAATCTCAGCATGAAGGTTCACTCTCTGCTGGCTGCTGTCTTCAATAGATGCTTGGAACTGCACTACTTTTTAAGTATCTGGAAGACAGCGAAAATCATACCTATCCGCAAACCCGGGAAGGACCCAACGCTAGCTTCAATCTACAGACCAATCAGTCTCCTTTCAGTGCTGAGCAAATTGTTCGAGAAACTTATTCTCAATCGTTTGCTCAAGTTTGTCGAGAAACACAACATTCTCCTACCGGAACAGTTCGGGTTCAGGAAGGGGCACTTCACAAATCATCAGCTAGTACGGGTGATGAATAACATCCGAAGTAACAAGGCTGTATCCAAGTCTACAGCCATGGCATTGTTAGACGTTGAGAAAATGTTTGATAATGTCTGACACAATGGGCTTGTATACAAGCTTCGTAACTTCAACTTTCCTTTGCATCTTGTTAAAATCACCCGTAACTACCTTCAGCAAAGAATGGTTGCAATTCAAGCACATTTTCCATCCCAGCAGGAGTCCAGCAAGGCAGTCTGCTGGGCCCCTTACTTTACCGCATCTACACTTCCGACATTCCTCCCTTGGGTAACGGTTGCGTGTTATTTCTGTTCGCAGATTATACTGCTATAACCGTCAAGGGAAGGATGCCTCGTGAAATAACAAACAAGCTTCAACGATGTCTTGACGCCTTTGCTGATTATGCCACCACGTGGAAAATCAAAATCAATGCTTCCAAAACCCAAACAATAATGTTCCTCCATCGGCAATCTCCCAAACTAAAACCAGCTCCCTCTTGTATTGTAATCATGGATGGCACAAGGGTTGAGTGGTCCGCCGAAGTAACCTATCTCGGGATGTTGTTTGACGAAAAGCTCCTATTCCGCTCGCATGTGGAGAAAACCGTGTTCCACCTTGGTTAGGTCTCTGTATCCGCTGATTTGCCGTAGATCCCGCCTCTCAAGGGTGAACAAACTGGCTGTCTCTACGCAGCTCCGGTGTGAGAATCATGTGCTCAAACTCACAGGAACAAAATCCAGGTTGCTCAGAACAGAGTGGTTAGGATGATCCTTGATCGTCCCTTTGACACAAGAATTTCAGACCTCCACCAAGAGGCGAACATTCCAAAATTGATGACATTAAGACTAGGTTTATGCAGAAATGCAATACATCAGAACATGCTTTGATAAGCAATTTGTATATAGTAGGTTAGGTGTATATAGTAGTTACAGGTTAATTGTAGTTGTAAATAGTAGTTATAAGTAGTCTCCTTTTTCAAATTCAAAACAAACCAATCCCACCAAGGTGGTCATACTCTAATAACAGGCCTGATAGGACTAGGAACTGTAAATAATAATTAAAAATTTCAAATGTACTAAAGTTGAAAAGACGCATCTGTGTCACTTGATAATCCATACATGTAAACCAAACAAATACAAGAAATAAAGATCATTTAAATGTAAAATCAAAAGGGCCTACTTGTAATGGTCGATTCTCTTCATTGATTTTCTTTTTACATTAGGTCGTATGAATAAAAGCGTTTACTTTACTTTAGTAAAGTAAACTCTTTTTATTCATACGGCCCATTGCTACAGCTAAGCGAAATAATTCAAGCAGAATATTGCATTAGGTCCTAAGTAACATTGACAAGATTCTCTTCGACGACTTTCTCCTTGAATCCACTCGGCCCAGGTATTTTCAGCACACATATCGATAAAAGAAGTTTTTATCTTGCATCTACGACACATACAAGAAACGATTATGTGCTCAAGTTATTAATGGAAGAGAAAGTCGACGAAGAGGATAGATCAATGCTACTTAGGACCTAATGCAATGTTCAGCTTGAATATTATCTGAAATTTGTTCATTGTAGTGTTGTTACAGGTTGTATTGGTTATCAAAAGCAACAGCAAACGCACTGAGAAATGTTAATTCAAGCGAGTTATTAACAAAAGAGAAAATCGATCACGGTTACGTCCTTATGTATGCTCACTGTCGAATTTGTAATCTGTGATAGATATGGAAGTCAATGTTTTCCCACCACAGAAACGCCCCGTGTTCTTATGACAAATTATACATGTGAACCTGAACGAAATCTTTAAAAAACAGCAATATTTAGTAATTTTTTTTGCTCAATCGGCATATTTTAGTACCGAGAACTTATTGGAGGGATTTATGCCTCGAGATCATCCCGATCAACTCCGGAGTGATTTGAGATTTGGGCGTAATTGATTTTGTAAACAAACACTTCAATCACCGATTTCTCGCGAATATAAACTCAGCCTAGAAAACTAACAACACACTCATGTAGAGGAATGATTCCTCTGTTATTTGGAACACAAGCCGCGCAAAATAGACCTGTTTTTTGTCCAAAATTTGCGAACTTAGTCTCAGATATTCAGCCCCAGTCTCTTTACGATCGAAAAGGATTTTCCATAGAACAAAAAGTTTTCGGCCTATGACTTATTGAAAAATATAGAAAACTAAATTAAAAAAAAAATGAGGTGACGTTAATAAAAGGCCAAATAATAGCGAACAATTATGCAATTATGGTCATCGCAGAGGTTCGGGTGAATTTATTTTTTTTTTGTTTCGCTATTTGACCTGGAAGTACTCTATAGTCAAATCCCTCCCCGTGGCCAGTTTTTGCACCTTGCTGTTGGTGGGCGGGCTTAATTTCATGCTTTATAGTGGAGTGTTGGAGGCGGTGGGTTTATGGCCAGCGTTACTGGCTCATGCCGCGATAGAATGGCGCTTCTCCTCTCTGATGAACCACTGCATGAGAAAACCAAAGTTCTAGTCCAACAGTGATAGTATCACACTTGTTACTCCTTTGTTTGAGACCCGCGTCGTAGTACGCTTACGTATAGGCACTGACGTTGGGTGCGATACTGGTGGGGTTTGCCGCAAATCACTCTTATTTTTTTTTTACGCAGATAGATTTATTTGGGTTTGCAAGGGAATTATACTATTGAAATATTTTAGAAAGTGCTCCTTCTATTTGCGTGACAAGCTTTCATTGTTGTTTTCATTGTAGTATTACTCAGGGAACAATGTTAAACATCATTTTTGTACATGGTATTGTAACTAATATTATATGTGCTTCATTTTGATTTGGGATAAGTGTTTGAACTATGGCTCGGGATTTCCACTGTGGCGTGCTTCTATTGTGACATACCCATACGAATTTTTTTGGTGCGACATTGTGGAAGCGTGTGAGCATAGTTGGAGTATATACCCTATATAATTTAAAAACCAGCTAGGAAATCAACTTCAAAGTGAAGCATTGTAGTCACTTGAAGGTGTCACTTGGGTCGCACCAAGATATAATAAATAGATGTAGGTCAAAATCAAAAGTACTTGAAACACGTTTAATTTTAGATTACAAGCACAAGTGCAGGTACTTAATAAATCATGGGTTATGATGGATTAGGTGAATTCGAGATTTCAATTATTTATTAAATTAGAATAATGAGATATCATAATCATCAAACGACCGTAAATAAGAAAATTCAGAAAGTCTAATAACATTAGGTGAATTAACAAAAGAATTAGGATGCGGGGGGTCCGCTTAGGGAGGCAACTAACCTTTAAAGTTGTAGTATAAATCTTCCTATTTAGTCTTGAGCTTCAATGAGAAAACGCAAGCAAACCAATAGCATTTAGCAAATTAACAAGAAGAGGAATAGTTTAGGAAATAAGTAAAAGTAGAGGTACGTTATAACTGATAACATTTAATCTTTTGTAGGCATGCTTGGCATGCACAGTTGTACACACCACCTGCTCATTTGGTAATAGCTTTTCACTCAGATGTTGAAATTTATTTTTCTTTAAAGTCATTGATAGATTAGCATCATAGTTTACTATAGATATTCGAAGATTAGGTAAAGCTTAAAATTTGAATCAACACTAACCAATTTAATACTTAAATTCCGAGATGTGTAGTGAGCATTTCTCACCTCATTTTTACAACGCAAAAACCAAAACAGTTTACTACTAGCATTAAAATCTACTTTTTTTTTACATATCTATAACAAGCTTACACTCTATTCTATCTACTGCTTCAAAAAGAACTATGTTCCGTCAACTGTGTGCAAAGTTATTAGCAAATGAGCAGTTCGTGACCAAAACTGTGTATGCCAAGCATGTTTGTAGGTATTGTTTTCCCTGAGTTTATTGTACTCGATTACTATATTAATCTCTCAATACGCGAAATCTCTGATATATGCGGTTAAAGCTGTTGAGTTAACTTATTTCTTAGTGTTCAAGTACTTACATTTGTAAACAGCAGTCAATGTTAATCTATGAACTAAACCCTACGTGACTGTAAAATCGATCTTTTCTTATGTGGTATTGAAGCATCGATGCATGTTTAACTTTTCGCGGTTGTCGGATTCAACGCGCCTACGTCTACGGAACTTACGCAGAAGTGATTCGCAATTCGGTAGTGCTTACCAAAAGTGTTTTGAGCTTATGTAGTTTAGAATTTGTTCGGTATGGTCGCGAAACTTTGAAATTATTGACACATGTGGTAAAATAACTAAATAGAAACAAAGCTCAATAGTAAAATAAGTAGAATTTCTAGCGAGGAAACCAAAATTAATCAACTTGCCTATCACATTTATTTTGGTGGCACTCTTTATGTGCTAATAAGCTGTTTTTTCTCTACGGTTTTCTCGCGCGGCGTTTGCAATTTGCGCGATTTTCGTATCTTACGTAATTCAAGACCAACAATTGAAATGGCCTTAACTCCATTTTGTGAACAAACCTTGTAAGGCCATTTTCTTGCGAACCGAAGCCCGCAAAGGCAAACCAAAATAATAACAGGTAGGGGAAATTCTCCTCTAGCCGATTGTGGTTTAGGTTTGCGAATGAAGGTTTCGGTTCGCGAGAAAATGGCCTTACAAGATTTGTTTACAAAATGGAGTTAAGGCCATTTCAATTGTTGGTCTTGAATTTAGATGTTTAGCTCCACACGGTTTTACTGACTTAAGCGGTTTTTTTTTTAACTATTCGTTTATTTGTTAGGCTCAAATGTCGTTAAACTTTATGGAGCCGAGGTCTATCAAAATACAATAAATCCTAGTTAAATTACATTATTTTTCTTTTTCTTATTTTCTATTTGCTCTAAATAGATGGCATCAATCCTCTTCTTGCTTTCCTCGATCAATGCACACCGTTCTTCAGGATCGTCAATATGCGAAAGATCTGGGATCGTATATGGGCGCTGTGTATATGGACAAATATCACCACTCACAGAGATCAGGCTGCTATCACTTTCGCTTGAGTCATTTGCGTTCAATTTTTTGGTTGCATTGTTTGTGGTGTCCGAGTCGACTGATCGCTGGCGTTTCGTTTCGGTTTTGTTGTTTTGCTGTTGGTCTGTATTTGGTATCGATTTCGGGAGCGAGGGCGCTTACTGTTGGCTGCGTTTGATGGAAGTTTGTGTGCGTTGTTGTTGTTCTTGTTCTTGCTGTTAACATAGTTGTTGTTGGTGCTGCTACTGCGAGTATTGTCTTCGTTTGCTACTGCTGTTGCTACTGCTGTTACTGCTGCTGCTGCTGCTGCTGCTGCCGGTGCCACATCGGAGCAGCGTTGCTTTGGGTGAGATTTGCGCTCACAATTGCGACATGTTTTCACTTGGTTTTGGTGTAATTTCGCCATCCACGGTGATGAACGACGGGATGGGAAGAATAAGTCTCATTTTTTAAACACGCACTCCATTGCTGAAGCCTGGAAAATAACTCTTCCAAACCTTACCGCGAAATGCTATCACCTCTCCATACTGGCGCATATGGTCGATTATAGCCACATTTTCCATGTCATCTGGGAGATCATGCAAACGTACGTCGACAGCGCTGCTTTCGACATAAATTGGAATAGAGATCTTTTTTCCCTCATACTCCATAAAATGCTTCAGGTGTGAGCTGAAGCGATTCTTCTTGCTACTTCGTTACTTTGCATACCCAGGTATACAACGTTTTTCACATTGTGTGGCTGGATGCATTTCACTTGTGACATATCAAGTTGCAGTTCACTTTCTAAAAATCGTTTGATTTCCGAAATACACGGCCGCTTAGGCAGAATGGATGTATCCAAAACGACACAGTTTTCTCGTAAAGCCCGCAAGGCTATGGGCAACAAAACTCACGCGCGTCACACAAAAGAAGTTCGAGAATGGTATTATACGTCTGATCGGTTAAGGAGATGGATAGCAACTGACTTAAGCGGTTTTGGTGCAGGTTAAACTTTTGGCGGCTGTCGGATTCAACGCGCCTACGTCTACGGAGCTTACGCAGAAGTGATACGCAAATCGGTAGAGCTTGTCAAACGCTTTTGAGCTTATGTAGTATATAATTTGTTCGGTGCGGTCGCGAAATCTAGAAATGATTGATACGTTCTTTAAATTAACTAATTTGATACAAAGCTCAGTAGTAAATAAGTAGAATATCTAGGGAGGAAACCAAAATTAATCAACTTGCCAACTTAGGCTATCACATTTATTTTGGTGGCACTCTTTAAATTATAATAAGCTTTTTTTCTCTCAGTCCGCATCGTGCTCTCTTGCCGTGCGGATCTATTTGCTTTTTGCTTAAGGAAGTGTTACTACTACCTAAAGCTACAACAAATTTAAACAGCACTTTTCAGTGCTCAACCTGTAAAAATTTTCTACCTTGTTCAACTCCTCTTATTCCTCTTCGATCCTTGTTTGGACCCTACCCGAGGTAATCCTTCTTGGATATCGATTTGGAAAATTCCTCTTCGATCCTTCAGATTCTTATAGTAATCTGCTTGGAAGTCGATTTGGATAATCGCATAATCGCACTTTTCAGTGCTCAACCTGTAAAAAATTTCTACCTTGTTCAACTCCTCTTATTCCTCTTCGATCCTTGTTTGGACCCTACCCGAGGTAATCCTTCTTGGATATCGATTTGGAAAATTCCTCTTCGATCCTTCAGATTCTTATAGTAATCTGCTTGGAAGTCGATTTGGATAAAACATTTACTGCCGCCATGGCGCCTAAACGCAAAAGAAAGGGGCAAACTCTTGACCCCCCTTCTGAAGAAATTAATTTGAGTAATCAATTTGATTTGCTCACGGATGATGAGAATGATCCATCATCCAAGAAAAATTCTAGTAAACTTTCCCGGCTTAATGCCAAGAAGGAAAAGATTCCCCCTATTGTGATAACCACTACCGATTTCCATGCTCTTCGCATGGAACTTTTGAATTTCGTGAAAGTTAAGTTTTCACTACAAATTGGACGTCGGGGTGAATGCCGTGTATTGGCTGAAACCTTGGACGGATTTAAATGTCTTCTCAAGTATCTTACTGAGAAGAAGCACAAATTTTTTACTTACGACACCAAAACTGAACGTGTGTTCAAGGTTGTCATGAAAGGACTGCCCAGTGGTGAATCCCTGGATCAGATCAAAGATGAACTGGCAAAATTACTTGGAGTTGTGCCACTCCAAGTAATCAAAATGAAAATGAAATCCCGTCCTGGCGATTCGCGCAACGGGATTTCTAATGATTTTTATTTAGTTCACTTCAAGTCTAGTGAACTAAACAACCTTAAGGCCTTAGAAAAAGCTAGCCTTATGCTCCATGTCCGAGTGAAGTGGGAACACTTCAGGAAGACTGGAGGAAATTTCCAAAACCTCACCCAGTGCCGTAAGTGCCAGGGATGGGGTCACGGAACTAAAAATTGCTACATGCCAGCTAAATGCATGAATTGTGGTGATTCCTCTCACGCAAAGGACGACTGTCCTGTGAAGGAAGATCCTAAGAAATTTAAATGTTCAAATTGTGGTGAAAACCACAAATCCAATTTTTGGGAATGTAAGACTCGCAAAGCGATCCTACAATCTCGTTCTAACCGACAGGTAGGAAACGCTCCACGTTTCCGACCAGGTACAAATTCCTCTGCTGTTAACAACGGTCAGCGAGGAACAAATTCTACATTCGTACCCGTAGGTACAAATATCACCCCTGCTTCAAATGTTTCATCTGTACCTACTCCCCTCGCTGCTAACAATGTTCAGCGAGTTAATGGAGCTACCTATGCTGCTATTGCAGCGGGTAGAAATCAAAATACTAACCAACGTTCTAATGGAAATTTTGACAATTTTGACTTAGGAAGCATTACTGCCCCCAAAATGGAATTTTTACAGAATTCATTAATTGACATGATTTCTGATATGCTTAAATCTAACTCCATGTTTGATGCTATTCAAACTGGAGTAAAATTTGCAAATAATATTGTCATGACTTTAAAATTCAGTAATGGATTTTAAAGCATTAAATATTGTAAATTGGAATGCTCGATCTCTTAAAGATAATGAAGACGAGCTATTTAACTTTTTAAGAGTTCATAACGTGCATATTGCCGTTATAACTGAAACGTTCCTTAAACCTGCCCATAAGGTTAAGAAGGACGCAAATTACTTGATTTATAGAAATGATCGTCTTGATGCACCCTGTGGTGGCGTTGCCATCATTATTCATAGACGAATCAAACATAAAATTCTTTCTTCATTTGAAACCAAAGTTTTTGAAACTTTGGGAGTTTCTGTTGAAACAAAATTTGGACAACTTACGTTTATAGCTGCCTATTTGCCATTCCAATGCGTAGGCCAGCAAAAGAATTTTCTCAAGGGTGACCTCCAGAAACTTACCCGTCATAGGTCTAAATTCTTCATTATTGGTGATTTTAATGCAAAACACCGCTCATGGAATAATGCTCAAAGCAATTCCAATGGTAATATTCTGTTTGATGATTGTTCTGCAGGTTATTACACTATTCAATATCCAAACAGCCCAACATGCTTTTCTTCTGCAAGAAATCCCTCCACTATTGATTTGGTCTTAACTGATTCATGTCAACTTTGTAGCCAATTGGTTACCCATGCTGACTTCGGTTCTGATCACCTTCCAGTAACTTTTGAAATATCCCAAGAAATAATTTGTAATCCCAACAGCTCTACTTTCAATTACCATAGAGCTGATTGGGAGCAGTATCGAACATTTATGGAATATAACTTCGATCCAAACATTCCTTTGCAAACCAAAGATGAAATTAATTATGCTCTTGAATCTCTGACTACTTCTATAGTTGAAGCAAGAGCTGCCTCAGTACCAAAATGCGAGGGTAAATTCGATTCAATTATAATAGACGATGATCTTCAGCTCTTGATCCGTCTTAAAAATGTCCGTAGGAGACAATATCAAAGAACACGCGATCCTGCCATGAAAGTTATCTGGCGGGATTTGCAAAAACAAATTAAAAAGCGATGATTTGCCCTGAGGAACAAAACTTTTGAAAATAATATTTCTAAATTAGACCCGAGTTCCAAACCCTTTTGGAAACTCACAAAAATTTTGAAAAAAATCACAAAAGCCTATTCCAGCGCTTAAAGAAGGTGGTAAAATTTTGATCACAAATTTGGAAAAAGCTCAGAAACTTGCTAAGCAATTCGAGAGTTCCCATAATTTCAGTTTGGGTCTTACTAGTCCTATTGAGAATCAAGTTGCTCGGGATTTTCTGAATATTTTCTCTCGGGAAAATATTTTTGATGATTCCTGGGGGACTGATTTGGACGAAGTAAGGTCTATAACTAAAAAATTTCAAAATATGAAAGCTCCAGGTGATGATGGAATTTTCTATATCCTCATCAAAAAACTCCCAGAGAGTACCTTGTCTTTCTTGGTAAAATTATTTAACAGATGTTTCCATTTGGCATACTTTCCTGATAAATGGAAAAATGCAAAAGTTGTTCCAATTTTGAAGCCGGATAAAAATCCAGCTGAAGCTTCTAGCTACCGTCCAATAAGTTTACTTTCTTCAATAAGTAAACTTTTTGAAAAGATAATTTTGAATAGAATGATGCTTCACATCAATACGAACTCAATTTTTGCAGATGAGCAGTTTGGATTTCGCCATGGGCATTCAACTACTCATCAACTCTTAAGAGTTAACAATTTAATTCGTTCAAACAAATCTGAAGGCCACTCAACTGGAGTTGCTCTTCTAGACATAGAAAAAGCATTCGACAGTGTTTGGCATGAAGGTTTGATTGCTAAATTGAAAAAGTTTAATTTTCCACTTTATATTATGAAATTAGTTCAAAATTATTTAACTGACAGAACTCTGCAGGTAAATTATCAAAATTCCAAATCTAATCGACTACCTGTTAGGGCAGGAGTTCCTCAGGGTAGCATTCTTGGGCCTATATTGTATAACATTTTCACTTCGGACCTCCCTGATTTGCCTCAGGGTTGCCACAAATCTTTGTTCGCTGATGACACAGGCATTTCCGCTAAAGGAAGAAGTCTTCGTGTTATTTGCAGCAGACTGCAGAAAAGTTTAGATATTTTCTCTTCTTATTTACAAAAATGGAAGATTTCTCCCAACGCTTCCAAAACTCAACTTATAATATTTCCACATAAGCCTAGAGCTTCGTTTTTGAAACCTAGTAGTAGTCACATAGTCACTATGAACGGAGTTCCAATTTCCTGGTCAAACCAAGTGAAATATCTTGGATTAATACTTGACCAAAAATTAACTTTTAAAGATCACATTGAGGGCATTCAAGCCAAATGTAACAAATATATTAAATGTTTGTATCCTCTTATAAACAGGAAATCCAAACTTTGCCTGACGAATAAACTTCTAATATTTAAACAAGTTTTTAGACCGGCCATGCTTTACGCTGTACCAATATGGTCTAGTTGCTGCACTACCAGGAAAAAAGCACTTCAAAGGATTCAGAACAAAATTCTGAAAATGATTTTGAAGTTGCCTCCCTGGTTCAGTACTACCGAGGTACATAGAATTTCGAATGTTGAGACTTTAGCACAAATGTCCAACAAAATAATTAATAATTTCAGGCAAAAATCGTTGCAATCCTCAATTGCAACGATTAATTCCCTTTATACTTAGATAAGATTTAGTTTTAGTGTTTAGTTTTAAGATATCAATTGTTATACTGACATGCAGGTTAAAAAACATGTTTAAAAAACTGAATTGCCAAGACATGAACAATGTAAAAACACTTAGATATATATCATAACAATTAAGGCTGGTAAGTTACTGCAGTAACTGGAGCACCTAGGTTAAAATGAAATGTAATTTATTTTGAATTTGGAACAAATAAAGAGTTAAAAAAAAAAAAAAAAAAAAAAGCTTTTTTTCTCGCTTTGGTTGTCTTGCACGGCTTTCGAAATTCGCGCTGTTTTCGTAACTTACATAATTTAGATGTTTCGATCGAAACGGATTTACTTATTCAATCGGTTTACTACGCGGATTAGAAACACTGGAATAAGAGACCAGCGGAGACACTGTTATGATTCCAATCGAACTGTCAAAAGCGGTTCCAATCTGCAATGTTTACAAATGGTTTGCTTCAATTAGGGAGGAGTATTAAAATCGTTTAACAATCACTCATGAACTCGCTCGTCGGTGCATTGGCGAAGTCACTCGTAAGCAGCTATAAATGCAAGTGATGCCAGGATTGCTATGATGATTATCTTGTGGCCAAATTCATGTTTTTTCTCCGCTGGTCTCTTATTCCAGTGTTTCTAACGCGGATGTATCTACGCGCACACGTCACAGCATTTTTTCCTTAATTATTTTCACGGCGAATGAGAACGACCCAAATTTGAGTTTAGTTTACTCATAATCGCCAAAAATGCAGAAACTCAGCGATGAGTAAATTTGCCTCATGTTTTCCCAGGTTTTTCCAGGATTTTCCAGGGAAAAATTCCCGAATTTGAGAAAAGTAAATATTGGATTCACTCAGTCTGTTGGTACTACTCCGAGACTGAATAAAATTTTGGTCAATTTCCTCATTTTCCGGCAGATTTTTTAGGTTTTCCACAGGAAATCATGAGACAAATTTTACTCATCGTTGAGTTCCTGCACTTTTGGCGATTATGGGTGAACTAAACTCAAATTTGGGTCGTTCTCATTCGCCGTGTTGAAACAATAAACACGGAATCCAGTGTTAAAGCTGCCAACATAGGCTAGTCCTTCTGTTGTATTGTCAACACGCAGAAAAATGGATTTTTGTTTCAGGGCCTAATGTATTTTGTTCTTGATTCAAACATATTGTATCACTATTTCAACAATACATATTTTTTAATCAACAAAATAGTTTTTAGAATCAACAAACAGATTATTAACTCTACAACCGGTTTGTTGATTCAAAAATATTTTTCTTTGAATTAACCGAATAATATATTTGAATCTATGCCAAAAATATATTAGACCCTGAGCCAAAAATATATCCATTTGAATTTAAGAATCATTTCTCTGCGTGAAAGATATAAGCAAAATTTATTCAAATGGGTCAAGCCTTGAAAACTAAGCTGTGACGCAGCTCCAGCTTAATACCCAATAAAAATAGGGGAGAACTCAATTTTTTTTTATGATTTTGCGTCAATATTTGCATTAATAGTTTCGGTTTGCATTTACAACATACAGTGTATCTCAAAATTGAGTGTACAGATGTCCTTGAATTTCAGAAAAACAGTTTTAAAGCACAATTTAAATAGATAGGGAAAATGGCTCTAATGTTGGCCTTTGGATCTAAGATTTGGCCCATCGTTAAAAATCTACTATTTATCAATTTTATCTAGATGATCGCGTCATTGGGCGGTACTAACGGATATTTTTGGTCACTATTGAAAATTTAGTCGATTTGCTGAATTTATATATGGGCCCAAATTAGGGGCATTTAGGCCAACATTACATCCATTTCCCAAACGTTTCTGAATTTCTGGCTGCTGAATCTTCATAAATTTATCAATTATTGGTACAGTGCTTATTTGGTTGCGTTTATTAAAAGTAAGAGTTATTTGAGAAAAACGTCTTTTCCCTGAAAACCCATAATATCTTAAAATATAATGAACTAAACTTTTTTCTTTTTAATTTTGCTCATTTTTAGTCATAATAAAGATCATTCATATTCCACTAATTTTACTACAATTCGTCTACTAAGTAAAAAGTTGAAAATCGAGCGTTTACTCAAATAAATCTAACTTCATACAGGTTCTATTCCCAATGTTTCAAAAAATGATCCACTAGAGTGTACGTTCAATTTTGCGATACACTTTATATATTTGCTTCAAACTAATTATTTATTTAAATAAAATTATATTTGTGTGCGCCTTTGATTAGTCAAACTCACCGAAATTTCCTCTCCAAATACGCAAGCTGGGCATGGGTGAAGGCAGTCCGCCTTCGCCGTGGTTTTCGTCCTGCCTTGATGATCAAACCATTCGGTGCCTCAGAGCCATTGATTGGTCCGTTGGCCGAAACAATACCCTGGTGATGGTTACCAGCTATCAGTTGCGGGTGCTGTTGGTAGGAATGATGTACATGTGGGTAACCAGAAGCCAAGGTCGATTCCGGTGAAGAGCGGTCCTCAATGTCGATGTCGATGTCACTGTTGTCGTCATCGTCGTCGGTTTCCGATGCAAGGCCTCCCTGCTGCGATTCTATTATGAAGGGTTGGCCGGAATAATAGGTAGTGAAAGAGAAGGGAACGAATCTATGTTAGCAAACGCTTATTTTGCTGAAGGGGAGGAGGAACCGGATTGCCTAAAGCGTTAATTAGACGTGTGTAAGGTTTTTACTGTTAGTAGAAAAATTGACGAAAGTGACTCGCAGCAGGTACGTGTTCCTACATTTAAATCTAAAATTGCACATTGTAGAAGGTTTTCCGTGCCTTTGTGTCGCTAATGAAGTGAGTACTATGCTCTGCTTTTAAACGATGATTTCTTGCTTTTGATGTAAATGCATACAATTTAGCACGTTTTTATACTTCAATAGATGACGGATGGAGGAAATGTAATATTTACACCATGAAAGACATGGGTGAGCCAGTAGTGGAGAAACTAAGAAAATTAATTAATTAAAAATAAATAAACGTCGTGCATATCATTTCTATATGTCAATCTATAGCTTTCAATTCAGGGTGTCGACTAAATGAAGCGAAACAAAGTCGCTGATATTTCTTGACTTTCCAGTCGTTTTTTAGAACCTTCCGCAGTTTTCAAAATTCAGAATTTAAAATATTGTAAATGCCAGGAAAGCAGTTAAAGCAGTAACCAAGATGATACTGTGATTGATAAAGATGTGTGGAGGAAACTGCTACCATCTCGATATTAATTAGCTTGCTATTATATAATCCACAAGAGTTTATAATACTAATAAATAATAATACGTTTGATCCCCCTCAACATGCATTTTTTTAAACTAAGAAACTTGCTTTAGGAACACTGTTCCAGTAGTTGTGGTGGTTTCTAACTTTGGTTTCTATAAAAGTGGACCACATTGTTTTTTATGAGTTCTACTATTATAGGAACCTTATCGCAACTATAGGTGCAATGGAGTCAAAATCTTAATGAAAATTAATTGTTTTCCGTCATTTTTGGTCTAACTTTAAGTTTGAAATATGCAAATTTCCTACCGAGCTACCGATGAAGAATAACATTTTCCGGTTTTCCCAACATTATTCAGCCACAATTACCATACCGCAAGTATAGGTACACCACTAGTGCTGGAACACCTACCCTATAAAATATGATGGTGCTCTTTGTAGAGCTTATCGTCTAGGTTTTGTGCAAGAGTATCCAAGAGAAATTTTCATGGTGAAAAGGTGAGATAGGAAGATAACAAACTAATTATATTTACCTTCAACCCAGCATGACTCTAGAACGATTCAAAATTAAATTTAATATTTTCTTAAGCTGTGGTTTTAATAATATCGATAAAATGTGAGCAAATTAATGAATCCATTTCAAGACATTTTAATGCAGAAAAAAAATTGCATCATTACTGAAATAAAAGATAAACTATCTCCGCAGAACAATTGAACAACATCGTCCCCGTTGAAGCAGAGAGCTATTGAAAACATAAGGAGCTCATCAATCGAATAACAATCGGCTCTCAAGTACCGCCATTGACATTCGAGAGTGGCACTACAGATGAGCGCTAACCTTTGAAACCGAATTCACGCTTATCCGTGTATGGTTTGCGTGTGTACCATTCTCACATACGACAAGACGGCGATTTCCCCCAATTTCCTATTGAATTTTTACCGGTTACAATGCAGACAGGAAATCCACTCAACTACTCTGAACAGTGCACGAATGGCGAAGATGCTCTAACCCGAACACGTTGGATGATGATGGGTTATTCTATGAATGTGATTGGCACGTGACTGGTGATTGTTGGCTCAGGAACGGTTTGATAAACGAAGATATCTTCTCCGGGAGTTCTCACCACGAGTTGCAGTAATGGGGCAATCAGGTAGCTCTTGTAAATCTAATAAGGATGACTTGTCTCCCACTGATTCAATTGTCATTTTCTGGGATGTGTGATTCTGGGTTTGTATATTGGGAAATTTAGCTGTAGTCACGTTTTGGTTATTTCGTTTACCGTGTGTTGTATGTTGTATGAATGTATGTATTGTTCAATGAGTTTATGCAAACTCTGATTGGTTTCAAAATTGGTTTGTGGTTTAGCGTTGTACTCAATTGCAAATAGTTTTTAACTGTTGAATAACCGTGCATTAAACATTTGTATCCCGTGAAATTAATAATGTAACCAGCAGCCTTTGTGATTTTGTGTGGTTGGTGTAAATAAAACATCCGTTTGACCCTATTTACAAGTTTCTTCATTTGAAGTGGAGATCATTGATTCTGTTTCTTATCCAAAATCCTCCTTGTCACGTCAAGATCTCGAGTCAATTCGAACTGGTAGAACTTGCTCGTATAAAATATCGCGAGCTGTTTTTACCTAATCGGAGTCAGCTTGTTGTTGAATTATGTTATGCAGAAGATATAAGAAGTTATCACAGATGCGTTAATATTTTTACTCTTCATGATTCTTCTGCTTGCAGATGGTCTTGTCAAATGCAATACAAATGAGCGTTGGTCACGTTGACGGTCTTCGACGTTAGACGATCGTCATTCAAGAATGACCGTCATCATATGATAACCGTCATGATATTGCACAAGCCTAATGCCGCAATTACACTTGAATGACAAACTATGTGCATGAGCATTATTTGTATAATAATTATATAATAAGGTGAGAAAAATGTAATGATCGTATGGTATAGGTGAGAAAAAAAGGTAACGACCTATGTATATGGCATGTTTTGATATAATGAATACTCCTCGTGTTTATTCGTGAAATTCACATCACTATACAATACATACATTCATACACCTTCTGGTCATATGAAACAGGTCCAAATCTTCAAAAATGCGCCCGTAAACTTGTTAGTTTTGGCACAGTTTATGGCAAAATAGTGAACTTTTCATGATTATTAACGTAAAATAACTCACCAACTTGGGGCCAGACCATCTATGATTAACATCGACAGACCGCAGCTAACAAAGCATATCTTAGAAACATTATTGCAAGTATGAAATCTCGAAGATTTTCGAATATGCGAAAAAGTAGCCAATTCGTGAAACTGATCCTAGACCGCCTCATCTATTTTAAATCTGCAGGTTGAGCAACGAGAATTAATTAGAAACCGTCATGCAGGTCCTAAATTGTACCACCCCTTTACTTCTAGAGTGCATATTAACACGGCAGTTGTTCGTCATTTACTGATACTGAGTGCCTAGAGCGGTAAAGGTACTCATGACCAACAGAAGACGAGTTACCTTTGCGAATTAAATGTGGTACTCCGGGTGTTGGATTTGATAGCCCGAGCCATTTCGCAGTTAAGCAAAATGAATACAAGTTTACGATTGAGATTACGATTAGTAAGAAAATGTTGTTTTCATGATGTTGAACTTTTCGAACATGACTGGAAAATTTAGCGATTTTCGCTCTCACTCATGTCTAAAGAGCCTTCATTTTGGTTTCAAGAGCAAAACAACTCTAGTGGAAATTAATATAAGAACACTTTAAAAAAACATTTATCCTCCCAATTTTAAGAATCAGAAAAATTCTAAATCATGTCCGTTTGGAAGCCACATTATGATTCTACAATATGAGCCTAAAAAAGAACCAATTAAATCATGTACGTAGGAGAAATAAATGGAATTGTGATTTTCTCCTTTGGAAATAAATATAAGGACGCCATACAAAAATGTATGGAGAATTGATCATTGACGAAACATTATTTAGCATGTCAACAATTATTGTGACACCAAAATAATCAAATAGTTTGTTCCAATAATCATTAAACTTCATTTCTGAAAAGTTTTAAGCAGATATAGAATAATTCCTCTGATTTTTAGATTTGGGAGGAGCCATGGTTTTTAAAGTATTCTTATATTAATTTCCACTAGTGTATTACTCCATTTGGTATTTACAGAGTTATGTTTTGCTTTAAATTTTGTCATTTTAACAGTTAAAGCAAGCAAAACGAAAGCATCCTGAGTAATAAAATACATGAACTTCACAACATCAAATTTAGTTTTCAATTCGACCTCAGACGCTGCTCGGGAGCCTATACGTCATTGGCCGAGTATTACGTGTGTACCTTACCGGTACCCGTAGTATAAATAGTAATTCACCCGTGTACTGAATGGGATTTGTGAGTCCAAATTCGATGTGCGAACATAGATTCGGATCACTACCTAGTTGCAGTATGCATGCGCTCAAAACTCTCGACGGTGCATAACACCGGTTGAACGCCGCGACCCAACATTGAGCAATTACGGGACGCCGGAGTTGCCCAGGACTACGCGCAGTAGCTGGAAGTTACACTACCCACGGAAGAGCAGCTTGACGCAGCTACTCTTGAAAATGGCTGGAGGGACATCCGATCCGCCATAGGTAGTACTGGTGCACGGCACTACACACTTAGAAATAACTAATTTTACACGTGATGGAATCCGTCTTTGACATAAAAGATGAGACGTAAACAAACAAGTCATGTAATACTACGTGCTCCGAGACTGAAAAGTTCGTTGCTTGACGAAAAGTACGTTTGATTGAGCTGAATTTCGCGTCTGTTATGACTCAAATTTATGTCAAAATTGACGCTCTTATATGTCACTCTCAGAGCACCTAAATATATATGATTTTTTCTAAGTGTGTAGGTACTGCGATCCAGGACCGAAGAAATGACTGGTTTGACGGCGAATACAAACTGTTAGTAGAGGAGAAGAATGCAGCATGGGCGAGAATGATGCAACATCGCACGAAATTGAATGTGGACCGATACAGACAAGCACGTAATAGACAAAACTCGGTTTTCCGAAGGAAGTAGCGTCAGCAGAAGACCGAGATCACGAGGCGATGCAAAATCTGCGAAAACGACACACGGAAGTTCTACGAGAAGCTAAATAGTTCGCGCAAAGGCTACGTGCCGCAAGCCGATATGTGCAAGGCTTGGACGGTAAACTTCTCACGAACGAGTGTGAGGTGATTGAAAGGTGGAAGCAGTACTATGACGAGCACCGCAACGGTGATGCAGCAGAAAACGAAGGTGGAACGTCAAAAGACCTTGGAGCTCACGCGGAAGACGACAGGCTACCGGCCCCTGATCTTCAACAAATTACGGAGGAAATCGGTCGGCTGAAGAACAACAAAGCAACTGGTGTAGGTCAACTACCAAGTGAGCTATTAAAATACGGTGGTGAAGCACTGGCTAGAGTGCTACACTGGGTAATTACCAAGATTTTGGAGGAGGAGTGGATGGAAGGTGTCATATGCCCACAAAAAGGGCGACAAGTTGGATTGCTGCAACTACCGCGCGATCACACTGCTGAGCGCCGCCTACAAGGTACTCTCCCAAATTCTGTGCCGCCGCTTGTCGCCATTTGCAAGAGAGTTCGCCTTCTACGACCACGAGACCTGGACTATGTTCGTGGAGGACCAACGCGTCTTTGATGTTTTCGAACGGAAGGTTTGCGTACCATCTATTAGCCTGATTGATAAGGTAAGACTTTGTTTGTAGCGAGGGGAGCAGGTATAGATAAAGAATTTGAAGTAGGGGTGATATTTGTACCTACGGATACGAATGTAGAATTTGTTCCTCGTTACCGTTGCGAACAGCAGATGAATTTGTACCTGTTCGGAGGTGTGGAGCCTTTCCTACCTGTCGCACAGTGGTGTCAAGGGTATCAAAACACGTGCTTTTTTATTTACGCTGAAATAGTCGATTAAAGGTACTAGGTGTTTTCTGAGAAGTTTCTCAGGTTACAACACTCCTTATTATTGTAAAAGAAATTTTTTAGCGAAAGTTATAGTCTTGAGCAAAGTTGTTCACAGTAATATTCTCTACAGCTTTGCCGAAGATAATTATTTTGTATCTCCTCATATTAAAAAATAATTGTGGATTAATCTTTAATTTTTCTTTTACCATAAGAAGGAATGTTGTAACCCGAGAAACTTCTCAGAAGACACCTAGTACTTTTAGTCAACCATTTCAGCGTAAATAAAAAAGCGCGTGTTTTGATACCCTTGGCACCACTGTGTGTCGCTTAGAATGATATTGCAGTATCGCTTTGCAAGTCTTACATTCCCAAAAATTGGACTTGTGGTTTTCGCCACAATTTGAATATTTAAATTTCTTAGGATCCGTCTTCACAGGACAGCCGTCCTTAGGGTGAGAGGAATCACCACAATTCATGCATTTATTTATTTATTTATTTATTTGTCGTCAATCAGTTTAGACCGTTTAACAATAGTTGCCTTAATGGCAAGTTCACAGTTCCGAAAAAATAAATACGAAAAACAGTTCTGAAAAAAAAAAATAAAAAAGTTATCAAAAATCAAAAAAATCAAAAAAATCACATTTTTTCTAATTTTTCAAAGAAAATTCACGTGCAAAAACATTTTTACCCTTCTTACAAAGAAGGGTATAGATATCACTTGAAAAACCGACTATCGATCCGAGGCCCGGAGGGCCAAGTGTCATATACCATTCGACTCAGCTCGACGAGATCGGAACATGTCTGTGTGTGTGTGTGTGTATGTGTGTATGTGTGTATGTGTGTGTGTGTATGTAAAGAAATGAATACGCTCACGTTTCTCAGCAACCGATTTGGACAAACTCGGCGCCAAATGATAGGTCTTGGGGTCCCATTGAACGCTATTGAACGGTTTTGGAATCGGTGAACTGGTTCCGGAGATATGGCCGGAATAAGATCCGGTGAATATGGGCCTTCACGCTGGATTTAACGGAAAACGTATTAAAACCATCATGCGACACATCAAATTACTACAGAATTCAAAAATAAGATCAATGCAAGTCGTGTTAAGTGTTCCAGACCACATTGGACACACTTGGACATGTTTCGGGTACCCCGGGGAAGTTGCTTGAATATGAATTGAATTAAAACCCATTAAATCACATTAAAATACGAAGATAAGGTGATTGGTAGCCTCACCAAATATACTACACCCGGATATATTCCGGGTACCCCCAGGCAGTGGCGTAGCGTCACTGGATGACACGGGGGTGGGGGGCTTGGTCACTGATAATGACAATAAAATAAATAAACTTGAATAAGTAAGAAGGGTCTGATCACACCATAGGCGGATAAATTCGGGTTTTTATAAGTAATTATGGCGTAAATTTGGACGTAAAAAACCACAAAACATCGACTTTTCGGTTTTGCTGAGAGTCCAATTGTTTTCATGATGAGATAGAAAACATATTTTTACATGTAATTTTTGACAAAAATCTAATGGCTTGTTCAGACTGGAGAGTTATAACATGTTATAACGGTTGTCAAATAATTGCAACACAGAAATCACCATCAAGATAGCGCTATAACATGTTATAACTCTGTAGTCTGAACGTACTATAACGAAGAAACTGATTTTCTTGGATTTTTGAAAATTTTTCTCAATACTTTTAGAAAAATAAAAAGGTATCGAAAATTTTTTTTTTGATATAGCGAATATGGCTCTAATGTTGGCTTATGGATCTAAGATTGGGCCCATCGCTAAAAATCCGGTATTTATCAATTTTATCTAGATGAACACGTCTTGGGACGGCACTAATGGATATTTTTGGTTGCTATTGAAAATTTAGTCGATTGCTGAATTTATGTATGGGCCCAAATTAAGGGGATTCAGGCCGACATTAGATCCATTTCCCCTATTGAACAGTTTCTGATATTCAGAATTAGACTTGATCAACCTTACCATTTACCAAGACGTTGAAAATGTCTAGAGGAACTAAATGATATCTTATTAAAATCAGTAAATATCAACAAAGTGCTCTAAGCGGCGCCGGTGGTGTAGTGGTAAGCCTGATTACCTCTCACCCCAGCAGGCCTGGGTTCAATCCCAGTCGGCGCCGCCGGGATGTTCTGAGGCATAACATCTCTGATCACGCCTTCCTCCGGAAGGGAAGTAAAACCGTTGGTCCCCGGTTCATGAGTTGATGGATTGATAGGTAGGGTCCAGGTGTGGGAGCTGCCTTCCTGGCGTGCTCATTGGTGCTCAGCACGGGAAACAAGATCGATGTAAAACAAATCAACGAAAACAAAGAAAAGTGTACTTCTGAAAAGTTTCTTGAACATAATCTTAGTTCCACGAACTCAAACAGAGCTCCCTGAACTTCTTCCCAATCGATTGAACGTATCCGAAGCTCTCTGAGTCTGAAGCCCACAAACTGTTCTGCGAAATACTGGAACGTTGATTCCATTTCTAAGAAGTTTACTGAACTTATAAGATTATTCCATAGCTTACAGAAACTGAATTTCTATCAAGATTGCTGAACTTGTAGATATTTTCTATAACGCATCTACTGTTCCTTAACTTCTTTGAAACTTCACTGATATATTTTTCCTAGCTCTCTTAATTTGACCAAGATCTCAGAATACCCACGACAATTTCCTATCTTCCTGGAAGTCCCTTAACCTTTTTACGAATTTTCCTGAACATACGTTCGACACAATATTTTCAAAACTTTTAGGAAGTTCAAAACATAGTTCTTAGAAGTTTGATAATTTCTACAATATTTCCTGAGCACTAAGCCTCTGAACTCCTTCGAAGTTCACTAAGGTTTAACAAAGTTGACCGAGGTTCTGTGAAATTCCACGAACTTAAAAAAATCTTCATTATTCGCTTAACTTCTTCAAATATCGTTGAACTACTATAAATTTGCATCACTGCTATGAAGCTTCCCGAACTTTTGAGAGTTTCGATGATTTTCTGCCAAGTTCCCTGAAATCCTTTAAAAATGAACCAATTCCAAGCCATTAACACACGAATTATTTCACATTCATAATAAACAACTGATATTTTTTTGGCGGTCACCATTTTTATTAAAAGAAATCTTTAGTCATACAATTTGTTTACAGTAATTACATTTTTTGGTGTGCTTCGAAACATTTGAAGATAACTAGGGGCTGTTCATAAACCACGTAGACACTTGGAAGGGGGGATGGCGAGGTTTGGTGATTGTCTACGGTTCATACAAAATTTAAAAAATGTAATGACGATTGTCTACGCAGGGGAGAGAGAGGGTCTACAACGTCTCAAATACGGTTGGCGTAGTTTATGAACAGCCCCCTATTAAAAAAAACTATATCGTATACTGAACATCGGTAGAATAATCTATAGAAACTATCAAATATATAGATTGATTTATGTGTTCCTGTATCATACACGTGGGTAGAGAGAAAAATAATCCAAAACAAATAAATGACGACGGCAATACGCTGATCATTGAAAGCTGAAGCAAAAAGCAGGCACTGGAAACCAGTCTTACTCAGAGAGTAAGTCACAAACGATAAGTCAAAATAACGTCCCAAAAACTGGTAAAGCATTTGAATTTCTTCATCAACACGTAAATTGAATTACCACGGCATTTGAACTATCAGTAAGGGTTTTGATATAATTTCCGTCCTACTAAGCACAACCCACACTTTACATCTACTATTTAACGAATAAATTGTATGATTCTATTATAGGTGATTTCTAAATGTATTTACTTTTCCATACATTGGTTTTGATAAAGATTCACAAATTGTAGATATTGTTAAAACGATATTGTTAAAAATGCTAAAATTTATTTAAAAAAAATCACTAGCGCCATCTAGTGTGATTATTCCGAACTAAACCCTCCAAATTCATAAGCTCTTTATCTCCTGAACATAATTGCAGAAAACAGTAAACTTGTATCTACTAAAGATCTCGAGGCATCATAGTGTCATCAGTGAGAGAATTCAGAATTAAATTGCCACAATTAAAAAGGCCTTAGCCTCCTCCTGAAAAATACAGAAAACAGCAACTTTGTATGTAGCAATGACCACGAGATGTCGACGCAACACTTGTGCTACCTGGCGAGAGAATTTCGAATTCAAATTTCCACAATTCAAAAGCTCTTGGCGTTAAGAACAACATTGAAGAAAACAGTAAGAAAGATCCCGAGATATCGACCCATCATGTGCACGAAATTTATAAGAACACTAGTTCCACCTAGTGAGATAATTCAGAACTAAACTGTCCATAATTCAAAAGACTTTGACCTTCTGATCAACCTAGCAGAAAACAGCTAGCAAGGATCTTGAGATATCGACCTTGCATTTACACGAAATTAAAAAAAAAACACTAGAGCCATCTTTCGAGAGAACTTCTAACTAAACTGTACACAATTCAAAAGGTTTTAGCTTTAAGAACAACAATGCAGAAAATAGCAAATTTGTATCTAGCTATATCGACCCTGCATGTACATGATATTTTTAAGCACACTAGTGTCACCGAGTGAGAGAATTCTGAACTAAACTGTCCACGATTCAAAAGTTCTTGGTCTCCTGAACAACATTGCAGAAAACAGCAACTTTGTTTATAGGCTGGATCATGAGATATTGCATGTTCACAAATTTCACATGAACTGTAGAGCCGCCTTGTGAGAGAATTCGGAACAAAAAATAAACTGTAGTGTTGGCCTTCGTTATCAAAACAACATTGCAGAAGACCGCACGCTTTTTTTCCTTGATTTGTATTCCGTCGATCTTGTTTTCCGTGCTGAGACTACCGACGCCAGGGAGGCAGCTCCCACACCTGGACCCTACCTATCGACCCATCAACTCATGAACCGGGGACCAACGCCTTTACTTCCCAGAAATGTTATGTCTCAGAACATCCCGGCGGCGCCGACTGGGATTGAACCCAGGCCTTCTGGGGTGAGAAGTAATCACGCCTACCACTACACCACCGGTGCCGCTAAGACCGCACCCTTATATCTAACATATATCACGAGAACTTTATACTATAAAAGTTAATGAAACGAAACTATCTGCAAACACTAACACCACCTAGTGATTTAATTGTGACCTAAATTGTTTACCATTTTCAAGAAATTGGTCCATGGAACAATATTAGGTAAGGCATGTATAACTGTTGAGCTCCAGTTTCGCAACAGTAATCAAAAATGTAACTGACCTATAAATAGGTCACTGGGTGTTAGAGGCTTCTGATCTATAAACAAATCATTGGGCGTTAATGGGTTAAAGAAGCCTTAAAGTTAAAAGAAGGTCCTGGATTTTTAATAAAGTTTCCCGTAATAAAACAAAGTTTCATTCACTTAATCGAAGTTCTTCAAACTTGTTCAAGTTTCCTATTTCTACGAAATGTTTCAGACTTATTTCGAAGCTTTCTGAATTTATATTAGATTATCTGCATTTCTTAGATTTGTCTTGAGCATCTCCAAACTCACAGAAGTTTTAAGAAGATCAATAAAAGTCAAGAAAAATACTTGGGCTTGAATGAACTTCCCCAATTTTTTTAAAAATCCTACAAAGTTTGATGTAGTTCTTCAAAATTATCTGCATTTCTATGAAAATCATTTAAGTTATACGAAGTTAATTGCATTCAGTCAGTGTTTGTTACTTCATACGGGAAGTTTACGATGACAGAGTTGGGAGAAAATGTTATACTAATATCAACCTGAAGCTTTAGTGCGATAATTTATTAGCTAGAGATAATTCTAAAGAGGATAGGGGGGAGAGGTAGCTCATCGATTCTTCCGGTTCGCCTCCTAGCATCGTGCTATAAGGTACCAGGCGATAACCAGGGTAGTTGATCGATAGCTCGATGACGTCATTTCGTTGACGTCTGCAATGGGAAATTCTCATAGCAGGCGTTGACGATGGGACGTTGTCGAGTTGTTGAATAGCAACTATCGTGGTAACTCACCGATTACCTGTCGATCTGCCAAATTTGGAAAGACGTCTGCATTGAATTGTCTCATATAATAATATTCCGCCCACTATATCACAAGAAATTGCGAGTAGCTGAGTGGAATGGAGATAAGTTAAGCATTGGGTACAGGACCAAGTCTCCCCTGGGTGGTGCCAAAAGATGAGCGCAATAGAATCATCAAGTTGCCATAAGGCACGGAATGAGACTACTGCATGGCTGGGTAGTCAAAGTCTTCTATTCGTTAGTCATATCAGGTGGATTAGAACAGGTTTAGGTGGGCGTTGGCCAGATTTGGATTTTTCAGGTGTAATCCTGGATAGGACCCTGTCATTGAACGTCGCGTGAAAGTGGAACTTAATGAAGGCCTTAGTACTTTTTCGTAGTTTTTAGTTTTCGGATTTGAAAGATCGTCGGTTACAGTGGCCTGCTTACTGAGCAGAAAAACGCGGTCCCAGGTCCTTACATATCAAAGAGATTTATGGTAAAATCGCTTGTGTATCGTGTATTTTGCGAAACTCGTTGTTGCCGTTGGTTCCGGGTTTGAATGGATACACAAATTTGAGCAACGGTTTTATGTGATATGAGGGGCTCGGTGGCCTTAGAGCAACCGTTTTTGCTTACTGAGCAGAACATCATGAGTCTAATCTCAGGCCCATCCACATTCAAGATTCGTCAATCGTTTTATTTGTTAATATGACTACATGGTAATAACAGCAACTCGGTGATTAAAAAGGTGCTCGTCTGCCTAGTGGCAAACGTTTTTGCTTACTGAGCAGAAGACCGTGGGTTTAGTCCCAAGCTCCTTCGCGTTATATGATCGTTAGGACATCAATTCAGCTTATCGTTTACCAAAACGAACCCTGCTGCAAACCCAACCCTCTTATCCAACATCCCAGTGATTCCTCGTGGAAGTGCAGAGGTGTTCTCGGCTTCCATCAAAGCGAGTGTCATGTCAACACAATCCTTCCCATTCCTTTCTTAACCTGTGTTCGGGCGCGGCCGGCGCTGGTATTGCCTAATTTAAGATCACCAGTTTTTACACATTGAGGATGATTGCTAGTCCCAAGCATCGTCTATTGGTTCTCTGTGTAATTACAGCTGATCTGGCAGTAACAGAGTAGCAACCGTGGGCGGTCAATCAAGCTCAAGCTCAAGCTCAAGCAAGCTGGAGATAGTTCTAAAGAGGATAGGTTGATAGTTCCGTTAGAGTACCGCAGTAGGACACTTGAACAGAAGTTTGAACTGAGCGAAGGGCCATTGATGCGACAATACTAATGAAATGCGCACTCCTTTGCCTAGATCACTTGATGGGTGAAGGGACTTGAGGTATTTTCTCAAATCCACAGGCAAAAAAGTGCGCGTTTGACAGTATATGAGCAAGTCAGTCTCTAGCTAATAAATTATCGCACTACAGCTTCATGTTGATATTAGCATAGCATTTTCTCCCAATTATGAAGTTTCTCTGGATTTTTATGATGTTCGCTGAACTTTTACAAAGCTAGCTTATCTCTTATATAATTTGTTGCACTTCTAAAAAGTTACCAGAACTTCTACGCTGTCCCTGAAGTTCTAAGAAGTTATCTGGCAGTTCTATAAAGTTTCAGGAGATGTATGAAGTTCCTTGATATTCTATAACGTTTCCTAAACTTTTAAGAAGTTTTCCAACCTTTTAGGGAGTTTTCTGAAATCAACTGACGTTCTCTAACCTTCTACGAATTGCCATTGACTTCTAAGAAGGTCCCTGTAAAGACTCAGTTTAAACAAATTGAAATAATGTACACCTTTCGCCATTCGCAAATTTTAAATGTGTTACATGTGAAGACTTCTGCAACCGATAGTTTATGTCTTGTCCGCTAGAACATGGCCCCATCCAGCCCAACATCCTATTTACGCCTATTTGTATGGTCAATATTTTGCGCCGTGACACCTTGTCACCATTTTGCTGAATGATCAATCACATGGTACACATTAAAAGACATTGTTAACATAGGTACAAAGAGGAAAATTTTGATGATTTTATTAGGCAGTATTGGTAAGTGGGTAAAGTTTGCAGATACTCTCTATGACTAGTGTACTTTTCTCTGGGTGAACTTTGTGAAATATCATCCCACATATTCTCCCACATCAAGTCGAGAATATTTTCAACTCGAAAGATTTCCTCGACTGGACCGGGAAACGAACTCGCCGCCTCCTCCAACACATTCAAATACACAATCTTTGTTTGTATCTATGCACAGTGATCAGTCGATGAGTCAAAAATAGTCCTTACCTCCAAGCATGCAGCTGCTACGAAAAAACAACTCGATTTAGACTTCCAGATGTAAACAAATGAGGGACATGGATAAACGAGGCAACCTGCATCTGGATTCTTTCCACCGGTACACGCAAAAAAAAAATCTCTTACATCCAACGTAAGGTTGGTTTTATTACATCCTCTGCATATGTTTCAAACAACAAATATAATGGCAGTTCTTTCAATGGGCTGCAGCGTACAAGCAAGTTTTTCCAGAATGCGTATTGTTTATATAAAACCTTCACGAGATGATTTTCTAGACCTAATGCATTCGGCGAAACAGAGTTTGTTCGAAAGAAAGCTAACATAAAAATAACAAGATTATATTAAAAACCTTCCGATGACCACATTACAGAATCTTTTAATGACGCAAAACATTGCAAATTATGCATACTTTCCATGCAAGTCTGTAATATAATCTTACATTTCCCGGTTGGGTGTCCCAAAAATAATGAAATAAGAATTGCCAAATTTACGACAAATATTTAAACTCAAACTTACATCAGCACTGTGTACAGGAAATATTGAAAAGGCTGAAGCTTCGAATACGTTTGAATTGCGAGTTTAAAGCCATATACCGTCGACCTCTGCTTATCTAAACGACACTTCATTCACATTAACGGGGTTCATTTTTAATTTGAACATCTTGAACATCAACACTATAAGCATTAGAAAAAACGTGTTTCTAGTCGCCTTATTTGCTGTTTTGTTTTGATTCTGCGTTCCGTTTCGTATCGTTCCATTTTACTTTACGCCATTCCATTGGCTAAATGACGTTAGAGCCATTTTTAGTTTGCACGGCAATTAGCGGGTTTCAAATTAAAAAGTGTTCAGATTAAAAACGGTCAGATTACCGGGGGTGCACGGTAAACGTCTCTGTTGTTAGTTTCGAAATATGTTATTAGAGGAAATGAATGTAGTTACCGGTTTGTCTGCCAGAGATAAGATCGCCTAATAAATCCCGTATGAAAAATGATTTACTTGATTCCATATTCAAATTTGTCTTGCTCTCTTCTATATTCATGAATGCACCACCAAATATTGCACCTAATTCACTTAGCTACGATATTAACACCCTTTAACTGTTATTTATAAATCCACTCCAATAATCCACGGTTGACTGTCCTTCGTAGATTGATTTCATCTCACATGCCACTGCACACATCCTCCTTAAAATAAATAAATAAAACAGTTTGATCCGTCCGGGTGGAAAGCGTTTAGCACACTAACATCGCCGACGTGTACGATCTGCTTCCAATCGCACCAAACGGTTATCGTAAAGAACGTTCCGCTCGCGTCCCAATCCCAAAACGGCGAAAAAAGAAGACAGCAGTAACGAAAAGTTTACCCTAAACAGCCTTTAATTCGAAATAAAGTGAAAAGCATTATTTCTCCATCAAAACAACTTTTCCATAACACACTCCCACTTGTTTGCTCAACCGACTTTTCATAATTTATTCGTTCGTCGGTCGGGTTTCACGGCATACTAGTGGTGGTGCTTCCTAGTGGTGAATAATTTCCATCAGTGTAGTATGAATGTACCACCTCAGATCACAGAAGCCGGTTGGTGAGTTGCACGACAGGCAATAGACATATTTTCCACCACATCCACACTGAATGCAGCCATTCTTGGCATCCCGACCCCTTCGCTGGGATTAGGAAAACGATTGTGACTGATTCAGGTTAATGCATCAGGCCGGTCTGGCATTTTTTATAACTTACTTGGTAATCCTGTATTAAAATTGACTTTTTACAATTCCGGCTTATAAAAACCTTTTTTTCCATCACGCAGTAGAATAACATAAGGGCCTACTTTTCCATGCTCAAAAGTGTGCGGAAATAGCTATTTATGCAACAAGTTGCAAGACGAAGATTTTTTCAGCACGAGTTGTAGTTTAATTATAGTTTGTACATAATTACGACGAATGTTGAAAAAATCGAAGTTTGTTACCAGCTAGGGGCAAGTCAGCTGTACTCTGAGCTAATATTTTTACATTGAGTAGCTGTGCGTTACTCGTATTTACTAAAAAAAAAATACGAAGTAGCCTGAATTTTGCTTTTTCCAAACTGTTATATTTACAAACACACTAACGCCAGCCATTCTGAACAGATTTTTTTTAATTTCAAGTTAGTGAATTTTCCTTATAATAGCCTCTAGGAAAAACATTTTTATTATGTGTAGATACTGATGCAAGCTGAAAACGTTTGTCTATGTTCCAACATCGACATCCTTTTATTTGGACATTCGGTAGTAACGAAAAGCATAATGTTATGAGTTGCGTACAACATTATTTACATTAAACATTAAAAGAGTGTCGAAAAGTAGAACTTTTCGGCACTGCACCGTTCGAAAAATTCATGTAAATTTCTGCGAGATATAGCGCACATAAAATTAACGCTTGATTGGGCATAAATTTACGCGATATTTTGTGTAAATTTAAGCGCAATATCGCATAAATTAGCAGTATTGTATGCAAGCTTGTAAACGATTTCGTTGATTTTGCCAAGTTTAGCTCAACATTAAACGAAGGGAGATTTTACGCGATAGTTAAATTCAGAATTTTTTCTGTGTGGATGCTGAAAAGTAATGCCTTGTTCAGACTGGAGAGTTATAACATGTTATAACGGTTGTCAACTAATTGCAACACAGAAACCACCATCAAGATATCCCTATAACATGTTATAACTCTGTAGTCTGAACGTACTATAATACTTTTCGACGCTGTTATTTTAGTTATGAAAAGTAGGCTACTATGTTATATTGGATTAAGGTGATTCCATGTTGAGTTCACAAATGGCCGCCACGCACTTCCACTTCAAATTTTTAATTAAACAAATCTCGGAAATCAGTGCTCTTTCATTTGAAATTGCTACTTCATGTATGCTGCAGTACAGCAAACGTGAAGTAACAATTTACATGTTGCACGAGTCGTAAAAGCTGATATTTGTGCACTTAAAGTTGCCACTAAATAACGTTAATGTTACGATTTTTGTACCATTGCGGTATCAGTTTTGCGGTATGCTTCGGATATCCATCTTGGTGGAATGTATACCTACGCTGTCTATAATCGCATATCAGTCCCATATGGATTTTCGTCAATTTTGAGATAACAACGCTACCCACTATCAATTGGCATCTACATTCATATTATGTGATAAAACTATGGACTTTGATCATGAAAAATGTGAAAACAACATCAAGTCAGTTTGTCCCATCGCAAAATAATCGCATATTAGTCCCATCTTGAAATTCAACCGTATATATTTCAAGTTACAGGTCTGCTTTTCGAATTGCCATATTTTTCCCTGATATAAAAAAAACATGCAAGCTTCATTGCAACAGGTCTTAACATGAAAAAAAATATCAATAAATTTACTATGATTTTTCAAATATTTACATGGTAATTGCACTTCGTAACTTCGACTGCCATTTTCTCAATGCATACTTTTACCATATGGGACTGATATGCGATTATAGGCAGTTTCTTCAGTTTCTGCACACACAGAAAAAAACAAATTCTGAATGATCATGCATATTTGGTTATTAATCCGGTTAAGATTTTCGAAGATGGACAAGAACGCGATTATCCGTTTCAAAAGGAATCAAACCATCTATGCAGCCCTGCGAGAACTGCATCCCATTCCCACTATAGTCGCTATATTCATAGTCTGGCGGATAGAATCTCGGGAACCAATTGAGCTGTCAAATAGCGGAACCAATCGAGCAAATCACGGCCAACAACAGAAAAGAGCACATCAGCTATTGCTAACAAAACTTCGACAACCCTTTTCTCGTGACTCAAGGCTCGCCTACGCAAACTGACACCATATTTGGGTTGGGGAAAGTTTCCCCTATCCGATGATGCCGGTAATGTGCGTTCGATTGGCGGGGAATGAATAATCAACGTTTTGTTTATAAAAGTCCATAGTACCTTTTCAATTGTTGGTCTAAGGTATATTGAATTGGTTCCGCTTTATGATAGATCAAAATTCTATCCGCCAGACTATGAATATAGCGACTATAATTCCCACGGGATACTGACTGTACTGACTGTGATTTGCCGCTGACATACGGTTTCGAAAAAGAAGAGAAACCTTTATTGGAACCAAGATATTCCATTGTTCGTGGTATTCGCGTCTGGACCTGATACTTGGCTACCGTCAATCGGCTCCAGCAATCGTCTACAGCCGATTATCTTTTATTCCAAGCCGGAGGATCACTACATTTGGACACTTCAAACTGGTTCTACGTAGGACGGGACTAGTTTATGTTGATTCCCATCAAGCGAACCGTTTTGGATTGGAACTACAATGCAACAATAGCACGGATGCTTTATGTGGATTCATTTAGACTAGCTTGGTGAGATCGTATCTGATTTTATCTATTTAAACTAAATTTACATGATTCTCTTAAATTTGGCAAAAACAAACAGAGAGTAGCAATTTCAAATTTGTATGTTTTGTGGAAGCTGACCTTTGTGTCTTTAAAGTTTTACGCTAAGGCCTCCTTAGATTATCACCTTAACGGAGTTTTCTCCACTCATAATTGAAATCATCATTGAACGGCAAATGGATTGTCTGCATATTTTTGAGCATGTGATCGAACATTACTGTAAATCATATATGTTTAAACATTATATTATATACTGGGTTGGGGGGGGGGAGGCAGCTTAAGGGAATCAAAGGATTTGTTGACTGGACGCGGGCTCGTGGATTTGCGAGGGGGGCGACTCTATCTAAGATGCAGGACATTTTCTGCTTTGGTGTTGTGAGATGCACTCGCGCTTAATAGATAGAAACACGATTGATTATGATTTTGAAGATTTCCTGCAAAAAGTTGAGGGCGCTGCGAGTAGATGGGTTTAGATGCAAGAGATGAAAAAAGATTTTTCGTAGATTGATTCGCTAGTGTGAGATTTTTCGACCATTTAAAATCTAGATTTAGATGTGTCGCACCCCTTGTGGATTTGCCATTCCCTTGTCACGTGATTACATATGGCCATCTGGTCGTTTTGTCCAAAGGTCTTCAATGAAGCTGATTCACCCTCCTGCAACAAACCATTATGCAGAACTTTAAAACCGGTAAAGTATTTGCAGACATTGGTAATCCTTGCACTGATGGTGGGTTCCATTCACATCACATCACAACACATCACACAGAACAAAATTCTGAATTTTAACTACCGTGGACCCCCGGTAATATGACCGGTTTTAATCTGAACACTTTTTAATTTGAACCCTAATTGCCTAAACTTCATTTTGCACATGGAACGGAGTAAAGCAAAATGGAACATTGCAAAACGGAACGCAGAACAAAAACAAAACAGCAAATAAGGCAACCAGAAACACGCTGATAGGGGTACTAGAAGTTCAAATTAAAAATGAACCCCGTTAATATGAATGAGGTGTCGTTCAGATTAGCGGGGGTCCACGGTATAGCGTAAAATCTCCCTTCGTTTAATTTTGAGCTATACTTGGCATAAACAGCGAAATCGTTTTGAAGCTTGCATACAATATTGCTAATTTATGCAATATTGCTCTTAAATTTACACGAAATATTGCGTAAATTTATGCCAAATCTACACACCAAAAAATTATGAATTTTAATGGTGATGTAAATATCCATGCATGCTAAAATTGAAGCATGTAAACTTCCTTTTCACGTAAACTAGCAACTTGCTAGAAATATTGCTTACAAAGATGGATGGTTGCATACAATATTCAGAATATTCCATTAAATGACTCATAAATTTACACGATCTGTAATGTGAATTTGTATGATATGTGACGCTCCATTTATGTGCATCATAGTGACAGAAATTTACACTACTTTTTCGAACCGTGTAGCGTTGATTTTATGTGCGCTATATCTCGCAGAAATTTACATGAATTTTTCGAACGGTGCACTTGCTGGAAGTTTTCGCTTCAGTATGTCCAGATAAATTGCTTTTTTCATTATCCCGTCAATTTGAAGTTCTCCAGGACCAGAACCCCATTACCCTACCTGCAAGGTCAATGAATAAACAGATTGAGTAAGTTGACAATTGATAATACTGCATGACACAGCAAAAAAATAATTTTAATATCACATCAATGTGGATGCACTTCAATCGTGTCGAAAATATGGTCGTGAGTTGTGGTTGCTAATTACTTGCCAAAAAAGACAAAATTATCATTAATACAGTGTATGAACTGACATTACGCTGTTTTGTAACGAAATGAATGCGCTCACGTTTCTCAGCAACCGCTCAACCGATTTGGACAAACTCGGCGCCAAATGATAGGTCTTGGGGTCCCATTGAACGCTATTGAACGGTTTTGGAATCGGTGAACCGGTTCCGGAGATATGGCCGGAATAAGATCCGGTGAATATGGGCCTTCAAGCTGGATTTAACGGAAAACGTATCAAAACCATCATGCGACACATCAAATTACTACAGAATTCAAAAATAAGATCAATGCAAGTCGTGTTAAGTGTTCCAGACCACATTGGACACACTTGGACATGTTCCGGGTACCCCGGGGAAGTTGCTTGAATATGAATTGAATTAAAACCCATTAAATCACATTAAAATACGATGATAAGGTGATTGGTAGCCTCACCAAATAGACTACACCAGGATATATTCCGGGTACCCCCAGGCAGTGGTGTAGAGTCACTGGATGACACGGGGATGGGGGGCTTGGTCACTGATAATGACAATAAAATAAATAAACTTGAATAAGTAAGAAGGGTCTGATCACACCATAGGTGGATAAATTCGGGTTTTTCAAACTTTCACCGGTCTTCCGCCATTTTTGTATGATACCATCAGATCCGAATAGCACTACACAGAAAAAATTTCTGTATTTTAACTATAGCGTAAAATCTCCCTTCATATAATATTGAGCTATACTTGACATAAACAGCGAAATGAAAAAAGATCGAAGTAGGCCGCGCGATTGAAATGACGTGTTTTGATTTTGCTAAAAAAAAAAGTCTCTGTGTTTTTATGGTTTTTATCAATTTGAACGATTAAAAAAACTCTAAAATTGATGGTGTAAAAAAAAAAAGATCTTATTCCGGATTTGTATCTGAAGGACGAAAAGTGGAAGAGGCTGATAGGCAAACAGAAGGTCATCAAGATGGAGTGAATCAAGCGGGCCGCCATCCGGGAAGTTGAAGCATTTGAGTAAGGGTTGGTCGCCGGTAAGGGCCAGTAAGTGCTGCCAGGAGATGAATCAAGAGGTATTCGAAACAAAATTGGTAAGAAATGTCCATTCAAATCGATTTAATACAGTTGAACAAATTTCAAAACTATATACGTGCCAGATTTGGAAATAATATTTTTGAATCTGGAAGTGTGTTTATGATACCATTATCCATTTGATAAAGGTAGAGTGAACATGCGGGGCTTATTGTAAGTAAAAGTGACCTCGGAGTGGTCGTGAATTACCAGGCATTCTGAAATGGGTCACTGGAGCTGCAATAGAGCTAACACCTTCTAACTCCCGGACTAAACCTGCTTTAATTTAAGGGTAATAAAAAGCAGTTTTCTTCCATAATAACACTGCCGGACAGTGGGGGTTAGATTGTACACACACACACACACACACATACTTGACATAAACAGCGAAATCGTTTAGAAGCTTCCCAACTAACAATTTTAGCTGCAGACTAGCTTATACAGCCGAAAATTGCCTTATGCAGCTAATTTTTGTCTGTATAAGCTGATCTGCAACTAAAATTGTTTGTTGGGTTGCATACAATATTGCTAATTTATGCAATATTGCTCTTAAATTTACACGAATAATCTTGAAAATTTATGCCAAATCTAGCGTTAATTTTATGTGCGCTATATCTCGCAGAAATTTACATGAATTTTTCGAACGGTGTACTTTAGTCTCGTCTGACTAAATGACCTTCTTCCAGTCGTCGATGGTCCATGAAATGTGATCTCTTGCCCACTGCAGACGTTTTTTGATGGTCTTGCCTATATCCATGGTTTCTTAAGTGCCACCTTATCCTCAAGACCTTGCTAATGAAGCCGGTTTCTAACTGTTTGAGGTGCCACGTGGATAGAAAACTCACTTTCAATTTGCTTCGCAAATTTGGAAGAGGATAAACAACGATTTTGCTTTACTTTGTTGAAAATAGTCCTGTCAATCCGAGAACTGATCTGCGATGGACGTCCTGAACGCTTTGCTGGAACAATTAAACTACAATTTTTGTATGTCTGCACAATTTTAGCAACCGTAACTTTGTGGAGCAGAACGATATGAGCAATTTGATTATATCTTTTGCTAGATAGATGAACTAGCCTTCGGCTAAAAATCTCTAAAATAAAAATAATTTTTTTCCTACACAGAAAAAAAATCTGAATTTTAACTATCGCGTAAAATCTCCCTTCATATAATTTTGAGCTATACTTGACATAAACAGCGAAATCGTTTAGAAGCTTGCATACAATATTGCTAATTTATGCAATATTGCTCTTAAATTTACACGAATAATCTTGTAAATTTATGCCAAATCTAATTTTAGTTAATTTTATTTTTTTTTTCCTTTATTTAACGTCGGTCTCTGTTCCGCAATCTACTGCCAATCACCGACGGACATCGTTTGCCATCCATTGACGGCAATCGAATGTGCAGAAAGGCAGCTTCCACACCTGCGTAGGATGTCGCACCCATTCAAACACACATGGGCCGGGACCAACGGCTTTACTTCCCTTCCGAAGGAAGACGTGACCAGAGATTTTTATGCCTCAGAAAACTCCCACCAACCTCGGCTGGGATTGAACCCAGACCCATTGGGGTGTTAGAAAGCAGTCACGCTTACCACTACACCACCGGCGCCAGCTAGTTAATTTTATGTGCGCTATATTTCGCATAAATTTACATGAATTTTTCGAACGGTGTAGATTTATGATGCTGTATAATCAATTATCGAACACTCAACGATATTTGTGGACGTTTCCAACGAGTTGCATACAAAATGTTTTGCACTCCTAAGAGAGCCGAAAAATAGAGCTTTTCGGCACTGGGTGCTGAAAAGCAGTACTTTTCGACACTGTTATTTTAGTTAGGAAAAGTAGGCCATGATGTTACTCAAAACAGTGTCGAAAAAGGAAAAATTTATATTTTTTCTTGATTTTCGTCGAATGATTTAGGATCTGTTTTTTAGTTATGTATGAACTTTTTTGTTTAGTTTGTACAGGGTATTTACATACTAATGGAAAGTATGTTCTGTCTCATACAAGTATTTCTATCACAACTATCAATTTTAGTTGCAGAACAGTTTATGCAGGTATATATAGCTATTTTTTGTCTGTATATGCTGTTCTGCAGCTAAAATTGTATGTTGGGATGTCCTTGTACAGTCTAAGGGTACAGCCCATGTGTAATTTTCAATTGGTAAAATGTTTAAGTATTTTTATTTTGAAGTGAATTCAATTGTCACCATGGCCACCCTTGGCTTCAATTGAGTTCTTAAATTTTGACTGACTTATTGATTTTAATCTGAAAAAAGAGTTGTTTCTGATGACATTTTTTTCCTTGATTTGTTTTCCATCGATATTGTTTTCCGTGCTGAGCACCAATGCTACCGACGCAAGGGTAGCAGCTCCCACACCTGGACCCTACCTATCGACCCATCAACTCATGAACCGGGGACCAACGGCTTTACTTCCCTTTGTGATCAGAGATTTTATGCCTCAGGAAATCCCGAAATCGAACATTTACAGAGTTTAATTTTGAGATGTCCTTCTTCTTCTTCTTCGCATTTCAAGCTTATTGCATATCGCATATTAGCTTATTGCGTGCTCGCAACTTAGTGTTTTAGATGCACTTCCACAGTTATTAATTGAGAGCTTTAGATGCCTGTACCATTTTTGCATCGGTATAATTGTGTGGCAAGTCCAATCATACTTCTATGCCCAGGGAAGTCGAGAAATTTTCCAACCCGAAAAATTTCTAGACCGGACCGGGAATCGAACCCAGCCACCTCCAGCATGGTCTTGCTTTGTAGCTGCGCCTTTACCGACTGAGCTAAGGGAGATTTTGAGATGTCCGTTTCTTACAAATTTTGTAGATCTCATTTTTCGTACCAGCCTTTTGAGCTTCAATCTACCATAACCAAAAACACCAAACTGAAGCTTCCCGGTCCGTCTAGTTCTATCCAATTAGCGAACGAATTTTCCAACCACTCAGGTCGGTTGAGTGAAAAAAAAACGAAGAAAATCGCGCTCAGGAGGTCGTTAAAATTATCCGAATGAACGAGCAACGTTGAATTATTTTCCTTAATTACTGAGCTGGAAATGATTTCAAGCAGTGCATTTTTTCTTTTTCAATAGGTATCTCCTACCATGCTTCCATTTACAAAGCATTTCAATACCAATTAAAAACTCAATTTATATCGTTTTTCATTCCCTCGCCGTTCCGTAACCTACCTCGTATTCGTGTTGAGGTGAAATCAGTTAACAGGAAAATTGCATAAAAGCTAAACTCCCTTGCTGTGCGCTTTTCCACAAAACAGGGAGGCGTGGCTTTCTGTTGGTATAACCAATCACCGGTCGCGGGCTGTGAACGTTCAGTTATGGCTGCAAATATTCACCACGACACGAGTGCGCAATGGCGTTGTGCGGTGGTGACTTTCGATGCTTTTACTTGCCACGGTTTGTCACGGAAATGCGTTGGCTGGATTTAGTAGTCCGATAAAAGACGACGTATAGATAAGAGTTGGATAACTTGAAATTTCCTTGTTTTTTCCGCAAAATTGTCAATTAAGATTAAAAGTTGTTTACATTGATTTCCGTTGTTATTTTTTTTTGGATGGTGCTCACCGGAACAAGTTGGGACAGAGCAGCGGTACAAAACACTTATCTCAGCTTTCAACATAGAAGCGTAAATTTATCAGTGTGAAATGGAGTTCACACATTTGTGTGGTGATTAAGTGATATGTACGCCACTAAATCATTTTTTGTTATTGCGTAAACCATTCGCGTGCGCTCATTATTGCATTTAATTGGTATCGTACTAATAAAACAACTTATTTATTGAAACTGAAATATTGGGAGTATCTCTTCACTGCACTAACGACTAGACCGAGAATAGTACCTGCGTTATTAACCGGGATTCCCATGCAAGTCTAAAGTGCACCACACAATACATCCGGATTTAATACTATTCGGCAAAGTATCATACCCGGATACATTGTGCGCTGCTCTTAAGAGTAACGATACGATTGTTTACAAACATTATTATCTGAAAAAAAATGAATGGCGAAGTGCTTGCAGACATGTGAAGTCTTTTTTAAGACATCGTTAAACTCGTCGTAAAATGGAGGACGTAGACCATTGATTGCGTTTTTCAGCAAAATTGTGAATATTTTCTTTGGTTGAGGTTTAATTTTTATTCGATATCCAAAGTGGCGGATTAATCAACTTTCATGTACCACGGGTTTTTCTTCATCAAAAGATAGTTTTAGGAAAAATTGAATTATTAAATTGTATCATTATTTTCTATACACATATTAGGGAACAATGCTGAAGAGCCAAAACCGTCATATCTAAAAATGGACCAATAATTACCTTATACATAATAATTTTAACTCAACCTATTTAGAATGTAAGCACCAACACTAACTTTCAGTGAATTAGTCCTGTCGTATCAATGGCCCTTTGCTCAATTACAACACACTGCCGTACTCTAGTGTACCCTAATAAACAAATACTATAAACGAACTGTATCCCGGATGGGTAAACTATCCCACAAATAGTTTGGATGATTAAGCTCTCTTTTATGGTTATTTTTATTAGGGTAACTATCAATCTATCCTCTTCAGAACTTACTCGTAAACTCGTTAATCTTAAACTTCGCGACTCAATGCGGGAGTAACCGTCAACAATGCTGATGATGGTACAGTACACAACACCACCCTACTACTTCTCTCTGTGATGACTACGTTGGTCATGATGAGAGATGGAAAACAATAGTTGGGTAAAGAAGAGTTGCTTTATTTATAACACACCATTGTCTGGAAATGCTTTCGGCAACGTGAGGCTTTAGGTAGCGATAAACGTCGCTAGAACTATATATATAAGGAGTTCGAATTTGATTAGTACTCTAACGCCTTATCAATCTATACTCTTCAGAACTATCTCTATCTAATAAATTATCACACTAAAGCTTCATGTTGATATTAGTGTAGCATTTGCTCCCAACTCTGAAAAACATAAACATCTAATCTTATCTAATCTAATACAAACGCAGCCAGTACGAGAAAGCATCCTGGAAAATGATTAGGTTAGATGAGGTCTAATCACTTATCTTGTCTAACTGATGTTTACAGCATATCTGAGATATGATATAAACATCAATACGGCCAGGCCTACTGCGTTGTATTTGCCGCAAAGACGATTCTTGGAAATGAATGGGAACATTTCTTGAATCTACAGGGGTGGAAGGATGCGTGGACATACCGTACCAAACGCTCCGAGTTACTCTAACTGTGTGTCTAACTCTGAAAATCATAAACTTCACACATGAAGCAACAAAACACTTTGATTAAATGTTCTAAATATTGCATTTCCACATTTAAATTCCAATATGGGTCATTTTCATTGATTTTCCACTACCACTCACTCATCTGGTCATATCTCAAAAACTATTTGTCCAAATCATTTGCCCTTGGAATCACATCAAGTAGAAGATTTTTCCACAGTGTGGTGAAAATTTGAGCCCAAAATATTAAGAAATCACAATCTCCGCCCATGGTGAAAATAGGCCAATTTTTTACAATTTGGATACCTGCCGGTAGTTACTATAACAAAAATAAAATGTGAGTACACCTATAAGAATTTAAATTAAAAAACCTTCAAATTGACGATCTAAGATCACGAATAGCTTATTTGGTTGTGGAGTAATGCCTTCTGAAAGATGAAATTTTTAAAAATCTCGAAAATCCAGGGTGGCCGAGAGGGATCTAGGCACTTCAGAGCAAAATCAAAAAAGGCATTTGTTAAGAATGCCAAAATAAGCGTTTTGGCCAAGTTTGGGTCAAATCGGTGACATCGACCACAACTTTTTTAAATTCTGTACCCACTTGAGCTGGAATGGCCCATATAGTGTTAGCTTATCAATCATTCTGTGTTGGTAATCATATTTCAAAATATTTTGCTATTAATAATGAAAAACTGGATAAAACTGGATGATTATCAAAAAACTGAAATATTTTAAACTGGATGGTTTTGTCAAAAAATGGGAGTGGATGTGTCAAAAAATGGAAGAAACCAGTTTCAACTGGAATGTTGACATCACTGGTGATCACCATCATCAACTGTGTTGTGTTTTCCCAATTTCAATAAATATTTTCACTGTAAAAAACCTTTTTAATCTGTATCTCGCTGACAAAAATCTGTATTATTTCATTATAAAGGCCTAGTACGTTCTTAAAAAATGTCTACAAATTTAAGTTTATTCAAAATACAGAAAGAGTTTGTTCAAAGTTTAAGATATTGAAAAATTGTTGAAGTTTGGTATCTTAAGATTGTATCGTTTCTACTTTTCAACTTTTACCGACTCATCCCCAAAGGAAACTAATATCACCGGTTGGAAACTAACGATTTAAAATTGGCTCACTACTTGACTAGCCTATTGGTCCCAAGCAAATCGATTAACGTACCCCATTCTAGTCAAAATTCTACTACTACACTATGTTTGTTTTGATTTGCTATGAAAGTTTGACAGATAAAATGAGGGGCTCGTGGATTTTCCTATGTATCGAGGGGTGCATCGATTTGCTTGAGACCGAAGAGAGTACCAGAGCTGAGCCAAAAAGTTGAGCACGTTTCTTCGGGACCTTCTGGTCTTAGCAATACCTCTATGCTAATATCCCTTCCTGCAAGAAATCAGAAATCAGAACGTCTGAACGTCAGAAGTCTAATTTCAAATAACAGACTAAAGTGGTAATTTTTATACGATAGATGGAGGACTATGTAAATCGTTGACTTCACGCAGAAGTAATACTAAACATATAGTCAAAGTCAGAAGTCTGTTAAAAATTACCGAAGAACTCGATAAGTTGCCGTAATTAATAAATATAATGTAGAGTAAAAACGATTTTCTACTTACTTGAAAAATCTGTAAAATGTGTATATTTTATAAAAATCTGTAATCTGTAAGTACAGATATATGTATCAAAATATTGAATAAAATCTGTATGATTACAGATAAATATGTATATGTGGAATCACTGCAGTGAACCATATTTTTTCATAGTGGAGGACATAATTTAAAAATACACGCAGAGGAAAAAAAGTAAATTAAATCAAACTTCAGTTTAACTCAAACGCTTTTTCAGATTACTATAGCGACAAACAAGTTTCATATTTTAATTAAACGAACTTTTTGTTAGAAACTTCAATAATTCTTTGCTAAAGCAAAAATATAATTCAGGTTTTTTAAACTATGCTTTTGTTTGATACAATTTTTTTTGACGTAGACTACGTCTTACGGGAAGGTACGGGGGGTAAATCGAACATCTAAAATTGCGACCGTCACGAAAAGTGTAAGCGTTCAATTATAGCTATGTCATTTATAGATTAAATTAAAATCCAAATACATCAATCGATAGGAAATAACACTAACAATAAATACTTTTCCAATTTTCTCAAAATAAAAAATCGTTGAAAAATGTACAAATTAAAAATGATTATTTTATCACTGTTTCAATGAAATAAACGTTCTCCCCAAACCAAGTCGCCATAATCGAGTTCCATTTGGTTGCGCATCGTTTTGCTTGAACCTGTAATACTATATAAGAGCTCTGCCTTCTGTTCCTAAACGCGAGGATTTCAAGCGCATCCGAAATCAAGCGTCCACCAACAATCAACCAGCACGAAGGAAGGATAAGGCCCCGGCTTTCAGGACAGAGGACTTTCCACCTCTTCGTGGACAAGCGAATCCCAGGGTGCGATCCGCGCCCCCTCAAGAAACGTCTGGATCTTCTGCTGGACAAAGCTCTCCATCCCCCCCTGGATTCTGGAGGCAACCAACAGCTCAAACAAACAATCCCGATCTGTTCTCAGCAGACGAACTGATGGAGATTTTTATCAACATGACCGGTGCTCTACGTAAGTGCCGCAATAAGCCCGAACAGATCCAAGTGCTCGGTAAGTTCATCATCCAATATGGTGTCTAAACCGCTAACCATCGCTACCTGGAACGCTTGCTCTGTAAGAGCTAAACAGATTGAGCTTGCCGGCTTCCTCCGCAAGCATAGCATCGACGTGGGTCTTCTAACCGAAACCCACCTAAAGTTCGGTGACAGCTTCTGGTTGCCTGATCACAACATTATCCGGCTTGATCGCACCAGCTCCAGGGGGGGTGGTGTAGCGGTCATCGTCAGAAAGGGAATCAAGTTTTGCACTCTGCCCCACATCCGCACTTCTATCATCGAGGCCATTAGTGTGGAGGTGGAATCACCAACTGGAAACGTCCGGTTCATCGCTGTTTACTGCCCACGCCAGTGTACCGCAAGCAACGGATTAGGAATCCAATTCAAGAAGGACCTGACCGCCATCACCCGTACTAGCTACCGATTCATCGTTGGGGGCGACCTGAACGCCCGCCATGAAGCTTGGCGGAACTACCAGAGGAATCGAAACGGATGTCTATTGTTCGACCACGCACAAAATGGACTGTACACAGTGCAATTTCCGGACGAGCCAACTTTCATCTCTCCAGCGGGAAATCCCTCCACGCTAGACTTTTTCCTGTCAAACATCGGACTATCCAAGCCGGAGGCGCACAACGATCTCAGCTCCGACCACCAACCGGTGGTGACTGAAGTCGGTGTCAACGTGGTTCCTGCTAGAGGCTGCCTGCGTAAAGACTACCACCAACAATCAATACGAAACTAACGATTTTAAATTGGCTCACCACTTTAGTAGCCTATTGGTCCCAAGCAAACGATTAACGTACCCTATTCTAGTTGAAATTCTATTACTACACTATGTTTGTTTTGATTCGCTATGAAAGTTTGACAGATAACATCAGGGGTGTGTGGATTCATGCAGAACATGCAGGGGTGAGTGAAATAGCTTGGGACTGCTTGGGACCGTTGTTCTGGTACTGAGTGAGCCAAAAATAATAATGATTTTCTTCGGGACCCAGTGGTCTTAGAGTTACCTCTATGCTACCACCATGTCAACTGGGTGCAGTACGGTCGAATGGTGGACAGCAACATCGATGAAAATCCACTACTCGACACCGTAGATGACATCGACCGGGCGTTGGAAGGACTCCAACAGGCCATATCCGAGGCTGACGAGACATGCGTTCGACAAGTTCCTGTGAGGGGTAAGTTTGTTGCTATTGATTCCCACACCCAATTATTGATTCGATTGAGAAATGTGCGTAGACGCCAGTTTCAGAGGACTGGAGACCTGGGCAAAAAACGTGAAATGGCCGATCTGAACAGGCAGATTGCTTCCAGAATGGACTCACTCCGAAATGAAAGTTTCGGGCGTGTTGTCCAGAATCTGGACGACCGCTCCAGACCATTCTGGAAGGTAGCCAAGGTCCTGAAAAATCATCCCAAACCCGTTCCACCTCTCAAAGTCGAAAATGATGACGATCGGCTTTTAATTACCCCACAGGAGAAAGCAAATGCGATCGGCAAGCATGTCGCTTCATCGCATTTGCTTGGCTCGACTATCCAAAGTCCGCTCGATGATCAGGTTGCGCAATGCGTTCAAAACCTAGATGCCTCCCCTTGTGTCGTGCCTCCGGCGGATATGATTACAGTACAACAAATTTGCTCAGCGCTGAAATGCACCAAGAACATGAAGGCTCCCGGGTTTGACGGTATATTCAACTTGATCTTGAAGAGACTCAGCATGAAAGTGCAGTCTCTTCTAACCGCTATCTTCAACAGATGTTTGGAACTGCACTACTTTCCAAGCATCTGGAAAGTAGCAAAAATCATACCAATCCGCAAGCCCGGTAAGGATCCAACATTGCCTTCAAGCTACAGACCAATCAGCCTCCTTTCAGCGCTGAGCAAATTGTTCGAGAAACTCATTCTCAATCGTTTGCTCAAGTTTGTCGAGGAAAATAACATTCTCCTTCCGGAACAGTTTGGATTCAGAAAGGGGCACTCCACCAATCATCAGCTAGTACGGGTGATGAATAACATCCGAAGTAACAAAGCTGTATCCAAGTCCACAGCCATGGCCTTGTTAGACGTTGAAAAGGCGTTTGACAATGTTTGGCATGATGGACTTGTGTACAAGCTTTGTAACTTCAACTTTCCTTTACATCTTATTAAAATCACCCGTAACTACCTCCAGCAAAGGTCGTTTAAGGTATCGTTGAATGGTTGTCTCTCAGACACGTTTTCGATCCCAGCAGGAGTCCCGCAAGGTAGTCTGCTGGGCCCCTTGCTTTACAGCATTTACACTTCCGACATTCCTCCCCTCGGTGACGGTTGCGTGTTTTTCCTGTTCGCAGATGATACCGCAATAGCCGTCAAAGGAAGGATGCCTCGCGAAATAACGAACAAACTTCAACGATGCCTTAACGCCTTTGCTGATTATGCCACCACGTGGAAAATCAAAATCAATGCCACCAAAACACAAGCGATCATGTTCCTCCATCGGCAATCGCCCAAACTGAAACCGGCTCCATCTTGTACTGTAATCATGGATGGCACAAGGGTGGAGTGGTCCGCCGAAGTAACCTATCTCGGGATGTTGTTCGATGAAAAGCTCCTCTTCCGTTCGCATGTAGAGAAAACTGTAGTCAAGTGTTCTGCCTTGGTTAGGTGTCTGTTTCCGCTGATTTGCCGCAGATCCCGCCTCTCAAGGGTGAACAAACTGGCCGTCTACAAACAAATCATAGCACCTGCGATCCTCTACGCAGCTCCGGTGTGGGAATCATGTGCAAAGACTCACAGGAACAAAATCCAGGTCGCTCAGAATAGAGTGCTGAGGATGGTACTTGATCGTCCTTTTGACACTAGAATAACAAATTTACACGAAGAGGCAGGCATTGCCAAAATAGATTCCAGAATTAACGAAATTAAGACTAAATTTGCACAAAAATGTAATTTATCAGAACATGCTTTGATAAGCAATTTGTATATAGTAGATTAGGTGTATATAGTAGTTGTAGGTTAGTTGTAGTTGTAAATAGTTATAAGTAGTCTTCTTTTTCAAATTTTCAAGCAAACCAATCCCACCAAGGTGGTCATTCTCTAAAACAGGCCTGATAGGACTAGGAACTGTAATTAATAATAATTGAAATTTCACAGGAACTAAAGTTGAAAAGACGCATCTGTGTCACTTGATAAGTTATACATGTAAACCACACAAATTCAAGATATATAGATCATTTAAAGTCAAGTTCCTCCGCTCATTAAAGCTCCGGACGGCGGGGCAAGCAGAAGCAGGAGCAAATCAGGAAAAGGTGGAATTTATTCCTCTGCCTCTGCTGAACATTACCGCAGTTAGGCTAGAGCGCTGCTGTTGTGAATCCGATCATTTCCGCATCGGACGGACGGTGTGGTAAAATAGTAGCAGTCAGCATGATCACCTTGATGACAATCAACGATGGGGTGGAGAGGATGTGGAATTTGTGGAGATCGAACAATTGATCCTTTTCAGGACCACACTTATTTTACAGAAAGAGTTATTGAGTCTGTTTTCGGTCCCGTTCAAATAATATAAAACGCGCAAATGTTATTTTTAAAAAACAAACTCCTCCCCCCATCCTCCTTTAATTACAACCTAAAAAGAATTGACGTTAATTTTTTCACCCGCCAAAAGAGCCAAAAATTCTAGTTGAGAGAAAATTTGTTGTTGTATGATGTACCTCGCACAGCTACAAAATAGTGTAAAACATGTCTGGTACCTCTTTTATTAGCAATTAGATTAACATCTGAAGTCCATCCTTTTTAACATATTTTGCACAAAATATACTCTCTGTAATGCCCCATTCATAAAAAAACGGCGAGAAATCATGTCAGGGGCGGGGTTTAGAAAGTAGTTTTTGTGCAGAATGTGTAAAATAGGAGAGACTTTGGATGTATTTTTTCTGCAGAATATGTAAAAAAGGAGGGACTTCGGATGTTGTATACAAATTATAGATGCATTACTGTAAGAACTGTCAAAATCCTATGAACGCGCTAGTGTTCGTGAGATTCTGCTTGGCAAACTGACGGTAAACATTCATTTACATCTTTAAGTAGAGCTTTACATTGTTGTTTGTTACAAAATTCATGCACCAAGTGGATTAGCGAGTTTCTGGGTGGGTGCTGTGTTTAGTTCGGTCCAACAAAAATTAAACCTCTGAAAATAGGTTGGAGCGTCTTTGTGGTAAATGCAAGAATGACAAAAAGTTAAGAGATATATTTATGAATAGTTGTAGTTCTAGTTCCTAATTATGTGCTTAAGAGGCGGATAAATTCCTACGTTAAGGTAGCCAATGAACATTTAGAATTATGATCCTGCTTGGATGGACGAATTTTTGATTGCTTGAAGTAGCAAATTATGATTAAATATGGAACATGGACCAAACTTTCTAATTTTGAGAAAGCACAACTCGGAATATCAAATTTTCGATTATGCTGATGTAAAGAAAGTGAGGGGGCAATCCCTAGTAACCAACAAGCCTGCTTAGTAACAATCCGACTAATAATGCGCCAAAGCCCTGTATTAGTTGTATGTTAGCTTTATATAACAAAATCAATCCAAATTACCGGGCTTATTGGTTACCTCCCAATTAACAATTTGGGTTTTATGAGGGTACTGTAGACTATGATTTAGACTTGTAGAGTGCTTTAAAACCTCAATAAAACTTACAATGTTATTTGGGCTGGGATGTGCAATACATGCTAGTGAACGAATTCCCACCGGAGGTATCCCACTGCGATCAAGCGTTTGGTTGAACGTGTTGACAAATGTTCAACGGAGATGGGATGGGCATTGAAGTGTGCACGGGGAATATATTTTATAACAGAGGATTAAATACAAGTGTTTCATATGCGGAAATATCCCTAACGGAAAGTCCAGAAACAGTCAGAAAAATAACTAATAAGGGTGAGGAAATTGACATGTCGAGGAGAGGAAATGGAGTAAATCGAGGAAATAAGTTACTTCTACTGTATTTTAAATCAATATTAAGAAAAATGAAGGAGAAGTTCACTACACATCTCAACGTAGTCTACGCATCCGTGTCTTATGCACAGCCCCACCAATTTTATCATTAGGTCTTGTCATTTTCGAATTTATGTTATAATAAACTAAATTAAGTAGTTTGAATCCATTGTTTTTTTCTATTATTTTAAATAAAAAAAAATTATTTCAAATAACAATGACCTCCCTTAGGTAAAGGCACAGCTACAAAGCAAGTCCATGCTGGAGGTGACTGGGTTCGATTCCCGGTCCAGTCTAGGCATTTTTCGGGTTGGAGGAAGAAGCATGGTGATAAAACATTGGTTGTTTCAAACAAAAGATCAGTTCAATTCAAACATCATTTTTAGGAAGTTTTAAACTGTACTTTGTTTCATTTTAATAATAAAATTTGTTTTTTATTGATCGATTTAATTCTTGATTACGTTTTAAAAGGGACTTATCGTTTCTTCCCTCTTTATCTATCAGCTGGTCTACATCTTAGGAACGTATCTGTTTTTTGCAAACAAAGATGCCAACGTCAATTTCTCAAAACTCTGAGCAGTCCCACGCAAACTGCTACAACCATCTTGTTGGGAGATCATTATCATTTTTAAAAGTGGTATTAGTTTACGTGGGAGTACTCGGGCTTTCGAGAAATTGACGATTTAATTTTAGTTCACAATAACAGATACGTCCCTTTGAAAACTTTATCGAGAATTGACTACTTCCGATGGCAGCATTCAAAATATCTACCGAAATCAGTCAGCATACTCCGTCGAAATCCACTGACCCCTCCAAAGTGCTAGTGGATTTCGACGGAGTATACTGACGAGCATCTATAATCACCGCCGAAATCGTGCGGAACCTTCTCCGTCAACATTCATTAGAACTTCCGATGACAGCTTCTAAAATCTCCACGGAAGCGATTCACCGAAATAGTGTCAAAATTCACTGGAATATTCGTTGACAGCCACTCTGCCATCTTGTGTTAAACACATCAAAAACACTCTTCGACACACTGTAACCTCCTTCAACCACCATGAGAACCAATTTTTCAATCTTTTCTGGCAGCACTGCCTAGAGCCAAGAATGTTTACATTCGTTGATGTCCTTTTTTGTTTTTGTTGATTTTTTTCTGAATGAGACAGCTCCCTCCATCAACCGGTAGAATTCACAGAAAACTGATCGGGACACGGAAGTAACTCCCGCAAATTAGACATTGAAAAAATAGACATTTTAGCCTCTATAACAAGCTAAAATATCTGTAACTGTGTATGAATGAAGGAGTGGATAATAATTATCATGTCAATTATTGACCAATACCTGAAAACAGATATTTCTTTGTAGTTTGGAAGTCATTCCATATACACAATACCAAATCAGAGAGATCCATTCTACAAGCTGCGGCCTACAAAAAGTTTGTTTTCTTTGAGAAATTTAGATCCAGAGATTGCTTAGAAAGGGGCATGATCGGGTGGGTTATCTGGGTTTGATGGCGACTTGAATTCGTTTGAGATGGATTCGAGAGGATTTTACTGGTTTGAGCCAGGATCTCAAGCATGCATGACATAAGAATGCGACGGTTGAGGGAGTACTTTTTGAGATCGGAGGGGAACTCCAGACAGACATATACAGCACACTTTTTTTTAGATAGGTGATGCGAATGACGATCAGGGATGAGAATTTGAATTCCTGTAAGTTGTTTACGTAGACGTGTACTTTTTTTACTGGGATTCCATGCTTACACTGTGCCTTATTAAATTCAGGGTGCCTTCCATTCATTTTGGCTAAAAAAATGTTTTATGAAATTATGGAATAATAAGATATCATAATAATATTTTGTTTGTGTAAGCAACAAGCAAAGATTGTGGAGTTTGTGTTTGACCAGCCTGAGAGTCACAATAAGCGATTTTGTCATTTATCTCACCCACTCTTCGCGAAGAGGCGAGCAGAAAATCGCTCATTGTGGCTCTGTCAAAGCTAAATTTTCAGGTTTTATGTGTCAAACACAAACTGTAATATCTTTTCTTGTTCCTTACACATACAAAATACCATCATAATCAGTCTTGTAAGCGGTCACGGTAGTCGACACATTTACTGTAATCGTCACGAATGTATGTATTTTAGTTTTTCTTATAATAAGAGCTGCTGATGTTGTGCTTGTGTGAATTATGTAAATAGCAAGCAATGATGTCATAGTAAACACATTTCTGATCAGAAATTGTTTAATTTACACTAAGTTGAGGAATTAGAATGAGATCACACATGTCATATGATAGTTCTTTGATAATTTTCTTTTTGCTCGAATGTTATTCTACCGTTTGTGTTGTGTGAGAGAGACGACGGTAGAGCATGAGTGTACGAATACAAATAGACTGTCGCGCACGACAACGAAGCAAGTGTAGTAAAAAACGTCAACTGTTTCAACCCCTGATCATAATATCTTATTTATCCATAATTTCCTAAAACATTTTTTTAGTTAAAATGAATGGAAGGCACCCTGATCAAATTGGTAAATTTGGGGCGAGAGCAAAAAAAAAAGACTTCTGTTTATAAACAAATGTGGCACAACAATCTACTGGACTTTTGATAATGTATGGAAATTTTTCGTTTATGCTCGATTTCACAAAAACTGAGCCACTTTCCAACTAACAATTTTAGCTGCAGATTAGCTTATACATTTAATTTTTGCCTATATAAGCTATACACAGCAAAAAAATAATTTTGATATCACATCAAAGTGGATGCACTACAATCATGTCGAAAATTTCATGTAATTTTTATGACCACATAAATAAACAAATGCAGTAAAAGCAGCTTAATGTCAGTTCATGCATTGTATTAATGATAATTTTGTCCTTTTTAGCAAGTAATATTACACCATATTTTCGACATGATTGTAGTGCATCCACTTTGACGTGATATCAAAATTATTTTTTTGCTGTGTAGTCTGCATCTAAAATTGTCTGTACTGGATTATGTACATCTAAATTATGTGCTGGACAAAACCGGATATTTTTTCAGCATCCGTTGGTGGTACCTGTTTTGCACAGAGAAGTGTTGTGAATTTAATGAATTAACGAATTTTCCCATACTGTAATAACTGTTTTTTACCGATCTGGCCTACCAAATATTTTTTTCAGTATTCGCTTCTGAAACCGGTATTTCTGGAAAAATGTTCAAATCTCCGTAATTTTATTGATAAACTTAATGCTTATAGGAAGGTCGGGCCATGGTGTCAGTAGTTGTGCGATTAAAACTGACAACATCCACACTGAGCTCACAAAATATAATTTGTAACATGGTCAAAAATAAGCTACCTATCAGTATTTTGTAGCATTCACAACTTGCCTGTAGTTTGTGTATCGGAACATGGTGCTGCAATATTATTTTGATTTTTTTTTTGAGAACAATAACCGATGTTTCTTTATTCCTAAATGCTAAATTTATACCGAGTAACGCAATCGAAAACTCGTTGAGATGCTGACATTCTCGTACAATGTTACAATGGTATTTCCAAAGCAGGTACTGTTTGGCTAAAATCAGATAATGAACGGTTATTCTCAATCGTTTCATTACCGCTACCTAACATCCCTCAAATTTTGGTACAAATAATGCATTTTTATTTTTAAATCGTACCCGTTCTTTCGACCGGCTAGGTATAATTGATTCTCAATATGGTATTTAAGCTAACAGTAATGCTTGAAACAGTATCAGTTCCAGTTTGACATCAGCAATCGAATCGTGTAACGGTAGTGCCTATAATTAGAAATGGATCATCCCCTGGAGTTACAGTTGAGCTCGTCGAACTCTAGCAGTTCTTGTTCGACACAGGATTCTCCGTCGCCAAGCTGGACCTTCACTCAACAGAAGGGTACCCTTACTGCGGTGCTGGAGCAGCTACCCATTCCATTTATGATCAACGTACTGGACGAAATGTGTCACCTCCCCGAACTGGCACAACACCAACGGCAAGTGCTATCCAATCCTTATAACGTGAGCAACATCCTCAGATGCGAACCAAGCGCTCGAACGAAGCTCACAGTATACTTCCAGTGGTTGGAGAAATCGACGAAGAATTTCGTATGGACTCTGACGGAAAACATCTGCCACTTCATTGCATTGTATCCGGATCTATCTGATGGCCATTTGCTTGGATTCCGCTATATGCTCAAGCTGGGAACGTTCCTAATGGAAGCCGGCTGGTACGCTGAAGCCATTATCCTGCTGAACATCGCTAAAGGTCAAGCCAAAGGCCGATCTATTAAGACTTTACAAGTATTGAAGGTTCTGGTTCTCGCCGAATCCCTCTCAAACCGCGACGAAGCTGCTTTCCTTACAATTTCGGAGATTCACTCACTCGCAGGCATAACCAAAGTTGTCCCGATGAGCTTAACCGCTGAACTGCATTGTGCTCTAGCGGCCAGCTACTTCGAGAACTGCGAGTTTAACGCAAGCTATCAACAAGGACTATTGGCACTGCAGTTACTAGGTGAAGGCATCTGTCCATACGAAACAATGATTGGGACGTTTCGTCAGCTGGGGAGAAGCTGTATCGCCAAGCAGAGATTATTCCAGGCAAAACTACTGATAACGCAGGCGGTGAGTTGGGCATGGCATAGCTTTGGATCGACGAGTGTAGTGTATGCGGAAGCATTGGAGGATTATGCTTTCTACCTGTTGATGATGAATGCCTACGACGATGCTATGAAGGTAGTAACCGAAGCTAAAAACATCTACTTCGATGTGTACGGATATCTGGGCGTGCAAGCTGAGTTGGCGCAAGGAAATCTAGCGTTTCGATTGTATTTGGAAAGCTACGGATACCAGGAGCTCGGGTCGCTTGATCAGTACATGGAATATATTGTCGATCTAGAAGATAACCGACGGAAGGCGCATCTAGGTGGATCAGATGACCGGCAGATGTTGGCTGTTGGAAGAATGAGGCCCTTGGTTGCTGTAGGCGACATTTGCAAAGTGGGGAACGTAATGGTACCCAGAGATGGAGTTGAAAACGTACAACCGCAAATGGTGGTCAATGACGTTAGAAGATTGTTCTTCACTAATTTATTGTGAAATTATTGTTTAATTCTTAGCGGTGTTGTATTTTATGTCGTTATTTTATTTGACTTCTATTTTTCTGATTTGGGTAAACCTTCATATTATATTGTATGTAGCCATGGGCCATACAAACTAAGAAAATAAAAAATGAAAACCCATTTGTTTGTTTTTTCATTAGCTCGCCATATGGTTCTTTTTAGTGGTGGTTGCAAATTTTTTCTATAGGGTGTCCCAGAATGTTTAGGCACGTTTAAAAAAAATCGATAACGTAACTCTGTGTACAGCAAATGCGATTTTTATCTCGTAAGCATGTTCTCTACAGTTAAACGTAGAAAATCCGAGATCCGATCAGTCGTAAGCCAAGGAGCGGATTTTACGTACTTGTGCATAATCTGCCATAGCTGATCTCGATCGTTTGTGTCGTATGCGGATTCACGGGAAACGAGAAACGTGAGTTTTGATATTTTTTTCCTATCAGAGCGCGAGACCCACCTGGGGTGATATTATTAATTATGTGAAAGCACTGGATGTGAATTCCGTTGAGATGGACGCAATGTACCGGATTTCGGTACTAATATAAAATCTAAGCCAATCTTAATGCTTTAATAAAACCTTTTTCAGCTTCAAGCTGTCCAAAACGAGACTGCTCTGAGGAAATTGCTTTCATTAATCCGAAAATTCTTGAAGAACAACATCGTATATAACCTCAAAATGTCAGAGGGATCAATACCACCGTTGAGTGAAGAACAGAACAGCTATCGAAAATGTACGCTTTGTGAAGGTGATGTCTACGATTTTTGGACCCATTATAGTTGTGCTGGTAAGACAACAGCTGTAAAGGAGGTTCCGTCGACGTGCTCGAAGTGCACAAATATGCTGAAGGTGCCGAAAGGAACCAAGAAATTTGTCCCAAAAAAACACCTAGCAGAAAGAATAGTGCGAGGAGTGATGCCGGATCCGAATCTGTAAAAGGAAGTATCAATGAGGTTAGTCTGGAGGAATCCCTAGACCAGTTGCAGCAGGAGAAAAGCACAAATGAGAAAGCGCTGGAGGAAGATAAATTCATCCATAAAAAGCGATAGGAGGCTGAGCGGGAGATCTTTCAAACCGAGAGTTATCTGCCGTCACTCTTTCAACAAAGATTTGGCTAGATTTAGGATTTAGGGATTCAATTATTATTTTAGTTCAGCATGCAAACGATGTAGAATGAGCTACTTACTAGTTACTTAGGGTAAATCAAGTATATAGCGTTTAGGAACAAATTGTAGGTTGCCAGATTTTAGGATCAAATAGTAGTATCTTCACGAATTCCACCTCCAACTAACCTACTTCAGTAGCTAGTTTACAACAATTTAATTAAACGATAGCCCTAGTAACAAATTTAGGCAATCAACTTCATTTACCTGTAAAACGTGTTCTAGGTGGTTTGGAATTGTACCTTCTTTTCCTCTTTTTTCTCGTTCTTACTCCGACCTATCTAAACTCACAGTTCCGTTGAATCAAACCTGACATCTGTCATTTCTGACAGCGACCGTTATCGTAGCTCTCCGGGCTTGGCGGACAGGGTTATCCCGATATTCGGAACAGCCATGATCCATAAATTAGACGTATTTTATTCACATTTTGGACACTATATTGTTAATTTTGATCCATAAACAATGAAAAATTGCTCCATTACTGCGTAAGTACTTAGATTTACTGTCCTGCCGTGTTTTTTTTTAGGTAGAGGTGCGGAGCGATGGTCAAGCGTCTAGAATTAGCTTCCAAAAGAAGTTTCTATAATAATAATCTTCTTAAGAAAATATGAAAAATAAATGTTAATTTTAAGGATCATACCTAGGGTAGGTGTTCCAGTTATTGGTAGACGTTCTTATTATGTTTTTGGGCTACAAAATGGTGAGTTGACAACCTGGAAGGAGCGGAATACCTAGCCCTGGTCCTCACAAGTTCCTACTTCACGCCTCCCCGAGTCATATGATAACAAAAGACTACCACTGAAACATGGACACTGCTGGGTGGCGTAGCCTGGGTAATGTTGCCAGACCGACAATAACAAAGTGAAGAGGTGCGATGCGAACACTGGTGCGGTAACCATAGTACAGTGATAGAGGAAATGCTTCATCAAACCCGAGCGTCTGTTCACCATGAAGGTGTGGCTCAAAACAGCGTCTGTTTTCCATGTTAGAAGCGGCTGATCACCGTCCTAGTGCCAGCGTGGGACTCCAAACAGAGCTGTGTACGATGGTCCCCTGGCGAGACAGGGGGTTGGGGCAGGCCCAACAAACCGCCCTGGAAAAAACTTAAAGTTGCAAATACTGAAGAAAGAAATACGGATCGGAACAATCGGCACAGACCTATGCGACGAAATAAGGGCTACGATTGGAAACGCGGAACATGGAACTGCAAATCACTCGGCTTCCCGGGCTGTGATATGTTAATCTATGACGAACTTCAACCACGCAACTTCGAAGTCGTAGCACTGCAGGAGCTTTGCTGGACGGGACAAAAGGTATGGAAAAGCGGGCATCGAGTGGCTACTTTCTACCAGAGCTGTGGCACCACCAACGAGCTGGGAACCGGCTTTGTAGTGCTGGGTAAGATGCGCCAACGCGTGATTGGTTGGCAGCCGATCAACGCGAGGATGTGCAAGTTGAGGATTAAGGGCCGTTTCTTCAACTACAGCATCAATCAGACCCGACGACGAGAAAGAAGCGTTCTATGCGCAGCTGGAGCAGGTGTACGACGACTGTTCGTAACAGGACTTCAAAAACGTCATCGGCGACATGCACCCTCAGGTCGATGTGCGGTAAAAGAGGTGAGGAGAAAGGAAACTAGTGGACTCTTTCGTTCTCGCGTCTTCTTATGCAGCAACAGACGTGACGTCACGTCTGCTGTTGCGTAAGAACACCGTCAGAATGAAAGAGTCCACTAGTTTCCTTTCCCCTCACCTCTTATACCGCACATCGCCCTCAGGTAGGACGGGAGGCAATGTATAGATCCTGCATGCCGTATCGAACGACAACGGCCAACGATGCGTGAACTTTGCAGCCTCTTGGGGTATGGTAGTCCGAAGCACCTTTTTCCCCCGCAAGGATATCCACAAAGCCACCTGGAGATCACCTGACCAACACACAGAAAACCAAATCGATCACGTTCTAATCGACGGGAAATGCTTCTCCGACATTATCAACGTCCGCACGTACCGCAGTGCGAACATAGATTCGGACCACTACCTAGTTGCAGTATGCATGCGCTCAAAAATCTCGACGGTGCATAACACCCGTCAAAGTCGAACGCCGCGACCCAACATTGAGCAACTACGGGACGCCGGAGTTGCCCAGGACTACGCGCAGCAGCTGGAAGTTGCACTACCCACGGAAGAGCAGCTTGGCGCAGCTTCTCTTGAAGATGGCTGGAGGGACATCCATTCCGCCATAGGTAGTACTGCTGCAGCGGCACTAGGTACTGCAATCCCGGACCGAAGAAATGACTGGTTTGACGGTGATTGCAAACTGTAGAGGAGAAGAATGCAGCACGGGCGAGAATGCTGCAATACCGCACGAGATTGATTGTGGAGCGATACAGACAAGCGCGGAACAGACAAAACTCGGTTTTCCGAAGGAAAAAGCGTCAGCAGGAAGACCGAGATTACGAGGCGATGGAAAATCTGTACCGCGTAAACGACACACGGAAGTTCTACTAGAAGCTAAATAGTTCGCGCAAAGGCCACGTGCCTCAAGCCGATATGTGCAAGGACTTGGACGGTAACCTTCTCACGTACAAGTGTGAGGTGATTGAGAGGTGGAAGCAGTACTACGACGAGCACCTCAACGGTGAAGCAGCAGAAAACGAAGGTGGCACGGCAACAGACCTTGGAGCACGAGCAGAAGACGACAGGCTACCGGCCCCTGATAAGAAGTTGAGAAGGAGATCGTTCGGCTGAAGAACAACAAAGCAACTGGTGTAGATCAACTACCAAGTGAGCTATTAAAATACGGTGGTGAAGCACTGGCTAGAGCGCTGCACTGGGTAATGGCCAAGATTTGGGAGGAGGAGATATTACCGGAGGAGTGGATGGAAGGTGTCGTATGCCCAATCTACAAAAAGGGCGACAAGTTGGATTTCTGCAATTACCGCGCGATCACACTGCTGAGCACCGCCTACAAGGTACTCTCCCAAATTCTATGCCACCGCCTGTCACCGTTTGCAATAGAGTTCGTGGGGCAATACCAGGCGGGATTCATGGGTGCCCGCACTACTACGGACCAAATTTTTGCGATTCGGCAGGTTCTGCAGAAATGTCGCAAATACAACGTGCTCACCGAGGGGGGCGACACATCTAAATCTCAATTTTGAAAGCTCAAAAAATTTCACACTAGCGAATCAATCTTCGAAAAATCTTCTTGCATTTCTCGCATCTACTTGCATCGTGCATCACCTTTTTGCAGGAAATCTTCAGAATCTTCATCACTCTTCTTTCTATCTACTGAGCGTGCGATCAGCTAGCCACAGCACAACACAATCTTTCCTGCAGCGTAGATAGAGTCGTCCCCCTCGGTGCTCACACATCATTTGATCATCGATTTCAAATCCGCATACGACACAATCGATCGAGATCAGCTATGGCAGATTATGCACGAGTACGGATTTCCGGATAAACGATTGGTCAACGATGGATCGAAAAATGTGCGTTGTTTGAGTATCGGGGACACTTTCGAGTCCCTTTGAATCTCGAAGGGGGTTACGGAAAGGTGATGGACTTTCGTGTCTGCTATTCAACATCGCGTTAGAAGGTGTGATCAGAAGAGCTGGGATAGACACGAGTGAGTGGCGCGATCTTCAGGAAGTCCATCCAGCTTCTTGGCTTCGCCGATGACATTGACATCATGGCACGGAACTTTGAGACGATGGTGGAAACGTTCATCAGACTGAAGGCTGAAGCTGGACGGATCTGACTTGCCATCAACGCATCAAAGACAAAATACATGGAAGGAAGAGGTTCTAGGGAAGACAATGTTAGCCTCCCACCCCGAGTTCAGATTGACGGTGACGAAATCGAGGTGGTCTATGAGTTCGTGTATTTGGACTCACTGGTGACCGCCGAAAATGATACCAGCAGAGAAATTCAAAGACGCATTATGGCAGGGAATCGTGCCTAGTTTGGACTCCGGAGGACGCTCCGGTCGAATAAATTTTGCCGCCGCACGAAGTTGACTGTCTACAAGACGCTGATTAGACCAGTGGTCCTCTACGGCCACGAGACCTGGACTATGCTCGTGGAGGATCAACGTGCCCTTGGTGTTTTCGAACGGATGGTGTTGCGTACCATCTACGGTGGAGTGCAGACGGAACGTGGAAAAGGCGAATGAACCACGAATTGCACCAGCTGCTGGGAGAACCATCCATCGTCCACATTGCAAAAAATGGGCGACTACGGCTGGGCACGTCGTAGGAATGCCGCACGACGACCCAGTGAAAATAGTTCTAGAAAGCGATCCAACATGAACAAGAAGAAGAGGCGCGCAGCGGGCAAGGTGGATCGACCAAGTAGAAGGCGACCTGCGGACCCTTCGCAGACTACGAGGCTGGCGAAGTGTGGTCATGGATCGAGTAGAGTGGAGACGACTTCTTCGGACAGCAGAGGACAACAAGGCCTTAGCCTGATTGGTAAGTAAGTCTTATTATGGTGTATTTCAATTATAGTCTATGGGATATACATATGTTTTTCATGTTTTGGATCCTTTTTTAATCTGATCAATTAACCTTGGAGAATTGCTATATTACTGCGTAGCTACTCAGGTTGACTGTTCTGTCCGTATTATTTTTTTTGTGAGATGAGTGGAACGATGAGTGAGCGTGTAGAATAAGCTTCTTAAGGGGGTAGTACACTTTGAACGTTCAAAAAGTAAGGCATTTTCGTTAATTTTTTTAAGCAATAAAACACTCAGGGAGGGCAGATATGTTATAACCCATTTATTAGTCCTCCTTCGAACTACAATTTGTATTTTTTTGAACTCGATTGGCGTCTCTCCGTGGCCGGTGCACCAGGTCGCGCGGGCGTCCTCGCGCGGAAGTCTCCTTTCCATGTGATCCTGGAACAATCGAATCCTGATTAGTAATAAAATTTGGGTTAGAAATACGTATTCCGATTTTTTTAAATTATTTTATTCAAAAATTGTGGCCTTAGGAAAAAAGTCCATTTTTTCACCCTAAAAATGCTTACAAAATCGTGGATTAAAAATCCATTTTTGACAAAATCGAAAATGTGGATACGTATTTCTAAGCAGAATTTAATTCTGAACAAGAAACCCTAGGCGATATCCAAATTTGATGATAACTGGTTAGAGTTATTTCCCGCGCCAGTTTGAAAAACCCCGTTTCGAGATAAACGCGTTTAAAGATAAAATTACTCTCTCAGCGCGCCGGTACATGTTTTTAGGAAATCGCTTCGTAAAGCGGTAAGGAATATTGTGGCGGACTTGGAGTCTTTTCTAAATTAAATTATACATCCCAAGAAACATTTTAAGCCAAAAAAAAAATGCAGTTTTTGAAAAATTAAAGAAGTTTCTAAATGAAGCTTCTATAGGAAGCTTCTTAAGAATATTATTATAGAATCTTCTTTTGGAAGCTAATTTTAGACGCTTGCTCGTCGCTTTGCACCTCTACCTAAAATACACGGGCAGGGCAGGCAATTTTTGATTGATTGAAAAGAAAACAAATAGGTATTTGGAGTATAGTAATCATGAGTAACCACCATGATCGGTCTGCTTGACAGCGGCTTGTGTTTTTGTTTTCTACCAGTATAACACATGTAGTAGTGAAACCGTTCATATTAACGGGGTCAGAGTATAGTCGCTATATGCATAGTCTGGCGGATAGAATCTCGGGAACCAATAGAGCTGTCAAATAGCGGAACCAATCAAGCAAATCACGACCCACAACAGAAAAGAGCACATCAGCTACTGCGAACAAAAATTCGGAAACCCTTTTTCTGGTGACTCAAGGCTCGCCTACGCTAACTAAAACCATCTTTGGGTTGGGGAAAGTTTCCCCTATCCGATGATGCTGGTAATTTGCGTTCGATTGGCGAGGAAAGAATAATCAACGTTTTGTTTATAAAAGTTGATAGTACCTTTTCAATTGTTTGTCGAAATTGAATTATAAAACAGCAAAAAAGGTTATCTTCCATTTAATGCCACTTAATTAGTTTTGGTATCCATGACAGATACGTATTTCTACTACAATGTGCAGTCTTCATCAGTGCCATTCCCACTAAAGAACTTATCAAAATCTAACCCCCTTAAGTACTCATCCCCTAGGTAAAAAAAGCAAGATCACAGGTATAAAAATGAAACTACAATGTGTTGAATCGGAACTTACCTAACTAATAAAAACCAAAGATTTAAGTAATGTTACAACTTGGGACACTTTGTCCCTATAGGTTCTTCTGGATTTTGATATCTTTCCGAAAATCACAAACGCACTCGTTGGTGGTTAGAACAATAATAATCTTTATTCAGAATTATATTCCTTAACACATTTTTCCTACGGGAGACACCTGAAGTCATTATGTGACAGTTTATGTAAACGATCACCAATCAGCGATCGATATTAACAAACGAGAGAATGAGAGAATGAGAGAGAGAGATAATTTGGAGAAGGCAAATTGGTTAAATCGGTTGCGCTGAAAATGGCTTAGCAACTAGGAATATCGGCTGCCCGGAGTGCGCCTTAGCGACAAGCAATACGATATCCTTAGACGCCGAGTATGGGTTATTGAATTCGTTTTAGCGTTCATCGAACTGCTCCATGCACTTGCTGCGTAAGGAGTTCGATGTCAGAGTGAGGCATGGCTTGTTACTAATTGAAAACTGAAATGATTATTTGGAAATTGATGACATGTGAGTTGCGCATGTCACACCATTCCCCTTAAGGAAAAAAATGATTGAATGTAATGGAAATTATTTTGACTTCAAATGTCTCGCACAATTTTTTTTTCTGTTTTTTTTTTAACGCACCCCTTCCCCCTAACAGAGAAAGAAATGCACTACCATATATATTTTTCTGAATTTATTTTATCAATCTTGATATATGTACTTCCTGTTGTTTATTGTCTTTGCCAAGTATTGTAGCATTTGATGGATTTAGTTTTATTACTTTGAATGGGCCGTTATAAACTGGTTCTAATTTGTGCCTATTTTCAATTTGTAAATATACTGTATCGCCTAATTTTATGTCTGAAGGAGTGATTTTACTGTTCGCTGTATTTGTTCTTTTAACTTTTTCACTTTGTATTGTTTGCATGACGTTATTGTGTGTAACTTGTAATCTGAATTTCAATTCATTTTGATAAGAGTCTAGGTTGTATAATGGTTCTATCTGATTATTTTTGCAAAATTCGAAAGCGTTTAATTTTTTCCCAAAAATAATTTCAAATGGCGTGTAGTTGTGTTGTAAGTTCGGTGTTGTATTATAACAAAAACAATAAAAGGACAGCCATTCATCCCAATCATTTCTACGCTCGTTTCCAAACATCCTCAAATACTCATTTAAGCATTTGTGATTGCGTTCCAGAGCGCCAATTGTTTGGGGATGATATGCTGTAGAGCATTTATGGTCTATTTGAAGTAAATTACATATTTCATCAAACACTCCCTTGTACTCTGTACCTTGATCTGTTTTTATACATTTCATGGGACCGAATACAAGAATGCATCTGTCTATTACTGCTTTGGCAATCGTAAGAGCTGATTTATCGGGTACTGGAATAGCAATTACGTATTTAGAAAGATCACATTGCAATGTAATTGCATAGCGATTTCCTTTTTCCGTAAGAGCAAACGGTCCGACTGTGTCAATAGACACGACGTCGAATGGTTTATTTGGTGTTGTTGTTACTATGACAGGTGTTTTAAGAGGTATGTAATGTTTATTCATTTTGCATAAGGCGCATGATTTTACATAATCTGTTATCGTTTTCTTCATGTCTGGCCATGAATAAAGCGATTTTATTTTCTTATAAAGTCTATTTATACCGAGATGACCTCCAATTGGAGAATCATGGTATTGTTTAATTATGCTATTAATTTGTGTTTCTGTTGAAACTTCAATAGGTTTTTCATAAAGTATTATGGCAGTATTCCTAAGAATAGCATTGCCGATTTTTTTGAAAGTATCTATATTGACGTATGAAAAAATATCGTCATTTATTTGAATTGCTAGCTTCTTTTGTGCATTATGTTGTCATTTCTTTGCGCATTTCTTTGTATGATTGTTTGGGCGTTTGTTTGGGCAGGCCTGCCATCTATATATTGTAATGCCCTTTGTAGTTCTGTTTCCATATTTGAATGTAATGCGAGGGTTACTGCTGGAGTAAGCTTCTTTCTAAATTTTTTATCATATATCATCATATCCATGCATGATTTATTAAAACTATAATTAAACGTTAATTTTGGCAAATCAAATGCCTCCAAACTACTGACAGCTTCGTACACATGAAGTTGATCAGGCTTCTGTGTCTGAAGGTCAGACGATGGAGGTGGATTCTTCTTTGTCATAGACCTAGTTATAATGTACATATTCTTTAGACTATCAGAGGTTATCTGTATTCTTGATAACGCATCTGATAACACGTTGGAACTGCCTTTGATGTATTCCACTTCAAAATCGTACTCCTCTAAATCCCATCTCATCCGCGTACGTTTGGGTGAGGGATTTTTCAGAGAAAATAGATATATTAGTGGTCGATGGTCAGTGCGTATTATAAATTTTCGGCCATAAATATAAGGCCTAAAATAATTTACTGCCCAATGTATTGCGGTCAATTCCTGCTCTATTGTTGACTTATTCGATTCACCTTTCGTAAATGCTTTACTAGCAAATGCAATTGGTAATTCGAAATCGCCGTAACGTTGAGCTAGGACTGCTCCGCAAGCTACTTTGGACGCGTCTGTTGTTATTATAAAATCTTTTTGATAATCTGGGAATTGCAAAATCTGTGGCGATAACAATTCCCTTTTCAGAATTTCAAAAGATTTTTGACATTCTTCATCCCACTTGAATTCTACCTTTTTTCGTAGTAATTTGTTTAATGGGCTGGTAATGTCAGCAAAATTTTTAATGAAGCGCCGATAATAATTGCAAAATGCAACGAATCGTCGTACTTCATCAGCACTTTTCGGGATGGGATAGTTTAAGATTATTGAATGTTTAGTTTTATCGGGTTGTATACCATCCTTCGAAATATGGTGACCTAGATAGGTTACCTCATTCTTAAAGAAATGGCATTTAGATGGGTTCAATTTAAGATTAAAATTTCGTAAATTTTGAAATACGTTACGTAAGTTTGCTATATGATGATTTTTAGAACATCCTATCACAATGATGTCATCGATATAAAGGAAAGCACATTGTGGGGGCAAACCACTTAACGCGATAGACATCATTCGTTGAAAGGAATTTGGGCTGATATTAAGGCCAAAAGGAAGTCTATTAAATTCATAATGGCCCGTATCAGTTGAAAATGCGGTATATCGTTTTGAACTTTCATTTAAAGGGATTTGATGAAATCCGGACATCAGGTCAAGCGTTGAAAAATATCTAGCTCGCCCCAACTGATCCAAAATTTCGTCTATCCGTGGGAGCGGAAATTTATCTGGAGTTATATTCTTATTAAGCTGACGGTAATCAATAACTAGCCGCCATTTTTTGCTTTCGTTTGTAGTGGATTTCTTAGGGACAAGTAGGATAGGTGAGTTGTATGGTGAGGTTGAATTTTGAATTATTCCATCATTGAGCATTGTTTGAATTTGGTTGGAAATCTCTTGTTTTTGAGATTCGGGTAATCTGTAATTTTTTATGTATATGGGTTTGCTGTCATTGAGAGTTATATCTTGTTTGTAAAAATTGTTCTCCGATAGCGTATCACCTTGAAGTGAGAAAATATCGTTGAATTCAATGCAAAGTTTTTCGAGTTTATCTTTGATGAGGGGGTCATTATTTTCAATGTTCAGTTCATTTTACAATTTTTGCGTTCTTTCAGTCGAATGCATTTTGTTCGCATTGTTTGAAATAGTACAATAATAAAAGTTTGAAAGTGATTCATGTTTAGGCACGAAATTTGTCGGCAATAAGACATCCTTGGTTGTTGTGTTGATGATTTTAACGTAACGGTTTTCTTTGTTCACTATTGTGTTTGCACAAAACACTCCAGGACATATTTCTTCTGACAAAATAACGCTGTCTTCATGAATGTCGAAATTGTTTAGGTGTTTTATAATTTCACATCTAGCTGGTATAAGTTTTGAATCTATAAACCTATTTATTATCGGAATACTAAATGTTTCGTAATTAATCGTTAAATTGAGTAACCAGGATTCGTAATCAACTTTACATTTATGTTTCACCAGAAAATCTCTCCCAAGAATTCCATCGGTGGGAATTGGGAAATCATTTCCAACAATGTGAAACGTATGCGGTATCTCAATATTATTTATTATTATATTTGATTGGGTAGTACCCATCGTACTCACATTTCCTTGTCCTATTCCAATTATATCGCATTTTTGACTGGGATAATATATTTGAGTTCTTTTTACCCCTCCAGCTTTAATGACCGATATATCAGATCCACAATCAACAATAAAAGTACGCTGTGAAACCGCCATATCGACCATTAGCTGAACATAATTGGTGGCAGATACATTTATTGTGTATGCTGCCCTAACTGTACCCCTAAAGGGTGGATATTTCCTTGTGGTAGATGTGTCGCATGTTGTTGCTGTGGAATTTGCATTGGTTGTTGTATCGGTAGTTGAATTCCCTGCTGTACTGCTGGGTGATATGCAACACCGTTATGTTGGGCTAAGAACATGTTCGGTGCGAACCGACCTCGCTGAGTAAAGTTTCCCCTTTGATTTGGGAAACGATTATTTTGAAAATTTCCACGGTTGGAAAAGTGATTTTGAAATCTACTATTCCGTGGAAATTGGTTGGTATGGAAATTATTTTCTTGATAATAATTTCCTCGTCCTCTGTAACTAGCTCTACCTCGTCCTCTTGAACGGTTTCCTCTGCTTGCAACGAATACGTGTGCATTTGAAGAAATGGAATTATTTCCATTATCAGTTGGCACGTCGTTTTCCATTAATTTTTGGATTGCGTCATTAATTTTGCTGAATGTTCCAGCCTTTAGTATGATTTTTGTGTCTCTGTTTTTGGTGCCGTTGATCAGTGATTCAACGCCTTTTTTTGTTGCCATTTGATCAGCTACATCATTTGGAATTTTGTTGTTGATATAGACTGATTTTAGCTGTAAAGTTAATTTCTCTACGTCATCACAGAATGCTTCTGTGGTGGAAGTTTGTTTAAGTTTTTGTAACCTTGCCAAAATGTTATCGGCTGTGATTTTTGAAGAGCAATGCTCTTTCAATGCTGCTACTAAATCTTCATAGGTAGCATTTTCTGGTACTGCTTGCCTGGCAGCACCCGTTAGTCGTGTTTTCACGAATCGAGTGGCAATGTTTTTAGCGGCAGCTTTAATCGCTGCGGTGGCCTCCGCGTTAGCGTTGTCGACTAAGTCGAAAAACAACGTAATAGAGTCCAAAAAAGAATTCAGCCTCTGTGGATTGCCATCATATATTTCAACGAGCGCAGTGCCCGTTTTTATGTCTACTTTTGCCATCTTGGGTTTTAATATTTTTTTTCGATTATTCCTATTTTTTAATTTGATATAAAAAATCAATATAAAGGTAACGGTTGTAATATTTAATACCGTGTTTTTGGCGAATTTTAATTTTTCATTAATGATTTGTACGGTATCACTATATTTATTGCGTGCTCCTTTTATGTAAAAATTTAGTTCTGATTGCGCTTATTTTGATTAATTTTGCGCTAATAAATCATTAATATAATTGTAAATAATTTTAATTTGCTTCGCTTTAGCAATCAAGAATTTTTTACTATAAATCCTTCTAGGAGCTTTAGTAAAGTTAACTAAAATTAAATTTAATTGTGCAATGTTAGAGTCAAGCTCTAACTTAACTTGCTCTATGTCCATAGGAATATATTCATAAGAAATGTTTTAGCTCACCAGCCATCCTCTCTGCATCGTCCGAAGTGTCTCGTATCTGCATGCACGTCATTTTTTCCTCGTTGTTGTTGTTTGAAGTCGATGGTTACTGAACCGTGTGAGCCGCTGGCGGTGATAATAGCGTTTATGTTTGCATTTCCCGTTACTAAATTCGTCCGTTTTGTTGCACTAACGTTAGGCTAGCTCACGTAATAGTTTTTTTTATCTTCACTTTTTTCGCAGACTGGTTCACGCAATTGTCTTTTTGCACTTTTAATGTTCTGCTCTGACACTGTCCAAATTGTCTTGGGATGCTGAGCTGGCGCGGTTAAATCCTTGCCGACGCCACCTCTTCTTCAGAGATTTTCGAAGCACCAACAGCAGTTGCAAAACGTTGATTGCCACAATGATCCACAGCTTTATTTCGTGTGATTCATGGTAAAATTCACTGCTTTCTAAGTGTTCCACTATGTTGACGTTGGAGTTCCCTTCTTGGGTTGTGGAAGAACTTTTCGCCTTTTGATTGCCCATTTTGATAAAATTTACTTTATAAACTTGGGCCAGTCTACTGCCCGGGTTTCTTCATTCACAAAATGTCACTTTTTATTCAAGCCGAGTTCAGTGTCTGAAACTTGACACGTTGTGCGGGTAAATACTCTTTAGTTTTTCTTGAGTGATATATCGCACTGCACTCTGCGAACTTTCGGTATCTTTTCGTGGCGACACTTTGTTCTGCTGCCTACCGTACTCTTCTGCCACTATTAACTGGAGAGTTTACCCTAATTGAGGCTATTCTTGTTCGCTCGGTTGACTATCGTGTGTGTTAGTCCACGATTGATATCCATTTCACAACCGCTAGTTCAAGTTGCACCAGGGTGATTAGATTCAACTGCTATAGCACATTTTTGTAGCAAACACACATTACTTCCAACTTGATCACATCTAGTACAGACCCGTGAAGTCGCACCTCTTGTATTAAATCACACCACAATGTCCATGATCTTCACGTATTTTTATCTACCGGGACTTATTTCAATGATACCTGTCGTAGGTAGCCATGTTACAACTTGGGACACTTTGTCCCTATAGGTTCTTCTGGATTTTGATATCTTTCCGAAAATCACAAACGCACTCGTTGGTGGTTAGAACAATAATAATCTTTATTCAGAATTATATTCCTTAACACATTTTTCCTACGGGAGACACCTGAAGTCATTATGTGACAGTTTATGTAAACGATCACCAATCAGCGATCGATATTAACAAACGAGAGAATGAGAGAATGAGAGAGAGAGATAATTTGGAGAAGGCAAATTGGTTAAATCGGTTGCGCTGAAAATGGCTTAGCAACTAGGAATATCGGCTGCCCGGAGTGCGCCTTGGCGACAAGCAATACGATATCCTTAGACGCCGAGTATGGGTTATTGAATTCGTTTTAGCGTTCATCGAACTGCTCCATGCACTTGCTGCGTAAGGAGTTCGATGTCCGAGTGAGGCATGGGAAAATGCTTGTTACTAATTGAAAACTGAAATGATTTTTTGGAAATTGATGACATGTGAGTTGCGCATGTCACAGTAAACTAAAGGAGAAAAATCTATACATCTATCTATACATAGATAACATAGATAACATTTTTTGCTGTTTTATTTAAGCATTCCGCTAACAACCCAATTTCATTACTTCATTATGATGGCTACCAAGCCTTTGGGATTTTCCTTATTAGAGAGTTGTATAGGTCAGAGAAGTCTATTGAACAATACTCAAAGGAAACGCACTCACATTACAGTAAGCGTTTGCATGTGTGTTTGTGTATCATAAAACGTTTCAATGTGATGTCACTAGATTGCGTATCGAGTGAATCTGCCCACCTCGATAGTTGCTATAATTCGGTCTTAATTTAAATTTCTAAATAACCACTCCAGTCGAAAAAGAAAATTTTCGCCACGCAGTGCAATTTATTGCTACATTTTAACATAATTTCAAATTTTCATCAATTTTATTAAAATGTCTTCATGCACCCCTTCCGTGCTATTATTTCCGTTTATGTCCACTACGACACAAGCTTGCTTCTCTAGTGCCGCCATCATTGCCAAATGATGAATGTCGAAGTAATCAAACTGTGTAAAATAAAATGTGGGTAAATTCGAAAATGACATGTTTTAATTGAACCGTACCTCTGCTCTCAACATTGCTCCTTTCATTTCTGATTGGGAATTATTTTTCAAAATATGATTTCGTTTCCTTTTCCAGCACAATCTAGCATCGGTGTGTAGATGAACAACTCTGCAAATTGATTATCTTTAGTGACTATCATGTAAACCGGATTCAACGGTAGACATACCTCTGTGGAACAATCAGCAAATGGTAGAGATTTTCCACGTCTTCGGCAGTGTTGGGATAATCAACCAAAACCCAACCAAACTGGAGGCAATCTGGTTCCAGAAGCCGTTTTTGAACTACCGTGGCAATCAGTTCCGAGGTGTGTACATTATCTCCGAGTCCAATCTCCAACGTCTTTTTGAAGAAATTTCTATCGCTCCGAGCCCGTTTGATGAGATCGTTGACTGAAACTTAATGCAGCATGTATGATTATGATTTAGATAGATGTTGCTGTCGAGTTGAAGATTTGCTATATACCAAGAATCAAATCAAGCCGATTGGCCAGTAATCGTGCTTGCAGATGCTTCCCGGAACCAGGTCGTCCGGTCATCAGGATTCGTTCTACATATTTGATCTGCTTGTGACCTGGGATTGACGACAATTGTTTAATAGTGTTCTTGAAATCCACGGCGATCGGCAAAATGGTTTGTATGTTAGGGTGTTGTTCAGCTTTCAGACTTTTAGTTATATCAATAAGTCTGTTCAGGTGGAACTCTTCTGATATTTGTTTTTCCGGAATTTCACCCTTTGTCCCTATAAATTTAATTTCAGTAGGTGGCTATTATGTAATTTGTATCAAATTATTTGATTGATTACCAAAAAATATCAAGTTTGCCCGCTCCAATCCAAATTGTTTTAGCTGCTCTGCAAGTTTCTTCAGACGTTTCCTGGAAGCAGGTTTTTGCATTGCGATGATTGGAGATTGATGAACCCTACTGCACACCTTTGCGATTTTTTTTAAATCTGCAATAATGACTTGCTGGTTTATAACTGGTGCAGTGTGGATTGCAAAATGGTGGACAGTTCCTTACCATAATTTAGGGGAAATTCAACAGATATATTAATCTTCCTATACTTGTCCGCAACCTTATTTATATTGCCTGCTATGAACTCTTGAACATTATCTGGGCGTTTCTGATCTAGCATTATCATCAAATCCTGGAAAAATTCATGATTAGGATTCAATATTTGCTATAAAATATATATTATGACTTACAAACAGTATTTCAAAAATGTGATGCTTCTCAAAGTAGAGCATCAACTCCGTGGGATAGTAAGCTGTGTGGAACACATTGACGTCACGAAGAAATGAGTTTGAGGCAAGAACCTCCATTGATAGATTTGCTGAAGATCAATGAGTACCTATAAAACAAAAGAAAAATCATAAAAAATCTGTTCTTAGACGACAAACTGCTTTCACCAATGCCTACTGCTTCTTAAATAGCCAGTAACGGCAGGGTCAATTATTAATTATTGAAATGATTGAAACCTAATACCCCGTTCACATTACAGCGTATATCACGTGATATACGCTGTCTTGCAATGAGCACTCATACATCTAGTTTTCACTGGAAATCCTATGTATGAGTGTTCATTGCAAGACAGCCTATATTACGTGATATAGGCTGTAATGTGAACGGGGTATAAGAGGTAAGAGGAAAAGTAGACAACTGGCTTCTTGCTCTTTTATCTCTATCTCTATCTCTATCTTACGCACTTCAAATCGGCCATTCACGAGCTGGTTCGCGTTTGACAGAAACAGGGTTACTTCCACTCACTTGCTATAAAAATTGTTTTTCCGAATTATGAAAACAATAGATGTTATAGTGATAATTAGAACTTGTAAGTTACAAGAAGAGGTCGTGAAGTATGTGTTTGACTAATAAAACCTGTCAATTTCGCTTTCAGAGCGTCACAATCAGCGATCTTATGATTCGCGAGCGTTCACTCAGAGTGAGCGCTCACGAATCGTTTAATCGCTGATTGTAACGCACTGAAAGCAATATTGACAGGTTTTATGTATCAAACACATTCTGCACGACGCCTTCTTGTAGCTTACAAGTACTAATTATCACTATAACATCTAATGTTTTCATAATTCGAAAAAAATTTTTTTATAGCAAGTGAGTGGAAATAACCCTGGACAGAAAAGTGGTTCGAATTTTCGTCCCCGTATTGTCTACTTTTTTCTTAGATTGAAACCTAGAATAAGGTGAAGCTCCATTAAAGCCTTTTTAGTCCGTATCTTCAAGTACATACTACGAATATCAGCTTCCACATGCTAACTCAAGGACATTTGGTTCACGAGAAATCGGCAATTGACGTGTTTGTTTATTAATTCAAGAGCCACATGTGAAAAAGGCATACACAGTCTTGTAAGCGGTCACGGTAGTCGACACATTTTCTGTGATAATTGACTGCCTTTGCCTCCGACACTTGCAAAACAAGCTATCATAGTACAGTACCAAACTAAAATGTAATATGACAGGCTCTGTCATACGACACTGTCGCCGAAGACCGTCACGTAGGTATGTATTTTAGTTTTTCTCATAAGAAGAGCTGCTGATGTTGTACTTGTGTGAATTCTGAAAATAGCAAGTAATGATGTCCTAGAAATAATATTTCTGATCAGAAATGGTTTGATTTACACCAGATTGAGGAATTACAACGAAATCGCACATGTCATATGATAGCTATTTTGATAATTTTCTTTAAGCTCGAATGTTATTCTACCGCTCGTGTTGCGTGAGAGAGACGTCGGTAGAGCATGAGTGTTCGAATACAAACAGACTGTCGCGCACGACAACGAAGCGAGTGTAGTAAAAAACGTCAACTGTTTCAACCCCTGGGCATACAAGCTTTTTGAAAACAAACCTTTTGAAACCCTTTTATCGCCAACCGAGGGTCGCCCACGCAAAGCAACATCATCATCGGAAAGGGGAAAGTTTGCCCTACCCGGTGATGTTGATGGTTTGCGCGGGTGTCATGTGGGTGGCGAGAAAAGGGCATAAGAAAGTTTGTTTACAAAAAGCTTGTTTGCCCTTTTCACATGTTGTTCCTGAATTATTAATTTATTTGATAAGCCTCAAGCGAATTAACTGTACAGAGGCGCAGATTCTTGGTCACTATACCATACGTCTTAAAACTATAGTCAAAAGGTACAACACAATAAACACTTTATCTTCTGCTATCCAAAAAGCCTGGTTTCATTGTATGGCAGTTACGCCATCGGGGGCAGAGCGCTTCCATTGCAGCAATGGACGCAAAACGTGATCAGCACTCACACACTCATCACGAAACGGTTGCTTTCCAAAGTCGACGATGCATCGGCCGAAAGAACTGCTGATGAAGAACAACAATATGGTTGCTGCTGAGAAAACAGACGATCTCGTGGCACACATCGAGAGTGGCCTGCTTTTGTCGACAGTCGAGTGAACACTCAACTGTTTGTTTTTCAAATGCAATTACTCCCAAACCTCAAATGGAAGTATGCGTTTGACTAGTACTGTCACATTAATGGCCCTTCGCTCATTTTCAACTTCTATTCAATTTTCATAGTGCCGTACCACAGAACAGAAGGGGAAGTGCAAACAAATCGGTGAATCAAAAATGGTTCGTTTTTCTGCTCAACAAGCGATGTGTTGTGTAGCGTTCCACACGGGCTTTCTATGTGCACTCACACTATCATAGCATGCTGCCTATCTTAACTGCAGGCAGAAGATGCCTTCTACCGCTAGGTGCGCTAGTGTTCGCAAATGACAAGTGGAGCCACTTTCAGATCCGAAGTTCCACTCCTGTGGCCGTACGCTAGCAGAACTAGTAGTTGTTTAAGCTGAATTGGAATGCAATTCATGGAACACTTTTAGTTATAATATGGACCTATCAATTTGGAATTCTTCCGCAAAGCGGTGCTATCAGCAGGTTCAGGGCTGTTGGGCGGTAGACAGATCATTTCGGAATTCTGCTAGTGAGCAAGTAAATATTCCGTAGGTACTGCTGTATCACAAGATAATGATTATTTAGAAGGATGATGTCTTGGACAAAGTTGATCAGAAGTTAAAGGGCTGCAGGGAGGTGAGCAGAACAATTCAAAATTCTTCCAGTAGGCGCGCTAGTGAGCATGGTATATGAGTGAATTGAATATTCTTATTTCTTTGCTAGTTCTGGTTGTAACGCTTTTCTCCGCATGATCATCAGATCAACCGGTAGGGTTTGCCTCGTAACGTGGGTAGATCACCTTTTCGTGGTCTACCACCGATTCCTAGTCCTGACTACTTTAAACTAGGGGAACATGATTTTTCAGTGATCCAAGGAACGCATATTAGTCCTTGTTACTTTTCATGCCTTGTTGATAGTGCCAAGACTCGGCTTTGTCCACCGAGGATGATCTTGAAACAAGGAAAAAATGAACTAGTTAGTCTAGGGGAATTTACGTATTCTCGGCAACCTAAGCAGCGACCATTTTTCTATAGCCTTTTTCTGTCAGGAACACACACATATGCAGTATTGGTTTGTTTACAATCTTTTGCTGTCAGCTGCTCTAACAATTTCAGTCGAAATAATTGTCAAAAACTGTTTTAAAACGCTTTTACAAACCTCCAAACTTCTCTAGTGAGAGCGACTAGTGTGGGCAACACCTTTTTATTTGAGCTGCGTGCTAAACAGCTGTGCTTTCATCGGCAACTTGAAATCAGCAGCATTTTGTAGTGCGTGTGTTTCATTTCAAGAAAACCCTGCTAGATTGCTTTTTCTCAGTGGTAAAAATATAATCAAATTGAAGCTGAAAATCTAAAGAATCGTTTGAATGCATTCAGGGAAGTGTTTACGTGAGAAAATCCAATGAAATTAGTGATTCAATTTGGGTTGCCGAAAATAGTCTGTCATGCCGTCATTTTCCCTAAGTGATTCCTAATCTTCTATTCGTTGTTCCCTATTTTGAAGTAGTTAAGACTAGGGTTCTGATGCATGGTCATTATCGATGTCATTCCTTAATTTTATTGCTAAGGAATCCGATTTTGACTGACAAAGGGGTGCACCTTTGGAGGGTGCTTCAACACTCCGAAGAGTATACATACACCGTTTGAAAAATTCATGTAAATTTCAGCGAGATATAGGCACATAAAATCAACGCAAGATTTGGCGCATATTGTATGCAAGCTTGTAAACGATTTCGCTGTTTATGCCAAGTATAACTCAAAACTAAACGAATGGAGATTTTACGCGATAGTTAAAATTAAGAATTTTTTTCTGTGTAGCAGGACTTTTCAAGTAGAGTCGGATCCTTGCGATAAATGTAAGAATGACAACTGTAAAAAAATCGAATACTTCACCATTTCTCAATAGTGATGGAGTTATTTGACATGCACTAAACTAAGGACACGGGATATACTACAATAGATCAAATTACTGGTCGCAGCGGTGTTAGGTCCCGAACAGAGGAAAAAACTACAAGGGACAGCCCTATGGGGTTGTACGCAATGGTGACGAAGGACTACGTGGTCTTGTATAATAAATGTTATTTGTTGACTGCAGCAGGAGCTTGTGTTTTGCGTACGAATAGGAATTTCAGCGGGGTTCTCTCTGTTTATACTCTTTAGTATGACTATGATTGCCCTGAAAAGAATCTTTTGATATGCATTTTAGTTGGGACATGTTCAGAAATTTAACTCTTTTCGAAAATCTGGGTGGCCCTGAAAAGGGCCGATGGTAGTACAGGCTTAAAGCCTTTGGAAGATGATGATGACGTGTAGGCAGCTGGATCAGCAAATCGGACCGGACAATCCCATATTCTTCGGTTCAATGATTAGCCACTCGCAAAAGTCTCTGTCTGTCTGCTGCTGGACATGGGTTGAGCTAGTGTCTGCGATAGGCTGGAAGGCCGCATAATATCAATGTCCACCCGTTACACTCCTTCTGTCAACAAGTTGGTCAATATTAGCCTTTAGCAGAAAGACGCTTAACACTTTTTTCGGCGAATTTATGATCCTGTTTCACGTCATGGTTCTTCTCTATGCTTGTCAGTGCTGAGATTTGTCATTGTCATTGACAGACTTTCGCGCGATATTGACAAAATTGTTCGTCACATAGTCACTGACAGACTTGATCCTCAAAAAAACCTTCGTCAAAATCTCATTCATTTTTTCGTCAATGACAAAGATTCACCTGATAACAAAAAGTGTAATTTAGTACATTCTGTGTCACATTATTGTTATCCAAGTAGCTCAGGACGTAGATACTTGTTCATTAAAATGATCCAAGTCATTTAATTTCGTTACAAATTTAGCTAATAAACAAATCTGCACATGTTCGTCACTGACACCATTGTCATTGACAATTGACATGGTTTGCCTTGACTATGACTGTTAGCTCAAATGAGTGACCAAAGCAGAATTGTCAATATCATCGTGTACTGTCGAGATTTTGCAGCACTGATGCCTGTTCAGATAAATCAGTACTTTTATTTATTTTCTTTACTGCGCTAAATCAAACGAGTAGAAATAAGAAGGGATGTCGATTACGCGCTCGAACAATTGAAAATTCGATAAATATTTAATAAAATAGCTGGAAAAATCTTTCCGATTAATCGTTAAGCGAATAATTGGACTTTTAGGTATCCCTAGAAAATAGTGTAATTTCATGTTTTTTGGTGATCCTTCGAAAATGACGAACAGCAGAATTGTAACCAGCAAGTGTAACCCAAGCGGTGCGATGCTAGTTTTCATTGCTATGACGACGACTAGGGCTTAGAAGCAGAGGGGTGAAAGTCAATTCTCTTTATCGATTTCCTCTTTTGATGACCATGGCTTCACTAACCTATGTCGCACTATTTCTGCTATGCTCTTCTATCATCCAGAACAACAAACGTATCAATAAATGTGTTTGCCATCGAGTTATGAACGAAACAGAAAGTTGATGAAGAGGATCGATCAAAATCACTTGCACCCCTACTTCCAAGTTAGTGTTGGGAAAGCAGCTATGCTACACCGACATGTTTCGTCTAGAAACGATTCTTTGATGTCTGTGTTGGGGAAGCAACATATGGATGTATGTAACTGCTGGATTTGTTAGTTATTTCATCGCTTTTGGACAATGCTTGACTTTTACCACTTTGTCGATAGTTTCTTGTTAAAAATCAACAGTCAAACGCATTGCTATGCGTATGCGTAGAAATATTTCTGATCGATTGATGATAAAATTATTGAAATTGGTCCAGGGGCAGCGGAGTTATTAACGTCCAAAATCTTTCATAATTTCGTTACATGTTCCATTTTTGGTTTTCACAGGATCGAAGTAGGTCGTGCTGGAAAGTTGATGCGTTTTTATTTTGCTACTGATTTTCATTTTGTGATTTTAGCCATTTTAAGCATCTTTGAACAAACTATGGCGGGAGCTGTGTTAGGGATGGTCCATTAATTATGTCACGCAAATTTGGCCCATTTTCAACCCCCCTCCCCCCTTTGTCACATTTTTTGTATGGACCTTAATTTTTTTTTGTATTGCTCGTCACAGTTTTCAAAACTCACCCCCCCCTCCCCCTAAATGTGTGACATAATGACGTTTCGGAACATTAACTACATTCGAAAGCTTCAAGGACTATCCGGGTTACAATATTCAAGAAATGATACGAAAAACATCGAAAAGTGATAGACAAAGAGAGAGAAGAGTATTCCACTACAGATGCCGATTATTCAACAGGACTCAACGAGAATCGAGATGACAAAGATTCAGCAGTACGGACGCAATACATAAGCGGTGAGATCTAACTGATTACAACTAGATATAAAAATATGAAATGCATCCTACTAAATACGTGCCATCTACAAAGTAGGAATTGCTTTGACCAATATACCAATATACATTTTATATCGGTACTTCGTGTATGCGGGGCTTGTTGTAAGTGAAAGTAACTTCGGAATGGACGTGAGTGACCAGGCATTCTGAAATGGGTTACTGAATCTCAACAGAGCTATCACCTTTCAACTTCCGGGCTAAAATTGTTTGCAATGGGATCAGTATAAGATAATATTAGATTATAGGGTTAACTACCCCATTTACGGCCTATTAAGCACAACCCACACTTATTCTTTCTTAATCTAATTTCTTTCTAATCTTTCTGATAAAGAGAAACCAATCGTTGAAATATTGTCAAAAGTCTAACACTGCTTCTTGACGCCAAACTCGGCCTACGGATTCTCAACTCGACCTAACTCATTGAAACGCCAATGAATTCACTTCGGCCTATCGGATGAAGATAAAAATTGATTCGGTCGGAGCGCTTCTTTTGTTTTTGGGAATAATGGGTGCAAACCTTCATATCACGCGTTCTCATTGACTTCGTTTGGTAGTTTATTAACCAAAGTATCGTACCAAACGCATAATTGACATGTTAACTCTGAAATCATGGATTTATTTGAAGTTTTCTGCTCGATAGGCCCAAAATGGGCGATTAGGCCGAAGTAGTTCTCTACCCTATTGCAAACATTTTTCTTCCATAAAAACACTGCCGGACAGCGGAAGTTGGATTGTATATACATACATGCATACATTCATACATACATACATACATACATACATGTTCCATTTTCGGTTTTCACAAAGTTTACTCACATATAGAAATCACAGACGTAGTCCCACGTAAAAAAAAACCGGAAGCTTTGCAAAAAGAAGAAAATTCAAATTTTATCATCTGCAAAATTCCGCTTACTCATCTTCAATTTCTGTTCAAACTTCATATTGCCGTTCTCTAACGGAACTATGAATTCTAAACTTTCATCCCTTATCCCTTGATAGTTGTCACCTTACGTCTTCTTCTTCACATATTAAGCTTATTACTTATCGAATATTAGCTTATTGCGTGCTCTCAATTTAGTGCTCTAAAGACTGGACTCGGGTGAGACACACAAAAATGATCACCAAAAATTCATTAACTATATATTAGCTATGTTTTGGCATAATTTATTTATTGAATTTCCTCCCCCAAGCTGAATGCTCGTACATTTATCTTAACACTGCTCATGAGATCTTGGGCGAGGCTTTGCCCATCTTCCTTACACAATTTCTCCCAGTTTTTCTTCAAAGCTTCATCGGTTTTGAATGTTTTCCGCTTTTCTTCAACTTCTTCTTCATTATCGCCCGAAACTTTTCGATCGGACGTAGTTCTGGTGTATTTGGCGGGTTCACCTCTTTCGGGACCACATTAACGCCCTTCGCTTCGTACCAATCCATTACAGGCTTGGCGTAATGGCACGAAGCGAGATCCGGCGAGAACAGCGTGGCACCACGGTGAGAGCGGAGGAAGGGCAGCAAGCGCTTCTGCAAGCATTCCTCTCGATAAATCTGCCCGTTTATGGTACCGGTTGTAACGAACGGCTTGCTGTACCGTCCGCACTCGCAGATCGCCTGCCACAACAGGTACTTCTTCGCGAATTTGTCCATCTTTCTCTTCTGGAACTTTTCCGGAACCTCCATGCGGGACGTACCGACAAAAAACTCGAGGCCGGGGATTTGTTTGGTGTCCGCCTTGATGTATGCCTCGTCGTCCATGACGAGACAGCCTGGCTTGACCAGCCACTCACGGTACAGCTTCCGCGCACGCAATTTTGCCACCGTGTTTTGCTTGTCAGTCCGGTTTGGCGCCTTCCTGACCTTAAATACACGTAACCCAGCCCGCTTCATGGTCTGCTGGACGAACCACTTCGACGAATTGACCTTTTTGGCCACGTCTCGGGTGGAAAGGTTCGGGTTATTCTTAAAGTACTGCCTTATCTTCCGCGCCTTCTCTGGGTATTACGTTTTCGGTTTTCGGCCGCTTCCAGCGCGCTGCTCGATGGTCTTCGTCTCCTGGAACATCTTTACAACGCGGGACACGGTGGAATGGTGGATTTCAAGCCTTTTGCCGATCCATCTGCGCGCGACTGACCAGGATTATCGATCACCGCGCCCAAGATTTACTGGCGTAGCTCTTCTTGTTTCGAATGCATCTTGAAAACTACAAAGTGTCGCATTTTTTCCGAGTCCAGTCTTTAGATGTATATCCACCGAGATTTGCACAGTTATTAATTGAATGTTGTCGATGCCTCTACCATTATTTTTTTTTTCTTTTTCCTTTATTTAACGTCGGCCTCTGTTCCGCAATCTAGTGCCAATCACCGACGGACATCGATTGCCATCCATTGACGGCAACCGAATGTGCAGGAAGGCAGCTTCCACACCTGCGTAGGATATCGCACCCATTCACAACAACACACATGGGCCGGGACCAACGGCTTTACTTCCCTTCCGAAGGAAGACGTGACCAGAGATTTTTATGCCTCAGAAAAATCCCACCGACCTCGACTGGTATTGAACCCAGACCCATTGGGGTGTTAGAAAGCAGTCACGCTTACCACTACACCACCGGCGCCGGCTACCTCTACCATTATTGCTTTAGTATAATTGTGTGGCAAGTTTAATCATACTCTATGCCCAGGGAAGTCGAGAAATATTCCAACCCGAAAAATTCTTAGACCGGACCGAGAATCTAACCCAGCCACCTCCAGCATGGTCTTGCTTTGTAGCTGTACCTTTACCGACTGAGCTAAGGGAGGCCGATCATAAAGCATCTCTTTCAAAGCTTAACAAAATTATGAACATTGACCTTGATGATCGAAGATGATCGAAATTCATGGTGACTATGACTACTGTATCTATTCCATATCAATCAAGGTTTTGTTTCTTGTGATCAACTGTAGTGTGGTATATAAACAAGTTCTACACTAAACACAAAACTATGTTTTAAAAAATTTATCAACTCCTGAACATCTCGCACAAATAGAATCTACGGCTGATTATATTTGCGTGCTCTCTAGCGCCACCTAGTTGAAGATTTCTAAAATGATCTGTTAACCACCCAGACCTTCTGATCAACTTTGCCGAAAACATTACCCGTCTAAATAATTAAGATATTGAGATACAGCAGCACATCATATTTGCATATGGGATGCTCACAAGCACCACCTAGTGAGAGATCTGTCAAAAACCCGGCAGTTGACCCCTGATCAACTTTGTCGAAGGCATCTGTGACAATTTCCGATTAAGACTGGAGAATTGTCGCATCTTGACCTAATATCTTTAAGATATCGGCAAACATAGTCAATTTACCGTGCTAATTATAGGCAACGATATTGCGGAAGAGAATAGTGGTTCAAAGTGTAGTACCACACTGCTCTCGCTCAAATTTTTACTCAGGCCGGCTAGCCACTCACAAATTGAAAGGTGCACTAGCAACCGATGGACCAAATGCAAAGTGAATTCAATTTCATTAAGGAAACATTCAATTATGGCACGGTAATGTAACGTGGTATTTGTGGCTCAATAGTCTAATGCTCATCCTACCTCTACTACGCCTAACATACATACATTAATCTCCTCTCCTCGGACTTCTTCTTCGTTGCATTTATCGTTGGGGGCCCCGTCACACCTTCATCTGCATGCCAATGTTGAGCGATGTGTTGCTCTTTGTCAAACAACTTCGAAGGTTACGACCTTGGTTGCATTACAGTGTGCGGCGTTGCTGTAGCTTTGATGCGCTGGAACCTATCGCGCCACAAGATTTGTCGCAATGTTGGCGATGAGTCTCACCGACTTGTAGCTCGGACAGCCGACGTCGCACTGTTACGCGACGTTTGTCGCACGGCTAGAATCCGTCCTACCGTATTGCCGCTCTCTCTTTCTTTCTCGACTTGCACGTCACAGCCTTTGTACAGCCTTCGAAGGGCACTTTCAAGGCCTTGTCGCTCGATCTAGCGAGGGTCAGGGACAACCGATTTGCCAAACGCGGCTGGGAAACAGTGGGAAAAGTAGAATTGCTCGGCCTATTCCACACGGTCGGGTGCGTTGGCGTCACGTCGATGAACCAGCGGATTTCAGACTGTAAATAAAGGCCCTCTGTCGAAGGCCTTCGTGTATTCTGCGTTGTAGAGTCTGAAGTAGAAGTGTAGTTGAAGAAGTGAGTCGTCGCATTTTGACGAATTTGACCTCTTGTTCGTTGGTCTGGAACGTGCCAATCTCACAACACTGCCTTTCTGGAGTCTTTAAAATTTTAATGCCCAAGGCTTATAACATGCCTGCTATCGACACAATTTCCACCAATTGTTCGTTCACACTATTGTTGGTTCCCACTATTGTTGGTGCGATCGTGCGAGAGTGCATTCAATGCTAGTTGCTTTAGTGACATAGTGCGACAAGAAGAGTTGATGATTGGTGATCTAGTTTTTATTGATCTCGAAGTATAGGGTAATTTCGATGATTGTTGGCGCATTTCGTCGGCATAATCTCGAATATGTAACTCATCATCCTTCGATATAAGTATCTGGAAATACAGCAGCATCATATCACGGGTCTAAATAATCAGGATCTTGAGATGCAGCAGTCCTGAATATTTGTATGCTTACTAGCACCATCTAGTGGTAGAAATCTGGATTGATCCCAGCAGTCTTTGGCCTTCTGGTCAACTTTGCCGAAGACATCACCCGTCTATATAATCAGGATCTGGATATACAGCAGTACAGAATATTTGCATGCTTACTAGCACCGCCTAATGGAAGAATTCTGAATTGATCTGTCCATCTCCCAGCAGTATTTGGCCTCCTGATCAAATTTGTCGAAGTCATCACCCATCTAAATAATCAGGATCTTGAGATACAGCAGCACACTTTATTTGCGTGTGGGATTCTCAGTAGCGTGGCCTAGCGACATAATTCCGAATTTATTTGTCCACCACCCAACAGCCCTTGACCTTCTGATCAACTTTGCTGAAAACATCACCCTTCTAAATAATCAGATCTTGAGGTACAGAAATGCATGGTGTGGGGTGCATATGCACCATGGTTATCATTACAGGGCTAAAACACAATCGAGTAAGCTACTATCCAAGCAGCGAAACGGATTTTTAGACGTTTAATGGATGACTCAAGATTATTTTCATCAAAACACGACAAGATTCAGGTCTGTCATCAAAATTTACAACTCGAACACACATGTTTCCTTTTATGTACTTTTTTCTTATACTTCATCATATTACTTCATATCTTTACTAATGTTAATTATTAATGTAGGTTTTCACTTCATCCTTCGCTTTTTTCACATTTGTTATTTTTTGTTGTTGTTTTTCTTCCTTCAGTTATTATAATTAAGTACACATAAAATTTAAATTTAATAGATTTAATAGATTTTTAAATCGTTTTCGTATACATACTTTCGTTTCTTCATTTTTTTCTCAATTTTTCTCTAGAGATACCTTTTTTGTTCATTAGTGGTTTTTTGTTCTCTCTTTGTATTATTTTGCTTCCATCGGATGAGTGTATGTGTGAGTGTGAATGTGTTGGAAAACAAACTTGTACCCAATCAGTTAAATGCTTACAATGTGATAAAATATTGCAACTACGCTGTTGTACTGGCTGTAACTTATATGGTGCATTGTTGCAGTAGTAAAAAGCAAAAGAAGGACAAAACGAAATACAAACCAAAACAAACCTTTTGTCAAATCAAGTTCACAACTCTGGAAACAAAAAGCTAAGTTCGTGGAATCTTGATTCGCAACCAAGTTGACGAACAACAACCAAAAGAAATCACTATACGCATGACAATATGTGTGTTTGTGTGTATGTGTGTGTGCTGTGTTGTTTGTAGACTGTCGGTCGAAATTCTTTTGGGGATTTCCTGAGAAGCTCTCCTTCCAATCAGAAGTGCTGCCAGAAGTTTCGATCCAAACAAGTAGGGAACTGAAAACCTGGCCGAAGAGCATCGTTCTTTCGTTCGTGGTGACGACGACGATGACGAGTGCTCAGTTGTCGGTGTGTTGGTTATATCTTAACGGTAAAAAGCCACTAGATATTACTTTAATTTTGTTTTGCTCTCGATCTTTTATGTTTCTCCCAAACTGAAATTTTCTATTAAAATGATTGGAAAATAGTTTTTTGTTTGTTTGTTCATAATTCATAGTTTTAAATAGTATATTTTCAAACTTTTTTCATTAATTAATAGTTTTTTTTTTCATTATTATTATATCGTATACAAATGATTTGTTCGCTTAATTTTTTGTTTCATCAACTCGCATTCTCTAAAATGTGTCACACAGGTTTTCTAGGAGACCTAGGCCAAAGCCAGTGGTATCCAGCGTTGCCAAGGTGTGCTACCGGGTAGTATCGGCAGCGCCCAAGGCTTGTCTTCGTTCCATTAGCATTTTTGTTTTCTTTGCGCTTGCACATATTGTCAATATTTTTCTTTTGTTCTCTGCGTGTGGCTGTGGATATTATTTTTATGTTTTAGTTGCTGTCTGTTGCGCATGCATACAAACTTACACGCTTGTAGTTGTGTTAGTGTAAATGACAGGGTTGCTAGTTTAACCTTTTGTTGTTGCTGTTGTTGTTGTCTCTATAACTTTAAGTACAAATCCTTCCTGGCGGGGAGTAGAGCTAAATTTTGGTATAGCGAATCGTATAACTGGGTTTCGATTTTTTCCTTCTTTTTGATCGTTTCGAAAAGTTTTTAAAAACTTTGAAAATTGTATACTTGTGTGTGTTCTTGTGTTGGTTTGTTTCTTTCTTATGTGTGAGTTGAAGAGTATGTTGTTTTGTTGTCTATTCGTCTACAGATATTTTTTTTCAAATGGAAGAAATGAAAATGCTCCAAATGCGTCTACTCTAAAAATAGCTTTGTTCCTCCAATCTTCGCTGGAAAAAGGAAACAATTTTGTTGCGTAATCTTCTGGTTGCACTAACTTGCTTTAATTCAATTTACGTATATGTATTTGAGTGTGGCTAACTCGTTCGGGATTGTCCGCGAAGGAGTTTTCCCAGAGCCACGTCCATGGCCATTGTGGGTAATGGTGGATGTTTTTTTTTCTCTCAGAATATTCAGCTAAGGGCTGCATCTTCTGTTGGATCATGACTTACTGTAATAGTATCGTTTTGTGTTTCTCTTTTTTCCCTATCGTCTAATGGTATACACAATAGTTGTTTTTCTTTTAAATTATCCTCTATCGGTAGAATTGAAGTATTCATAACGTTGCTGGCTTTCTTACTTATTTGTGTTAGTAGATTTCGTGTAGGTCAATTAGGAGAATCTGTTGTGGAGAAGAAAAACACATCGGTTCAGAAACCAAGGTATAGTTGTGATGTATTGCGATAGAGTAATGGAGTTATATCTGCTCAAAGCAAAACACGCAAATCAATCAATCCCGAGTCGGTCGAATTCAAGCTTCGAATGGTGATTTGTTTGGGCATTAATATATGTACGCGCGCTCTCACTAAACATAAACAAATCGCTGCTCTCGGCATCTGGGCGGATGTTTGTAAAAGTAGGATAGAAATGCGCTCGTAGTGTAAATAACTAAAATTATTGCAGCGTTGATTTATGTAAAATTTCACTAATGCGTAGAACGGGGGGAGATAGGACCACAATAACCTACTTCTGGAGAAAGTTGTACGTATTCATCAACGAACGAAGCGAGCAATGCTTCAACTCGTCATCTTACCTTCGATAAGAATGATCGTTTTCTAATTGCTTGATTGCAAATGGTAAACCGATTTTTTTTTCGCATGAGATAAAATTTAAATTACTTTGCTTTTTTAAATAATCATCAGCTTAAAAATAAAACTAACCCACTTTTAAGTGCATCAAACCACGAAACAAAGTAATCCTTTTACTCCGTTCTTGATCCTGGGTTCAGAATATATCCAAACCCAGAGTCCCTCTCTCTCACTCTCGCCCACTTTTGAACTAAACTATAACTTCTACCGGTTGCCTACACAGCTGCACTCTATCCGCCATTCAGAAGGGGGGGGGTGCCTGTTTTCTTAATCATTATTATTCGTACGCACTCTCGCGGTTAGGACTCACTCTAACTTACTAAGCTTTACTACCGGATTTGCGCTCTAGTACTCCGCATCTCAAGGACTCAGATCCTGGTGGCCGCCCATCGGGTCGTAACCCATGCTGCCGTCGTACGCTTGCTGCTGATCGTAACCACCGGAACCGAGCGAGTAGCCCATGGAGTCCTGGGCGGGTGCGGGGGACATCATCGGAGTGGCCGCACCACTCGGTGGTCCACCCATTGAGTACGGCGATGCTCCGGCGGCCTTCTTGGCGGCGTACAGATTCGCCTCTTCCTGGGCCTTACCGATGTTCTTCTTGTAGCGAATGCGCTTGTTGCCGAACCAATTCGACACTTGGGAGACCTGGAAGGCAACGGTTGTTCGACATATGTGGATGGGTATCGTATTTCACTTATAATAGCCACGATTAAACTTACGGTGATGCCACATTTTCTGGCCAGTTCCTCTTTGGCCTCTTCCGAAGGGTAGGGATTGCTGAGGTGGCTGTAGAAGTACTCGTTAAGGATTTCAGAAGCCTGCTTGCTGAAGTTGCGTCTCTTTCGTCGGGCGTCCAGGAAGCGGGATCTGGAATTAGCAAAAGATGATTTGACGGAAAATGAATACCTCCGGTTGTTTTTCAATTCGGTCCTTGTGCTGTGCATTATTTCCTAACTCGATCCAGCTAGGTACGAAATTATTGAAAATACTTCAATTTTATGTTTGAGTATGTTTTTAGAACTTGAATTTTGATTACTGTCGAGTGTTGATAATGTTGAGATATTTGCAAGGGGTAATCAACTCTGCACATTGTGCCGAAACACAGCATGCCACACTTTTCGACACGTAGGGCACACGTTGACACAAACAATATTATATAAAACGGCAGAACTGTTGAGTTTTTGCAACCATAGTACTACTTTGTTTACTTCAGATACTGAAAAAAATAATTGAAAAAAAATCAATGGACAGCTGACTTCCGATTCCGCCCCTGGTGAACCATTGTCCAGACCGAATCATCTCGGAGTCATCTGCAGGAGATCGTCTAACGTTACCTATAACGCTGCCGGTTCTACAACGTTGCAGGGAAAATACAGCATAATATCGAAGACTACACAACAAGAAGACTGGCAACTGTTCCCTTCTCCCATACAAATTTCAAACGTCACTGATTACAGCGCCGCTGTCAACCAAAGGTGGAACTTTGAAGCACAAGTGTTAGTTAGACTGTTCCCTTCTCCCATACAAATTTCAAACGTCACTGATTACAGCGCCTCTGTCAACCAAAGGTGGAACTTTGAAGCACAAGTGTTAGTTAGACTGCTCATAAATAGTGACTGTGTGTGTGACCTAATGTCACCGAAACAAATAATCATAACACGACAGTCGTTGTTGTTTTTGTTTTGCTCTACAAAATTTCACGGCAATTTGTATCCTAATCCCAGCAAGCCGGTGGTTATCCAACTCTAACCCGAAACACTTGTCATAGTGGATCAAGTAGAGGATTGAAATTCGGATCGATACCTAGTGAAAATAACTTTTACTTGTGAACGATGAACCGAAATATTGTTTATTTTGTCCGTTGGAAGCAATCAATTATAAGGAATTGGCAGCTTCCACCACCATTGAGTGAACTACCGTCATTCGGAAGCTGCTGAAAATTCAAGGATTCAAAAAGAAGAAAGATCCGGTACCTACATCACGAACCAATGGAAGGCGTAACAGGATCTAATGTTGGAGAAAATGAAAATGAAAGGTTGAAGGACTACAATCCCAAACGGTACGTATTGATAAAGAATATATTTCCATTTGAGATGTTGTCAGAACATGAAACCACCGGATAGTGATCCTCTGTATGCTTTAACAACTCTTGGAATCGACTGACCCATTCCAACTTGAACCCCCCACTGTGGCCAGGTGTCAAAGCCATGCGGAACGGACATGCATTTTACTAATGCACCATACGAATGCCCATAAATGCATCACTAAAGGGCTTAGGAAAAGTGGAAGTTAATTCTGAGATAGCAAACTAATGATCGAGGAAGGTCTCATCATCGTTGTGAATGGCATCATTGCCATAGTTTTTATTTTCAAAAAAATTTAATTACTTATCTGTTCAATTTCAGCTCGTTTTCAGCATAAAGCAAAGAAATAAACGTTTCACTTCTTACGACAATCATAACAAAACCAATAATTGACAGCTATTTATGAATGCACGCATGAATTAACACACACCATCATACACAGGTTCCACTTTTGCTCAGAAGAGGCGTTGCCGTTACTTTCTCCTGATTTTTGGCAGAGTTGCCAGTCTTCTTGATTTGTGGTCTTCGATAATATTCAAGACGTTTGGCAGACGGACACGGATTGAGGCAACATGATCATGGGATGGGATCACTACCTGCTGGATGGATTTTACTGTGCCAAGAATAAATTCGTATTCTCCCGATTCTTCCCCGCCGGCTCTTCTAGTCCAGCATTACAAATGCTTCCATATTAGGACATCACAGTATGCAACAAGATATCGCAAAATACGCCATGTTCCCCTTCATTGTTTCATTGTGTGCGCTGTACGAAATTGCGGAATTCGGGAATCACTCATGAGACGCTACGTATCATTGCACAGTGGTCCAGAATGCAGATTTAGGTGGAATGATATGTTTTGAGCCTGAAATTGAAACTTTAGTCTAAAAGTCTCTTCTACAAAGTTGTTCCTTATAGTTAGGCCCTCATTTTTATGACAATGAATTCTAGGGTGGTTCTTAATATCATTAAAATCAAAAATTTAACTTTTTTGTTTGAATAAATTAAGGTATACATTTTTCTGCAAAGTTGTAGCTGAGCTAATTTCAAGCAACTTTGTTGAAAACAACTTTTTTGTATCTCTTAAATTGGCCGATTTAAAGCTATTTTCCTGAATTGAGTTAGGGTGGCGCTAAAAAAACAGTTATTTTGCTATAATTTTCTTATTTCGAATTTCTCAGCAAAGGTGTCTTGAAATAACTTTTAGAACTTTTTTATTTGAAATTTCTCATGAAAGTCATCTTCCAGAGACTTTTAAAACTCTTTAAGACGAATATTTTATGGTGAATTTGTTGTCTGTATCTCTTCTAATAAAAAAGATGTCTGTATCTCTTCTAATAAAAGATGAATGTATTAAAAAATATGAATAAATTCAAATTGATTTTATACGAGTTAAAAAAATAACATACCTCCAATTTTTTCACATTATTGAGAATAGCATACGCCCTTTCAAATGTTGTAAAAAAACTTTTTTTATGTTTGCCCCAACCAGAGATATTATCATTTGAAAAGTGCATATTTTTAGCATAAAAACGTCAATAACTCTTGATTGACCAAAGATATTGACAAGCTTTATCTAAGATCTAGAAGTTATATGAAGACATCTTTGCTGAGAAATTCGAAATAAGAAAACTAGAGCAAAATAACTGTTTTTTTTAGCGCCACCCTAACTCAATTCAAGAAAATAGCTCTAAATCGGCCAAGTTAAGAGATACAAAAAAGATGTTTTCAACAAAGTTGCTTGAAATTAGCTCAGCTATAACTTTGCCCAAGAATGTATACCTTAATTTATTCATACACAAAAGTTCGATTTTTGATTTTAATGATAATAAGAACCACCCTAGAATTCATTGTCATAAAAATGAGGGTCTAACTATAAGGAACAACTTTGTAGAAGAGACTTTTAGTCTAAAGTTTCAATTTCAGGCTCAAAACATATTCCACCTAAATCTACATTCTGAACCACTGTGCATTGTTACAAGATAATCGGGGATTGGAGACTTATATGTGGGAGTTTCTCCAGATAAGTTCCATGCCGAACTACACCAGAAAGATGACGAAATCGGAACAATTAGATCCGAGAGATTGCAAATTCGATCTAGGCCATTTGCCAGTGGTCAGATAAATAAATAATGATTATAAGAATTAATGTTTTTTTTTAAAGCTGAAACGCATGTTTTTATTTTTTTATTTTTATGAAAATCAAAATGCGAAGTACACCTGCGATTAAAACTTTCGGATCCTTTTATTGTGGAATAATCAATATTTAAATTCAGTTTCAAAAGCAGGGATTTCCCGTTGAACAAACGCCATTACGGCCTTCTTAAGTCCCTTTCCAGCTGCTTTGCGAACTTCCTTGGAGCATTTGGCTTCACATTCTCTGTGCAACTCTTTTCGGTTGATTAGCTTCAGGACAGATGCATTTCCTTCGTGGTCTTTCAGACAATGTTGAAGGTCTTGAAAAATCGGAAACAAAAACCATTGTTTCAATTGAGTTGGTAGTTTTAAAGGAATATAGTACTTACATCAGCATTAAATGAAATAAAATAATTGGAGTCTCGGCTATTGTAGTCTGGGGAGTTCAAACGGTAGTTTTTTTAAACTACCCAACGTTTTGGCGGTTTTTGCCAGCCTTCCTCGAGGGAAATTTTTTCTACTGTAATAAAATTTCCCCTGAGAAAGGCTGCCAAAATAGCCTGAACGCTGGGCAGTTAAAAAACTACGATTTTAACTCGCCAGACTGCTTATCTAAAACTCCAGTTAATCAATTACAAGCCATCGGAAAATTTTCCACCGAAAACCCGATGTAAACATAAATAAAAACAAAAGTCTTTATAAATTCAGGGTTGCCAAACTCATGGGATATTGACGCCTTGATTGATAGATTTCGGCTCATTCGGCAAAGCGTAGCCACAGTTAATGCACTCGGCATAGATTAAGGTGTGCAAAGTTGAGTATTTGAGTTGGATATTTGAGTTTTCTTACTCAGGTTGAACTTATGCTTCAGCTATTTAACGGTGCACAGGTACGATGTGTGCTCTGCATCTGTACGGACACGAAAAATTTCATAGTTTTAGAAAAGAACTTTAGTGCAAAGCACGTGCAAGTGATGCAAGATGACGATTATTAGGCGATTTGCAGGCCGACCAGATGGTTCGGATTGCAGGCGGATTGTGCAAGAGTTTCTGGAGATGAAGTGTTGTGAAATGTTGAGCTAGAATTACGAGATGCAACAGTCTTTCAAGTTTTTGTTGCACGGGCAAACTATCGTTCGTTTGGTGAGGTCGTTCCTGTTTATTTATTCACCTGTTTCAGTATCATTTATAAGTAAACCATGGCCCACTTAGTTATGGGACAAACTCTTTTGCTTATTACAGCGCTCTTAGTGGACCTTTTCGGAAGCTTTTGATGTCTATTTGTTGACAAAACCAATAACAATAAGAGTGTACCGCCACCATACAAGAGGAGCGTAGAAAAAAAAAACGTGCACAGTTATGTGTTCCTTGGAACACCGTATGGCGCGTGATCAAAACGTACAGGGAAACCTTGACGACGAATCAGAAACCTCAAAGTAAACGCCAGAGTGGAACTGCCAACCGTCAGCTCCATGGAAAGGTCGTGAGGTTAATCAGAAGCAACCCAGGTATGTACGATCGCGAATTGAGTAAAAAGTATGATGCCGCCCGTAGTACAGTGCAGATAATTCGCTACCGTGAAGGCTTGCAGGCATACCGCTCCAGTAGGCAACCAAGCCATCACTCAAGCAGAATTTGAATTTGATTTGGTAGGAAATTTGCAGCTGTGGCCAGAAGACAAAGGTTTTTTTTCACTGACAAATTGATCAACTCGGAGGTTTACAAGGCCGAATGTCTCCAGAAGCGAAATCTGCCCTTCATCTAGAGTCACATGATGATCCGTTGACATTTTGGCCGGATCTTGCGAGTTGTCACTACAGCCGGGAAGTACAACAATCGTACAATGGCAACGAAGTCCAGTTTGTCCGAATCCACCCAATTGTACCCAGTTCAGGCCCATTAAAAACTACTGAGCAAATATGAAGAGCGGAGAGCGTGATGAAAACCAGGCGCGAGATGCTCTTCGAGCTGAAGAAGGCCTCCTAGCTCAGCATTGAAGGAGCTCGTCGAAAAATTGTTAGGCAAGGAGGTGCATGCTTTGTAAAATTGAGGGCGGAAACGACCATATGGCGGGAGGCTTCAAATGCCGAGCATTCAGCATACAGGCGCATTACCATTGCAACACAGCACAGCAACTGTTGTGGCAGTGGACAACGGAAACAAAGTGTGACGTTGTAATCATTGCAAAACCGTATCGGGTTCCTCCTGATAACGGTAACTGGGTGGCGGATAGAGCAGCGATTGCTGCAATACCGTATGCGTGATAATTTTTGCACCATTGAGCAATGTCAAAATTAAAAAAAAATCTCAAAAATTTCGTTTTTATTTTTTTTTATTTATTCAAAAGGGGGATGTTTCTCAGAGTCTTGAACTATGTTAATCATCGATCGAGTTTCCACTTGTTTCAATTACGGCCTCCACACGCTTCCGGAATGCACGGCAGGTTCTAATAATGTAGTCTGGATCCATTTCTCTCCAGGTACAGGTCAATGTTTGTCTGAGGTTTGCTGTACTCGGGTGGCGTTTAGAACAGGCCTTGGCCTTAATGACGCGCCATGTTGAGTAATCCAGCGGATTAAGATCGGGGCTGGATGGCGGCCACATATCCTTCGCAGCGATAACCCTCGGAACCCGAGCTGACCCCGGACGACCTGTGGCCACCTTCGCGGATAGTTGTCCTTTCTTTTCTCGGTCTAAAACCTTTTTGACGGTCCACCGGGACACTCCCACGGCGATTGAAATGCCTTTTTGCGACATTTGCGCGTGGGACAAATCACGAATACGCTGCTACTTCGTCATGGTGCCACTGTCAAACTAAGTAAATCATTTTCTTTTATACACAGCCTACTACGGTATGAGCTATAGGTTACGTGCATGCAAAGAAAACCAAGGCATTGTATGCACAGGTGAAACGGGAACCTTATTTGTACGATGGTGCAAACATTATCACGCATACGGTACATGTTATGGGCAGATACCCCATTGAAGACGTGGTTGCGAGCTCATACGAAGGTTTCAGAATCGCGAAAATCAACATCTTGGTATGCAGTTGCTACGCACCCTCAAGATTGACTATGGAGCAATTTGCACTAGATGTTGGATGGACTTACTCAAGAGCTCATCGGACGAAGACCGATCGTCGTCGGAGGATATTGCAGTGGATTGAGGGAGCAGATGTCCGAACGCAAGAGGATATAGTCTACTGGAATCTTTGGCAAAGTTGGAAGTTAGCCTGACCAACGAAGGCACCATCAGCACATTGCGCAGGGGCGGCCGAGAATCCATTATCGGTTCAATACCAGTCGGCGCCGCTGGGATGTTCTGAGGCATAACATCTCTGATCACGCCTTCCTTCGGATGGGAAGTAAAGCCGTTGGTCCCCGGTTCATGAGTTGATGGGTCGATAGGTAGGGTCCAGGTGTGGGAGCTGCCTTCCTGGCACGTCGGTAGCATTGGTGCTCAGCACGGAAAACAAGATCGACGGAAAAAACAAACCAAAGGAAAAAAAAAGAGAAAAGCAGCTATCTGCAATCAAAGGGACTTCCTTCGAATGACTGATATCAGTGTGTTTAATCATTTTACGAAGGCATGGATCATTCTTATTTGAGAATCGCTTGATATCATTCAATTGAGTGTAACCTACACACAAACGGAGCTCTGGTCGACATTCCGGCGAAAAATCTAAGCCAACCTGACTTCTACCGAACCCCAACCCGATGTTGGTCCGACATTCACCCGACATTGAACCGTTCGGGTTAATTTTTCTGGGTTTCTTCCATACTTCACTGTCGTATATCAATTGATAGTGAATGAGGTTCTTTTGAGAAAGTGGATCGCACTTTAACGGGATATCAAGCTGGTCAAAAGTAATCATCTCGCGAATATTACTTTTTAAACAAGTGATGTCTTCGGGAAAGTTTCTGGACATGAAAAGCCTCTGCTTTTGGCTTTGACAGATCAGATCAATTCCCCTAGACTGAAATTTGATATTTATTTTTTCACTAATTTCATATTCATGTCTTCGGCAAAGTTTTAGAAAATGTAAAACAAGAAACTTTGTTGAAGACACTAGGTGTATTTTTCTTTATTTCATTGAAATATGGACCGTTTTTCGAGGAAATCCTCTTAATAGTAGTTTTTACTTTATAATTGTTTTCTTTAAGCTACTGGTTTTAAATGTACTGCAAAATTGTACAAAACTTCACTACACATACATTTTCTCAATATTATAACACACTAGATAGCGTTATTAAGATAACAGACTTAGAGTGTTAATTTCATACGATATCTAACGCTTATCATCTTCAACTATGTAAAATTGTTAACTTCACGCAGAAGTAATACACACAAAATAGTTAAAGTCGTTAATTTCAAATAACAGACTAAAGTGGTAATTTTTATACGATAGATGAGGAGATAAAAGTATAGAATTGATAGTTCCGTTTAGAGTACGACAGTGTCAAAATTGAATATAGAGAGTAGAAAGCGAGCTGGGACAACTTTTTAGGAAGGTACAAATCGGTTTTATCATCTCTCTTTACCAAACTCCCCCTTTGGAGAGGGATGGTGAGGGGTGTCCCGGATGAGATCTTTCCTTTATTTTTCTCTTGCACCATCGTACAATTTAATTATTATATGAAACATTAAATGCTGGGTACGGGAAGGTCAACCAGGGCACCCGACTGAAGCGAAATGAATGGGGAGAGTGGAAATGGCAACTCCATGTCTTTAGCATTTCGTGAATTGAGGGCGAGCCCTTCTCCTCACTCATTGGAGCATCCTCCTATTGGATGGCCTGGTGTTTTGACCGCTTGTATGATGAGATTCTCATTTATCCTGTGGATGCACGTTATCGATGTTGCCCACGAATTCACTCAAATTGTTTTTAGCCAATGTATGGGGCAGGTTGGGTATAATTAGGTTATTACACTTTATCAAGTCGAACAGCGAGGATAGCCCACAGTCTACCGATAGTTGTCTTGCTGCAGTGAGTGGTAGTTCCATATCATCATTAGACCTGTGCGCCGGCGCACGACGCCGCCGCGCCACGCCGCCGCGCCACGCCGCCGCGCCACGCCGCCGCGCCACGCCGCCGCCACCGACGATTTTCATATGCCGCCGAAAATGAGCCAAAACTCCGTAACATCTTTTCGGTAAAATGCATATTGAACTCGTTGAAATTAGAACTTGTGTGCACGCTCTACTCTAAAATGAGTAACATAGCCAGAACTGAATTTTGAGTAAAACTACTAGGTATTTGTTGATGAGTTATTTTTATTCATTCCCATAAAATCCAAAATATAGGGATCTGAGTCAAAAATACACAAATGGTCAAACATTTCGTTTCTTTTCTTTTTTTCTTTTTGATTAATAAAGCAAAAACTGAAAAACATTTTAATCTAGCATTTTATTTTATAGCAAACAGAATGCAAAACAATTACCTCACAATTTGCAGTACATTTTCTCATCCACGGTGGCTGCAATTTGCTCCATTTTCGAATGATTCCTTTCGAAATTTTCAAATTTTCTTCTACGACGGAAAGGCAAACTTCGTATTTTTACATTATCACAACGCCATTTTACTTTTTTTTTAAAACTCAAAATTGAGATCCACCTTTATTTATTTATTGTTCAGTCAATGTTACTCAAATTCACAAATCTCGCGTCACTTTTCAAATAGACACAGTCACTTAGAATGTAACATATCCACCATTTTGAGAAAATCAAAGTTGAAGTTCGACAGATTATTATTTTATCTGTTTAAAACAATACATTTTGCAATACTATTTTTAATGCAGTCAGTAACGTTGAAAATTAAGTAGAAACGGTAAAATCACAATTTTGCTTTAAATTTCATACTACAACATAGAAAAAAACCAAATAGGACGTTTTGACAAGTCGAGTTGTACATCGGACATGTTACATTGGACGATTTTTCTCAATAACATAATCAATGAGTGTTACATTGGACGTTTTGTCTACATGATACTAGATTCCCTTTCACAGATTTCAGAGTAGAATACCTAACTTTAGGTTGGCCCCGCCTTTAGAAAATGAGCACCAATCATGTTAGGCAGTCTGAATGACCGAAGTAACAATCATGTACCCATCATTTCAAACTGTAAATTGGACAATTTTTGATCAATAATTATCTTAAATAAATGAAAGTAAATTTGGAAGCATGTTTTTGCATCACATACAATGATAGAAGAGCATCGGGTAACTCGATTTGCTTACATTTGTTACTTAGGACCTTTTGAAAAGTGACGCGAGAAATCAAAACGTTTGACGTTTCAAAAGTAGTTATGAAAACGAGTACGTCTGACTCATTTTTGAGTAGCCTCAATGGTGGCCAGTGACTTTTCATTTTGAAATTCCCGGTTTTTCCAGTTCAAATCTTAAAAATTTCCCGGTTGTTAATATTCAACAAGAAACGAAATTGTACGCTTTTTTTAAAACGTGGCCAACTGTATATTCAGTGGTTATTTGTGGGAAAAATGAAAGCCAAATTACAGAAAATGTTTTCTAAAGCTATAGGAAAAATTCAACTAAATGAGTCACTTAATGTATTCAGAACGATTTATTGATCTTTCGAGATACTTTGATAAATCGAATTCTACCACTTTTTATGATCGATACATCTTATGATTTATTATTATTATTCCATATTTATGAAATAGTCGTGCAGTCATAATTGTCAAGGTTTTGAGACTTGGAAGTATTTTAAGAGTTAAAACAAATTACAGAACAATCGATAGTATCTTGCGGACAAACCCTGGAATTTTCAGTAAAATTTAAAAGTATTCAAAGTGTTGATTTTAAAAAAAAAACTATTGAGGAGGATCCCACATAGTTTTCGAAGGAGAAGTTCAGAGCAGAGTTCTAGAATTATTCTGACATGAAGTCCTTAGAAATTGTTAGAAGAATTTGGAGGGATTTCTGTGGAGAAGCTTGCAAGTTCTAAATTAAATTATTAGGTAATTTTTGAAGAATCCTTAGAGAATTAAGATGAGAATTCAACTAGAAACAGAGTTCTAAGAGTATTCTGGCGATAATTTCAACCCTAGTGTGAATGATTCATCAAAGAGCTCCAACAAAATTTATTGCAAAAAAATTGCTAATAATCAGAAAGAAATTCTTTAGAATACTCCAAGAGGTTCCTAAATAATTTCAAATTTCGAAAGATTTATGCTACAGTTATAAGAAAAGTTTGAAAAGGATTTCAATGAAATCAAAGTCTCCGAATATGTTTAAGTGAATTCTAAGACGGATTCCAAACAATTTCTTAGAAGGGGTTTCAAGGAAATTCCAAAAAGAATTCAATGGTAATTATTACGCAGAGTGTTTTCTGGTTAATTTTAAAAGAATTCTATAATTCAAAGCAAAATTCCAAGTTCATTCTGAAATTCATATCATGAGAATTTATAATAAAATTAAAACCCGGGAAATAATAGTTCAGTTTCAGTCTTTACAAATATTTGTTTCTTAAGTCCAGCATCTTCAATATTTTGTTTTAAGGCTCATGCACTTTACATCTGAAATTGAATCGCAAAACAATTTGAAATATTGCTGAGTGATTAAATTTTAAAAACAATAAAGTGGGAATCTGAAGAAAATGCAGCAAAGAGAGAAAAACATTCATTTGGTAAAAAATCACTCTGTTTTAATGGTTTATTCTCAAATTCTGGTGTGAAAATATATTCCTATGGTGTGTCTAATTTATTTTTCCCGGTTCTCTCATCGAATTCCCGGGGTTTTCCGGTTACTTTTCAAGTTGCTGGATATTTCCCGGTATTCCCGGTTTTCCCGGCTCGCTGGCCACCCTGTATCTAGCTCACAGGGGGATGAATCATTATTTTTCCTCCTGCTCGCACTTGTTCGAGATAGTGTTTTGGTGCGCTGATCAAACGTCAAAAATCTCAGTTTAGTGGTTTCATCTCGATGAGCGAAGATCTATTGGTGAGGCAGAAGGAAACTAGCTGACTCTTTCTTTCGCTCGATTCGACGAAAACACCGGATGAATGAAACAGTGAACTAGAGTTTCCTTCTGCCTCACCTATAGATCCTGCGCATTACGTCATGCCCGAACAACGTTTTAGATGGAGATATTCTATGCTTTTGGAAAATTAGAAAGCTGAAGTAACTTTGGTTCGCAAGGTATTGTGTGTGCTCGAAACCAGCACGCCAAGTGAACGATTTTTTTTTCTTTATTAGAGTGACTTTTGACGTAGGACTACGTCTGTGATTTCTATATGGGGGTACACTTTGTGAAAACCGAAAATGGAACATGTAACAAAATTATGAAAGATTTTGAACGTTAATATCTCAGCTGCCCCTGGACCAATTTCAATAATTTTATCACCAATCGATCAGATCGCATCTGTTAAATTTAAGACTTTATCATTTTTCAGAATTTCCCTATTGAAAATTTAACGAATGTGCAATTGTTGCTATGATAACTAATATTCCCAAAGTTGAATTCCATCTGGTCTCACCAAACGGTGTTTATTCAATCACCGCGTGGTGAGTGGTGGTGGTGTTCTCCAGTTCACAACGAATGGCAAGAAGCGTGCTGCAACCCACATGAGCATCCATAGAAGGAGGAAGAAGCCGCACCGCTTCGTGAGTCGCTGTGGGCCATCTATGCCAAGCACGTCATACCAAAGAGTGTAAACAGATAGAACCCCGCTCAAATTCCGATTCCTACACAAAACACAAGCTCTTCCTGCAGTTAACAAATAAAATTTATTATACAAGATCTTGTAGTCCTACGTCACCATTGCGTACAACCCTATAGGGCTGTCCCTTGAAGTTTTTTTCTTTATTAGAGTGGCTCGTTCGTCACCTCACAAAGTGAACGAATTTTTAACATAGCTGGGCTGACCGTATCTGCACGTTGGTCAGGCATCCACCCTAACAATGTGGACAAAACAATATTCATTCATGACGATTACAGCATTTGCAAAAATAGAGTTGACGAGGATCGGATTAACATAAAGGTGAATAAGTGACTATTATTAACAACACGATGATATTTGAGCTTTTTTAAATCTCTTACAAGTTGTGCGGGATTCTACGTATATCCGAAAGACATCATCTTCAAATACATAAACACAAAGTTACATGACTGCAATGCGTGTAGATTCAAATATGTACCAAAGTAATAAAAGCATATAATGTATCGCTATCAACATATTAATAACGTGTAATGCTCAATAAATGAAAGAATTCCTAGGACCCATTAAAATGTTACGTTATACAACAGATTGCTTTTAAATACTATCCACCCCTACATAACGTACTTTTCTTATACTTAATAAAAGGGTTGTAACACTTTGCCATACGACTCCACCTCCTGCAATTTTAGAAGTACTTGACATACTTTTCTAAACAAATTCCGCGCGCAAAGCCAATGAAAACGGCTCAAAACTGAGTAAGAGTTACTCATATTTGAGTTCATGTTACTCAAATTCGCGAAAATGTATGTCACTTTTTGAGTCAGGGCTGGTAGCGATGAATGCTGTCACAAATAGTGATTTTAGTGACCATATTGAAGAAATAAGTGACCAAATAATGACTTAAGTTGTAAAAAAGTGACTAAAAAGTGACCTAAGGGAAGAAAATTAATCGTTCTGATTGGCATACCAAATGAATGTTTGATGTTTTAGACTTACTCAATTAGAATCTCAAAAACACTTAAATATGTACGATAGGAACCTTTAAAGCGAAAGATGCAATAGAAAGTTTATGACTAAACCTCCAAGTGTCTACTGCCTGAAAAAAACTGAAAACCGGGAATTCGCAGGGAATCTTATCATTACTCATGAAATTTAATAATTTTCTTACTAAGAATGCAATTTAAAATAAAAACATGTAATATTCCTAGTTATTTTCATTCACACATTGAACTTTATAGATCCAGAATGGATTTATCTTCAGAAACAAATACACAAATTTATAAATTCTTACCTGAAAAGTTATAATACTTCAAGAAATTTTCAAGAATCTGGAGTCAAATCCCTTGAACAGTTTAAAGGCTCATGGAATTTTATTATAATTTCTAACGACCTCATTCCACGGGAGTTCTGGGAAAAAATCTAAATATTCCTGAATTTAATTAAACTGCCTGGAAGTTATTTTGTAGTTTGAGAAAATAACCTTAAGCGCGCAATACTTCTCATAATTTCTTTTAACTTCTCTAAACTTTTTCGGACTTCCTAAAGTTTCCACAATTCTCCAAACGATCATGAATCTTCTCTAAAGTGTTAACAATGCACTGAATTTCTAGAAACTTTTTTAAAATGTATGTAATTTCCCTGCTCTGGAATATCTCTGCTGTGAGGATACCTGTTCTTTCTTGATTTTTTTTTTTGTTTAGAGCTTTATTAGCGAGATCAATATCTTTTTCGCAGTTCTCGAAACTTCTCTGAAGTGTTTGAAGTTCTCATGAACCTTGTTGTATTACCATGTATGTAATTGAACTGTTCTAAAAATGTTTAAGCTTGCATGAACTTTTGGACTTATGTTAAAAACTCAATAATTTTCTTAACATCTCTAAAGTTCTCTGAAAATCTGGGAACTTTTGAAATTTCCCGCTAATTTAGTGAAAGTAATTGAACTGAACCCCCCTGAAATTCCTTTTGTTTTTGGAGCTTTATCAAACAGATGCTCCCGAAATGTTCATAAAAGTTCCTGAAGTTCTCGGATCTTCCCTTAGGTTCCATAGACTTTTATGAAGTTCTTGAAATGTTTCTGAGGATCTCTGTACTTCTGTGTAATTTTCGAAGTTATTCTGAAATTTCAGGAACTTCTTTAGGCTTCCGCTCCGCAGCTAATTAATCTATGATTTTCACTGAAGTTCTCAAAATTTGTGTGAAGTTCAAATCATCGAAACTAATTCATAACTTCTTCAATAGTCTAGAGTTTTCTGATGTTTTTAAAACTGCCCAAAATATTTCTCAATTTCCTTCAAATTCTCTAGAGTGCCCTGCCTTAGTATTTTTTAAAGAACCCACCATTTTACTGTAATTGATTAAATTGCCTTTAAGTTATACAATTTTCCTTATGTTTATAAAAGCTCACGGAATTTTGCCTTAAATCACTAATTTTCCCTGTAAGAAGTTTTCTATGCTTACCTTAATTTCTCTAAATTGATCAAATGTTCCGGTAAATTTTCTGATATATATTTATATCTATATAATTCCCTGAAGCTTCTAAAAATTTCGGATCAATCATAGAATTCTTGGAATATCCTATAATTCCAAGGAACTCCTTGTAAGTCGCTGCAAATTTCCTTAAGTTAATGGGAAATGTTATCGTCCTCGAAGTACTCAGAATTTAATTGAATATAATGAAACAATCAAAAATATCTAAATTTCTTAGAAGTTTTCTTGAATTTCTTGAAAATATCGGTTCTCGTTTTTTTAATTAATGGAACTTCGTTGATGATCTCTAATCAACTTAGCTAAACTTCCGAATTTTCAATAGATCTTGAAATTCCCATGATATAACCCTCTTGAAATACTCTCACATTTTCCGGATGTTCATATAATTTTTATTGCGTTCCAGAAATTTTCTCTGAACAAACCGAATTTTTCGAACTGCCCTTTGATTCTCTGATCTGTCTTCATGTTCTCAGAGCTTCCCTAAAACTCTCAAATCTAATGAAGATTTCAGTTCTGCTTGAAATAAAATGAATTCTCGTAAACACCTTTAAACTTCCCTGGAATTCTCTGGATTTCTGTGAAGTTCTTGAAATATTTCTGAAGTTTTCATTAAATTTCTTAAGGGTCTATACTGAATCTCTCGGAACATCTTAAGGGTTCTCGATTTTATTTCAGCACCTCATGGATCTATCCAGAATTTGTCCAAACTCACGGTTATCGATTTTTAATCCAATTCAATAGTCTGGGCTAAAGTTTTGGGGACTTCCCCTTAAGATCTCTGGATTTCCCCAAAGATCTCTAGATCTAGTTTTTCTGAGATCAATAGAACTCCATTAAAGTTTCCACATTTTTGATAGTACGAAACGTCAAGACATTAAAAATGTTGTGATCTTAGACTTACTAAAATGAAGTAAGTGTTCAACTTCAACATTTAATGGATTTGAGCTAAAGCTTTTTTTTGAACTGATTGTCATGTCTTAAAAACGTTTGCGTTAAAAACATATTTTTAACACATTTTATGGAAAAACCTGAAAAACTCAGGGAACTTTATTTAGCCAAATGATTGGACATCTTGTAGATAGAGAAGAATGATTAAACGTAAAAAAAAAACAAGGTCGAATTGTTCAAAAAATAGAACAAAATATAGGCCAATCCAGAAGAATGATCAATCTTGAAATAAATTCACTTTTAAAAAAGTTTGAAATAGTGACTTATTACAAGAAAAAGTGACTTTAGTGACTTGGCCTTAAAAAAAGAGACTTTTTAGTGACTGGCTTGAAAAAAGTGACCAAGTCACTAAAAAGTGACTCGCTACCAGCCCTGTAGAGTAAGTAAATTTTCCGACGTTTTTCCGAGGAATACTTCTCGAATATGAGGAAAACTGATTGTGGTTTTAGTCTGCCTACTAGTACACTTCTAACATGTGTACAATTTTTTTTAAATTTTCCCCATATTCGAGAAGTTTTGCCCGGGAAGGTGTCGGAAAATTTACTCATAATTTGAGTGACCCAAATAAACTCACGCCGACCAACGCCGCCGCCGGCGGCAGAAAACAACATATCACGCCGCCGCCGAAAATATTTATCATACAATTTCACAAAAAGATTGATAAAACAAAAAGTTCAAAAATTGCCCAAAAGTTGTTGTTCAATAATTTTTAGTATTTTTAATTGTCTATCTTGAAAATTTCACAGAAAATAGAATTTTCTACAAGATTTTTACTGAATATATTCAAACATTGTAGAAGTTAGTTTTTGTTATTTAAGGTTTACTATAAACCCTTGTTCGGAATTTTTACCCAAAATTACTTGAAATTTTTCACCATGAATATTTTTCCTAAAAATTTACTATTTTTTCCAACAGAAACGGAATTTCGATTGGAAGAGACGTGTTCAAATTATGATTACATTTTGTTGAAAATTTTCAAATACACCATTGAAGTATTTTGCGAGATTCAAAATAGCCGAATTTTAGCTCAAATGTGAATAATTAACCATAGCAAACAATTGTACAAAGTTTCATGCGAATCGGAGAAGGTCGCGTCGGATCGATTCGTCATGTGACATGGAACCATAGATTAACACTAAGAACATTTGGGGGTCCCGAAGAAACATGCTCAATTTTTTGGCTCAGGAAGTAGAAGACCTTCGGTTCCGAAACTTAGGCAATTCCTTGAACTCCTTATCAAACTCTGTCAAATTTATAAGGCAAATTAAAACAAACACAAACTTTTACAGTTTCTAGTACGAGGATGGGAGTGGAAAAGGTCATAAGAAATTTTTCAAATTGACTTTTTTTTTGTAAAAAAATCTCGTTGCCAGTGCATGGGACCAATGGGCTAGTCAAGTACTGAGCCAATTTAAAATCATAAGTTTGGTGAAATTGCTCAATAGAACGAGGGTCCCTGACTACCTTTGCAGAATTCTGAGGAGTTACGAGACAGACATGGGAGTAAAAACTGGTTTGAATTTCTCTGAAATCTTTGGTGTTTCAACGAAATAAATCAATCGTTTTTCAAATGATTGCTGATAATGGGTTAATAGAAACTTCAATTAGGGTGAACCAATCTGATTCGAATCTATGCGGAAAGAAAAGATAACATCATTCACCAAAACCCAACACTCACCTCAAGATCATAACAGCTTCGCAGGTGGACTGTTTCAGCTGCATCTGAATGGAGCTGAATTTCCGGTGAATAATTTGCACCATTCGCTCAATCTCCTTCGGCGTGATGGGCCTAAATGAAGACACAAACGGAGAAGATTGTCATTTATTCCGCTAGCCCGGTCGTAAATAAAGCATTTTACACCCACCTGGTACGGCTCTGTTCGCGAAGTAGGTTCATAACGTGCGTGGTAAACTCGCTGCATGCTTGTTCGTACTTCTCCAGCTCTTGGTGGTAAATCTGGCGTATTTGCGCCAACTTAGCCCGATAGTCTGAGTGTTCGATGGCATTGTCTTGACCGGGAAGGTCCGACTGCGACATAAAGTCTGTCGGGGATTTTGAACGGAAAATATGGATGAATAAATAACGTGCTTCAGGGCAACTTACCGTTCGCCGCACCTGCACCACCGCCTTTCTCCGGTCCAGCGACACCTTCCGCGATCAACATGTTGTCCAAGCGCATCAGTTGAGGATCTGGGGGTTCCTCTTCCTGGGTGTTTCTCAGCGACAGGACTGTAAACGCAAAGGAAAGGGGAAGTTTAATGATTGCAATATGTTCCTCTTCATATTATCAGCTAACATGGTGGGTAAATCTCAAGCGCTTTTTATATGCGGAAATGGTTATGACTCTATGTTTGTTTAAATATCAATTTTTTCGCTCCATCAACACTTGTTGCGTTACACCTCCTTCTTTGGCACGCATGTTACCCTCTACCTTTCCCCTCCGACAGTTTCTGTCAATTGGCTAGTTGTTGGATTTCGGGGGTATGGAATGCCCATTTAAATATCATAACACATAATAATGCTGCCATTACCGTATCGTTTCTTCCGAGCGAAAAGAAGGCAGAGCGTGCGGCCAATTCAGCACATTACATAGAAATCGGCCATGAAAGAGATAGAGGAAAAGACACTAAAGCGCTCACCCCGTCTCGCCGCGCCGTCAGTTCATCGGAGGCAGCGTGGAAACAGATTTTATAGGTTTTTTACGACTAATAAAGCAAATAGTTATGGCACAATTTCAGAAACAGAACCGAAAGCTGGAGAGCAGTTTAAGCGGGTTTCTTGGAGGAAAGGTGGGTGGTTGGTTCCTCTAACTGTCAGAACGATGCGTGTGTGTATGCGTGGACAAACGAAAATTGGCCACCGCGGTGGGTATCTTGGGAATTGCCTTGCCCCCCATTTGCTCGGTATGCTCTGCGGCTTTGTTTTGTGGCTTATTCAGTGGGGTAGTTTTAGTGGTTTTTGGTTACTTGTAGATGATCAGTGTCATAAATGAGATTATCAAAATGAGGTTGTTTGATTTTGTTTTATTGTGTGGAAAATTAATAGTTATCAATCAGTGAAAGTTGCACGTGAAAAGAGGGCAGATCTTGAGAGATTCAAAACCTAATGTCCACGTAATTTTTGCATCACTGACATTTGCCCGTAACTCATCCTGCATACGATAAAAAAAAAATTATCAAATTTTGTTGCATTATACTTTAATGTGTATTTTTTACATCCTGTAAATTTGAAATTGTACATTGAACAAAGCAACCGTGCAAAGATATTGCTCGCACACATTATCCTACTGCGAACTCGGAAACGATTCGGGATAATGCATACTACTGTTTCAAGAGTGTTAAAACGGTTTGACGGACGTTTGACCATGGAACACAAGCCCGGTGCAGGTCGAAAATCAGGTCCAGTAAGCTAAAACGTCCAACAGAATAAAACGGCAAAAAAGGTTATCTTCCATTTAATTCCACTTAATTCATTTTGGTATCTATGACAGAGATCTATTTAGATCAGCTATGGCAGATTATGCACGAGTACGGATTTCCGGATAAACTGACGCGATTGGTCAAGGCGACGATGGATCGAGTGATGTGCGTTGTTCGAGTATCGAAAACACTCTCGAGTCCCTTTGAATCTCGAAGGGGGTTACGGCAGGGTGATGGACTTTCGTGTTTGCTGTTCAACATCGCGTTAGAAGGTGTAATCAGAAGAGCTGGGATAGGCACGAGTAGCACGATCTTCAGGAAGTCCATCCAGTTTCTTGGCTTCGCCGATGACATTGACATCATGGCACGGAACTTTGAGACGATGCGATGGCGGAAACGTACATCAGACTGAAGGCTGAAGCTAGGCGGATTGGACTTGCCATCAACGCATCAAAGACAAAATACATGAAAGGAAGCGGTTCTAGGGAAGACAATGTTAGCCTCCCATCCCGAGTTCAGATTGACGGTGACGAAATCGAGGTGGTCGATGAGTTCGTGTATCGAAAATGATACCAGCAGAGAAATTCAAAGACGCATTATGGCTACTTTGGACTCCGGAGGACGCTCCGGTCGAATAAAATTCGCCACCGCACGAAGTTGACTGTCTACAAGACGCTGATTAGACCGGTGGTCCTCTACGGCCACGAGACCTGGACTATGCTCGTGGAGGACCAACGGAACGGAAGGTGTTGCGTACCATCTACGGTGGAGTGCAGATGGATGAAGGAACGTGGAGGAGGCGAATGAACCACGAATTGCACCAGCTGCTGGGAGAACCATCAATCGTCCACATTGCAAACATTGAGCGACTACGGTGGGTTGGGCACGTTGTAAGAATGCCACACGACGACCCAGTGAAAATGGTTTTAGAAAGCGAAACAACATGAACAAGAAGAAGAGGCACATGGATCGAGTAGAGTGGAGACGACTTCTTCGCACAGCAGAGGACATCAAGGCCTTAGCTTGATTAGTAAGGTAAGTATCTATGACAGATACGTATTTCGACTACAATGTGGAGTCTTCATCAGTGTCATTCCCACTAAAGACGTATCCAAATCTAACCCCCTTAAATACTCATATCCTAGGTAAAAATGTGCATTCAAAAGTAATCCGAATGCTTCGGTAAGGATGTGACTAAAAAGTTGGATGTTTCAAAAAGTTATGTCCCGAAAGTGAAAGGTCGTGCTGAATTACATACGTACAAGGTCCAGAAGTTCCCCAATCGTGATGAATGGCAGAATTTGGTGGCCATAACACGCGCAAGAAAGCTGTATTTGGAAATTCTAACCAAATTTGATTGCTGTGTAATGGATAAGGAAACAAACGTCAAAGCTGACTTTCTACAATTATCGAGATTGGAATTTTTCACTGCCCGTGATAAATTTGATGTGACAGATATATTTAATCAGGAAAAAATTTCGAAGTTTGCCAAAACATTTATGATTTGGCAAGCAATCTGTAGTTACGGTAAACGAAGTGAGATTTTCGTCTCAACCGGAACTGTGAATTAAGAAATTTAGCTAAATGAGCGCCTCCAAAAACGTCTACTATCATTTTTGAAGCAACAGTGTTTTGGCCAGGGTTAGCCTCGTCCTACTATGCAAAATCGGTATTGGAATGGTATCGGATGAACAATATCAATTTTGTGCCCAAAGACATCAATCCGCCAAATTGTCCAGAACTCCGACCTATCGAAAAATACTGGGCCTTCCATTCATTTTGGCTAAACAAATGTTTTATGAAATTATGGAATAATAAGATATTATAATAATATTTTGTTTGTGTATGCAACAAGAAAAGATTGTGGAGATTATGTTTGACACATAACCCGAGCAAAGTCCAGCATCAAAATGACAGCAAATTGAAATCAAGTTTTGATATCAACATCAAACTGAAATCATAATTTGATTTCAGTTTACGCAATGGACAAATTTGATACCAAATTTTGTTTTCATTTTGCTGTACATATGCTCTTCAAAAATATGTTGTTGCGGGTTTGTTTTCATTGCCTTAGCATAACAACAAATTGAATACTTGTTTTGTTATCAACCGGAAAAATTGATAACAAATTTAATTTTCAGTTTGCTTTCACTGAAAGCAGAAATAGTTTTCAATGTGATGTCACAGGAAGATTTGTTTGCTCTCAATTTTGATATGTCAAAGCGACAGCAACTTGAGTTATCATTATCACCGAAATCACAACATCAAATTTAGATTTCAATTTGATCTCAGACTTTGCTCGGGAATACCAGCCAATGTTGCTGCATGAGAGTCGCAATAAGCGATTTTGTCATTTATCTCACCCACTCTTCGCTCTTCACTCTTCACGAAGAGGCGATCGTCAAACAGCTGATGGTAGTAACGCTTTGTACATTCCTATCAATGTGCTCGTCGAAGCTATCTCCATGACCATCCATCAAGTTGACGAAAGAAGTAAAAAGCAACTGGTGAATGTCGTCTTCGGTTGTGATCCATAACCGATCTGGTCATTCCCGACAATCACGACACTCATCTATGCTCGTTTTGAAGCAGTTGCTGCTTTGCTTGCTTATGTGAGTGTGTTGGTGAGTGAGCCCAACAGCTTCCGTTTAATGTTGTCTGCTTTGTTTGTAACTCACACAGTCGCGCCTGCCGAGACGAACTTGGAATGCGTAAGCATTGTTTTCATTTTATTCTGTCTTTTCGCTTTTTCTCATGATCGTACTGCAGAAGTCTTCACTGTTTTCGTTGTGCTTTTCATCATCAGCAGCGAGTGTAACGTTTTGCTTGTGAGCAGCGACCATTACTGGTGATTGTTGTTTGCCATGGCTCTACCTCTCACTGCGTGACAAAACGATCTGTCAGCGATAGTCGGTTAATGGGTAGACGAGTGTCACGTGAGTGTCATGATATTTTGCATCACTGGTGCACAGTGTTATGACGGGAGTAGCACTTTTCAATCGGGAGAGACGTGGCTTAGAGATTTACAAGAATGGCTGCATATTTTAGGCTGGGTGCATAATATTTTGACACTCATATAATATATGTTGCATTGACTGTATGGTATTCAAAAGCGTAGGAAAATGCGAATTTTGATGCTTTTCCTAAAGACATCTTTTTAAAGATCGATGTGTAATTTTCATCACAAGAGGGGTTAGCTCTGGTCGACATTCCGGCGAAAAATCTAAGGCAAGCCGACACCAACCTGACTTCTATCAAACCTCAACCCGATGTTGACCCGGCGGTGCCAACTGGGATTGAACCCAGGCCTGCTGGGGTGAGAGATAATCACGCTTACCACTACACCACCGGCGCCGCTATAAGAGCAACCTCATGTTAGACGAAAATCATTAAAGTCACGCTTATGAATTTCATATGTCAAGAACAACATATGACCCATGTGACTCTAACGCAAACCATAAACATCACCGAGTAGGGGAAACTTTCTCCTTCCCGATGATGTTGTTGGTTTGCGTCGACCATCCTCGGTTAATGAGAAAAGGGCTTACAAAGCTTTGTTTACAAAAAGCTTATATGCCATTTTCACATGTGACTCTTGATGTGTCGTTCATAAGTGGAAGCCTTATTAAATTTATAATTTTATTTGCCTCAGTGTATGGTCCAGGTGTGGGAACTGCCTCCCTGCTATGTCAATTATACAAGGTCTGGAACAACAGGCAGCTTGCTGGTGTTAGAAGCAAAAATCTTGTAAACATTACTGAGCAAACGAATGACGATGTCACGGCAGCACAACATTCCATACTGCGAATTGCAGACGTGTCGTCACAGAAAACAGTTGTTTCGTGTAAAAAGATAAACATTGCGATGAAATACGAACACCACTAAACATTTCCACATTTCACTAATACTAATAAGCCGGTTGAGCCAGACCTTGTATAATTGACATCGGCCTCTTTGCATGATATCATGAGCTATGTTTGCGTAACGCACCCAAGATTCCCGAAATCATGAATCATCCGAGTTGAAATCATGAACTAAGTGCATGAATTTAACTTTTAGCTTTTAAAGCAAAATATGTAAAAGAAATTAAATAAAGCATCAGACTGGATTCGAACCAAGAACCTTGAGATCATTAAGGCATACTTTGACAACTTAAATATCAGTACTTGTATAAGAGATATCTATGTAGTGCGATGAACACGGTTTGCCAGGTAACGCTTATAATGGTCATGATTCCGCTGCATTATGAAATCTAGAATTTCCATCACGAAATCATGAATCATTGTTATGATTTCATGGGATGGCAAGTTTTTTTTCATTTCATGATTTTTTATTCATGAAAATGGAATCGGACTTTTTTTTCCCGTGTAGCGTCTGTAGAATTTGTACTCAGTACGGAAAACAATATCAACGAAAAACGAATCATGAAAAAAAAAAGATTTCTCGGAAATTTTGTGAAAAAATTTAAAATAGTTCTAACTAGAATTTAAAGGAAATTCTGATAAACATTCAAGACTGATTTTTAACTTTGAGGGAAAACTAAAAGAAAATAATTCTGAGGATAGTTCCAAGAAAATGTAGAACTGAGTTCCAAGTGAATTAATCATATTGTCGAGCAGTTTTGGGACAACCTTCTACCAGCAATTTTACAAAAATGACCCAAAAACTTCAAAATTTTTTCAAGCTTTGCATGAATAAGATCCTGTTTCCTCGAGAAAATAAATCAAAAAATTGTTCCACGGCAAAGTTCGAGTAGTAGGATGTGTCATTTTAAACTGCAAAAATGATGTGATCCTTTCCGAAAAGTGTTCCAAGTAATCAAACTCTGCGTACAATTCTAACGGAATTCTCTGGAAAATTGCATGGGAATTCTAAGAAGAATACCAAGGGAATTTTCAGAATTTATCTTCCATTTAATACCACAAAATTAATTACGTGGAATTAAATGGAAGATAACCTTTTTTGCTGTTTTATTTAAGCATTTCGCTAACGAGCCAATTTCATTACTTCATTATGATGGCTACCAAGCCTTTTGGATTTTTTTCTTATTAGAGAGTTGTATATTTTTTTCTCTTTTCCTTACTTAAATCTTTGTTTTTTTAGTTAGGTAGGTTCCGATTTTACATGTATACCTGTGGTCTTGACATTTTTTCCTACGGGATAAGTACTTAAGGGGGTTAGATTTTGATAAGTTCTTTAGTAGGAATGACACTGATGAAGACTGCACATTGTAGTTGAAATACGTATCTGTCATAGATTCCAAAATTAATTAAATGGAAGATAACCTTTTTTGCTGTTTTATTTAAGCATTCCGCTAACAACCCAATTTCATTACTTTGTCTAAGATAATGCTGAGCCTAATTCCAATGCAATTCTCATGTCATATCTAGTATTATTTTGAAGGAAATACCGTGAATATTCGGAGACACATTTTAAAGAAATTGTACAGAAATTGACTTATCAAAATTGTTAGGAGAATTATAAAGGATAAGAAGTGAATGGTGGAGTTTTTAGGGGGAAAACCAAGAATATTTAGATGATTTCAGAAACGTACTCTGAGTAAATTTTTGAATTATTTAAAGGACAGAATATTCTTAAGAAAATCTGCGAAGAATTGAAATGCAATTATCAATGTAATTTAGACAACGAATATTTTGCATGCTTATATGCACATATGAACGATTCTGTGGCTTAATCTTATTCAGAATTCGGGATATAAAAACCAATATCTTGAACATGGTTAAAATCTAATTCCCGTCATACTAAACTCAATCCGCTCTTTACCACTCTTTGTCGAACGGACCAACGCACCCTTTTGGCTATAGATTTGAAGAAATGCTTCAAGTCTCCTCATCCATTAATGTGTGAATTTGTTAAAGGAGTGTGCGTTTGACTAGTACTGTCGCATTAATGGCCCTTCGCTAATTTTCAACTTCTATTCAATTTTCACACTGCCGTACTCTAGCGGAACTATCAACATACCCTCTTCAGAACTTTCTCTAGCTAGTAAATTATCACACTACAGCCAACCGGTGAACACTCGTGTTTATTTCGGTTACCGTGTGGACGTAATTTGTGATGAGCCCCGGTCCCTTTCAAATTGTATCATTATTTATGTACGGTCCATATATTTGAAATGACGTTTCACATACATCTAGTGATGGCCGATTTTCATTCGAATTATCGATTAATCGATTAACGAACCGAAAATTAAAATATTTGTAATCGGTTATATCATGCCGATATAAGCATTGACTTCTCCAGAGGATCATCACCGATCGTTTCAAACATGTGCTGCACTCTCATTGGTGGAAAAATGTCAGCACAGCCAACAAAAAAAAATCGATTCGTTGTTAATCGAGTAATTAAAAAATGGGACGCCTCTGATTTTGTTGTGTTTGTTTTGATCAAAATGAGCGCAAAATTTCATCTCTACCGAGGGGGCAGCAAAACCACAAAATTACATTGAATACGGGAGGTATTCATTGGATGAAAGGGACCGTGAAAGAGGACACTCAAATGGAAAGTTTTTCTTCCGACAGTTTCATCTTAGTATTTATCTTTGCTACAGCTTCATGTTGATATTAGATAGCATTTCCAACCAACTCCGAAAATCGTAAACTTCACGTATGAAGTAACAAAAAACACGTTGAATGCAATCAGGAATGTTTTACATTTTGAAATGCTGTATTTAAGGTAAATAGGTTGTTCATTGCCTTTATAAAAACATCATAAATCAGAGTGGATGCCAAATGGTTGCTGAATTGTTACTTGGGATTAGTCAACTCCAAGAGAAAAATGATTTGTGCGTATTTAAACAAATCCAATAGTACAAAATTATATCGAACGTATATTATTTATGGCGATCGTATATTCTGGCAATAATCTCCATGGCAACCATTCGTAAGACTAACATATTTATGGCCATAGTTCGGCAACATTTATTTTTTTATTTTTATCTAAATTCGAGATTTTTTTCTGGGAAACTACAACTTAGTTTCAGACGTTATTTAGGTTATAGACAGACAATTGACACCGTCTTCAATCAGAGGTTGTACACAGACTGAATACTTAACACTAGACAACGGACAACACATAACACCCAGTAGACCAGTAGGGAAATTTCCGGGTTGCGAAAAGTTCCACCGGCTGTAGCGGGAACTGAACCCTTACTTCGTGGCACTCACAATACGCCTCAACGACGGGTGACCCCGCTAACCGCACGACCACGAAGCCAACCGTTATTTAGGTTAGGCGAGACGTTTTCATACTTTCTTTTTTTGAACAATATTGGACCCGCTATTTTTAAAATGAGGTATGGTAGAATTCTAGGAAGAATTTTAATGATTGGCCATTAGAGAGGGCCAATTTAACAAAACAAACAAAAACTGCTTAGTTTTTACCAAACTTAGACTGAGATTCGGAAAAATATGCAGAACAATTTTGTCAATGGTCGTTAAACATTCATTTTAGGTCGGATGTTCTTCAAACTTTCAGTGAATAAACTAAAACATTAAGGTTAAGTTTCTACTCCATTTCTTTATTGGATCTCCTCTCTATAACCGAATTCCCACACCTTGCCCTTGACACCACTCATAAGGTTTTGGGCAATGGTGGGAGCGACTTCTTTTGATACTTTTACCCACTGTTTCGTCAAAGCCAGCTCATTCTCCAACACCTTAGGTGTTTTACGAAGTCTCATAGTATGAAAAAACCGGCCAAAACAGCGTCTCACCTCCGTGAGACCGCAGGAAGAGTAGGAGGCGCTTCTGGAGGCACTCGTCCCGGTAGATTTGCACGTTGATGGTACCCGTCGTGATGGACAGCTGGCTAATCTTGACGCACCCACAGATGGCCTGCCAAACCAAGAACTTTTTGGCAAATTTGTCCACCTTCTTCTTCGTTACCTCCTCAGGAACGGCCAACCGTGATGTGGCAACGTAAAACTCCTGCCCCAGCAACTGCTTTGTGTCCACCTTGATGCAAGTCTCGTCGTTCATCACGACGCACCTCGGTTTCGTCAGCTACTTCCGGTACAGCTTCCTGGCACGGGTTTTGGCCACCGTTTTGTGTTTGTCGTTCCAGTTCGATGCCTTCCGGACCTTGTAGACGTAGATGCCGGCACGTTTCATCAATTTTTGGACAAACCAGATGGAAACATCCACCTTCTTTGCCGCAAAGTGGATCGAAAGATTCGGCCGACGCTTGAACAGACTGAACAGTGTTCAGTGAACACCTTCCTGGCTTACACCGGGTCAGCTGTCTTCGGTTTTCCGCCGCAACCTGCCCGCTGCTGGGTCGTCTGGGTCTCCTTGAACGACTTTACTACCACTAGCGTGCACAGGAATCTTGTTTTACAGGGGCAATTTTTTTTCTATGGTGCATTTAACCTAGGGATGGAGAATAGTCCAAAGTGCGTGAGAGATGATGCTGTCCACCCACCACTGTTCCACTACGGTTTAATTTAGCTAATTATATTTATTTTTTGCTCCGGTGGTGGTTCATCTTCTTCAATGCAAACTGCTTTCAGACAGCCAATGGAAATTGGCAATTTAACCCCATCGACGATGTCGACGATGAACCGTCCCAAAGTACCGCCAGTCGGGGTGACAGAAAATGATGCTGAACATTCGACATGTTTTAAAGAAGATATAAACGACAAACCCGAATTTATTGCAACGCACATAGCTGTAACTTTTTAATCACGGTAACAAATGAATTGAAATTTTCAGAGAAGATTCTTAGACGATTTTTTAGTAAGACAAATATAGACCAAGGTTCAATGGCAAACTAATACCCACTTTTCAATTAGGGTATCCAAAAACTGTCTTTTTGTACAGTTGCAAAAAAGTCCATCCTCAGAATTCCTTGAGGTTATTTTCGAATTTTTTAGAATTCTATGAGCTCTTTTGAATTTTTTTCTCAGAAGTCCTCTGGAGTTATTTTTAGAACTCCTCTTGACTTTTACTCAGAACACCTTGAAACTGAAATTCCCTTAGAGTTTCAGAAGAATTTCCTTAAAAAAAATATTTCCGGAATGAGCCAGAAATTATCAGTACTCTCTTGATATTTTCATCAAAATCCCTTTGGAATTTCACTCAATGATTTTTTCTCAGAATTCGCTTGACATTTTGCTCAAAATATCTTTGGAATTTCACTCCAAATTTGATTTTCTCTTACTTTTTGAAATTATCTTGAAACTATCTGCAAGTTGCACTAGAAATTATCCGCAGAATTTTCTTTGAATTCTCCCCAGAAATATTTTGGAACTGTCATAAGAATTAAGTATCCTTGAGGTTCTTCTCGGACTATTTTAGAAGTTCTTTTTTTTTCTCACAACACCTTGGAACTGAAATTCCCCTAAAGTTTCTGCATTCTTCAGAAATTCTTCACAGAATGAGCTTAAACTTAACCTCGGAATTCCCTTGAAATTTTTCTTCGCATCCCTTTGGAATTTCATTCAAAATTTGATTTTCTCTCGGTATTCTTTTCGAAATTATCTTGGAACTATCTGCAGGATTCACTAGAAATTATTCGCAGAATGTTCATGGAATCATCCCCAGAATTTTTTTCTTTTAGAACTATCCTCAGAATTCGATACCCTTGAGGTTTTCCTAGGAATTCAAGTTTAAGTTGCCCGCCCATTCACCAAAACGTTGTAGTTTTTCTACCAGAAATGTTCAATAAAGCTTGCCCCTCCATTCATCAGAACTGTGCAATTTTTACACCAGAAATTTTCAATACAAACTTGCCCCCATAACATTTTACACCAGGTGTAGGATACAGTTTTTCTGCATAGTTTTTCCCGATATATGTTTCAGGTTTGGTAAAAATTAAGCAACTTTTGAATTTTTGACAAGCTAATGGACAGTTTGGTTCCGTTTCCCATACATTTTCGCATTCCAAATTCATTCAAATTTTGCACAGTTGTTGGGGATCTCAATACAAACTAGATCTACCCTATTGCCCATACGGTGAGATTACCCAATAAATTGAGAAACGCTGCTTTAGGTTAAACAAAATTGTTTCGGTTAATTTCGGTTCACAATGCTGTCACTGGAAAGGGAACGATAATGTCAGATGTTTCGATACAATTCAATGAAGTGTTATAAACATATTGAGGAAGTACTAGAAACTATCAACTCAGCTATTTCCTTTTTGTGTGTATGTTTGCCCATAAATGTTCTGGTACACATCAGCTGATAAGGCTAATAGTCGTCTAATTCATAAAATCACTTCTCACTCGCTCTTAACAAACCCATTCTTCCCCATACGGCGGCAATCCACCTCCATTAGCATCTCAGACAGTATCACACTTCGTGGGCTCTACCTACGCATCCTATTATAACACCATTTTAAAAGAAATTATCTCAATATTTATTGCATCCACCCAACCGAAACAACGATCGTACAACCGGCTGGCCACTGCGTGCCGTCGCCGGTCGTACAAATCTTTGTATCAACAAAAGCAGAACAACATTACTACTCTATATACGTATCTTATACACCACATTTATCAACCACTCAGACCCTCAGCCCGAGTCCGGTGAACCGATACGACACGGATTGCGTGCGCCGCAGAGAGTCCGGAGAAAGAGGTTCCATAAAATTCATCGACTTCGCCCGTTGATATAGTAATAAAAACCAAATCAACCCGTGGTCTGTGCTTAAGATTTCCAGCCCCGGAAAGTGTCGAAAAGTATTCGAAAATATGAAAAAAAGATGAAAACAATAATCAAATCAAATAATAGAGTAATAAAAATGTGGTAGCTTGCGAATCACAGCGGTATCAGGGGCTCGTAAAATAATCGTAAAAGTATAAAAACAAGACGACAACGACCGAGAGCTGTGGCAAGGTGTGGCGGTGTGGCGGACAGTCAGGACGGTGAAATGGCATATCTTGTTGCGGTTCATCGGAGGGGAGCGAGGAAGGTGGCGAAGAAAATACTCATCGTACCGTTATTTTTTTTAGTGCACACACAATTATTGCCCTATCCGCCCTGCTGGCTGCTAGTAGTCCTTAGAGGAAGCCGCAGAAGGTTGGGGAAGTTATCATCAGACTCCCAATATAAGCAAACACGAACACGTAAACTCCCCAGACACGCATCCATAATTGCTGGAACAAGCGCGATATGAGGCGAAATGGAATTGGAGGCCAAATTTTAAAGACGATTATTTGAATTTTATTGCTTAAGCCTTTTTGCCTGGGTGTTTTTTTTATCAGTGATAACGGTTCGAAGTAGAACCCGACGAGCTATCAAAATCGTGGGTGATGTTTGTTGAATGTGGGGAATGAAAGGGCGGCAGGTTTTATCTACTGAGCTGTGAATCTATAAAGCAGTCTAGTTGGAAGCGAGTTAAGAGACTCTGGGAAACAACCAACAAACAAGGTGTTCAAATATTGGCCATAACGTAGAATTTTATTGGGTGTTAAAGAGACGGCTAACAGCGGTGTTGGTCATAATTTTGCATGGTTCTTAAAATGGAAGTCTCATGATAGTATCTCATAGTTTTACCGTGTTTAAGCTTATACATTATCCAACCAACAAATTTATGACTTTGAATTATAATTCGGATTTATCATTCGGGCTTAGCATCTCTGCCTCTGAATGTACTAATCATCCGATAAATTTATAATATAATGTGAAGCGGAATAATTTGGTACAGGTGTGACTCACCATCGAAAAGCCATGGTTTGGTTAGGCAATGATGGGTTTTGTTTCTAGTCGAGTTTGAAATTTTTTTGTTTCTAGTCGAGACGAATTTGCAAATTTATTAATTATCGTATTTTTTAATTGGCTGAAAATTTTCAAACACGTTCCTCATGACCAAAAATGCTATTTTGCATCTTCAGATCACCATTTTTAATCGAGCCTTAATTTTGAAAAGGGCCTATAGAAAATGTTAAGCTTATTTTCTGAAAACTATTGCTCGAAAAATGTTTGTCCAATCGATTTGGTACCCTGGGAAATGTTGTAGGAAACATCTGGAATTATTTGAAAAAAAAAATTGAACTCTAAGTTTTTTCTTCACCATTTTGTAATTTTAAATAAAAGCTTAGAAATCGTTTTTATTTTTAATTGTATTTTATCTTTATTTTTTTTATATGTTTTAGGGGACAATGAATGTCACCTATTGCATTATAGGTCAAGATGCAGAAATGATGGACAAAAAAGTTATGATTTTTTAAAAAACTCAAGTTTTTGGAAATACCGTATGCATGATAATGTTTGCATCATCGTACAAATAAGGTTCCCGTTTCACCTGTGCATATAATGCCTTGGTTTTCTTTGCATGCACGTAGCCTATAACTCATACCGTAGTAGGCTGTGTATATAAGAAAATGATTTACTTAATTTGACAGTTGCACCATGATGAAGTGGCAGCGTATTCGTGATTTGTCCCACGCGCAAATGTCGCAAAAAGACATTTCAATCGCCGTGGGAGTGTCCCGGTGGACCGTCAAAAGGGTTTTAGGCCGAGAAAAGAAAGGACAACTATCCGCGAAGGTGGCCACAGGTCGTCCGAGGTCAGTTCGGGTTCCGAGGGTTATCGTTGCTATCAAAAGGAAGATTCGGGTGAATCCAGTGCGTTCAATAAGGAAAATGACAAAGGAACACGGGATCAGTGACTTTACGGCACGGAAGATCGTAAAGGAAGATTGCGGGGCGAAGTCGAGGGCAGGCAAAAAAGTTCACATGATTACCAACCGCATCCGGGAGCTACTAGTCGAACGATGCAAGAAAATCTTGAACTTCCTTAAGCGAAAAAATCCGTTAATCCTGTTCACCGACGGGAGCATGTTTACCGTCGATCCCGTGTATCTGACCGAGCATCCTGCTAGCGTTATGGTGTTTGGAATGGTGGCTTCCGATGGAAAAAAATGGACGCGGTGTTCAGAAGGCGACAAGGTCAACACGGGGGTCTACATCGGGATTTTAAGTAAGTATGTTCTTCCGTGGATCAAAGAACAGTACGGTCCGAAGCCAAATGTTGTATTTCAACAAGATGGGGCTCCGTGCCACCCCTCGAACCGCACTCAGAAGTGGTTGCAGGAACATCTTCCGTTCTGGGCGAAGGATATGTGGCCGCAATCCAGCCCCGATATTAATCCGCTGGATTACTCAATATGGCGCGTCATGAAGGCCAAGGCCTGTGCTATACGCCACCCGAGTACAGCAAGCCTCAGACAAACATTGACCCGTACCTGGAGAGAAATGGATCCAGACTACATTATTAGAACCTGCCGTGCATTCCGGAAGCGTGTGGAGGCCGTAATTGCAGCAAGTGGAAACTCGATCGATGATTAACATAGTTTAAGACTCTGAGAAACATCCCCCCTTTGAATATTGACATTGCTCAATGGTGCAAACATTATCACGCATACGGTATATCCAGTGGATTGAGTGATGATACAAAGGAACTTGTTCTGCAGTTTTTTGAATACAATGAAACCAGCCGAGCAATGCCAGGGCAGCGTGATTGTGTAATAATACGAAAATATGGTAAGCGTCAGTCAGTTCAAAAAAGGTTAATGACGACCACTTTACGGGAGTCATACAACCGATTCAAAGAATTAAATAGTGAAGTACAAGTTGGGTTTTCAACCTTTGAAAATCTTAGACCTAAGAACTGTAACATGAAAATGAAAACTGCATACAATTATCTTTTTTCAAACAAAGGTTGTTGGAAGAAATTGTGGAAAAAGGAATAAATGAAATACATGATGTGTCCCACATCAAATTGCATCACGAAAAAAACGATGTAGAAAATTACTCATTGAGTATTTTCTCTTGAAAATTTGGGTAGAAGTAGTTTAGAGTGTATTGTTCACACTGTATTTTTAACGCTGTCAGTTTTTCGAAAGTTGGAAAAAATGGCGTTACCCGAAAAGCAACGTCGCGAATTGATTTTGCGCAAGCACCTGGAAAATATTCAACTCTCTCATCGGGACATCAGAAAACAACTCGGAATTGTAAATCAACGGTGAGTCGTGTGATTAAACGTTACAAGGAAACTCTGAGCATCGAACGGAAGGACAAATACGATCAGAATGGATGTTCTATTAGTGATCAGGATCACAAGCGTGTCGTGAAATCGTTTAATCGGAATCCCAATGCTTCGGTCAGGGCTGTGGCCAAAAAGTTGAGTCTGTCCAAGTCTTTCGTTCAGAGAGCCAATAACCGGGAGAGAGTGGTACGAAGCCAACGGGGTCACTTTCATACCCATGATATGACCCCCAATGCACCGACACTAAGGCCCATCGAAAAATACTGGGCTATTATGAAGCAGGCACTACGGAAGCATCCCAAGGAGGTCAAATCTTAAGAAGACATGAAGACAAAGTGGGTTTCCGTACAGAAGAAGGTGCAGTCAGATAGATGTTGTACAGAACCTAATTAGTGGAGGTAAGCGTAAGATGCGAGCGTACGGTTATGGTATTGAAGTTGAATGAAATAAATATGCCAAAAGCTTACTAATGGGTCATATTTTATTGTCTGAAAATGTGAACTCAACTCTGAAAAACTGAACGCGGTCAACTAGGTAATTTTCAACAGAGTTTTTTTTTCCCGTGATGCAATTTAATGTGGGACACCCTTTACAACAACACCAGTCTATGTTTTTGCAAAATAAAATAACACAAATTTCAAGTAGAGGAAGACGGGGTAAGACCGCCACGCTAAGCAATAAATTAAGTAGCCCAAAATGAGCAAGAAATTTCACATTTTACTATGCTACATAGGAATAAGCGTTCATTTACCTATGGACAAAAATTATAAAATAATTTATGCTTTTCGTCAATTTTTGAAGCAATACAAAAATACTCGTTCTTTTACAAGCGGAGTAAGAAGGACCACCAATGGGATAAGACGAACCATGACGGTTTTTTCGACAACCATTGCACAAAATTGGACGCAACAAGTGCTCCATCATGAATGGTACTATGCACAGATAAAAATTCTGAATTTTAATTGTGATGTAAACATTCATTCACGTAAACTTAAATTTAATTTCACACAACCGAGCAACTTGTAAACAATGTTGTTTACAAAGATGGGCTTTTGTATACAATATTTGCTACATTGCATGAATTGTGCTAGAACTTTACATGATATATAATGTAAACTTATATGATATATGACGCTCCATTTGTGTGCATCATATTTAACAGAAATTTACACTACTTTTCGAACTGTGTGGTCACTTAGATCATAAATAAATATCTTTGGAATCGGTCAACTGGTTCCACAGATATGGCCGGAACAGTTTCAAGTGACCATAAGTCCTGTGAGCACAAGTCTAGAAATGTTACAAACCAGTTTTTCAAGATAGACGCACATTTTTGCCTAACCCGTACGATGTACGCGGGGACTTGAAGTATGTCTCCAAGTCCACAGGCAAAAATGTGCGTCCCTCTTTTTGCTCATAAACTGACTGCGGCTGTGGAATAGTACTAGCGACGTTTTCATCACTACCTAAAGCCCCACGTTGCGAGAGCATTTCCAGTCGATGGTGCCTGTGGACTTGGAGACATACTTCAAGTCCCCGCGTACATCGTACGGGTTAGGCAAAAATGTGCGTCTATCTTGAAAAATTGTCGCATTAATGGCCCTTCGCTAATTTTCAACTTCTATTCAATTTTCATACTGCCGTACTCTAATGGAACTATCCACCTACCCTCTTCTAAAGATCATTCTCTAGCTAATAAATCATCACACTAAAAAGCTTCATGTTAGCATTTCCAACCAACTCTTTGCATTCTTGAAATTCTATGCATAACAATCAACAAAAATCTTGGAAGTAGATTATTTTCGTAGATGGAAATGCTCAACATCAAATATCAGAATTAAAGTGGACATTTTATACGATAGATGATGAGATGAAAGTAAAGAGTTGATAACTCTGTTATAATAAGGCAGTGTGAAATTTGTACATATAAGTAGAGAGCGAACAACTTTACCAAGCTCATCCGTTAATGAGGGATGGTGAGGGGTGTTTCTCCCTGCCACCACTGGCAAAAGGGATGATCGCCGATTTGCTCATGTACCTCCGATGTGCGGAAACAGTTCTATCCATTGTTTCACACTCAAGTCGCCATCTGACGTAAACAACGAACCAGGTAAAGACTGAAAGTAAAAAAAAAACTACTAGATTCATACCTTCCTCAAAATTGTCCTCGCTCGCTTTCTACTTTGTATGTACAATTTTCACACTGCTGTACTATAACGGAGCTATCAACTCTTTAATTTAATCTCCTCATCTATCGTATAAAATCTGCACTTTAAGTCTGAAATTTGACGTTAAGCATCTCCGACTATGTAAACCGTTAAATTCACGCATCAAGTAATAACACATGATTAGTTAAAGTGGATTATTTTCGATGTTTTACTGATTCTTCTAGGAACTCCCTGAAGGCTCCTTCCATAAATCAAATTTAAATTTATTTAAATTCTTCTTCCATGCAATTAACCTCAGCAATTTCATAAATTTCTGCTTAGAACAATTGGAAATTAAATACGTATTCTCCTTGGAATTCCCATAGTATTTCCTCGGAATTCTCAAAACAAAAATCCATCACAGAATAACTTTGAAACTGTTCCCAGAATTCCTTTGAGATTGAATCCTCAAAATTCGATTCCATTGCAATTCTTCTCGGAATTTATTTTGAACTCTTTAGAATTATCTGAAAAATATCTTCAGAAATCACCCAGAATTCTTTTAGAGCTATCCGCAGAGAGCATCTTTGGAGCTCACGAGATTTTCATGGAATTTTCATCAAGCTCCCTTAAGCAACATTTCAGAACTAATTTTGAACTCTTATTAGAATTGGACCTAGAAGCCTTATCCAATCATCATAGAATTCTTCTCAGAACTCTCGTTAAAATGCACTCTCAATTATAATGGAATTATTACCAAACTATAAAAGGAAACCTGGCTTAAGATTTAAGTGGAGATGAAGAAATCGGTCTTAACACTTAATTTTACATGAGACTTTCGTAGTCTGTACTTAGGTATTCTCTTCTCTGATATATCTTGGTGTAATCCCTGGAATCCTTTAAATTCTCTCAAAATTTACTTTGGATTTTTAAAGTTCTTAATAATCCTTGAAAGGCTTTTGAAAATCTACCACAAACAAATACCTTTGAAAAATTTCCAAGTTTTACAATTTATTTTCTGGGAAAAGAGGTATATTTCCCCGATTTTTAATTGGAATTAAAGGCATTTCCCAATAGTTTTCCTGGTCTTCTAAAGTTTTGCGGTTCACTGGTCACCCTGGTTAAAAAAAATCAATTTTTTAACAGATAGGTATATTTTGTTAAAACTACTGTAGACTTTCTTAGTGCAAAGTACTCAATTTAAACATCTTGTTAATATTTTTAAATTTCATTCTATTTTAGTAGTGAAAAAGTGACTTTAGTGACTATTTTTAGGGAAAGAGTGACTTTAGTGACTTTTTGGTGTAAAAAGTGTCTTTTTAGTGACTGGCTTCAAAATAGTGACCAAGTCACTAAAAAGTGACCTGCTACCAGCCTTGCATAGCGGTCGTATGAGAAAACGGGATAACCCAACAAACAATTCAAAGTCATAAATAAGCTCTTATAAATAAATTTTCTAACTCCTTTATTAGATGTCACTGCATTGATTTACAATATTGCTGTATAAATGTGAATCAGTCAGCAAAATAGCTCTTATATCACTATGCGTCCATGTTTAATTGGATGCGTTGTAAATGCTTTATAAACGACGTATTAGATTCATTATTCCACAACACTGGTTCAGTCTGGTCTGGTCAACAAAACGAAATCAGTAGAGTAGTGGTTACCATTTCCACTTAGAATACCGTTTCCAAGTAGAAGCTCGTGAGTTCAATCCGAACCTTAACCCTTTTTTTAAATTTGTGTTCTAAATCGTAATCATCGATCACATCACTCACAACAACAAATTCATTGATTTAGTTTGATAAATAACCCAGCATCCATTTATATGAAATTCGAGAAGTGAAGCGGTAGAACTTGTAAAACAACGATGAATGAATTAATCATTCCCACTTGGGACGATCGGGAGTGCTGATAGGTATTCAGTTTCAAGCAAGCTTTTATTGAATAGGTATTGAGCAGCCCATATGATGTATTCTAGGATAGCTCAGATGGCAAGGCAAAAGCATTTGGTGATCGGAAGGTACATGGTTCGGAACCCATGTAATGGACATGTAAATGTATGTAGTTCATTTCCTAATATCTGTGTGGTGCGTGCTTCGTCAGAATAATGAAAACAATCACTAAAGAAAAGACAACTCAGTCTGTATCTACCGTTCTTAATTTTCGGGTTAATTTTCCTGCAGTTTGAACACTCGTTTAATAAATGTAGTGTAATGTAAGTAAAAGTGTCTAATTTAAACGTTAAACGGGGGTTTGTTAAAATGATACGATAAAAAAACGTTTTTTTTTATTGAAATACCATTTCACCTAGAATTACATTTCTCCGTACTAGCACAGAGAACAGACGTTGAGGTTCGAACAATATTTCTGTAAAAACTAGTGTAAGGATTCCTATTCGACTTAAGCGCCACTAACGGCGACTTCCCCACTTAAAACCCTCTTTGACAACATGATGGCGCCGCCGTTGCACAACTTACACTAGACACTAAGTGCCGGTAGCGCCGAGTGGCAATTTACAACAGAAAATTAATCGACAATAGCGCGAAATTGGTCGAAAGTAGAACAATTATAGAGGGAATCAGGAGATGCGAGCGTAACGTAACGGCGATGTTCCCACTTATCTTTACACAAGTTTCTGACCGAAGTTGGACGTCTGTTCTCTGTGGTGCTAGGGCGGCTAGTTCGATTTCCTGGGAAACTAACGAGATATAAACATCCAGGAAAAGTTAGTGTGTAAACTTCTTCAGTGTCTAGTTATAGACTTGACTAGACACTGAAGAAGTTTGCAATTAGTAAACGATTAATACCTCGTTACTAAAATACATATGGCTTTTTAGAAAAAAAAAGTTTGATCTATTAAAAGTGGTCAGTTCATCAAACTAAGTTCTGCCCAGTGGTGGCACGAGTCCTGGAGTTTAACATTTTTTCCTTAACATTTGATACTTTTTGCGATAACCATTTTGACGACACACAAAAACAAACTGGCAAGCGGCAAAAATGTCATGACATTTCTAAACTGTTTTCTGCCAGCGACAGAACATTTTCGCACAAAGAAGCAGACAAGACCGGCGGCGCGCGCGACATAAATTTATGTCGTGTAGAATTTTGCTGATTTCTGGCTAACTACTGCATTTATTTGATGTTTATTGCATGGAATTAAAAGATAAGAATGAAGACTGACCACTCATGAGCATTGATGTTAAAATTATGCGTAAATAAGGGAGTTGGTAATTTACTGTCACACGCAAGCCTGCAGCTAAAATTTCATTACAATAAACTGTTTGGAAAAATCAGGCTGCGAGATTTTATTTATTCTCTATCTCCGCTGTTCGCTTGGAATGTAGTTATAAACGGCCGCCCGTGTGCTGGCTGTTTTGTTTCGCTCTGGACGATGGTTTTTCAAAAAATGTACTGTTGCCACCTCTGGTTCTGCCTTTCTACAAAGTTTCTGTTTCCGGCAATGTTGGTAAGATGAGTAAAGCAATCCAAATGGTGATGGTGAACATGTAAATTTGTAATTCTCTCACTACGCAGTGCTAATGTACCCGTGAACTTCCTTTACCTATAAGCTATGTTCAGGACAACAACGTGAAGTCCACATGTACAGTGAGAGAAATCTAGACAATTTAGAAGCTTGTGGTCAGCTGAACAACTATCCCAAATATAGAAATTTCCTATATAGGCAAGATTTCAAGATATGTATATTTTATACAGGAAATTGTCTTGCACATTAGTACCGCATAGTGAAAAATTCTGAATTACTGTTCTGAAAATGAATGTTATTAGGGAAACTACTCTAAAGATCAATACTCACTTAATTTATCGTGGAATTTTTTTATAGTTTTGTTTAAATTTTACTTTAAGCTAAGCGTGGCCGTCTGTTATTCTGTATAGTATTTCCACTTTAATTCCGATGGATGTTTGATCGAAATTGAGCTATTTTAAAATATGAATTGTTTCGTTCCGTTGCCCCGTTTGATTATCTAATTCGTTCAAATTTGGCATAGTTGTTCAGCACCTCAATGCATATTGAAAGAGCAGTAGGGAGCAGGGGGTTTTATAGTTGACCCAGCCTAATGTATACAGAAAACCGGAGATGTCCAGCTTACCTCAAAGTCCACATTGGTAGGTATTTATGCGAACCGTCTGTACGGGCACTGGGACCAAGTGCTGTTTTGCTTTCGTTGCGAATATACTGCTTGCTTATAATTTCATCCAATATCCTATTATCACGATATCAGCGTGCGAGCAAGTAAGCAAGCAAGCCAGCAAGCAAAGTGAAAAGGAAAAGTACCAACAACAGCAAATGGTAAGAAAAGAGATTTTCCCAAAAGAAGGATGGAAGAACGTGTCGCATAGAGTGATATCACGATGATACACAAAGCCAGCCGCGTATGATTTGAACTAAGTCGTACCACCTATGTATGTCATGAAAAAAAAATAGTTTTATGTGTTGACAATATTGGGGTGGCTCTTGCGTTAAAAAATACGTGATACACATTTTTATTAAATTTAGCTAATAAATTTTAACTGATTAAAGATTCGTGATGAATAAATGCAAGTGAAGTTCGTTAGCTAAACTTTCAAATAAGCTAAGCAGCGTTATGAACTATTATTGAATCATTATTGACTTATACTGAGGTACTTGGCAATGTTTGAAATAAATAGACACTTAGCTACAGAAATATATTAAGAACAACTAGCGCATAATTTAAGCAAATCAAACGGTAATTTACTAAATAAATTAAAAAAACATCTAGAAGGCATATATTTTTTATACCAAGAAATAAATCATTAAAATCAATAGATAAGCTTCAACTAAGAAGTTTGCCTTTTGACATGTCTACAGGTTAAAGTAAGATGACAATAAATGCTGGTAATTCGGTTAAAAGAAGAGATTTGGCTAATTACCTTATTAAACAATAAAAACGAGCAAATGTTTTCATCATATTTAGTGTTTTAAATACCTTATAACCAAGTTGTACATACCAGAGTACATACCTGTGGAAGAAAGAGAAAAATGACACACGATTAGTTTCTAAATTTTAAATTTTAAATCAGCAAATAATTTCTGAAATAAGCCCATATCTGTGATAGATAAGTATTAAACTTGTCAGTCGTCAATATAACTACAATTTACGTAGATTGTACGAATATTTGAATTATTTGTGTATGATAGATAAAGTGAAGTGAACCTGACACTAATATATTATATTTAGTTGAAACGTCAGTCAGTATGAGTCAGTATCTTTTGGAAAATGTAGCTATAAATTTTCAATCCAAACTCATCGATTAAACAGTCCAACAGTCGGATGACGAAAAGTTCGCTAGGTTTCCCTTGGTACCTTAATATTATTTATGCAATACTGTACAAGTTTGATGAAACGCGCTACAAAGTAGCTGTTCTGAGTAAAACATGTTCAATAACTTCACATCAGCAACTGTTTGTGATACTCATCACCCACCCTAATCATTTACCTCCCCTGCTGTGCATATTTCAGCACGAAACGAACCCATGCACACACAGTCACCCACCACATTCGTGTCCCCTCCCGGGTTTTTCTGTTCCTAAGCACAAACCTGGCTGCTGTCAAACGACGGAGGGTGGACAGTGAAGCGGAGGTGGTGGAGGGCTTTCGCCGGCCGGATATGTGTTTTGCCCGGCACTGTTCTCATTTTGCCCAAACCAAGCAGAAGCAGAATAACATGCTCGCTCGCAGCTCTCTGTTTGCAGTGGGGGTATTTGTGTGCGGAAAATGGAACCGAATTCAACGCCGATAACGCTACCGTGCCTTCCTTGGTTCGTACCAGACAAGGGAGCGGTGGCGGGGAATAGAGCGGGGAAAACTTATTATGGTACGAGAAATAATGTTTATTTTCTTTTGTTTTTCCTAGCTCTCACTTTCTTCCCACACTCCACGGTCCATCCAATATTCCTTACACAGTCGACCGATCGGAGCAAGTGGCATTCTTGTGGGGAGACGGAGCCAAAATCAGATATGGGTGTCCTTTTCTGCTGGCGTAAGATCTAAGCGCACACTTTTCTTCACTGTGGAGGACAGTGGGACATTTTTGGTTATAGATTCAGGGTTGATTAAATGTTTTCGTTTGTTTTTACCCTTCTTACAAACAGCTTGCAAAACCGACTTTGGATCCCATAAATATACCAATCGAATCAGCTGGAGAAGCGGACAGATTCTGAATTGAACTAAACCCATCATCCGATACTTCAAATAACATGTGAATTCAAAAAGTCATTTTGAGTGTCCACGATCACATTGGCCACATGTTCCGATTTTCCGCGGGGAAGTAGCCAGAGTCTGACTTGAACTAAAACACATCATGCGACACCTCAAATTACACGAGAATTCAAATATATGATCATTGGCAGTCATATTGGATGTCTAGGACCAGGTTCCTCCGGGGAAGTGGCCTTAATTTGAGTTGAATCCCAGGTGTCGCATCTCAAAGCACATTAGACTTAGAAAATAAGATCATTGGTGGGTATATTGAGTGTAAGAAGAGTTCGATCTCACAATAGGTGGATAAAAGGAGCATTTTTAAGGTGGTTCGTTGTGAGATCCTTGTTCTCGCTACCACTTCAAAACTATAAGTGCACTAATATCTGCGTCCACGACACGTACTACAATTTCAAGTGAAATGGAACTCTAATTTTCGAAATTTGTGTAATTGCAAATTCGAGGTGGAAGTGCATTTATAGCGTACGTGGCGACCATTTGTGTCTAACGCTTTAAGGGTGGGGGTGGTTACAAATATGTGACAATCAATGCATTAGATATAGAAAAAAAAAAACGTGACGAAAGGGGAGAGGGGTTGAATTTTTCGAAATAAATACTCCCCTTAATCAGCGGTGCAGCCAGGATTTCCGTCTGGGGTTGCGGGTGTTTGTAAAAATGACGTAATTAAAGATACATCCTGGGGTTCAATTTCCACTAATTTCACCAAATTCTATGGAAGCTATTTAGATTTAGAGAGGAAACAGTTTAAAAAAGCATGCTAAATATTAATTATTTTCGGAAAAAATAACCCTGTGAAGAACTAGCAATAACTTAAAAGAAATTTCGAATGGATGCTGATGGAAACTTTTTCGAAAGGTTGGAAAAAGCTTCCACAGCAGTAAGAAAAAACTTCCGGAAAAAGTTAGAAGAAACTTCCACAGTAAGCTGACAGACACCCGACATCAAAGACGGAAGAAATTTCCATGGCAGTCGAAAGAAACTTCCCGATGAAGTGGGCAGAGTTGCATGTCACCAGGTGCTCTGGGGGAACTCGGAAGGAGCTTTCAAGATAAATCGTCAGAAGAAACTTCCAGATCAATCCTAGAAAAACCGCAATTAACTTCCAGGAGAATCCAGTGCAGAGATGCCAGATTTACAGAGATGTCTGTGAATTTACAGACTTTTATTTTTTCATAGACACTTTTTTCGTCAGGGTGCCTTCCATTCATTTTGGCTAAGAAAATGTTTTATGAAATTATGGAATAATAAGATTATATGATAATATTTTGTTTGTGTAAGCAACAAGAAAATATTGTGAAGTTTGTGTCTGACGCATAATACCTGCCAATTTTGCTACATTAGCGTCGCAATAAGCGATTTTGTCATTTATCTCACCCACTCTTCGCTCTTCACTCTTCGCGAAGAGACGATCAGAAAATCGCTCGTTGCGACTCTGTTGAAGCTAAATTTGCATGTTTTGTGTGTCAAACATAAACTTTACAATCTTTTCTTGTTACTTACACATACAAAATAATATCATAATATCTTATTATTCCGTAATTTCAAAATGAATGGAAGGCACCCTGTTTTTCGTTACAGACATTTACAGACTTTTTAGTTTTCTCACAGATATTTACAGACTTTTGTAATCAAATGATAATTTTAAAATTTGGTTAAATTGTTTTACATCTTTACACGTGTGTTATATTAAGCCAAGTTTTTCTCCCCCAGGTGTGTTATTATTTTGAAAAATGTAATGAATATGTTGTTTGATATATCTTATTTTAAAACTGTATTTATAAAATCGTTACAACAGTGTTAGTGATTAGCGCCAATTCATCATACTTGGCTTCGTTGTACAGTACTCTCCATTTCTCGATGATCTTTATTTCGATATTCCTTCCTATCTGAATCGTTTCAGCAACCCTGATCAGTGCTCGACAAAACTCGACAAAACACGGTGATATTGACAATTTTGCTTTGGTCACTCATTTGAGCTGGCAAACCATGTCAATTTTCAATGACAATGCTGTCAGTAACGAACATGTGTAGATTTTTTTATTATCTTAATTTGTAACGAAATAAGATGACTTGAGCAACACAATTACATGGAGCCGTTAAAGTAAACAGGTAAAGGGTGTCCACGATGAAATTGCCACACACAAAATTGATTCGCAAAATTCGAGTTTTCATCCGATTGCCATCAAATTTTCAGGGATTGAGAAATAACTATTAAACTTCATTTTACCATTTTACTCGTATTTTATTTACAGTCCATACGCAAATGCCCGCACCTTGGCCTTAACCCCGGCCATAAGATTCTGCACAACCTGTGAATCAACCGTTTTTTGCATGTAAACCCATACTTTCTTCAGTTCCTCGACTGTCTTCACTACCTTAGGTCGTTTAAGAAGGTGCTGCTTCATAATCGCCCAGTACTTCTCGATGGGGCGGAGCTCCGGAGTGTTGGGAGGGTTGAACATTTTCGGCACGAAATTGACCTTATTGTCCGCATACCACTTCAGCACGTCCTTGGAGTAGTGGCATGAGGCCAAATCCGGCCAGAAGATTGTTGGGACGTTGTGGGCCTTCAGGAGAGGAAGCAGCCGCTTCTGGAGGCACTCTTTTATGTACACCTGTCCGTTCATCGTGTCCTGGGTCACGAAAGGTGCACTCCGCTTCCCGCACGTGCAGATGGCTTGCCAAACCAGGAATTTCTTCGCAAATTTGGACATCTTCTGAGTGCGGACATGCTCCGGAACGCTGAACTTATCCTTGGCCGTGAAAAACAGGTTGCCGGGGATCTGTTTGAAGTCGGCCTTCACATATGTTTCGTCGTCCATGATGCAGCATTCAACTTTCGTCAGCATGTTGAGGTACAACTTCCTAGCACGGGTTTTGGCGGACTTGTTCTGCTTCTCGTCGCGATTAGGGGCCTTATGTACCTTGAACGTTCGAAGCCCAGCCTTAGTTTTGGCCTTCTGGACAAAACTTCGGCTTAGGTGCAGCTTCTTAGCCACATCCCTAACGGAGGCGTTCGGATTTCGGTTGAAGGCCCCAACTACGCGGTTGTGATTTTTGGTGTTGTACGGAATACTTTTTCCTTCACTTCTGGGCTTCCGATTGGTGGTCAGCCGTTCCTCGAACCGCTTAATCACTCGCGACACCGTGGAATTCGCGATTCCCAACGTTTTAGCGATGGAACGATGCGAGAGATCCTTGTTCTCGTGATGAATGCGCAAGATTTTATCACGCACGAGCTGTTCTTTCGACTCCATTTCCGCGAGTTTTGATCACAGGACTTTAAAACTTGCAGGATGTAAATAATGCACTATGAACTAAATCCACCCAAATTTTCATTAAATTCTACCCAACGGTTAAAAAGTTAGAGCAATTTCATCGTGGACACCCTTTATCTACGTCCTGAACTACTTTGATAACAATAATGGCACTCAGAATGCACGAAATTAAACTTTTTGTTAGTATATGAATCTTTGTCATTGACAAATAAATAAATGATATTTTGCCGAAGGTTTTTTTTGAGGATCAAGTCTGTCTGTCACTATGTGATGAATAATTTTGTTAATATCGCGCGACAGTCTGTCAATGACAATGTCAAATCTCAGCACTGACCCTGATCCTGACTCATCAACAGCATGAAGTGTTTAGAATCGTATTAATAAGTTTATAAATTGTTCTTTGGATTGTCGAGTTCTCCATATTTAGGTGGTGGAAAGTTGAATCTCTCACTAAGATGTGCTCGTTACCCCCGCTGCTGGCGTGCAAAAGGACCACTTCTAAGTAACTAACGGATTTCCACACTACATGGCATATAACATCGACTCATAATTTAAGTTTAAATTACTCAAACACCAGAAATTTTTTCAAGTCTCATAAATCTTTTAGAATATGAGACAAAATTACTCATTCTAGAAGTATACACTCTCAACATCACGCGTTATATTGGATCAAAATATCATGCTTGATATTGCTTTTACAAGCTCCTTTGATATTGCGAGACTATTCACAGTATGCAAAAATCAAGCTGAGAGTTGACTCGAAACAAAAATGATTCCGTTGCACATCGTTTTCTTAGAAAGAGAAAGTATAGTTTGCTGTCTCTTTTTACTCTTCACCGATGGCAGACACGAAGTGACTGCTGCCACCCGTTATGGAAGTTTCGGTTGCGTTCGGGTGTAAAGCAAAAATCATTAAACTCAATCTCACCACAGTTTGGTGAGTTTTGTTAGCTTGATATTCCGAGCTGCGATATCACAGCTTGCAAATCAACCGCAGATGTTTGTTTGTTGATTTTTGTCTACGAAAATCAAGCGTGATTTTGGGCATTGGTGAGATTTGATTTTTTGATATTTTTCCAACACTGAATATGAGTGAACTAATCTCGACTTGGAGGCGGCCTAATTTGTTGTGTAATCGTAATTAATCTTTTTTTATGAATTGTTTTTAACGTATACGGCGTAAATGGATGCATTCTAAACTCAAATTAGGTTCAATTCGTTAAAAGCAGGTCTTTCAAATTAGGTTCAATTCGTTAAAAGCAGGTCTTTTTACTCGAACAGCCCAATTACAGACAGTTCTGAAATTCACAGACAGTTCTGAAATTCACAGAAAGTTCTGAAACTCACAGACATTTCTGAAATTCACAGACATTTTTTGCAGACTTCTGAAAAAAAATCTGGCATCTCTGCTCCAGTGTAAGTCGTATAAAACATTCTAATAAAGCTGGAACAAGTTAACGCGGAAAGATGGAAGTTAGTTGAGGTAAATATTCCAAAAAACTGGAATAAATTTCCAGGAGTGTTGTTAAGATTCTTCTAGGCGAGGGGGATGATTCAAACTTCAATACAGGAAAGATTTCGTTTTGCTTTGCTGAGCTGAACGCACGATGAGTGGATAGAAAGAAGATCAATGAAGATATAGAAGATTTCTTGCAAAAATATGAAGTGTGATGCAAGTAGATTCGAAAAATGAAAGTAGCTGGAGTTTTTATAGATTAGGGTGCTAGCTTGTCATTCAGTTCGCGTTTGGCAGTTCAGCTCGTGCTGTGTTGTGTGTGCGTGCGGAAGAGTAAATCAGATCTGAATGCACCATGGAAAGTGATGCGATCTTAAAAACTGCGATTCTATCAATTTGGTAATGTAAAGGGACCTGGGATTGAATCTTCTGCTCAGTAAGTAAAAACTGACACCACTAGTCCACCTAGCCCCTTACATCACAACGGCCACCGACTATGGTTGTGAATTCGGATCAAGCATGCGTCATATTAAAAGGTGATTTTTTTTTCGAACCTGTTCGACCGAGTTCTATCAGTTTTATTTTTATATATCTTTATTAGGAAGACTTTCAGCCTTGAGCTGATTCGTCTCCGGCAAGTTCTATCAGTACTTATTTTCTATGTTTTCTTCGAAGCAAAAAAAAAAAACGAAGATGCTCTGACTTCTATACGAAGGGGTCCAATATTCTAATATTCAGCATGCAAAAAGGTTGCTACGTACATCACAACAAACCGTAACGACTGACGATCGTTCAAGACTGGTGATATGAAGCTATTCAAATGGAAGTGATTTGATGTATCATGTGCTCATGTTAGGAAATTGAAAAAAAGAAAATAGGACTATTATAAATCAAAACTAGAAATCACACCTCTTCAATATGAAGGAGCTTGTTATTTTCTTCTTTGATTTTTTACAGTTTCTCTGTCGCAGATTGTCTGCCACATACATGTTAATATTTGACTGTTAAACATTTGTCAACGTGATGATACTACCTGCAGTTTAAGTGACTGTCACAGTCATATTTGACTATCGACAGACCATATTTTCGAGTTGTTTTTTTTTTGACTGTTACAGACTCTTTAAGCCTTTCTGTTTATATGGTTACTCTGTAAGGACAGAGAAAACTCTGTAGGCCGTGATTACATTGGAAGACAATCTGAGAGTTTGACAGCTTGATGGTTGACAGTGAACGTAAGCTTAACGAATTAGTTTCCTATTTGAGTGATTGAATTCCGGTAATGTAATGTAAGGTTTTCTCATTCGACGCTTTACAGCTCTCGGCTCACTGTCCGCAATCGTTCATTTTCACGTCACTTGTGATCGACCCAATTGCTAGAAGAAAAGGTTTGATCAGGATGGATTTAGTGTATGCTCAGGCAAGATATGCGGAAATTAAACTAAATATGCATGAGTTGAGAGCAATCACAGCAATAATTTTATAACCAAAAGTAGGAAAATAAATTTAAATGTTGCAATACATTGGTCGGAACCATTTTTTACCCACTGCATTCACCCACTGTGCCAACCCGGCTGCGAAGAATCGGAGCCAAAATAGTTCAACCATCATACAAGAAAGAGTCCAGGACGACATATACAAACGAACCGAGGAAAGGTTTTAATTTCTTTCCCCAGTCGATGAATCTGAGCAGAATACTTAAACGCAAACTGTGTTCCGTCGTCGACGTCGTTGTCGTCATCGTTGTCGTCGTCGTCGTTGTCGGAAGATTTGCCGGGAAAATCAATAAATCGCTTGGATTCCATTCCCTACCATTCGGACTGATGGTAGCTCAATTCTTGGAAATTGAATCTCTATCAACAGCCAGCAGCAGCTTCCCGAATCGAAAAAAAAAGCTTCGGTAAGCACGTTCGGAAAAACTTTCCTAATTAAACCTTTCCCTCCTCCTCGGTAGTATTTTAATTTAATTTATTCCCCGCTTTTCAAAATTTTCCAACCTTCCCCGTCGTCGTTCCTTCTTTTATCAAGTGAAGTGTAGGCACTTGAATGTCCCTCCGAAAAATGAACGTTTATGTAAATAAGCTTATTTTTTTTCGGAGTCGCAATGATATTGTGGAGCTCCGGAGCTCAAAAGTGGCCTCTGCTGCCGTTTTGTGACAGTTGCTCAACTGATAATTCCGGGGTAACATTCTCTTTTCCCTGAATTAACCAACTATCGACGCAGGGTGGTGGCGTCAAGGTGGTGCTACGATTAGCATTCATAAGCCCCGGCTACCAACGAGGCCGGGATGAATCATGGATCATTTGCACTAAAACCCGTTTGTTAATTGACATTCGCTTCGATTCTCATTCAGACAAGTGCTACTGGCCTGGCTTGACTGTTGGTTCGGTATCGCTAAAATCATTACGCAGCAAATCGCATTACCGCTTTCGATCCGGGTATAAAGGGATTTATCAAGATTTGCACAGGTAGGTATAGCGCAACCCTTTCCCGTGGTGTTGCTGGTAAATGCCAGGGTTGTAGGTGGTGGGGAATTATCTTATACGACTGTGTTGGGTTAAGTTATAGGGTTTGGATTGGAAGTCTATTGGGCACAGTAGAATCGGTTAAGGTTGCTTATTTACATTTTACTGAAAAATGTAAGAGTGAGAAAAAGATCGGACAGCTATAAAAACAAGAAACATAAAAATGTTAAACTATACCAACTAAAACCATTGCATGACATTTTGCAAAATTGTTCGTTATGGGAAATTATTCACAAATATGCTAAAATTGGACCATTTTGCATAATGCAAAATATGTGTGATGTATTCGAAACTTTTCAATAAATCATATCACGAAAACGTCAATCTTGCAGGAAAAAAATATGTATTTTTAAGAAAAATATACACGGTAAAACATATTTATTTTGGATCAAAAATCCAAAAATGTGTCAAACACTTAAATAATGAAAAAAAGTCATTCAAATTTTTTCTAAATATTTTTCTTTGGAAAGTCTAATGTGAAACTCTCCAAATGGACAATTTTCAAAATCGTAGAACATCGACGTGGCGTAATAATTTTGATACGCCTTCTTCTTCTAGATTTTCTTTTAGCATAGTCACTTTAACACTCCTGGGTCCTTCGTGACTTGTGTGGGGATGATATTTGTACTCGTGACTTTAGCGTGAGAGGTATGAATGTTAACCACTTCACCGGCCGGGGCTATCCCCATTTCTTCTTGGATTTTTACGCTTCTTAAGCGAGCATTTTGTCGGCACTCTCTGGCTACCAATGCACGAATTACTCTATAAGAGATGACGGGGTAAGACGGCCACCCTAAGTTTGAAGTTTAATTTAACCAAAACTGTATAAAATTTCTGCGATAAATTTTGTAATTATTGATCTTTAGAGTACTTTCCCTAATAACATTGATTTTCAGAAAATTTCCTTTTCATTTGATGGTGTTTTATCCTGAATCAAAAACAGACTAAATAATGAAAGAAAAAACTACAAGGAACAGCCTTATGGGGTTGTACGCAATGGTGACGTAGGACTACGGGGTCTTATATAATAAATCTTATTTGTTAACTGCAGCAGGAACTTGTGTTTTGTGTACGAATAGGAATTTGAGCGGGGTTCTCTCTGTTTATAATCTTTAGTATGACTTTAGATGGCTCATAGCGACTCACGAAGAGCTACTGATTCCGATCAAGAGCGGTGCGGCTTTTTCCTCTTTCTATGGATGCTCATGTGGGCTGCAGCTCGCTGCTTGTAGACAGCCTTTCGTTGTGTACTGGAGAACACCACCACTCACCACGCGGTGATTGAATAAACACCGTTTGGTGAGACCGGATGGAATTCAACATTAAAATCTGTGTTAGGGAAATCGCTTTTCGCAGGTAATCGGTGATAATTTTAATTATCATAGCAACAGTTGCACATTCGTGCAATTTTCAATAGTGACATTTTGATAAATGTTAATGTATGTATGTATGTAAGTAGCCACCATCCTAGCTTGGGTCTTGCCCTGCATGCGGCTCCACTCAACAGCAAGATCAAATTCCGTCATCATTCTGAATTCAACGTACTGCTGTATGAAGGGTCAAAAAGGGTTGGACGGGCCCGTAAGCAGAGGCACTTATGCGAAACCCGCGGGAATAAGAGAATCTCCTTCCAACAATATGATCCAACAAAATGAATAACGAAGTTCGCAATACATGTTAAGCTTTCCACGGGATGATTTGTTTAAGAAGAGCGCGTCAAATTCATTGCAACTGTTGGAGTGAAATGTAACTATCTAAAATGACAGTACACATTCCCTCCTAGACTCCGGTTGGCACTCCACTCCATTGTCCAGTTACAACTTCAATGATGCCCTGATGCTCCCTCCCGTCCCAGTATTTATTGTAATTTACATTATGAATTTATGATTGGTCAAGGCGACGATGGATCGAGTGACGTGCGTTGTTCGAGTATCGGGGACACTCTCGAGTCCCTTTGAATCTCGAAGGGGGTTACGGCAGGGTGATGGACTTTCGTGTCTGCTGTTCAACATCGCGTTAGAAGGTGTGATCAGAAGAGCTGGGATAGACACGAGTGGCACGATATTCAGGAAGTCCATCCAGCTCCTTGGTTTCGCCGATGACATTGACATTATGGCACGGAACTTTGAGATGATGGCGGAAACGTACATCAGACTGAAGGCTGAAGCTAGACGGATTGGACTTGCCATCAACGCATCAAAGACAAAATATATGAAAGCAAGAGGTTCTAGGGAAGACAATGTTAGCCTCCCACCCCGAGTTCAGATTGACGGTGACGAAATCGAGGTGGTCGATGAGTTCGTGTATTTGGGCTCACTGGTGACCGCCGAAAATGATACCAGCAGAGAAATTCAAAGACGCATTATGGCAGGTAATCGTGCCTACTTTGGACTCCGGAGGACGCTCCGGTCGAATAAAATTCGCCGCCGCACGAAGTTGACTGTCTACAAGACGCTGATTAGACCGGTGGTCCTTTACGGCCACGAGACCTGGACTATGCTCGTGGAGGACCAACGCGCCCTTGGTGTTTTCGAACGGAAGGTGTTGCGTACCATCTACGGTGGAGTGCAGATGGATGATGGAACGTGGAGGAGGCGAATGAACCACGAATTGCACCAGCTGCTGGGAGAACCATCCATCGTCCACATTGCAAAAATTGGGCGACTACGGTGGGCTGGGCACGTCGTAAGAATGCCGCACGACGACCCAGTGAAAATGGTTCTAGAAAGCGACCCGACAGGAACAAGAAGAAGAGGCGCGCAGCGGGCAAGGTGGATCGACCAAGTAGAAGGTGACCTGCGGACCCTTCGCAGACTACGAGGCTGGCGAACTGTGGCCATGGATCGAGTAGAGTGGAGACGACTTCTTCGGACAGCAGAGGACAACAAGGCCTTAGCCTGATTGGTAAGGTAAGTATTATGAATTTATATATAATCATATTACATTATATTAAATATGTAATAAAATAAAAAATATAGTAAAAAATAAAGATGTTTTACAAAATACAAATAACCTAGATTATTGGGTCCTATACACACACTTTTTGTTTTATGTGCCATGAAATGACATAATGCATCATTGTATGTTTTGAAAATATAATACTAAAGTATTGAATCAATAGACCGAAAATCGAGGTTATTTGGACATGAGACATTATATTTAAAAGGATACTACCAAACCGACCATCAAACGCACTGCCCACAAAAGCAGACACGTCCCCTCGAAAATGCAATCGAGAAATGTACAAGAACAGTCCTCAACTGGAACGTACTCACCAAATCAATATATCCGGGAGCGCATTCCCGATGTCGTCGATCGGCAAAAAAAAAGGGAACTCGGTGAGCAAATTTGTGATACGGAATTTTCACTGAAAACAACCGCGAATTTCACCACACCCAACTGCGAAACACCTTCAGAAGCACTTTTGGTACACTTTCGATATCAATTTCATTCGAAAAAACTTCTTACTCAACACCGATCGTGCCAAGCTCTTTCACGCACCTTGCAGCGCATAAACTGAAATTAAAATTTTCACTCACGATGCCACAAATTTCTGGTCCGAGGGAAACAATCAAACCACGCAGCGCCAAATCTTCTGATACTTGCAATTTTTGTGACATTTTGATAAATGTTAAAATGATAAAATCCTAAAGTTAACAGAAATCTGCGTAGGAATATTTCTAATCGATTGGTGATAAAATTAATGAAATTGGTCCAGGGGCAGCTGAGTTATTTGCGTTTGAAATCTTTCATGATTATGTAACATGTTCCATTTTCGGTTTTAACAAAGTGTACTCCCATATAGAAATCACAGACGTAGTCCTACGTCAAAAATCATGCAGGGTAAGGTTAGCCACCTCTAGGGATAAGACGGCCACATAGAATATATCATGCACCTGGCCGTATAAAAGCTTACTGTCTTCGGCCAAATTGCACAGTAAGTCAAGACGGATAGAGAACAGTAGTACATCATTTTCTCACTATGCGGCGCTAATGTGCAATTCAATTTCCCGTACAAAATACATCTTGATATCTTTACTATTTATAACGTTTCCATCTGCGAGAAAGTTGTTCAGGTGATCAATGCCTTTCAATTTGTGGGTTTGTTAGTTCAGAATTTTTTCACTACGTGTGGACTTCACGTAGATGAGCTGACTTCATTGATGGTGAGGGTTTTAATATATAGCTTATACAGGGCTGATAGTGCTGATGCGATATAATAGTAGTGACTTTAGTGACTAAAATTACGGAAATAGTGACCAACTAGTGACTTTTAAATAATAAATAAGCAACCAATAGTGACATTTATATGATTACTCAGAAACTCAAATAAGGTTTAATATTGGAATAAGCTGTTTTTTTCATGAAACTTAAAACACATTTCATCCTCTAATTAATATCGAAACTCTCAACGGAATCTCCTATGAAGAGCACTTTTGAATAATTTCCTTTTGATTTCGTTAGACAAGATGGCCAGCAAATAGCAATTTGCAGATTTCCCCGGAGTTTTTTTTTTATGTTACTAGTTGAGCGTTACATACATTTCTGCTTAGAATAATCTTGAACTTCTAACCTGAATTCTATTGGAAATTCAATTCGTATTCTCCTCAGAATTTCCATAGTATTCCCTCAAAATTCTCAAAACAAAAATCCATCTCAGAATACCCATGAAACTCTTCGAAGAATTGCTTTGAGATTGAATCCTCAAAAGCCGAATCCATTGGAATTCTTCTCGGAGTTTATTTCGAACTTTTTTGAGTTCTCTTCAGAAATCATTTCAGAATTCTTTTATAACTTTCCGCAGAGATCATCTTTGGAGTTCGCTGGAATTACATGGAATTTTCATCAGAGCTATCTTAAACAAAATGTCAGAACTAGTTTTGAATTCTTATCAGAATTGGACCTATAATCCTCATCCAATCATCATAGAATTCTCTCAATTATATTGGAATTATTTCCAGGAGCTGAATTTTGCATCTTTAATAATTTAAACAATAATCAAAAGCAACGCTCGTATGTGTCAGTCTCAGGGCTGGGTTTTTCACCTCCGCTTAAGCCTTCAACCAGGATAAAACTGTTTTAAGATTTCTTCGGAGATGAAGAAATCGGCCCTCAGAGCACTTAATTTTACATGAGACTTTCTTAGTCTGTACTTTGGTATTCTTCTCTGAAATGTCTTGGTGTTATTCCAAGAATTTATTTAAAATTGTCTTAAAGTGTCCTTCGATTTTTTTAAATTCTTGTGTTCTTGATAATTCTTCAAAGAATTTCACTACCCAACAATTGAAATCATATCTTTCATGCATTTTTCAAGGTACCAGGTTGCTCAGAAATTATTCCAAAGACCTCCAGGTGATCATAGATCTCAAAAATATCCTCAAGGTATTTGTTTTAGCCTTCAGCTGGATCAGGTATCATTCTGAACATCTTCAACTGCCCAACAGTTCTAATCACGTCTCCAAGATGTTCTCTAAGACTTCAACTTGAAAACCTCAAGAAGTTTTTTCAAGATTTCAGATTGATCATCAGATATCAAAGTATTGCATAATCCATATCGCATCTCTCAGATTTTCTCTCGAATGAAACAAGGCAGCTTAGAAATTATTCGAAAGTCCTTCATGTGTTTTAAGATCTCCAAAAAGTCGTCGGGAATTTTTTTCAAGGCTTCAGGTTGACCAGGTACTATTCTATTGTTGATCGCAAACTGTTCATGAATTCTTATCACATCTCCCGGATATTCTCTCATGATACAAGGTGGCTCAGCAACGGCGCCGGTGGTGTAGTGGTAAGTGTGATTACGTCTCACCCCAGCAGGCCTGGGTTCAATCCCAGTCGGCGTGAGGCATAACATCTCTGATCACGCCTTCCTTCGGATGGGAAGTAAAGCCGTTGGTCCCCGGGTCATGAGTTTGATGGGTCGATAGGTTGGGTCCAGGTGTGGGAGCTGCCTTCCTGGCACGTCGGTAACATTGGTGCTCAGCACGGAAAACAAGATCGACGGAAAAAACAAACCAAAGGAAAAAAAAGGTGGCTCAGAAAATATTCCAAAGACGATCACGTCATCAGAGATCTTTGTTTTCTAAGCTGATCAAGTTTTGATCGGAAAATCTTCAACTATGCAACAATTCAAAGCAAAATTTCAACTGTTATGGTTCCACACAGCTGTGTCAAATTTGCAAACTGCATTTGGGTCAGAATTTTAAATGTTCCATCCCATTCCATTCGTTTCGATTAAGGCATTCGTGACATCCGTTTCTCTACACTACCACCTCCAGGAGCATCTGCAGTTCTGGTTTAAAGTTCTTCAATGGATGATCTTTTCACTGCGGGTAAGGCCGTGTCTTATTTTTCAAAAATTAGAAAATTTATACAATGGATTCCGCCTCTTAAAATGTTTGTTTTGGTTTGAAAGCAAACAAGCTAAAATTTGAAGTTCATACGTTAATGTTTTAGAGGCCGCTCAGCAGATTTAAATGTTACCTAGTGTGAGTGACCCCCACGCAGTGGCAAGCACGTAATCGTAGTGTACCATACCCATATCCAAGTAACCATAATTAGGGTGCTTCATTTTGGAAAGAAAAATGTGTTAAATTTCTTATAAGCCACACTTCAATTCGATTCATAACCCCAAAATATGAGTCTATGCAAACAGTGGATAATATTGATGAAGGTTTAGAGGCCGCGAAAATGGTATGAAATTTTTATGGGAATTTCTAAGGAAGCATTTTAAAAATCACTTATATCGACCTAACTTTGGTTCTACTGAACCAAATATTGAACAAAAATGAATTGGTTGTTGCTTTAACAATGACCAAAATACCTGTTGTTTCCACGATCAGTTTCAAGAAAAAGTAGGCATTGAGAAAATGGCAGTTAAAGTTATTAAGTGCAATTCCCATGTAAATATTTGAAATATCATAGTTAAATAATTGATATTTTACAAGTTGAAATCAGTTACATGAAGCTTGCGTGTTTTGTTATATCATCGAAAAATATGACGATCCAAAAAGCAGAACTGTAACTTGACCCCTGGACGATAGAACTTCAGTAAGGGACTGATATGCGATTACTTTACTGAATGGGACAAACTGAATTGATGTTGTTTTCACATTGTTCATGATCAAAGTCCGTAGTTTTAACACGTAATATGAAAGTAGATGCCAATTGATTGTGGTTACAGTTGTTATTTTAAAATCTACGAAAATCCATATAACGGCGCCGGTGGTGTAGTGGTAAGCGTGATTACCTCTCACCCCAGCAGGCCTGGGTTCAATCCCAGTTGGCGTCGCCGGGATGTTCTGAGGCATAACATCTCTGATCACGCCTTCCTTCGGATGGGAAGTAAAGCCGTTGGTCCCCGGTTCATGAGTTGATGGGTCGATAGGTAGGGTCCAGGTGTGGGAGCTGCCTTCCTGGCACGTCGGTAGCATTGGTGCTCAGCACGGAAAACAAGATCGACGGAAAAAAACAAAACCAAAGGAAGATCCATATGGGACTGATATGCGATTATAGGCAGTTTTTAATTGTGAAAGGGATCAATCGTCCAATTAGTGCTTCCAGTTCACGGTCATTTTTGGAAACGGAAAATAGCTGATGGATTTTTCCGGGAATTCCCGGGAATCAGGAAATATTTTAGTTCAAAGTTGAATTCATGGTAGTTACTAAAAAAAAATTATTTGGCTTCTGTAGATCGAGTTATAAAGTATAGAATAGTATAACCACAAAAAATAATATTTGTTCTTCCTTTGAAAACAATTTCCGGGCTGCCTTTGATTTTTCTTCCAATTTCCTCCGTAATTTTTAAGTTACGACTACCCTTGGGAATTTCTATTAACCCAGAAGATATATCCGAATTCTCTCAGAAGTCTCTTCCAACTTTCCTAGAAATTTTCATCTGATTTCATCGGAAGCTTCTTCCAGAAGTACTTCCGACCTCTACGACAGCTTCTTTTGACAACCGCTGGAAGTTTCATCCAACTTCTTCATCAAATTTCTCAAAACCTTCATTGGAACCTTCTATTCAATCGTTTTAAATCACCCCAAAATTCGATATCTCCGGAAGTTTCTTCTGACTACCTTGGTTAGTCTTATTGGTTTTGCATAGAAATGTCTTGATGATTTCCCCCGGATTTTTCCCTGGTTTTCCTCGGAAAATTCTTCTGACTTCTTCTAGAACGTTCTTCCGATTTCCGCTTGAAGATCTTCAGATTTCTCTGGTAGGTTTATTTCTTACCGGAAGTGAACAATCACTAAGATTATTTCTAATCTAGTAGTTTGTAGTACTACACAATGCCTCTCAAAAATAATTACTGTGAATATTCACTTTCGCTAAGAGATACACGTACCGTTTCAACTTCCCCGCGCATTTCAACTTTCCCCGGTGTATCTTAATCCAAACTTTCTCTTTAGAAGTTTATTTCTGCTCCTCTGGGACATTTTTTGTAACTTCCACCTAAAAATCTTGTTTCCCGGGAAATTGGAACAGATTCCCGGGAATCGTAACACTAGTCCCAACTGCCCTCAATCCCGTCTGATCTAACAGTATTGGACGATTATCAAGTGGAAGCTTAAGAGGACTGACAGACAAAGATGACCGCTGAGATCGACTAGGCTTTTGTGCAGCGGATAATGGCGTGCACCGTGGAGAAAGTTCACGATTTCATCAGAAAGTTCCTTAAATACCCAACATTTTCCATGCGTCAAACCAATCCCGAGACAGAGTTGATTTCTTACTTCCACGATCAAACTGAAGCAGACTTTAAGACCGAAAACCACTAAACATAGATTTAATGTCATGAAGATTTTAAAACGTTCAACGTAGCAGTTAGTTAATACACCACCTGTTCATACAACCCTGGCCATCCACTGCAAGCAAAACAGCATTTTCGTTTTCTTTGAAAACGTTATCTTATCACTGTCCATTAACTTCTCCCCCCACCGTCCCTTGCCGCTGGCTGCGGCCAATGACGACAGTTCCACCCTCGGATCGATTCAACTCACCCAATACAAGTCTTCTTTTTCCAATCATCGTCCGCCGCTTTTTAATTGCAAATTACAATATGTCAAGTGACAAAATTACCATACAGATAAATTTCGAATTCAAGAGCGTGCCGAGGAAAAGCCCGCTTGCGGCTGCTGCGGTTCCTACTTACTACTGCTACACGCGGTGCTGCCACATTTACAGACAGGCAGGCGTGCAAATAAAAGTAAAATACCCTCAAGAATGGACCTATCCTCGCTGCTCGGTGGCGATGCTTCCGCCGCGGCAGCCAACCACTGCGACCGCCGCCGCTTATGGTCTTGGTGCGTTTGTTAAACCATGCCAAATATGAGTGCCATGCATTTTTCTGCACTCACAAAAACACGCAACTTCATCAACAACGGGAGGGCAATCATCGATATGGCCGGTCGGTGTCAACAGCAATATCCCCATAAGAGGGAATGGGGAAGGGTGGAACGGTAGGTGCACAGGAATCGAATAAACATATTTTACGATTACTGTCTCCAATTGCAAATTTATTCATCTGCTGTGCGTTTCGTGTGTGCTCGATGATGATGGCTCGAGGGGACAAAATGCAACAGCGACAGCCGCGCGCGCAGTTCAGGTATAACGTGGCGACGACGACGACAACAGGTAAAATGGACACTGGGGAGAATCGAACAACCTGGTTGGTTAGCTCTCTGCTTCACCAACCAGATAATGATGCTGATGATGGCCAATGATGATGATTGCTACAACTGCTCTTTTTGGCTTATCGCTAACGCAAATTGTGGGTGACTTCGCTATGAGTGGTTTCAATGTCAGGATATTCGACGCTCTACGACGCTACGTTTGTTCAAGTTATCTAGCTTTAGATCCACTCAAAGAAACAGATCATGAATGATGTCATACTGCAGGGGTGAATTCAAAGAACTGGGACAAAAAGGTCGATTAAAAAGAACTATTGAAACACCAACTGACTAATTGATTTTATTTTTCCCTCACCAAATTCCATGAAACTTCGTATAATTGTTCACTTGGGGCAATTTTTACTCATGTTTAAATTTTAAAAATGACGTAGTATATATTTTTCAATAAACCATAGCATGAAAACGGTTCATCAAATCAAAATTACGTCTGAGACAAAGTTTATATAAATTTTTGTCATAAATTTAAAAACAAAATGTTATAAACTTCAATATCAAAAAAGTACATTTTAAGATTTTTAAACTTATGTTTGGACACAATGAACACTTCAAAATTGACCAAACTCGTAGAAATGTAGAACTGTTTTACCACACTATTTATATGCAGGAAAAATATTTTTAGTCCAGGTAGTCATTATCCGAAATAGAAATATTTGAAAAATTGGGAGAGAAACAAATATTAGAACTGTCATTTGAACAGTGGAATGCTGCTGCTCTAACAGATGATCGTTCAGATTAGGAATTTTGATAATATACCTGCAGAGTTCTGTCAGTTAAATCATTTTGAACTAATTTCAAAATATAAAGTGGAAAATTAAACTTATTCAATTTGGCAAGCAAACCTTCATGCCAAACACTGTCGACTGCTTTTTTCTAAGTCTAGAAGAGCAACTCCAGTTGAGTAGCCTTCAGATTTGTTTGAACGAATTAAACTGGTAACTCTTAAGAGTTGATGAGTAGATGGATGCTCATGGCGAAATCCAAACTATTCATCTGCAAAATCTTAGTTCATATTGATTTTTTTTGTATTAATTCATTTGTACAAGCTCAATCAAATAAACTTTACAGAGCCAAGTTATCATTTGCGTTATACATAATTAATGTCTTAAATCTAGAGTTAAATTAATTGAACCGATTACTCGCGGTCGTCTCGAGGTAGTTCATATTGATTTGAAGCATCATTCTATTCAAAACTATCTTTTCAAAAATTTTACTTATTTATGAAAGCAAACTTATTGGACGGTAGCTATAGAAGCTTCAGCTGGATTTTTATCCGGCTTCAAAATTGGAACAACTTTTGCATTTTTCCATTTATCAGGAGAGTATGTCAAATGGGTATGCCAAGAAAGTTATCGATCTTACTTCGTCCAAATCAGTCCCCCAGGAATAATAAAAAAATATTATCCCGAGAGAAAATATTCAGATAATCCCGAACAACCTGATTCTCAATAGGACTAGTAAGACCCAAACTGAAATTATGGGAACTCTCGAATTGCTTAGCACATTTCTGAGTTCTTTTTTTTTTTAATTTGTGATCAACATTTTACCACCTTCTATAAGCGCTGTAATAGGCATTTGATGTATTTTTTTTTAAGTTGAGGGCTTCCAATAGGGTTTGGAACTCGGGTTTAATTTCAAAACATTATTTTCAACGGCTTTGTTCCTCAGGACGATAATCGCTTTTTAATTTGTTTTTGTAGATCCCGGCAAATAAATTTCATGGCAGGATCGCGTGTTCTTTGATATTGATGATCCTACGGACATTTTCCGACGGATCAAGAGCTTAAGATCGTCGTCTATTATAATTGAATCGAATTTAACCTCGCATTTTGGTACTGAGGCAGCTCTTGCTTCAACTATAGAAGTAGTCAGAGATCCAAGAGCATAATTAACATCATCTTTGGGTTGCAAAGGAATGTTTGGATCAAAGCAGTGGCGACGCCTTAACCTCAATCTACCTGCGCACCAACTCTCAAAACACAAACAATTATCAAAATATTGCTTGCAATGGATAGATATCGAGTTGACTAGAAGATTAAGTGTGTTTTTCAACCGATTCGAGAATGAATATGGCATTAAATCTGTTTTTGAAAGTTGGTGCACAGGTAAAAAGTGAGGTTACGCGACGCCACTGGATCAAAGCTATATTCCATAAATGTTCGATATTGCTATTCAGCTCTATGGTAATTGGAAGTAGAGCTGTTGGGATTAGAAATTATTTTCTGGGATATTTCAAAAGTTACTGGAAGGTGATCAGAACCGAGGTCAGCAAGGGTGACCAATTGGCTACAAAGTTGACATGAATCAGTTAATATCAAATCAATAGTTGAGGGATTGTTGGGCTGCTTGAATATTGAATAGTGTAATAACCTGCAGAACAATCATCAAACCGAATATTACCATTGGAGTTGCTTTGAGCATTATTCTATGAGCGGTATTTTGCATTAAAATCACCAATAATGAAGAATTTAGACCTATGACGGGTAAGTTTTTGAAAGTCACCCTTGAGAAAATTCGTTTGCTGGCCTACGCATTGGAATGGCAAATAGGCAGCTATAAACGTAAGTTGTCCAAATTTTTCTTCAACAGAAACTCCCTAAGTTTCAAAAACGTTGGTTTCAAATGAAGAAAGAATTTTATGTTTGATTTTTATATGAACAATGATGGCAACGCCACCACAGGCTCCATCAAGACGATCATTTCTATAAATAAAATAATTTGCATCCCTCTTAACCTTATGGTCAGGTTTAAGGAACGTTTCAGTTATAACGGCAATATGCACGTTATGAACTCTCAAAAAGTTAAATATTAAATATATTTAATATATTTAATGATTTAAAATCAATTACTGAGTTTCAAAGTCATGACAATATTGTTCGTAAATTTTACTCCAGTTTGAAGCATATCAGTAATCATGTCAATTAATGATTTCTGTAAAAAATCAATTTTAGGAGCAGTAATGCTTCTTAAGAAAACTTTTTCAAAATTTCCGTTAGAATTACGTTGGCTAGTAATTTTTTTTAAATTTCTACCCGTTGCAATAACAGCATAGCCATTTACTCCATTTACTCGCTGAACATTGTTAGCAGCGAGGGGAGCAGGTATAGATGAAGAATTTGAAGCAGGGGTGATATCTACGGGTACGAATGTAGAATGTGTTCCTCGCTGACCGTTGTTAACAGTAGAGGAATTTGTACCTCGTCGGAAACGTGGAGCGTTTCCTACCTTTCACTTAGAACGAGATTGTAGGATCGCTTTGCGAGATTCCCAAAAATTGGATTTGTGATTTTCACCACAATTTGAGCATTTAAATTTCTTAGGATCTTCCTTTACAGGACGGTCGTCCTTTGCGTGAGAGGAATCACCACAATTCGTGCATTTAGCTGGCATGTAGCAATTTTTTGTTCCGTGACCCCATCTCTGGCACTTACGGCACTGGGCGAGATTTCGGAAATCTCTTCCAGTATTCCTGAAGTGTTCCCACTTCACTCGGACATGGAGCATAAGGCTAGCTTTTTCCAAGGCCTTAACATTGTTTAGTTCACTAGACATGAAGTGAACTAAATGAAAATCATTAGAAATCCCGTTGAGCGAATCGCCAGGACGGGATTTCATTTTCATTTTGATTACTTGGAGTGGCACAACTCCAAGTAATTTTGCCAGTTCATCTTTGATCTGATCCAGGGATTCACCACTGGGCAGTCCTTTCATGACAACTTAGAACACACGTTCAATTTTGGTGTCGTAAGTAAAAAATTTATGCTGCTTCTCAGTAAGATACTTGAGAAGACATTTGAATCCGTCCAAGGTTTCAGCCAATACACGGCATTCACCCCAACTGCCAATTTGCAGTGAAAACTTGAACTTCACAAAGTTCAAAAGTCGCGTGAAATCGGAAGTGGTTATCACATTAGGGGGAATCTTTTCCTTCTTGGCTAAGCCGGGAAAGTTTACTAGAATTTTTCCTGAATGATGGATCATTCTCTTCATGCGTGAGGAAATCAAATTGATTGCTCAAATCAATTTCATCAGAAGGGGGATCAAGACGTTGCCCTTTTCTTTTGCGCTTAGGCGCCATGGCGGCCAAATCGACTTCCAAGCAGATTACTATAAGAATATGAAGGATCGAAGAAGAATTTTCCAAATCGATATCCAAGAAGGATTACCTCGGGTAGGGTCCAAACAAGAATCGAAGAGGAATAAGAGTCAAAAAAGGTAGAAAATTTACGGGTATATTGAGCACTGAAAATTGCTGTTTAAATTTGTTGTAGTTTTAGGTAGTAGTAACATTTTCTTCAGCAAAAAGCAAATAGATCCGCACGGCAAGAAAGCACTATACGGACTTACTACGCATATCTAAAATAACACTGTCCACAAAAACAAATGATGCAGTTTGGAATCAGCCTTAATTCATATTACAAAATGCTTGCAGAAACTAAGGGTCCAAAGTTTCTGCAAACATATTGTAATACTGAATTAAGGCTGATTCCAAACTCCACATATGATCAACATTGGAAGTGTTGTTCCAAAGCATTATCCATAATCAACTAGGTCAATGCTTCTTTGCACACCAATTCTCATCTCATCACAGTTCACTTTACCTGTGCGCAGCAAAGTTGTTTGACCCCGCCATTTGAACGGTCCCGATAAACGAGGGAGTGCCTCCGAGCCGGCCTGATTCCAACCGAACAGGCTCATATACATAATTAAGTATGCTAATTAACCTTATGCTGAATTGAACACATCTCCAAAGACTAATTCTGTCTGGTCCGTATTCGATTTCATATGGTGGAGGTAAATCGTGACAACCGTAGTCGCTTGTATGGTTTGGTTACAGGTTACTGTTCAAAAGCGGCAACTAGTCGCGAGGGCGTTAAGGCGAGAAACGAGACCAAAAGAGGACCTCCATTTGTGCCTTGGAACGGAAACATCACTAACGAAAATGAGAAAATCATGCGGTGAAGGAATAAATAAATTCAAACCGAAAGATAGGAAGAAAACAGAATAAATGGAATCAAACTGCCGGTGCGGAATGATATATGCATATATGAAAATGAGCATTGTTATGCAAATCTGGATCACACGTCGTCGCCCCCGCACCCCAGCACATGCTTCGGCGTGTCTGCTGGTTAAAAAAAAAAATGATTTGGTAAATTTTAATCCAACAAAACCAGCAGATCTAATGCCTTCGAAAAGTGAGACGAGGTGGCAAATTTGGGTAAGTATATGAATAATGCAAAATTGAATTTAGCTCTGCTCCTCGAAGGTGATACATTTCAAGCTTGAACTGTCCGAAAACCATCGTAGCACGAATTGTTTATTGACGTTGGTCTGACGCCGACGGACGCGGCGGGAACAAGATATTCCAGAGCTCGTCGACTACCATTTCCGGCAACAGAATGAATATGTCGAGGCAAAATAAGAACGACCTCCGCGCCCGTCCGTCGGCCTATAGTATTCCTACTGGCTCAGAAAACGACACAGGGGAAGTGGAAATGGATACAACTGCAGAAAGGGATACACCATAAATGTCATCCAGGGATAAAATCGATACCGGTCCCCGGGGAAAGTTGAGCAAACAAAATATAGCGGGGGGTTAGTTTTGAGGGTTGTAGGGCGGTGTGTGCAGAAGGGAAATGGTTTCATTCGTTCACTTAGGAACTGTCCATAAACTACGTAGGGACTGTTTTGTTTTTGGGAGATTTTAGACCTTCTTAACCCCGTTAATTAAGGAAATGGTTTGCTGAGAATTCATTAATAATTACAACGCACAGCTGAATGTATTTGTTTGTTTATATTTGCTTGCTGCTTTATCCTTTCCAATCGAAGGAGTTGCCAAAAACTTTATGAAAACGTTTTAACAACGCTCTGAACTTCTCAGGTGATTGGGATTATTATCGGGAGCCTATTTCTATTAGGCAGCTTTGGAATTCTTAAATAAATTTCATGTAGCATGTTATTCAACTATTATCGGCAACTCGAAATCAGCAGTATTTTGAAGTAAGTATCCTAGCCCTAGGTAACAATTTTGGTTTCATGAGACATGAGAGTTCCATATACCATGATTTAGACTTGTAGAATGCTTTAAAACTTCGATAAAACTTGGAATGTTTCATTTCAAGGCCTGCGTCCGATGCACAACCACGTTGTTGACGTACATTTCCGAGCATAAGTTTAAGGACACCCCCAAAAAAACCTGACAAATTTGTTATGTTCATATATCTGTTATGTTACGTCCAATTTTCGTTCTCTTTTAATCATTTGAAAGGTATTGAATGGAACTTTCCTCGTAGGCAAACTGTTCAATATAATTTGCAAATTTTGTGTGCTAAAAGTTCACCCAAAGTTACAATATTTTTTCAAAATTTACTCTGAAGAATCGTAACTGATTTTCTCAGAATTGGGTTGGCCAAATTTTGAAATAAAAGTAGTAGTAGAACACTTAGGGATCGTCCATAAATTTTGTCACACTTTTAGGGGGAGGGGGGGTTTTGTAAACTGTGACGAGCCTTACAAAAAACAATTAAGGTCCATATAAAAAATGTTACAAAGTGGGGTGGGGGGGGGGGGGGTGTTGTTGAAAATGGGCCAAATTTGCGTGACATAATTAATGGACCGTCTCTTATGCTATACCATTCAAATAACCTTTGCAGATCAAAAATTGACAAAAAAAATATTTACATGGTTTTTTAGGGTGTCCTTAAACTTATCATAGGTAGTTTATGACTACGAGATTATTTTTGTTGATCCATTCAATAATTACAAAATTAATGATCTATAAATTTAATTAAAAAATTAACAAAGGTTTTGAAATAACGTGACAATCAATATCCTAAAATGAAGATTTTCAAAACACAAAATCCGTTCCTATCTAATTTAAAATTAGTTTTCAAACATATGTTATGATTAGGGTGTCCCAAAATAGCAAATTGTCATGAAACCTTCCAATAAACAATTTTAGCTGCAAATTAGCTTATACAGGCAAAATTTAGCTGTATAAGCCAATTTTAGACTGAATAAGCAATTCTGTTGCTAAAACTATTAGGGGCTCACCCTTAAAATGTTAGCTTAGGGTGTTACAAACAAACTTTTGTATTACGGCAACTCTGGGAAATATTATTAAGAGATTTCAAATTTGAATTTTTTGAAAAAAATCCCTTATTATTTCTAATTAATCAAAATCTTGTGAAAATCGTTAATATCTCAGCGAGATTTCAACATAGGGTCATACTTTCTCGGGAAAAGTTGTTTCTCTTAAAATTTACCATCTATATATTGGTTTAGATTGATAAAAACATCAACGCTTGCGTCAATTAAATGCCATAATGTACATAAAAATAGTCGTTTTAGATAATAAAAAAATTTCTCAAAGCAAGCCGTGATTTTTTTTTCATATAGTTTGTACCCAGAGGAGTCTGTAAAAAAATATAAAAAGAGTAGGTTTCGCACGAATCTACAGAATTTGACATAAATTTCTGATATAAGCTAAGAAAAAGGGACTTTTTTTTCGAAAATCTCAAATTTGAAACCTCTAAACATCATTTCCCAGAGTTACCGAAAATATACAGGTTTCATGAAAAAATACTACTTTGGGACACCCCTGTAATCATATTTCGGTAACAGAAAAAATATTTGGTTTTCACTGATCGGATAGGCAATTCTCCAATTAAAATGCGTTTCGTTTAACAAACTATGTTAAAATACATCGAAGTGTTTATGACAACATTCTATATTTTGATGTTGCAGAATTAAGTGTCTTTTGACTATAATTAATTTGTTTTTGTTTATTTTCAGTATATCTTTTAACTGTAATCATTTAAAAATTTATAATATAGCGAACGTTGTAATTCAATAAATAGAATGCTCGATTTGATCAGCAACGTATTTTAAAAACCGATGATTTAATTTTGCTTATACAAAAAGCGTACTTCAATCATTATGATACCATTTTTTTAACTTCTTTGATTTTTGTCTGCCTTTTTTTCATAAAAAATTTCCATGATACTGTTAAACCATTAGTAATCGTTACATTTGTAGTCATCATTTCACAACTAACGACCTGCCCAAAACTAAATGAAACTGTCCACTTTCCAACAGGTCTTGTCCATCTGAACACCTTTGCCGAAGACTGTAACTTTCTATGTAGTCGAGATGTCAAGTTAAAGCAAGCAATTATAAGTCAAATGGTACACTAACACTGCCTGGTATGAGAATCCTGAACTGAGGTGTTCACCAGCCAATAGGTCTCGTCCAACTGAACAATATTGCCGAAGACTGCAAGTTTCTAACGAGTCAAGATGTCGAGTTAAGCAAGCAATTATGTCAGATGGCACTCTAACGCTACCTGGTGAGCGCTAAAGCAGCACACACGTTCTTTAACAGTTTATAAAACTTTTGAATGACTGGTTTTTGTTGTATAGCATTGTGGCAAGTCCGTCCCATAGCACAAATTAGCAAGCCTAGAAAAACGCGTTATAAGTTTGCTTCGTACCATTGCTTCTTATGTACATAATGGGACAACCAGTTTGGCATTTTTTTAAGCTTTTCAAAACAAAGTTGTTGAATTCATCCAATCCAGTCCTATGAAAATATGGATCATTGGCAACCATTTCTATTGAAAAACTCAGTTTGGATCAAAACGCAAATAGGACCGACTTGCGATGAGCGGCAACAACTTTGCCGAAGACAGCAACTGCCTATCTAGTAAAGATGTCGAGTTAATTTGAGTTAGAACTCAAAGGCAACACTAGTGCAGCCTAGTGGGATAATTCTGAACTGAGCTGTCGACTATCCAATAGGTCTTACCCACTGAATATCTTTGCCGAACACAGAGACCTTCTATGTAGTTGATGCATCATGCTAAAAAAGTTATTAGAAATAAAATAGCACACTAGCGCCGCCCGTGAACGGATCATGAATTAATCACATAATCGAGCAATTTTGGCCATTCTACCAGAGATTTTTAGAAAATGAAGCATGAAGAATTTTTAAGCCCATCATGAATACAATTCTCTTTTCTCGAAGATCTAGAAGAAAGATCTCATTTTATTACTCCGTATTGCTAGTAGTCCGAAATGGTCAAAAGTGGAACTTTATTCCTAGAGCCTGACCTTTTAATTTTAGCCATAAAGTATCTCCAGAAGATTTGTTTGTTTGAATATCTTTCTTTAGATAGTTGGAGATGCTTAACGTCAAATAAAATGGTCATTTTATACGATAGATGAGGAGATGAAAGTATAGAGTTGATAGTTCCTTTATAGTACGGCTATGTGAAATTGTATACAGAGAGTAGAAAGCAAAGGTCAATTTTGAGGAAGACACGAATCGGGTTGATCATATCCTTTACCAAACTGCCCTGTTGGGAAGGGATGGTGAGGGGTATCTCCCCCCGCCACCATTGGCAAAAGAGATGATCGCCGATTTGCTCACGTACCGTGAAGAAGAGGCTGGTGGGTGACGGGGTAGTCCTGAGGTGCCCAAGTAACAATTCTGCAATCATTTGGCATCCACTCTGATTTATGATGGTTTTATAATGGCAATGATAAATCCATTTAGTTTAAATACAGCATTTCACAGTGTAAAACGTTCCTGCTTAGTAGTTCACCTTTTCGCTGTTTTAAAAACCTTTTACAGTCTGGCGAGAAGTCAAAAACTGTCTTGTTTTAAAATTAAATTTAGAGTAGTTCCCAATCCCACCGTAAAACTGTTCTATCATTATCATTATCATTATCAAAGAAATCATAAAACCATTAGGTTTTAAATGAGAGTAAAAGGCATATATTGTTGCCTTTTAGGCTTTTAAAAGTGTATCATAAAATCTCCTCTGTTTACAAATTGAACTTTAAGGATGGATCCTCAAAGTGAATAAAAACCAAATTTATGACAAGGATATCTCGAAGGATAAACGAAGTTGGAGGAAAATTCAAGCGATGCTAACGACGTCGGGAAGTCGATTTCAGTAAAATGTAGTTTTTTAGAAGAACCAGCACGTCCGGCGGAACGGGTACCTTAAACGACTAAGGTGGAGAAGAGTGAAGTGAACGTGGTCCTCAAATTCGTAAAACATTGTCCAAACAGTCTGAAACAGACCAGCCTTCTCCAGACCTTGCGAATAGATGAAGATCTGAATAACTTGCGTCAGTACCGACAGTAAACCACTGAAACTGTCAGTTAGCGGACACTAGTTGGTTTAAGATCCATAGCTGCGATTTTATTTGGCGAAAGGGTCATCACTTGGGAAAAAAACCATTCAATTGTACATTCCTGCATCGTTTGATGGTGCACTTCCAGAACCATCCGGAAGAAGGGGATCTTTTCGGGAATGATCGAGGTTACAGCTGTGTGAAATGTTGTGAACACTTTCTGAGTAACTGCTTCCAAGCCATCGGGAGAGAATCGCCTGGAAGAACGCTGAATCGCACAGTGCAACTATCGAAAGATAAACAAACTTTGACGTTTAACATATTGTAGGCAACATTGCCGCCATAAATGCTGCCATAAATCTGAACGGGTTAGGATCAAGCAAAATGGCTTTAGATAAATACAATTCAGTCTACATGTTTTCTTCATAAAAGTCATTTCAAAACCTTATGAATTTGTTAAGGATTTCTTGAAAGCAAAATAACTTTTTCACAAATGGCCCATGAAAATCAACTTTTATGCCTCCGCCATATTAAAATTATTTTGTTTGTTTTTTACAATCTTCTATTTTCAATCTATATTTGCTAGGATATAACTTTATTTTAGTTAATTTAGCAATGAATAAATATTTGGAATGCAAAAATCATGAGAAACAAAAATCTTGGCTAAGTTTAATGATCGATCTGAAGAATATTTTTTTTCTTAATGTAAAATAATTAGTAAAATCGATGTTTTCCGGGGGCGGACTCAAGTTTTTCGATGTTTTCACGTACATTTCACATCAAATTTTATATGGCACCTAAAACTAGGCCACTTCATGAGAACTATTTTATAATTTTGGAAATTAAGCAGTATTTTTTTACGATCAGTTTTAATTATTTTGATAAGATCGGATGGTATTTATGAATCCTTTTTTATCTTGATTGTTGTTTTTCTAGTGAACTTAGCAAGTAGCTAGGGTAAATGGCTCGGATAATGGTTTTAATTGTTGCCACATAACTTTTATTATAGCTTAAATACGGTTTTGAAATGGATTTCAATGCGTTTATCGTACAACCATTTTGCAGTAAATCAATCTTGAAGAGCTTCGAAAATATATTCTTTAGAACCTTCTCCAGGGTGGGCCAACTAGACAGATTCTAGCATCAATGAGGTTTTGGTGAATGTATCAATGGCAAAGCAGTTTTGACCAGGGTTTTATTAATGTTGTTTTATAGTAGCTTTATAGTATTTTATAACACTTAAAATGTTAATTGGGTAGCTTGGGTCCCATCTCATTGCTCAATACCGGGTAATGAGAAAGCGGACAGATTGGAAGAGGTTGGAAGCTAGGACAGGACCCACCAGCTGCTAGTGAAAAATAAGACCATTTGCCTGTCAGAAAATGTCACTTTTGATTGGTCGAATTGACAAACGCCTACTTTCACACTGTTGAGCTGGAATACGAGGAAGCAAGTTTTTGGCTTGGCCGTGCTGCTAGTAGTCGGTTATTTTTCTCATAGTTTTATGTTGACAAAGTTTTGCTTTGATTTATACTGTGTCTCTCGAATTTTACTGGAAAAAAAAACCCCGGGGCTTCACGTTTATCAGTTTCCAAAGGATCCAATTATTTGCCGGAATTGTATTAAAGTCTGCGTGGGAAAAGCAAACGAAAAAGGCATTCCTTTTTTTAGCTTTCTCCCCACAACAGAATGTGCTGCGTAAGTGTAAATCGTAAATTAAATTAACTGAGTTTCCACAAGCATTCCCACGGCATTTGGGTTGATTGAAAATTGTATATTCAGTTCCTGAAACGCAAGAATAATTCAAATGGAATCTACAGCATTCAAATTGATGTCACTCCGTTGAACGACGAGTGGCAAGAAATGGATGTAAATGATTGATTTTAATTTATTTGAACATTTGTATCAACATATTTGGCAACACTGGAGCATTACACGAGGAAGTGTATCTCTGAGCTGAAACGTCCTGTCTTAAGTTGGAAGGATATACGCTCAAGATGTGTCAAGGTCCTGTGCCGAAGGGATGGTCTAGTTCGATATGTGTGATGGATGGCACCACTTTTTCTATGGTAGTGTTTCGGAAGCAGTTACCAATAAGAGTTGGAGTTGTACTAACTGCGTGACTGAGTCCAGATAACTAAGGCTAAGAAGTTAGGATGGAGAACCAAAACGAAAAGACGTCAATCAAGATCGCAGTTCGCTGCAAGACCAACCTATCGGGAAGATTTTCCTTCGGCATCAACGTCGAAAGAGTCAGCTAAGTCGCTGATAGTTTCGTTGACCAGTCGGCAGCAAGCCCCCCTGGAACTAGTGCCCGATGAACAGAAGCAGCAATTGTCAGTGCCAGGTGTTGAAGTCACAGTCAGGCATGGAAAATCATTTACATTCATTTCGTGCATTCATTTACATTCATTTGCCTCTAATTTATTTCATCAACAGAATTCCGTAAAATAATGTATGAAGCTTTTGTAGGTTTTGTCAATAGCTAAAACTTTTATCAACAGATCGAATCTGTATCTCTTGTGTATAATGAACTAGAGCTAACACAATCCACCATTGTTTTTCAGTGAATGTAAATTACATGCACTAAAAAACAACAACAAGTTCTGCCCGCTCTTGATCGCCCAGCATATGAGATACATAATTGAGTTATTGACAAAAGTTGTATCTACAGTGTATCTCAAAAGTTATCGTACAGCAGTACTTAAATTTTAGAAAAACGGCTCTAAAAGCAAAAGTAAAAAAGATATGTCTCTGAAATTTTGTCAGCTGACTTAAGTTGTAAATTATTTGTACTTAGTACAAATTTACAGGAGTTTACAAAAAGTTAGAACAATTTAAGGAAAACGCCTTCTTCTTGAAAACCCTTATTTTCTTGAAATAAAATTAACATAATTTATTGAAATTTTGCTCATTTTTAATCGTAATAAAGATCATTCATCTGCCACTAATTTGAAAAAAAATCGTCCACTAGGTAAAAAGTTGAAAATCGAGCGTTTTACTAAAATAAATCTAATTTCATACAGGCTCCTCCAATAAAGTTAAAAATTATAGCAATGAATCAATAAACATGTGTTCAATCACCAGCCACGATTTAAATAAATACGTCTATTTTTTTTTCCTTTGGTTTGTTTTCCGTCGATCTTGTTTTCCGTGCTGAGCACCAATGCTACCGACGCGCCAGGCAGGAAGCTTCCACACCTGGACCCTACCTATCGACCCATCAAACTCATGAACCGGGGACCAACGGCTTTACTTCCCATCCGAAGGAAGGCGTGATCAGAGATGTTATGCCTCAGAACATCCCGGCGGCGCCGACTGGGATTGAACCCAGGCCTGCTGGGGTGAGAGGTAATCTCGCTTACCACTACACCACCGGTGGCGCCTTAAAAAAAATACGTTTATTCATCATGTTTAAAAAAAATCTTTTAGGATGTAGGGGAAATTGATGTAATGTTTGCCTAAATGCCTCTAATTTGGGCCCATACATAAATTCAGCAATCGGCTAAATTTTCAATAGCGACCAAAAATAACCATTAGTACCGTCCCAATGACGCGTTCATCTAGATAAAATTTATAAATAACAGATTTTTAGCGATGGGCCCAATCGCAGATCCATAGGCCAACATTAGAGCCATTTCCCCTACGATCAATTTTGAGGTACACTGTAGGTAATAACAAAACCTACGTAAGCTTCATACACATCATTTTACAAAATTCCGTTGACGAATAAAGTTAGAGGCAAATAAATGTATATGAGTGCAACAAATGAATGTGAATGATTTTTCATGCCTGGATTTTTCATACAGTGGATTTTTTTTCTCAGAAAAGTCCATCTGTTCGTCGCAAAAGTCAGCGAGACACTGCGACAAGTTTCAATTGATGAGATTGCAGGAAGAAAGAGCATTTCAGTAGCAGCAGGAAGAGTGCCGAAGACTCTAGAAACACAGACAAACATACGTAACTCTTTGAATACAATTATCTTCAAAACATAGTACCGCCAAACATAGGACTGTAGTAACGACATCTAGCGGGCTTCTCGCGGAAAACAAGCCTGCTTGCTGATTCGCAAACAATGTCACATGCAAGAAACACCGAATATATAGAAACGTCAAAGTGATCCGATGCCAGCGCTACGGCGAGTAGTTCACGGAAACGATAACATTCAAACCAATCGTTAAATGCGCAAACGATGATCCAGACTGAAGAGCTACGTCTGTTTGTCTGTGCTAGGAGTACTAGAAGTTTCGACAAATAAATGTTTACAAAAGCATATTCGTCCCTTTGAAAAAGCAATCGAGAAATGCTTCTTAATCCTTTGAAAAAGGCTCATTTACTGCTACTACTCAGCTAGTTCTTCAGATTTACTATATTGCTCGTGTTTTTTAGTCAGAAGAGCGTAGCGACGGGCAAGCGTTTAAAAAGAGCTTCCAAAGCTTATTTTAGAAGTTTCTTATGGAAGCTCCTTTAAGAACATCCTTTTCTTTAGAATCTTATATTAGAAGCTTATTCTAGACGCTTGCTCGTCGCTCTGTTCCTCTGATTAAAAAAAAAAACACGGGCAGGACAACGCAGTAAAACAGCATTTTCATCGTTTTAAATTTTCCAAAAACTATTCTCTCTTTAAAAAAACCAGATCAAAACAGCTAAATCCAAAAAGTCATCAAGCCATTGTAAAAAAAAAATTAAATCGCTACAAGGATTCTTCTTCTTATTTTTTTTTTCAATTTCAACTTTCTTCCTGTCGCTCTCTTCTTCATGTTGAATTATGTTATGAGATTATGGTGCTCTTTTTCCCTTTTCCATTCCTTCTTTGGTAGGGTAGGTACCTTTCAAATTTCTTTTTTTTTGTTCGTTTTGTAACACACAGATAACATGGTCACAATAGCACAGCGGGGTGTTTTCAAAAGGGACAGAAAATCATCACCCGAGCCAGATCAGAGTTTATTTGGTTCCCATGGTTTGCAATATTGTAGAAACATACTTTCTTCTTAACCGCGATCTGGAACATATAGTTTACAGAGAAAAGATGCTTCCAGTAGTGAGATGAGCCATGTGGTTAAATTTGTTTTTACGACTTAAATCTTGTTGATGGATCCAGTACGAAAACACACAAAACCACGGGTGAATGTTTATGCCAAGCAGTAAATTTTTGCTGACACAACTTCCTAAATTGTTCGAAATTGTCTGCTCGAGTACCATCCGAGGCTGTATGACAAATCCCTACAACGACGAGGATGCTCGGTAGAGTGGGTCATATTTCCCACATGGCAAAAGCTTTTCACACCATCCACCGACCGACGACGACGGCTGTTGCCGCGGTTGGCTGTTTTCGGAGAAAAGTCCTCGTACATCTACCTACTCAGAACGACAAAAACAACGAAACGGTTTTAGCAAAATCTCACTCAACCCATCGCCGGAGACGACGCCCGACGGAAGAGCTGCCATACACTCTATGCTAAAGCGAATATTTATCGATTGTTTTCCTCTCCATTAAATCCTTCCCAAAAAACCCCAAGGAATCGGGTTACCCCAGATGAGCAAAGCTCGTACGCTCGAAAAGCAAGCTCTGGTGGTGGAAAACAACGGGGAATGTGGGGTTAAACGTCTTAGATGAAAGGGCGGGTTTTGGGCGGGAATTGTAATTTGTATATTAGGGGAAATGGATGTAATGTCGGCCTAAATGCCCCTAATTTGAGCCCATACATAAATTCAGTAATCGACTAAATTTTCAATAGCGACCAAAAATATCCATTAGTACCATCTCAATGACGCGTTCATCTAGCTAAAATTGATAAAAAGCAGATTTTTAGCGATGGGCCCAATATTGGATCTATATGCCAACATTAGAGCCATTTCCCCTATATTCTTTTAAGAATAATGTTGATGTCTTCACCATGTTACCTGTGACTATCCGTGTTGTTAGCAAATGCCGGGCAAAATCCAGTCACCCTTTCCCTTTTCATACAAATTTATTAAACCTTACTGTTATTCGATAGCCTGGCCATCTTAATCATTTTTCGGATATCGGATATCAAACGGATATTACTATGCTATCTGGAAAATGTTATTCATACAATATTGGGAATAAACTCCTTATTTATATTCTGTTGAATTATTCCGCACTTGCGTCAATTAGCGGCGACGGAAAGATATATTTAAGATATAGGGGAAATGGCTCTAATGTTGGTCTATGGATCTAAGATTGGGCCCATCGCTAAAAATCTGCTATTTTCAATTTTATCTAGATGAACGCGTCATTGGGACGGTACTAATGGATATTTTTGGTAGCCATTGAAATTTTAGTTGATTGCTGAATTATGGGCCCAAATTAGGGGCATTTAGGCCGACATTACATCAATTTCCCCTACATATTTCATTTACGCACTGCTATCATTTCAAAAAAAACATCGAGAAAAATTTTCCACAGTATTGTTCTTAACTAGCTTCCAAGCTTCCAACCCATCAGTCCTTTTCAGGACCACAAATGACTAATAAAAGAGAAAACTAAATAGTAAGAGCTTGAATCCAAGACATAGGGGAAATGTATGTAATGTCGGTCTAAGTGTCCCTAATTTCGGCCCATACATAAATTCAGCAATCGACTAAATGTTCAATAGCAACCAAAAATATCCATTAGTACCGTCCCAATGACGCGTTCATCTAGATAAAATTGATCAATAGCAGATTTTTAGCGATGGGCTCAATGTTAGATCCATAGGCCAACATCAGAGCCATTTCCCCTATCGTCCAGGATTGGCTTGTACTACATGGACATCGACAGAGAACCTTAAAACAGAACTCTCAAATTGCTTCCGGATTTCAACCTATCGAAATTGTTCACTACTAACGAGGTAAGAAACCAATTTAATATTTACTATGCTTTTGCTGTGACATCATAATTACCTTTCGTAATCCTACGCCAAATCTACGGTCGTGTCTTGGATACAACTTCTTACTTTTTTTTTATAGAAATAGAGACGCAATAAAGTTAACTTTTTTTCATAAACAGCCATTCAGTCGCATTATTAGCTAAACATTCGCACAGGAGTATTGAGCAAAAACCCAACACTAGATAACTTTAAAAAAAAATACAACTCAAAAACAAACAAAAAACACGTCGCTGATTTTGTAATATGTTGTGTAAAAAAGCCTAAATTTCAGTGAAAAATATAAAAAACATATTGCGACCTCTATCTACAAACCATGAAAAACAATGAAAACAAATACAATCAATGTTTTTCATCACAAAATCTATTTTTATATCGTTATATTTTTTGTATTTTTAATTACCTTTCATTTGATATTTTGATCTTTGAAATAGGCTTAGTGGTTCAAAAGTTATGAATTTTTTTTAAGATAAATGTTTTGGTCCACCATAACATGGAAAAGGTTACCCTAATGACAAAATAAAAAAAAAATGCGAATCTAATATTTTGCGATAGGGAAAAGCTACCATTTTTTAAGAAATTCTGAGATCGCTATGCTATGGAATGGCTGTATATATATTTTTTAAGCGATAAACTTGGGAGAGTGATTGATTGTAAGCTTATGAAACATTAGGAGGCCGGCTAATTATAGACCAATCGGATGAGATTCTTTTCATTTATTTGTTTAAAATTTATTCAATCTTTACCAAACAACATCTCGATAAAAAAAGAACTAACTTGATGACTGCCGGTTTTGCTTATTGAATAGAAGATCGTCGGTTTAATACAGCAATACCAACCGGTGAACACTCGTATTTATTTCAGTTACCGTGCGGACGTAATTTGTGATTAGCTGCTCCGGTCCCTTTCAAATTGTATCATTATTTATGTCGGTCCTTATATTTGAAATGACGTTTCACATTAATCTAGTGATGGTCGATTTTCATTCGAATAATCGATTAATCGATTAACGAACCGAAAAGTAAAATATGTGTAATCGGTTATATCATGCCGATATAAGCATTAACTTCTCCAGAGGATCATCACCGATCGTTTCAAACATGTGCTGAACTCTCATTGGTGGAAAAATGACAGCACAGCGAACAAAAAATAATCCATTAGTTGTTAAGCGAGTAATCAAAAAATGGGACATCTCGGATTTTGGTGTGATTGTTTTGATAAAAAAAAACGCGCAAAATTTCATCTCTACCGAGGGAGCAGCAAAACCACAAAATTACCTTCATTGGATGAAAGGGACCGTGAAAGAGGAGTTTTAGGAAAGATGTGTTGATTGGAAAATCTATAACAAATCCTTCTCAAGAGTAGTTTTTACTGTCGTCAGTGAGATCGCCACCAGGATCTGAATCTAGTAACAGCAAGTTGAACAGGAACTTACTCGTAATTGTTATGTGAAACAAGGACCTCGGTGGCCTTTTGGCGACTGATTTCGCTTACTGAGCAGAATATCATGGGTTCAATCCCAAGCTTCTTCACATTAAAGAGTTATACTTTAAATCGTCTTTCTTTCATAATATGATATAAAGCATCATGTAATTCGGTATGAGGGACGGGTACGTAAAACAAGTAATATTTGAGTTTTAGGAAAGACGTGTAAGTTTTTTGTGATATAAGGAGCTCGGTGGCTTAGTGCCGACCGATTTTGCTTACTGAGCAGAAGACCGTGGGTTCAAATCCAAACTCCTTCGCACTATTGAATTGTTAGGACATCAATTCAGCATATCGTTTACCAAAACGGATCCTGCTGCTATCCAAACTCTTTTATCCAAAATCCCTGTGATTTCTCGTAAAAGTTCAGAGGTTTTCTCGACTTTCATTAAAGCAAGTACTACGTCAACTGTTTGATCGAATAGTTTCCACGGGTGATTTGCAACGGATCTATTAACGCCTTCACTTCACCTCCGAGACAGCCCTTTAATGAAATTTCTCCACTTCCAATAAATCAGGCTTCCGATGGATCAATGAAGTAAAGAGATCTCGAAAGCTAAGCCACTCGTCTATGTTACCGTAAAATTGTTGAAGTTTAATTTGCGGTAGACGAACTTGATTCATCCCACCATGTAACGTTGCATCAATTCCCCTAAGCAAAGAACGATGTGCGATCCTAACCCCAGAGAAATCTTCGATTCTCTTATGCGACGATTGTTGGTTCGACATGAAGCGATGGAATTCAATAATAAATGAGGTAATTTTCTTCCAACTGCACCAGATATTTCGTAATGCCTCCACAATACCAATCAACCAGTGCGCGAAGGAAATAAGACACTTATGTACTATCCAAAGAAAACTAGCTTCGGTAGACATATACTATGCCTCACCTGGACAACCAATGATGACGCAGGGTAATCCAACCAAAGTGAAGTTCCGCGAAGAAAATCGTCAAAAGTAGTTGAGAGATTTAATCTCGAAACCTCGCAAATCAGGGATCCGTGCGCAAAAAAGAAGCGATCAAATGTTCTTCGAAAAGGTACAATTTATTGTTATACCCAGCAATGACTGGATATATATTTGTATAAAAATTTACCTGTCAGAAAATATGGCTTCGCGATGTCCAGACCGTAGCGTTATCTCAGTCACCGTCATAAGATGGATTGAAGTTTTCAAATCAGGAATCGGTTCCACCGAATCTTTCCACAGTATTCTCGCAGTAGTCCACGAACACAATCGAAGGATGAAGCATCGGTCGGTACGTAACGGTTGAACCAACCAAACACCCGAAGTGGTCGAAACGGGAAACTCAGTCCCAAGAGCGGTCGTTAGAGATACGAAAATGTGTGTTAGAAGGATGCAAATCGAGGCTTCGGCTGCACATATATTCGTTCTTACTAACCTGATAGGAAAGTAGAACAATCTCCTGATTATTCTACAGATGTTGATGCTACTCAGTCCTCGTAGCAATGGCGTCAAGCGGTGTATGCCTCGTGCGTGACCTGTCCCGTTCAGTGACCTCAGTGACCTCGTTTAACCCAAGCCGATCCAGGAAGAATAACAACCCTGGAAGCTTCTGGGAAAGATGACGCTTGATTCCCTTTGTGGTGCTGCTGGGGATCGTTCTGGCCGGAACAATAGTGATGATGCCAAGCTTTGTTGGACTGCTGGCAATTGTGCTCACCGGCACAATGGGGACGACGCCGAAGTTGTGCCGCCGCGTTCTCCTGTAGCGTCCTTTGGGTCTCGAAATCCGAAATTTGCCGGAATGGATCCGGTTCGAAGGACCAGCTATGTATGATCGAGAACCCAAGCCAATGGGGCAGTCTACCTCCGTGCGATGACCCTTGTGTGACTGCGGTTGGAGTGTGGGTCGAGTATCACCTCCTGGGATTCCGTTATCTTGTTTCTATGCCCACTGAGCCTCCATAATGAATTACACAACACTTTACACACGAAAACACTTCATTCTAATATCTACTACACTAAACACATTTTGTGCACGAGGGCTTCACCCCGTATCCGACCGTATCCATTCCTCCCATAATTCCGAAAAGCGATCGATATAGCACGATCGCGGAACTCCGACAGTACCAAGGGTCTATCAAAGGTGAAGACTTGTGGGGGCTGCGTGGGTTGTTGGCCTAACGCTTGATCGTATACATCAACATATTCCTACCCATTCCTTTCTAGATCAGTATTCGGCCATGGCCAGCGCTGGTATTGCCTAGTTTCAGAACATCAGTATTTATAAATTGAGAATGATTGCTAGTCCCAAGCAACAGAGTTGCATCCTCGAGCGGTCAATGATGATCATGCTCAAACTAAAAAAATACAGTTTTGTGATAATCGGCTCTAGGACTACCTTTTTTCCGATTTTTAATAAACATCATTTTTCAATTTTACATATCTCTGGAACCAATAAAAACACAAATGACTTGGGTTCCCCTTTCGAGGCATTTTGAAAATGCAATCAAATGTTTTCAATTAATAATTATTCTAGCACCTTCTATTCTATTTTAATTATAGAAGGATGGTTTCCTAGGAAAAGTTGTGCATTGTGCAATGCTGAGAAATATTGCCCAAGACATCAAAGACCTGTGATTCACAGAAGGCATTATATCGGCCTTCATAAAAAATTATCACGAAAAAGGCGTTTTCGCCATTTTTGAAAACTGAGCAACTTTGTCGAATGCCACAAATTGATAGGAAACATACTCACGGGTGTAAGAGGTTTTGGCTATGCCACTGGGTTCGCTGCTCCAGTGTGCGTTGTCAAATTTCAATGACAAAAGGCCGAAAAGACAAAAGGTCAAATGGATAAAAAGTAGAATGATGCGAAAAGAGACAAAAGGTCGAATGGATAAAAGTTTGAATGGACAAAAGGTCGACTGGCGGTATATTTTGCTGCGAAGCCCACTTGATCAAATGCCAAATTGTGAAAAGAACACTTGACAGACTTAAGACATCGTTACGTTGCATATTAAATGACCAATTAGTAAACTCGATACATTTTATATAAAAGAACGAGTAGTAGGGTGTCCCAAAACTGTATTTTGTCATGAATTCTTGAGGCTCATGTTGATTAGAGGCTACACATTTTAGCTTTCTGGAAAAAGCCCTCTTTTTCTTAGCTTATATCAATAAATGGTTCTAAATCTCTAAGATCTTGTGAAACCTAACCCTTTTGTATGTTTTAAAGATTAGGGTCCAGACTATAAGAAAAAAGATTGCCACTAGGTATCAAACATAATTGTTTTTCAGTCTAATGGGGATTTCTATGATGAAAAACATTGCCGAAGGAAGTATTTTCCTATGTTGAAATCTCGCTGTTATATTCACGATTTATTGAAAGAAGAAAACACATTTTGGCGAGTTTTTCTTTTAATTTCTTAATATATTCCATAATCTGGACGTGGCAGCGACGATGAAAAAGGTGGTGGTGAAACATAAGCGGAATCCTAACCTCTCCATCCGGGACGTCGCTGGCAAGTTCAATGTCTCCCATACTACTGTGCAGCAGTCCGAGAAACGAGCCGGGTTGTCGACGTTTAAGAAGGTGATGGTGGCGAACCGAGATTACAAACAAAACACGTCGGCAAAGCAGCGGTCCCGAAAGCTGCTCACAAAGTTCGACTGTGTCGTCATGGACGATGAAACTTATGTGAAGGCGGATTTCAAGCAGCTTCCGGGACATGAGTTTTATACCGCATCAGGAAAAGGGAAGGTGGCTGAAATTTTCAAAACCATCAAACTATCGAAGTTCCCGAAAAAATATCTCGTCTCTCGGCAGGCCATATGCACGTGTGGTCTAAAAAGCGGCATTTTCATTACTACGGAAACCATCAATCAAGATATCTACGTCCAGGAGTGGCTGTAAAAGCGGCTGCTACCATTCCTAAAGTAACATAATTGACCTGTGCTGTTCTGGCCGGACTTGGCGAGCTGCCACTATGGGAAAAAGGCAATCGAGTGGTATGATGCGAACAACGTGGTTGTGGTACCCAAGGACCACTACCCTCCCAACAGCCCAGAACTCCGCCCTATCGAACGGTATTGGGCCTTGGTCAAACGGAATCTCTTTTTTTTTTTCTTTTGGTTTGTTTTTTCCGTCGATCTTGTTTTCCGTGCTGAGCACCAATGCTACCGACGTGCCAGGAAGGCAGCTCCCACACCTGGACCCTACCTATCGACCCATCAACTCATGAACCGGGGACCAACGGCTTTACTTCCCATCGAAGGAAGGCGTGATCAGAGATGTTATGCCTCAGAACATCCCGGCGGCGCCGACTGGGATTGAACCCAGGCCTGCTGGGGTGAGAGGTAATCAAGCTTACCACTACACCACCGGCGCCGTTGAACGGAATCTCAAAAAAACTAATAAATCCATGGAAAACGAGCAGCAGTATAAATCTAACTGACGTTCGGCGGCGAATAAGGCCGATGAGACCACTGTGCAAAAATTAATGGAAGGGGTTAAGCGGAAGGCACGGCAGTTCGGATTTGGCAAACAAAAAGAATAAACGAATATTGTTTCCTTTAAATATATGAATTGAACTACCAAAAGAAAAATAAGAAGATTTTTGTGATATGAATTTTGACTGAAAGAAACGATTTTTCGTCGACCAATTTTTGCGCGTCCCAGTCTTTAATATCCGATTGGGATGGAAGATAGTCTTTTGGTTTACAATAGCTCGAGCAATAGCTGTTAAGGGATCCGTCTTCAAATTGACATTGGGGGACATTGTTCGTGCAGTAACAGTTACTCCGAAGAATAAGACTAGTTTATGTTATGTTCTTGCTATGCATATTCTAGGTTTGATCATGCATTATTAATACAACAAAACAACTGTTGCATCCAGCAGAACGCGAACTAGGATAGACAGCAGGAGCAGCGTTGGAAAAAATCGCGATATTTCACGAAGTTCACCAAAGGAAAAGTTCGCGAGTCATAGTGAGTTTTGGTGAACTTTTCCAACACTGGGCAGGAGAATAAACCATTTAGTCGAGGCTATTTTTCACACAGATGGTGCTGTTCCATTGCTAGCAAATAATAAAAATCCCCATGTAGAAATTTGCAAAAGTGGATTTAATACGCTTTTGATTTTGGAAAAATGTATGAGAAACAACATTAACAAATTTTGTTTAATTAATTGTAGCTTGTTGAACAATAATTTCCGTAAAAAACTGAACGACAACGCCCATGAAAGATGTCTTTAAGCGGTGTGGTGTAGTGGTAAGCGTGATTACCTCTCACCCCAGCAGGCCTGGGTTCAATCCCAGTCGGCGCCACCGGGATGTTCTGAGGCATAACATCTCTTATCACGCCTTCCTTCGGAAGGGAAGTAAAGCCGTTGGTCCCCGGTTCATGAGTTGATGGATCGATAGGTAGGGTGGTGGGAACTGCCTTCCTGGCGTCGGTAGCATTGGTGCTCAGCACGGAAAACAAGATCGACGGAAAACAAATCCAAGGAAAAAAAAGATGTCTTTAGATTGCCGTCAACTTTTTTTGTTGTCGTTGTCGACACTCGATTTGTGATTTCTCTCTCACAGTCTTCACAATAGAGTACCGGGCTCTGAAAAATTTGATGGTACATTTGACGAAAAATGAAGACTTACTTAATGGCTTATTGAACAAGTACGGCCCAACTTCTTCTTCGCATTTCAAGCTTATTGCATATCGCATATTAGCTTATTGCGTGCTCTCAACTTAGTGTTCTAGATGCACTTCCACAGTTATTAATTGAGAGCTTCCGATTCCTGTACCATTTTTGCATTGATATGATTGTGTGGCAAGTCCAATCATACTTCTATGCCCAGGGAAGTCGAGAAATTTTCCAACCCGAAAAATTCCTAGACCGGACCGGGAATCGAACCCAGCCGCCTCCAGCATGGTCTTGCTTTGTAGCTGCGCCTTTACCGACTGAGCTAAGGGAAGCCCAACTACTGATCCTGAAAAATATCAACTTCTATTGGCCATAGCTAAGAATATAAAACTGCAAAATAATTATGTACAGGAATATGTCATGGATTAGTTATCAGCTGAAAATGTGAATATCTCAGCGAGATTTCAACATGTGACCATGCTTTCACCGGCAAAGTTGTTCGTCCTAGAACTTCCCATCCAAACTAATCCAATTTCCCACATATTCAAGTAGTTTTTCTTGGAAAAGCGAGGAAAATTTTAATCATCCACTGAGTTATACATTTTGAGGCGAATTTCACTCAGTTACTGAGTTACTCTTATTTGCGTTGTAGAACTTCAATTGCGTAGAAAATCAATTCAATGGTCCATCACAGTTATTAGCCGTGACGTTCATCTTACTCTATGGTTCTATAACTTGATATCGACTTAAAGGATATCGCATTATTATCTCTCAGAGTACCAAGCCTGCAAACTGCATGTCGATGCTGTGTGCAAGCTCGCTTCCGGCAAAGGGATAGTCGTGCTTTGTCGCAGCATCGACACGCAGTTTGCAGACTTGGTACTCTGACCGTTAAAACCGACATGCACATAATCAGTAATAATTAAATGTAGTGCATTATCTTCCTCGAAGACCAGAATTGAACCCCATTCAACATCTTTTGGATGGCTCATTGTTTGAAGTTCGTTCGCTGTTGCCGCGTTGGAAGCAAACAACTGGTGAAGATGTCTGTGGAAATAAAACTGATGATAAGATTCACCAACCCACATGGATCGGCGAAACCATCAATGGAAGACATTGCGAATTTGGTGAAATCGTTGGATGCGGAAAAATCTATGTTCATCAAGTTCAAATCAGAAGATTCGATGCTTTATTGTTTGATACACAGTCGAGGTACGGATGTCCCCTGCTGGGGGCACCGTTCAGTACGTGAGAGTTTATGACCTCCCACCAGATATCCTGGATAGCGGATAGGGATAGGGAAATACGGTGATGTATAGCGTGTACTACGGAAGAAATTTCCAGCTGCCTTGGACTTCGATATGCTTACAGGTGTGCGAGGTCTATATATGGATGTAAAAAAGGAGATTCCCAACTCGCTGCATTTCCTTAATCGGAGGGGGACATAGCCTACCAAGGGAACAAACATTTGTGTTTCCGTTGCAAGACGGAGGGGTATCCGATGAATTCCTGCCCCAAGCGGAAAGATTGAAAGCAGTCAGCACAACAACGAACGGAAGAAGAAAACCAACAACGAATTGAGGAAGAGACCAGTACGTACGCTGGTGTAGTGACTGGAGGTGCATCGCCAAACGAGAAGCGGTTGAAGTCCTGGAAGGTGATGATGGATGTGACGTCCCCGGACGCCAAGAAGAACAGTGGAGAGGAGTCAAGCGCTGCTGAGAAACAGCAGCCGCCTGTTTTCAAGTGCAAAAACGATGCGTATTACTACTACAAATTCGGAATAGTGGACTATACCAAGAAATAGTGGATAAAAGACGAAGAGAAGGTCAAGCAGCTGGCGCTGCTGAAGGAAAAACAATTGGCAGAAGCAAGGGAACTGAGGGCACGGATGAAAGCGGAAGCAAAACTCAAGTAGCCTCAAAGGAAAAGTAAGAAGAACTCATAAAGTATGTCCCTCTGAATACTTCAATGTAATTATCAAATTATTTAATGGTTCTCGGTTCCGTGGAGTCCTTTTGGACATTTGAGGCTAACAAATAAACTATTGAGAAAAAAAATCTTTTGAACGAACTAGGACGAATAGCTCAAATAAAGCTTATTTCCAACAAAAATCAGAAAGAAACTGACTGGAATTGCATTGAGTTCCATTCTGTCAGACACTACAGAAAATCCTGGTCGAATGATTTCCTAGCTCTTCGTCGTATATAAAGGCACATGTCTACAAATTACAGTTAACCTGTTCTCAAATTGTTTGATTTACGTTTTTTTAATAATAGAGTTTTTTTTATAATTCGTTGATTTTTACAGGCTCATTTGCTGTAGCTTTGCGGAGCCGACATTCATTGTTTAGATAACAAAATTACTTAAAACTAACGTTAGTAAAGCGGGGCCGCGGCTATCTCGAGGTTAGGGATAACAAATTGTAACAAATGGATGGCAGGGTAGGGATTGAGAACACAAGGTTTGGAGACCTATGTGCTCTTGATATCGAACTAAGCGACATACTGATGAAAATAATGGAGTTAATAGGTTGCACTTCTTATATGTTATAACATTTGCCTGTTCATAATTATAAATTTCAAATATTAGAGTAGTTATAGCAATGTTACATTTATGTAGGCATCTGTGCTAATCATTACACCAAACACGTCTTCAAGTATTCAAAAATATTTCGAAATTGACTCCCAGTTTTCACAACAAAAGTAAATTTTTCTTACATTTGAAAAGTTTAAATTAGAAACAAAAGAGCTTCCCTTAATGCCACTGGTAGTCATATATATGGTCCTTGTATCCAGTTAGTGATGTGTTACAACATTCTTTAAATCGCTTTACCCTACATCACCCTTCAAACTGAGAATTGAAAATACTTTTCTATTTCCCCATTTCATACTTTATCCATTTTTTTTTCAGTCAGCAAACAAGCCAATCCCAACCAACCGCGCCTTCCAACTTGCGATTCAATGGGGAAAGCATTGCGTTGTTCGAGAGTAAAGCCACTAAACGAAAACTCTGCTACCACCATCAGCCAATAGGATCACAGCCACAGCCACAATTGACTGAATCACGCAACCCGAAAAAGATCAGTATTTCATTTCCGACTTTTTGGCTTCGATATGACTTTTGGCCAAATTTACCGAGAGAAAAATCCAGATGCGTGTGCCCTATTAGTATCGTCGAATCGAAATGGGACGCCAAACCGGAGCCCACAATTTCCTGTACGCACGCTCTGCTCCTGCCTTCGTTCTCGTTGTATGTTATGATGACGTTCGACTGCTAGGCATTTAATCCGCTACTACCGGAGCACCACCCCACCCCGATGGAGTGAGGGTATTATTCTCTGATATCAACCTAGGGCTCAACACGGAAAAGGCTAGTTTCGTATGTATACGAGGGGACCCGCAAGCAACGAGAAGTGTGGTTTACTAATTTAATCATATTAAGGGGAGGCGAGAAAAACAAGAGCTTGCAATTTATAAGCAGATACATATTTCACAACTTTTCCTTGCTCGCATCTCTGACGACGACGATGACGACGTTATGCGATGCTGATGCTGGAGCAGGAACTCTTCAAGGCACACAAGTAAAGGTGGGGCCGAAAAACCGGCAGCTTGATACTTGCTGATCCGTCTCGGATAAATTTGGAGCCCATTGAATGCTCTTGCAGGGTGGAAAATATGTCGGCCTGAACGTGTGAGGGGTTTTGTTCTATTGCTCGATTAGATTTATACGAAGGAGAAAGGAGAAAGGTGTGCGGTGAAAGTGAGCTATCGATGGCTGTGTTTTCGGGGTAGAGAGGCCTATTAGGGACGGATTATACTGTGACGGGACCGGGGCATACTGATGCTGTGAATATGTGTATCGGTATTTTGTGGCTCATGTCCATGTAGGTAGTAGAATGGGATTTCGTTTGGATTTGTATCCACATATTTCAACATCACCTGTTAAATGAATTGGAACGGTTTCATCCCGTGAAAGCAGGTTCTACTCCGAATTATTAGCATTTGTTTTTGAACTGCTTGAATTGATTTCGTTCGCTTGGACGAATTCCGATCCCAGGTGAAACAAAATGCTTATTTATTTATTTTTAATGAAGGATGAGGCTCACCGATTTCACACGTTTGTAATACTCAATTTATAAAATGAATGCATGTGTAAGTATTTTAGTTTTAAAGTGCATACAAACGGCAGCTTGGCTTTTTTTTTTCTCTGTTCGGGACATAAAACCACTGCGACCAGTAATTTGATCTATTGTAGTATATCCCGTGTCCTTAGTTTAGTGCATGTCGTATTACTCCATCACTATTGAGAAATGATGAAGTATTCGGTTTTGATACAGTTGTCATTCTTGCCTTTATCGCAAGGAATCGATTCTAATTGAAAGGTCCCGCTATTTATACCCTTCGGAGTGTTGGAACACCCTCCAAAGGCGCGCCCCTTTGTCAGTCAAAATTGGATTCCTTAGCAAAAAAAAACAAGACATGACACCGATAATGACCATGCATCAGAACCCTAGTCTTAACCACTTCAAACTAGGAAACAACGAATAGAAGATTAGGAATCACATAGGTGAAGACTAACTAACTCATTTTTTCCTTGTTTCAAGACCATCCTCGGTCCACGCAACCCGAGGACTTATCACTATCAACAAGGCATAAAAAGTAACAAGGACTACGATGTGTTCCTTTGATTACTGTAAAATCCTGTTTCCCTTGTTTGAAGTAGTCAAGACTAGGAATCGGTGGTAGATCTTACATCCCGTAACGTACCACGAAAAGGTGATCTACCCACGTTACGGGGCAGCTTGGCTTGATAGGGTTTGAAATTTTATTCGTTTCCGATTTCAAGTAGCTGTGTACGTGATAAGATAGGATGTTATGAAGCTGTTTAAAAAAATCACCGGTGGTTTGAAATCTTCTTGGAATTAAAACATTATAACAAATGCTTGAGAAATCCGTCCTAAATCAGGGATTAAACGCAATTCAGACGTGCTGAAACTGAGACGTGCGTGTCAGCAGTGTTGACTTTTCTCTGCAAATGTGACTGGTAATTATGGGAATGAGGGAGAGATTTGAATGTGACTATGCTAAGTTGAAGTGTTTATATGTACTATATCTGAAATATACCCCCTGTGATATGAGAAGAGATCCTTGGCATGGCGATTTTCTCACCTTTAAAAGCAGTGTTGAAAATATTCACCAAAACTCACTATGACTCGCGAACTTTTGCCTTGTTGAACTTCGTGAAATATCGTGATCTTTTTCAACCCGGCTTACTGACTGTTTCTGTACACACCGATAGGGGCAGAAATTCAACCAGTTCTCCTACATCTTACATATGAAACACTTGTCTTTAATCCCTTGAGCACAATTTGAGACCCAGCTCCGCAAGAAAATTATTCCGGTTAGTACGCTTAACCAAACGCTAATTTGCGGTCAGATTCCTATGGTGGAAAATCGTAAAAACAGCGCCTTCACCATTCACTGAGAAACTAATTTTCCGAGCTAATCAGATTTACAATGAAGACCTAGAATACTCAATAAAGCCACTCTATGCTGTCGAGGCAATGCTTGTCTACGTTTCATTGAATCATATTTCAATCATAAAAGTGCTACTTCAAGCATCAAAGACAAAAATCCACCTAAGGAAGAACATTATTCTAAATTTTCATTCAATTTATTCTCTGAGCTAATCAGGCTGTTAGGAACACAATAAGGAACAGGAACTACATGTGTTCAGAAAAAAAATAATCCTCTTCACTTAGCTCTTTACTCAAAAGCGCTCCAATGTGCCCAAAGGATCTAAGTCAGACGCAATTAGATGTAACATCTACTAAGAGACCAACACATACCAATTTGGAGGTTAAATTTTGCAACAACTAATAATGTCTATTGTCTACGGAAATGGGTTTTTATCAGGATCTCAGTTCAACTCAGGAATGTGTCAACACCCAGCTGAATTTATATTGAACAACCCCAAATTCGCAACTCTATTTTATGTTTAAAATGAACAACTACAAACTTCAACTACACCGAGTAATCAAGTTGTTTGAAACTAGCAAAGTTTGTGATTAAGAAATATTTCCCTGAATTTGAATGAAATTCCCTGAGATTCCCTGATTTTCCAGGTCCAAAAATGAATTTCCAAAGTTTGGTTAAAGATAAGTCTGCTCATGTCAGACATAATTAATATTCAAATATTGTTACTTATACTAATTTCAAAAAATTTATTTGTTTATTTCTCAAAATTTCTTAACAAGAGATCGGAATCAATCTTATTTTTGTCTAGATTTGGATAAACTAGACTCACGCATAATCGGCTCAAAATGGCAAATAACATCGGAATGGGACTTCCATAGTCGAAACCGGAGCTTTGGTCGGAGCACATCCTACATGATCCAGAATTCAAAGTGACTCAAAAACCCATTTTGATGCATATCAAACGTCATAGTTTTGTGAAACTCGACCATGGGTTCTAATTTTGACTGTCCCAACAACATTGCTCAGTCGTGAAGGAATGCAATCTAGCGGAACAAAATCAATAGCGCCAAAACGCGTAATTTTAATAGCTTTGTGTCTCAGGCAATCATTTTTTTTTATGAAAACTGCTATCTTTTGGTCAAAGAAGAATTGTACTAAACTTGTACTTAACTGCTATTCCAAACATATAATTTTTAATAATTCATTCTGGAGAGTTGGTGTCTTCGACAAAGTTGTTCATTAATCAAAAAATGCACATCTCTTTCGAAGACCTTAAAATCTGAGCGGCCTTGTTTTCAAGATGATTTTTTTAGTTTAAACGGTAAAAATCGGTTTTTACAATTTACAATGGTTTTTATCATGAAAAGTAGTAGGTTTTATATTTTTTGTAAATATAGTTCAACAAAACTTTTAACTTTTCCTATTATTTAAAGATATTTAACGAAAAATATTGAATTTGGCAGGGGAAAAGTTGGCTTCGGCAATACCTTAACCTATTATCGTCAGGGGGTAAACAAAGTCTTAGAGCACTCAAATTTGGCCAATAGTTGCTCTGAAACACAATATATCCACATGCCAAAATTGAGCTCTCAAGGACGTTGTTTACCCCTCTGACGATAATAGGTTAACGTATTGCCGAAGACAATTTTTCCCCCATATATTTCATAAACCATATGCTACGTACTCTCACAAATTTCAGGGCTGATAGCATTCTAACCAGCATTTTACGAGCGCTTATGGCCGCCACAATCTAGCTGAGTTTCTGGTAGGGAACATTCGATTTGATATTTGGGTTATGTCGTTTGACGTATAAACGATCAAATTTGACCGTTTACAGGTCAAACCAGAGTCGATGTTATAGAGAGTCCCGCCAAGAGAAAATGTTGCGAACAAACAGCAGATTTATTTTTCATCAGAGTAAATGGCAACCAGATTTTTTGCGTTAGCATCGGATGACTTTCATTCAGAAGTGAAAAATTTCGTATCCATAACGGAGCTTCTGAGAGACAAAAACAATTATAGAACCTGAAAAATGTGCAAACAAGTGCTTGGTATAACTTATAAATACCACAATGTACTAAATAAAGCAAAGAAATGATTTTCATCTAAAATTATTAAAATATTGTCAGTAATGAATGCAATACCGTTCACTGTTTGTGGTAACAATAATGTTTATTTACTTTGCTTATTTGGTACCCCACTTGAAAGATCTATTGGTACTTCTGGCTTCAATCTTCGCGGGACTTTTAAGCTGGGTTTAGGCTAGGCAAGTCAAATGATCAACTCAGTTGAATTCAATTGGATGGAAAAGTTGAGCCTGTTTCAACTTTTTTTTTTCAATTCAAGTGAGTTAATCAAGTCAGTTGAATGGCATGGCTTACGTTTACACGTTCAATTCCCGTTCAAGTCAGTTGAATTCAGCCCTTGCCCTGTCTAAACCCAGCTTTATTATAACATTGACTCTGGGTCAAACGACACAAGCCAAACTTCAAATCATATGTTGCCTACCAGAAACTCAACCAGATTGTGGCGGCCATTTGCGCTCGTAAAGTGCTGGATATGGGATATATGTAGAAGAAATTTCAGGTCGGAACTTCTTGGAATTTGGTGGAATGGTTCATTTTAGAACAGATGTAATTTTTGAATGTATGTGTAAACGAGTTGTTGATTTAATAGACTTCTCTGACGTTTATGAATTGCACAAGTATTAGTGCAGAATTTTGAGTGAATTCAAAGGTTTTCTTGCACTGATACACAGCAAAAAAATAATTTTGATATCACATCAAAGTGGATGCACTACAATCATGTCGAAAATTTCATGTAATTTTTATGACCACATAAATAAACAAATGCAGTAAAAGCAGCGTAATGTCAGTTCATGCATTGTATTAATGATAATTTTGTCCTTTTTAGCAAGTAATATTACACCATATTTTCGACATGATTGTAGTGCATCCACTTTGACGTGATATCAAAATTATTTTTTTGCTGTGTACTTATAATTTACCCCAAGTTCTGCACTAATACTTGCGCATTTCACAAACGTCAGAGAAGTCTATATACCGTTGGGCTGTATCAAATCATTTGGAATATTTGTTGTATCAGCAAAATATCTTAGATGCTCCAAAATGCCCGGAGTTCTGATTATAAAGTTTTCCACGTTGGTTCGACTTTATGAATCCGTAGGAGCTTCATTATAAGATTATAACAGTAGTTCGGACATCTACGACTATAAAAACATATCTTAGGTTCTCCTAACCGTCCTGAAGTAAAAATTTTGAAGTTAAACAGGCTCACAAAATTTTCACGATTTTCCGACTGTATGTACGAATCTGTAGATCTACGTGAGTATTTACCGTATGCGTGATAATGTTTGCATCATCGTACAAATAAAGTTTCCGTTTTACCTGTGCATACAATGCCTTGGTCATACCGTAGTAGGCTGTGTATAAAAGAAAATGATTTACTTAGTTTGACAGTTGCACCATGACGAAGTGGCAGCGTATTCGTGATTTGACCTACGCGCAAATGTCGCAAAAAGACATTTCAATCGCCGTGGGAGTGTCCCGGTGGACCGTCAAAAGGGTTGTAGACCGAGAAAAGAAAGGACAACTATCCGCGAAGGTGGCCACAGGTCGTCCGAGGTCAGCTCGGGTTCCGAGGGCTATCGCTGCTATCAAAAGGAAGAATCGGGTGAATCCAGTGCGTTCAATAAGGAAAATGGCAAAGGAACACGGGATCAGTGACATTACGGCACGGAAGATTGTAAAGGAGGATTGCGGGGCGAAGTCGAGGGCACGGAAAAAAAACCAACCGCATCCGGGAGCTACGAGTCGAACGACGCAGGAAAATCTTGAACTTCCTTAAGCGAAAAAATCCGGTAATCCTGTTCACCGACGAGAGCATGTTTACCGTCGATCCCGTATCGAATTCCAGAACCGACCGGTATATTAGTTCTCTTCCGGTAAAAGACGTGGCCGACGAGCACAAGAACGTGTATCTGACCAAGCATCCTGCTAGCGTTATGGTGTTTGGATTGGTGGCTTCCGATGGCAAAAAAATGGACCCAGTGTTCATTCCAGAAGGTGACAAGGTCAACACGCAGGTCTACATCGGGATTTTAAGTAAGTATGTTCTTCCGTGGATCAAAGAACAGTACGGTCCGAAGCCAAATGTTGTATTTCAACAAGATGGGGCTCCGTGCCACACATCTTCCGTTCTGGGCGAAGGATATGTGGCCGCCATCTAGCCCCGATCTTAATCCGCTGGATTACTCAATGTGGCACGTCATGAAGGCCAAGGCCTGTTCTAAACGCCACCCGAGTACAGCAAGCCTCAGACAAACATTGATCCGTACCTGGAGAGAAATGGATCCAGACTACATTATTAGAACCTGCCGTGCATTCCGGAAGCGCGTGGAGGCCGTAATTGCAGCCAGTGGAAACTCGATCGATGATTAACATAGTTTAAGACTCTGAGAAACATCCCCCCTTTGAATAAATAAAAAAAAGACATTACTCAATGGTGCAAACATTATCACGCATACGGTATCACAATATGTAATATAGGATGTCCCAGAAAGAACATATAAGCACACTTTCAACTCGGCGCCATTTCTACCCCGATGAAGTTTATCAGCTGATCATCGTTGTGTGTTGTTGTTTACTTATTACTCATCAAGTTTGTGTGCACAAAGTGCATTTTTTTTTTACAAAATCATCAAAATGCGAGGCATTTCCCCGGAAAAGCACAAACACATCGTGCACAAATGGTGCACTATCCCCAACCTATCAGTGAGGAAGTTGGCAAAAAAGGAGAAGTAAAAATTGGAGCAGTCCAAACCACCATTAGGAAGTTCGGTGAAGAAGTTACCTTCGAGGACACATCAAAATCTGGCCGTAAACCGGGACCGGTGAACCGAAAAGTGGACTAAAAAGTGCCTCTGTTCGAGATTTGGCAAGGCAAGGCAAGGAACGTGCTGAAACCGTTCAAGAAGCCGAAACGAAGTGAGAAATAAGCCGCATCCGTCAAACCGAGGGGTCGAAAGCTATATGATAGCCTGCTTGGCGAATTGGCGTGTGTTATCATGGACGATGAAACATACGTCAAAATTGACTACAAGACACTTCCGGAAGACCAATACTACACAGTCCGTGGTGATCAGGAAGTTGACGATGCTGATAAGTCAATTTTTTACCGATAAATTTAGTAAGAAGGCCATGGTTTGGCAAGCGAGACGTGAGTGTGGCAAGCTGTCTAAGTGTTTGCATCGGCGTCTGCGACCCATGATCCATCAACATGATGGCCCAGTACTATTTTGTTCCGATTTTTGTCAATGCACCACTCGAAAGACATGGTAGCTTAGTACAAAGCAAACAATGTGCGATACGCGCCAAAAGAGAAGAATCCTCCGTATAGTCCGGAGACCCGGTCAATCGAAACTTGTTGGGTCTTTTCCAAGGGATATCTACGGAAACACTTTAAGGCAGTGAATTCAACCGAATAATTTGAAAAAGACTGGACAAAAGTAGCCATGGGTAGCTTCAGATTAAAATCGCATTGACATACGATTAAAGGAACTGCGGATTATTTTCATCCAACCCAAAGAGAATACTGTAGAGAACATATATATGTAATAAAAATATGAGTTCATTAAAATAACGTTGTTTTATTCCAATAATAAACTGTGCTTATACTTTCTGGGACACCCTATACATATTGTTGTATTGTACACTCAAAAAATTCCACACGTCATCATCATGTGTCTCTCACTTAATTTTGCGCATATTGTGAAACACATCCATTTCATGTGTGAATTTTATGCTATGAACCATGCCCGAACACTATGGATTTGAATTGTGACACACTTGGATTCTATGTCCCTCATATGGTGATATCAATAGCTTTGCACAACATAGTTCAATATTCTACAATATTCTACTTTATCGACTTCTACTTTACCGACTCTAAAAATGAATCGACAAATATATAAACAAAACTGCCAAAGGCCAGATCTGTCACATATCTTTTTAATGGATCTGATTTGGGATTCGATCATGGACTGTTGGGGTGAGCTGCTGCCGGAGTCTTCGTTCGATCTCACTGTGCCACGGTTGTCATCATATATGTGGCGGGTTGATAGGATAAAGTCACAACTCTTGTTTTCGATGTTTACCTTTCTGAGCAAGCAATTCACATCGTATTGAAATGCAAAACACTTTAAATCCATCTGTTTTGAACAGTAGTGTGATTCAATCTGCTATACACTTGAATATATAGTGAATGATTTTCAACATTTCAAAGTTTGAAACACCAGAAATTAACGTGTATAACACATTGAACTAAGGTGAAATACACTTAAAGTAAATGTGATTGTGCATTTAAAAAATCAAGTGTTTAAACACTTCGATCAAACGTGTGCAATTTTTTGAGTGTATGTCAAGACAGACTAAACGAATTCGAAGGGCATCGTAAAGCTTTAACATAACTCTTGCAGTGACAACATATCATAGGTTATCCAAATCATAAAGGTGTTTAGATCAAATTAAGCCATTCAGAAATTCTCTCATTACTATCAGGATGATCATGAATCATCAGTCAGTCCTTCAGATATTTTCTAATCATTTTAGGATGATCAGGAATCATTCTTTGGGGCGACCCCGGCGTAGTGGTTAGCATCCATACAAAGTCACTAAATCAAATATCACCCCCGGAAAAGTCACGAATGACCTAGTGACAAAAAAAGGGAATCATTCTGCAGGACTACATCTGAAAAAAAAAAAATCGAACGATGCCGTATCTCCTAGGTATCTTATATATATAGAGTTTTAAACTTTGACTAATTATAAATCCATGTGGCAAATTCGGTTTCGTTTTGTTTTCAAATTCTGGCAAAATGAAGGTAGGTACATTCTTTGCTGATCAATGTTGCTCACTGATGATAAATTATTTGCAGGCCGTAAAGTTCCGGTAGCCACTAAAAGGCACGTATAATTTCCACGGCAACACTATTATTCAATAGTTTTCACGTTCATTGCCATTGATCGATTGGAAAGGAATTCCTACTTTCTCACGTCATCGCCAGTTTGATTAGATAAAAGTGTATCAAGCAGTGTCAAACAGAACGGCGTGCGGACGACGACGCCGACGACGAGTGGAAATGTTAACAAAAGCTAGAGATAAAGCAAACATTTTTCCACTGCTAGCCTCGATGGCGCACCTTATATCCCTGAACTACCGACCTGACAGCTTTAGTCCGAATGTTTAAAAATAAATAGAGAAGCGAGTCAGAAAAACTCGCCTCGGTTAGATAAGGCAAAATAGCATTCGTATCATATTTGTCTCCTACGCTTTCGGGAGCTACGCATTTGTATAAACATATAGGTATATGTACAACCGAAAAAAGGGAACCCCTGGTGATAAGATTCTCCCGTATCGCACTCTGTTGCTACAAGAAACAAATACCGAAAAAAAAACCTTCGCAACATGACTTTTCCACTAACCTGTTTTCTCTTTGATCTCACACAGCACCGCAAACAGGACTGGCTTCATTCTGTGACAGTTGAGTGTGTGCTTTCGTGCTTGGGCTTCGTCCAGCGATTGGTCCGTGATGTTCATGATCTGTTGTAGGATCTCGCCAATGTCCTGCTTGCGGGGGTCGTTATCTACCGATTGGCCATCGGGCATGCCATAGTTCGGTGGCATCAAGCCACCGTGGCTCATCATCCGGTTGGGGTCCTCCATTTAGACTGCGGAGTTGAAGAATTACTTTCGTTATTTGAAATTCTTATGTATAAGATTTTTGATTTTTGAAAATGGTACGGTTAGCATTGGTAACGATCACAAAATAAGAAACAGTTATCTTTTATTTTTTCTTTAAGTTCATATGTAGTAATGCATTGCCCGTCATCAATAAAATACTTGAGCAAACTTTCATCGCCCCAATCGGAATATTAATTATATATATGTAAACAGTACTAAATCATTTCGCCGATTCGAACCACGCAGATAGGGAAATAGGCATTTCCACGGGTAGACAGTTAGAATCGCTTATCTACAATTAGGGCCTGAATATCAATCAACCCGCCCAGCATAAGTAAATTCATTGCACATACATATATCTCAACAGCGGTTACCCGCTCGCTCGCCCACGGAAAGAACGCTGAATGAAAAAATCGTTTTGTCCGGCGCTGACAGATAAATTACATCCATCAATTACGTCCAGCAATTAGCATTTACGTAAGCCGTCGGAATCGGAACTCGGCCGTGCCCGCTCCTCGGACTGACATGCCCTATAATAAATACAACTTCTCATCTCATTATAATAATTAAATCTGCTCAGTTCCAATCCGAAGAATAAACGCGCTAATATAGTTTCTCATAATGTACCACACCGGTCCATTTGCCTTACCATCCGTGTACGCTTGATGATACTTTCAAATCGCGTCAATGTACCGTTAAGTGTACGATCGTCTCTAAATTGCCCTTCATCATAACGCAAGCCTAACACACATAGGCATAGAAGAGCCAGCCAGCCAGCCAGCTAGCAGCAGGTACATCTTTCCCACTTTATTAATTTCGATGCTCCGCTCTTCCCAGGTTTATCCGCATGGGTGGGGAATCGTTTGCTGTCGGTGTGTTGTTTTCCTCCCGCTAAATTGGATTACAAAACTTAGACCCGGCTTAACCCATTAGAACGATGGGACTTTGGAACAATCTGCAGGCGGGCAACATGGTGCGTGTGTTTTTTATTTATTGGCTTTAAACTTTTGTGAGCTGAATTCTCAGCACGTTCTCGGTTACCTGTTCTTTGACAGTGGTTCAGTAGAGACGAAAATGGGGTAAATTTTAAGATTTTACAATCTAGTAGTTTGATGGTTCTGCATTATAATGCTGTACGTTGGGATTCAAAGGAGTAGCTTTAACGGTGTCTTGTATTGAACAAAGTTGTAGATAATTATTAAATAAACTACTTTGTCACTAACCCTCTCATCTTTTTGGTTTATGAGATATTTGACGCTGTCTGTTTTTGTGTATGTTTCGAAAACCATAATAGTTAGAGGGCTCTAATGTTCTACAAGTATTTATAAATCAAAGTACACAGCTTTGTTGTAGGCGACAAATCTCTATTTATAACCGCATGCAGGCGAAGTAGCTTGGCAAATAAGGTCCATTATCTAGATTCTCATAGACATAAATAAAAAAGCAATATTTTAAAAACTTCTTAACTCTTCCAGGGATATATATTTCATTATCTATTGCAGGGTGGCAAGTGAATTTTGAAATTTTTCCTGGTTTTCCTGGTCAATGATTTAAAAATTTCCTTGTTTTAAACGATTAAGGATCTTATTTAGCGGAATTTTGATTACAACATGATTTCAAAATCATATGATTAAAAGATTTCATAAACAACGCTGGTTTAATAACTCTTATTATTAAAAAGACTGACTGCTGCAGTTCATAGAAACACCCTGAAGTTCGTTGAACTTCCCTGAAGCGTTAAGGTCTTTCCTGAAGGGTTCATTGAAGTTTATACTGCCTGAATTTCATGGGACTTCTCCGAAGTTCGAAGGACTTTTTTTAAGATCTTAGGACTTCCCTGAAGTTCGGAGTTTTTTTTTAAATTCATAGGAATGTCTTAAATATCGTAGAAGTACCACGAAGTTCGTAAGACTTCCTTCAAGTTAGAAGAACTTTCTCGAAGATCTGAGGACTTCCCTGAAGTTTGAAGGACTTAACTGAATATATGAGGCCCCTAAATTTATAAGAGCTTCCCTGAAGTTCATAAGGCTTTAAATATCGAAGGGTTTTCCAAAAGTTTGTGGGTCTTTCCTTAATTTCTTGGAAATTCCCTGAAGTTTGGAGAGCTCCCATTAACTTCGTAGGACTACCTGTAGTGCAATCGACTTCTCGGAAGTTCTAGGAACTTTTTTGAGCTTGGAGAACTATGTTAAGTTCAGAGGACTTCCCAAGAGTATTGAAGACTTCTCTGAAGCTCGGAAAAAATCCATAAGTGTCATAGGATTATCCTTAAGTTATAAGCAATGCCTAAATGTCGTAGAAGTTACATTAAATCTGTAGAAAATTCTGTAAAATTCGTAGTTATTCCCTAAAGATTAAAGGACTTCCCTGAAGTTCGTAAGACTTCTCTGAAATTTGTAGAACTTGCATGAAGTTCGAAGGCCTTATCTGAAGTTTTTAGAAATAGAACTTTCTTATTGAACACGTTGAACAGGTACTTCAAAATAGTTACGAGTCGGCACTGCTTAAGTCTGCTATCAATTAAGCACAAATCATACATGCAATTGATTCGAGAAAAAAAATTAAATTAAAAATAAATACAAAATATATTTACTAAATTCTCAGGATAAATTTTGTTCATCAATGTTTAGCTGTGTGAAAGATTTAGCTTGAACAAAATGGTTAGTTTTGACCTGATTATAAAAAGAAACTTTGACATACATAAAATTTAAAACGTATTTAAATTATACAAACAAGATTATTTTTCTGGTGGACTTATGAAATTCGATTTTTCCTGGTGAAAATAAATTCCCGAATTTTTCCCGGTTTTTCTGGTTCACTTGCCACCCTGCTATTGGACACTGATTGTTTACTCTCGTCACTGGCGTCGGGCTATACCCGGTTTAAAATCTAACGGCGGTGATGACAAATATCCCTCTTTAGTACCAAACGAGAACAACTACATTAATTTTAGTAGTAAATCGTTCATTGTTCATTGAATTCGTATACTGATGTTGTCTTTTATGTATTTTGTTTAAAATGGTGTTTTGTTTATTTGTTGAAAAGCTGCAATTAATTTCCTGTACTTTTGTTTTATTCTTTGTTGTTGGTATTTAAGGACAACATTGTAATAAGTTTTAAGCATTATTCAAACAAACTCCGAGCAGGGAGCCCGCTATCTTCAGCACCAAAATCCGTACTCATCGTGGAGTCAGATCTGAGCTGTGCGATTCCCTTCGGGCTCGAGGTAGACAACCTAATGTTCCAGTTCGGGATATTTTGGCTAGACGTGATCTGGAGTTTATGAAACTCATATATGTTTACTTTAAGAATACTAACCTTAGATTGTAAGTTTGATTAACCTTGTGTTTAGTTTGTGTATTGTGCGTGTAGTTTTTTTTTAAATGTTTGTTTTCAAGATGAATAGAAATAAGTTCATGTTTTAGGATTAATTAAATATTTGTATAATAAATCATATTTCAAACCTCCTTCTCCCTTTCCCCATCCAAAAAAATGTAAATCTCCACTAACCTCGAGACGACCGCGAGTAATCGGTTCAATTCCTTTAACTCTAGATTTAAGACATTAATCATGTATAATGCAAATGATAAGTCGGCTCTGTAAAGTGTATTCGATTAAGCCTCTACAAATAAATTAATATATAAAAAAAAATCCGTACACAACTCACTGCATTATATGCGCGCTATTCCGTGTATGTATGGGAAGACGAAACTAAATACCGTGAACCCTCGGTAATCTGACCGTTTTTAATCTGAAAATCTCTTAGCACGTCGTTTAAACTAAAAATTGCTCAAACATGGAATGAAGTAAAGTGAAATGGAATAATCCAAAACGGAACGGAGAATAAAAACAAACCAGCAAATAAGTTTACCAGAAACCCACTTTTCTGATGATCATAGGATTAGAGGTTCAAATTAAAAATTAAACCCGTTAATATGCACAATGTGTCGTTCAGATTAACGAGGGTCCACGGTAGACTAGTTACGGTAAGTTCGTGTTTTTTGGGCGCTCATTTTACCTCATGTTCCTGCATGGGGTTGCAGAGTTGTATTTAAATGAGTTTAATAATCTGTTTAGTTAGTAAATATTAGTAGAAGCTACCAATTAAGTTTCCACAGTCAATGTCAAATATGTATAAAAGTAGATTCTTAACATACTTTTGAAAAACAATGTTTACGGTGTATAAAACTCACAGAATGATGTTTACACTAGTTTAAGGCAAAAGGGGACATCATTATTTTTTGGAAATTCAAAAGCAGTTTTTTTTTTTTTAATAAATTTTAAACTTTAAAAAAAAACCCCAGATTGGTTTGAGGACATACCTCAAATCTCCTCATATATCAATGTATGAGGTAGGTAAAGGAGTGCGCGTTTGATTAGTATTGTCGCATTAATAGATCTTCGCTGAATTTCAACTTCTGTTCAATTTTAACACTGCCGTACTCTAGCGGAACTACCCAACAAACATTGGAAGCAGAATATGAGCTTATTCCGGCAAACATATGCTTCTTCAACTAATAAATTACTTATTCAGCCTTTAATTAGCACAAATTGTTTTTTGGGTATCCATCTATCCTCTTCAAAAGTTTCTCTATCTAATAAATTATGGCACTAAAGCTTCATGTTGATTTTAGTTTAGCATTTCCTCCCAACTCTGAAAATCGCAAACTTCACGTATGAAGTATTCTGACAATCAAATGGAACATGTAACGAAATTATGAATGATTTTGAACGTTAATAACTCAGCTGCTCCTGGACCAATTTCAATAACTTTATAACCAATCGATCAGAAATATTTCTACGCATCGATAACAATGCTTCAGACTGTTGATTTTCAACAAGAAACTATTGAAAAGGTGGTAATTGTCTACCATTATCCGAGAGCGTCGAAATAAATAACAAATCCACCAATTACGTACATGCATATGCTGCTTCCCCAACACAGTCATCAGAGAATTGTTTCTAGACAAAACATGTCGATGTAGCATTGCTGCTTCGCCAACAATGTCATCAGAGAGTCGTTAGTAAGCGTAGCAAGTCGAAGTGGTATTCGCCTCCGATCTTCGGGCGTGTGCGAATAGGGAAGATGCAATTGCGTAACATTTTTCACACTCACCGCCATATTCAGAACCACACGCCTCCAACGACCACACAAAATGCTCTCCAGAGTTGTAATCTTGAAACCAAACTTGTAAGCAGGGGTGCAAGTGATTTTGATCGATTCTCTTCGTCTACTTTCTGTTTCATTCATAACTCGACGTTACATTCATTGATACGTTTGTTGTTCTGGATGATAAAAGAGCATAGCAGACATAGTGCGACATAGGGTAGTGAAGCCATGGTCATCAAAAGAGGAAATCTATGAAGAGAACTTTCACCCCTCTGCTTCTAAGACCCTTAATTCAGTCGTCGCCATAGCAATGAAAACTACCCGAGTAACATAAATTCATAGAATTATGTTGAGAAAACTGCTATACAACCAAAACTAGTCATACACAGGTTGTATAAACTGGTATAGAACATGTGTGTTGCTTGGGTAGCATCGCACCGCTTTTGGTCCTTGGGTTACACTTGCTGGTTGCAATTCTGCTGTTCGACATTTTTGAAGGATCACCAAAAAAAAACATGAAATTACACTATTTTCTAGGGATGCCTAAAAGTTCAATTATTCGATTAACGATTAATCGTAAAGATTTTCCCAGCTATTCGATTAAATTTTTCTCGAATTTTCAATTGTTCGAGCCCGTAACTGGCAAAATAAATAAAAGTACTAACTAATCTGAACATACATAGAGCATTCTGGAGCAGGTTCCCGTAGGGCCTCTAGTGGCCATAAAAGTGTTTGGGAAGAAACCCCTACAATATGGGTATCAAAATTCATGAATTTACAACAGGAGACTATGCCCCATGCCATTCTTTCGTCATCTAAATATCAGGGGAAGCTTCCTATAGAGAGAGAAAGATTAGTAATTTCCATTTAATTCCACTACCTTATTTGCTTATCCTTGACAGATACGCGTATTGCGTTTACAATGTGCAGACTGTTGTGTCTTTCCGGATATTTCAAAACTTTCTTTTGGCATCTCTGAAGTAAAGAATAACTCATTGATCTTGCTCCACTAAAGCCAATCACAAGACTGCCTTTTATTTTTTATTTCTCTGTTTCCCTCCCAATACAATCATTCTCTTCCCGCTTTTGTCTCCCTCTCTATTACTCCTTTGTCGACTTCTCAGTCTCTCTACTTCTCTCCCTCGTATTATTCAGCTATTTAAAAACCCTTTCAATCCCATTAAAATCTTTCTCACTACCTCTCATCATCATCATCGAGTCTGCTGGAAATTCATGAATTACGATACCCATATTGTAGGGGTCAATCCATCGGATGATCACAAAATTATCATAAACAATATACTGCTGTAAATTCATGACTATTGATACCCATATTGTCGGGGTTTCTTCCTTAACACTTCTATGGCCTCAAGAGGCCCCACGGAAGCCTGCTCCGGAATGGCCGTTTCGGGGACATTCCATCGAATGATCACAAAATGATGATAAACAGTCTCCTGCTGAAAATTCATGAATTTTGATACTCATATTGTAGGGGTTTCTTCACAAAGACTTCTATGGCCACTAGAAGCCCTACGGGAACCTGCTCCTGAATGGGTGTTTCGAGGACAATCCGTCGCCTGCTGTAAATTCATGAATTATGATATTGCAGGAATTTCTTCCCAAACACTTCTATGGCCACCAGAGGCCCTACGAGAACTTACTCCGAAATGGCCGTTCTGGGGATAGACCTTAAACTGTTCCTCGAGTGAGCTGAAATTGTTTCTTGATGGAGATTCTGATACTTTGATCTCGATTCCTTCGAAATTCTACCGAAAGTGGCAAGAAAATGCTTAGTTCTGGAATATCATACAGGGAATCCGGATTTTCTGGAATCAGACGATTCCGGATGGACATTGTTTTTTTTTTCCTTTGATTTGTTTTCCGTCGATCTTGTTTTCCGTGCTGAGCACCAATGCTACCGACGCCAGGAAGGCACCTCCCACACCTCGACCCTACCTATCGACCCAGAACCGGGGACCAACGGCTTTACTTCCCTTCCGAAGGAAGGCGTGATCAGAGATGTTATGCCTCAGAACATCCCGGCGGCGCCGACTGGGATTGAAAACAGGCCTGCTGGGGTGAGAGGTAATCACGCTCACCACTACACCACCGGCGCCGCTATGGACATTGTTGGCAATGTTCAGAAACAGGGTAAGTTTCTGAATCTAATGGTGCCAAAAGATTCAAAATCGGTCAAAATTATCCACAGTAGCAAGTATTTCAATTTTGTGGGTACTCGTCATGCTCTAACGGAACTATCAACTCTATACTTTCATCTCCTCTTCTATCGTATAAAATGACCACTTAAAGTTTGATAATTGACGTTAAGCATATCCAACTACAAGAGTTTACTTTACTTGCTCCATAAGAAAAGCACTGGAAAGGAAAGTAACTCTTTTTATTCAAACGGCCTATTTTCTCGGAAAAGCGCAAACAGATCTTGCACAAATAGCACATTGTGCAATGTTGCTCAGGAATTGGTGAAAATGGAGAAAGTATCGAATCAGTCCGAACTGCCATCCGGAAGTTTTGAAAGGAAGTTACCTGTCAGTTACATATTGCCAAAACTTCCAACGTTAGAAACGTTCAAAAGACACTCAAGAAGTAGAAGAAACCACAATGGAGTCAAAAACAGGCCGCATTCATCAAACCGAAGGTTTTGTTGTTATATCATAGAATGTTGTGTGGCACATAACATATGGAACATCATGCAAAATAACTGATAAAAAGATGGCCCCTTTTTGTGTTGCCTCAGCGGTATAACTGGTATAGTTGGCCATCGAACTGTCAAAATAAAATTTTCATTATATCGACACTGAGCGTTCACAAGGACCAATGTTGAAAACGTAAACAATGGTTTCTTTCGTAAATTTCTCGTAGTTCAAAGTCAATTCATGTAAGCCCCCAATTCTATCAGCTAGGTGGACTACATAATCTACATAATCATTGTGGTGGTTTACTTGAGTGGTTTTTCATTCTCTAGAAATTCGTGGAAAAAGTAATTGTTTACGTTTTGCGACATTGGCTCTTATGAAAGAGAAGCAGATATATGGTTGCATGCTCAGTAAGCATTGACGTTTTTCGACGACTCTGCATTGCAACTCTTTACTCCTATGGTAAAATCCCATAAACATATGTCAATCTGTGCAGGAAATCTTGCGAACTTTGTATTATCTTTTCACTTTACCATAGTACCAGTGAAGCGTCGTCTCTTCACGCAAAGCTTGACAGTATATTATAGGATTTTCATAGGAGTGAAAGGGTATGGAAATGTCCACCATAGTTCACGCAAGGACTGACGTTTACTGATGAGAATTTACCATAGGAGTAAATAGTTACAGATAGGCCGAAAAGGCGATTTGTATATTATCAAGGTAATGCGCAATGAGATATATATACAGGAGTGGCACATGATAGTGTTTGTTTGTGTTTGAGAGCAATACTACGAAACATTTTCGGAGATGAAAAGTGGTGACGACACAACAACCAGCTCTCCGAACAAAAATCGTGATTGTGACGTCGCAACTTTATTGTCTCCGGTGCCTGAAGCTTCGGGTACACGGGACCACACTACCACTCATAAAGTTTTCCCCGCTTACTAATACATTCGTAAGAGGCACTGCCTCACCTATATGTAAAGCACATAGGGTAATGCGGCTATTCTTTTTTCGACTTGCTCTACAGGGGCTTATCAAAGGATTTTTTAACTAGTATTTCCAAGTCGGTCAGAAGCGAATCAAAAGCGTTATTAACCAGTAATATTTTTCACTGTGCTTTTAGTAAGTCAACTTATGATTTCAGCACGAAATATTCTGTTGATGCATATTAAGGTTTAAATTAAAAAAAGTCGAAATTTTTCTGAAAAATAAGAAATAAAACTAGGGTAAGTGTGCCAGTTTTAGGTCCTAGTGGTGCTCGAATCGGCCCTATCCTAAATTCCCACATTCATCAGGTTTAAATTACACATTTTTGTATTATTTTCAATTTTTTACGATGCTTAATCTTTATAGGAAAAATAACCCTTCCTGGTAACTTTGAGACAGCTAGCTGGGAGTCCTCGCCTGGGACCTTATAAGTGGTCGAACAAAGTTTGTTAGGATCCTGTTTCGCCCCTCCTCTCCCTTTTAGATCAATATTTCCACGTTTTTTAGTACAAAGTAATTGGAGTAGATCTTTGTGAAACCCCATCGAGCAAAAGTTTAAAATTGGCCACAGTTGAGAAACATATGGAGGGTTGAATCCTTGGGTAATACAGGTATCGAAGCACTCGATTTGATTTTTCGTCCTGCTTGCGAAATTCTTGCGAAGGGAACGATGGTCAGCTCAAAACACTGCATATTTTCAACTTAAACCGGGCCACTGGTTGCAAAATTATGCTGCTTCTCTCTGGACTTAAAAAATGTATGCAGTAAAGTACTAATTTGCGCAGTCATATTTTTCCTCCTACGAATCCAAATGAATTCAAAGGTTGATGCAATTGGTTCCAAACAATTAGAAAAAGTTTAACGAAAAAAATGGTACATACATTCTTCTTCTAAGTTTACAGAAATAAAATAGAAAAAATATACAAGCACAAATTTAAAATTAGAATAATTAAACAAGTATTCGCGTGGAGTTTTTGCCACAACTACAGAAAAATAATACGTATCGCTTTCAAAAGTTGACTTTAAATAGTTAACATATGGTTGCTTACAATGGCATTTCAGGATTAATAGTTGGGTGGCAGGTAATCGCATAAAATAACGTATATAAAACTGTCTACTTTTTTAAATGCAAACGTTAATATACGTTTTGCTGTGTGAAGCAAGGTGATAATTTGTCAGATTCAGTTATACGGTTATAAATAAAGGACGTAAATAATTAACAATGAACAAAGACATAAGTTCAGAAGTGCTAGTCATGGAATTATAAACCAAGTTATTATTATTTTAATAGAATTTACCATCCGCTTAATTCTCTTTCTCATTTTACATCTGGTATAATCAATTGACAGATCGATATCTTTCTATACCACTTGAAATCACTGAAATGGGTCGATTTTTGATGATCGAGTTTAACATATGTTATGTGACCAAAGACAAGAGACGAATTCTCCTAACCATCTGGAGGCTCGGGCTATCGAAACCTTGCTAGCCTTGGCCAATGAAAATCTAACCTAAATAAATATGGTCAAAACAATCGGAAAGGACTATGCTGGATACTTTTGGGTAAAGTCAGATGAAAAGTTTGGTCCTTGGACACGATTTCTGGAATCGCAAATAATTTACATCTAATTGTAAGAGAATACTAAAAAAAAAAGAAGTTCCCTAAAAAAGTGTTTTAATTTCAATATCAAACAGTATTTATACTTTCTGGGACACCCTGTAAACGGTAAATCACTGTATTGCATATTTCTTAAAATTTTCTTCATTTTGTACATAATTAAAGTAAACTTTCGCTCGTTGGGCTAAACCTATAGCCCACTTAGTGAAAGGCTTTTGTTAGTTGGGCTGAGCTGTCAAAGCCGAGAATTGGTTTGAGAGATACACCGATTGTTTATTATTATCAAAATCGTTTAGGAACTATCCACTTAACGATAGCCCAACGAGCAAAATTCGATTGTACCAAAATTAAATTAATCCGCTCAGTGATATGTCTACACTTCCACAAAGTGCAAGATTGCCCCTGACATTCTGGCAATAAAAGGTAAAGGAATTTACGAAGCCGTCATTTCCCCTATTTCCAATCATCCAGATCGACAGTGTAACGAAGTTAGTTGAGTTGTTTTGTCTCATCAGCTAGCTACAGCTAGTGAAATCCAAAAGGGGCAACATTTTTTAGAATTTATTAATTCCAAAATTGTACATATTTTAACCACCTATGACAGCTCTCAACCACTGTGGGCGCATGAGAAAGCGTTATCTGGTTGTGCAAAAAGTCAACTGCTTACGCCCGCTTATCGTCCTAATACAACGTGTACTCTGAATGTACCTTTCGGTGTACCTGCCGCCCCGAAGCAATCGTCGAAGAAGATGCTATCAAGAACCTCCGGTCCCTTCGGGGGTCCTTCTATGACGACTACCTGTCTTTGAGTTTGTGCCTCATCTCTGCGCTCGCAGTCCATTGCATTCATACCTCGGTGCGAAATTTGCCCTGCCTTTTCGTGTGACAGCATAAACAAATAAAATATGCTGCTTTATGGCAGTGGGTTTGCTCTAGCGATAAAGTTGAACAGTTTATGAGCACCCCGGTAGCAATACACCTATATCTCCCCAGCACAGCAGCACCTAGTACGGTAGAAGAATAGAGAGGCCCACTGAAGCGCGCGAACCGATGGCGAACCCAAAGTTTTGCCTCAACGCACTCCTCCTGCCAATGATCTGTCGAAATGTAATTTATTGATATAAACAAAGAAAGTGCTACTTCCCGGAGGTATATCTCGTTCCATCTAGCTCGATTTAAATTATTCATCCATTTTGACTAGTTATTTTTCGTTACTCCGCGTTGTGTCGTCACTTGCCGCTTCAGCCTCGACGAGCAAGAGCAAAGTCTACTAACAAACGGAAAGGAGCGGAGAGGAGGCGACTAACGATGAACACTACAAGGGGAATGCCTTGGGAAAGAGGGGAGCGTGAGATGCGAAGAAGAAAAAGTCAAATATATTTATAGGGGAGTACAGGAAACTATCGGCGACGAGTGTGAAAAAAGACACCAACACAGTGACATTTACCGCTCACGCAATCAGGGGCGTGCGCGGTTCGGGTTTAAGGTATGAGAGGATTTTCCTACATTCTTTGTAAGTTTTTCTTACGAGAACCATACTGTGTAGCGAATAATGCCTTGATCGGACTACAGAGTTATAATATAGAGGTAACTCATGTTATAATAATTATCGACATGAAAAATGTCATCAAGATAGGCTTATAACCAATTTGAACTGTCAAAATCGAACCAGTTTTTACTGTTATTGTAAGAAGGAAACAGATAGGAGGTATTGAAATCTGAGTGCAAACTCAACCGTTATTATTTTTCGGGAGCAACTTTATGATTACGAAACAAATGCGTATTGTCTGATTTTTTTTTTATTATTTCTTTCATATCAATTATCTAATCAAAATAAACGAAATTAGCAACATTATTTCATCATATATTTGCTATTGAATCGACTTTTCTTTATTTTTAACTTCTGCATGTTTTTCAAACGATATGAAATGAATTAACTGATTTGCTTAGAATGAATATCATGGCAAACGGGCAATTCGATTGGAAATTCCAGTGTACACAATTTTGTTTCACTTCCATATTAACCGATTAAAAATCTGCACAACACAGCCTGGCACTACTGGGAATTTCCGTTACCAGATCCATTCCGCAAAATTTCCGTTAGGCGCGACGCAGGAAGCGCAATAAGCTTCGTTCTACCGGTACACTTGCAGTGTAGCTGCAATACTTCACGTAACATCGCATGTCAACTACTTACGAGAAAAAAATAACAACTAGGTGCTGTCGTTACAAGAGAGTCATGCACAGCTCATGCACTGATTTGCTTTGTTTACCAACTTGGCACCGAGGGGTGACTACGATGTGTCTTCGCCAGACCTAGGTTATAACTGCTCAGCCTGGCCAGTGTTTAAGTAACTTTTTCGAGCATAAAGATCAAATTTCAGAAAAAAATTGCCTATTCCAGGCATCTCTTTTCTATGTTTATGCATTCCTGTCTATCTTTTGCAAGATATTCTGAACATCCCAGTTTATGATTCTGTCAATTCTTTGGTACAAGCAATGTAAATATTTACCTTATTTGACAAAACCCAGGTAATCATGACGTTTGATTATTGAAAACAATTTGAATGAAGAAAAGAGACCTACTGCTGTCATGATTACCTGGGTTCCCTAATAAAAATTGTATGGTTAATTTGCTTAACGACGTGTTCTGGGTATCATCCAAACCATTTATGGAATAGTTCAATAATTTGGGTTATCGTTCGTTTATGGTTATTTTTTATTAGGGTTTTGTCAAATAAGGTAAATATTTACAATGCTTGTACCAAAAAATTCCGATCTATTCTTTCCATCCCTTCCTTTTTAAATAAAACGCATCTGAATGAGTGGGAAAATTATTTCCAGAAGACCCTATTCATTCCTTTTCTATTCCTATGCATCTCTATTAATGTTTTCGCAAGATATCCTGAACATTCCTGTTTATCCTTCTGTATATTCTAATCTTTTACACTGGAGTCGCTTTTTACGCGGGTGATACGTCCCGCGTAAATTCCGGAATCCGCGTAAAAAAACCGCGTAAAAAGGGACTCTAGTGTATAACGGAAAACCGCGTAAATTATAAAATCCGCGTAAATTCCGAAATCCGCGTGAAAAAAAAAACCGTGTAAATTCCGAAATCCACGTAAAAAAAAAACGTGTAAAAAGCGACTCCAGTGTATTTCCATTCCTCCCGCATGTCATTACAGCGCTGTCAAGTATTTTAGAGCTTTAGAGAGCCTAAATGCCCCTAATTTGGGCCCATACCTAAATTCAGCAATCGACTGAATTTTCAATAGCGGCCAAAAATATCCATTAATACCGTCCCAATGACGCGTTCATCTAAATAAAATTGTTAAATAGCAGATTTTTAGCGATGGGCCAACTTAGATCCATAGGCCAACATTAGAGCCATTTCCCCTATGTGTTTAATTAATTGGATATAGGAATAACTTTTTGGTCATCAAAATTATTTTTCTCGGATCGGTGCGAATGGTACTTTCGACATAATGAAAATTTGCTCTTGTTATGCAGCTTTTCACGTAATGGCGGCCTACGCGGGTTTCAAAATGCAGCGTTAAACATAGTTTTTGACACTTACTGGAGGTTTGACGTATCTCCTCACTCTCTCCCTCTTCTCTGCCTCTCACACCAAAGGGCCTGGGTTCAATCCTAGCCGGTGCCGTCGAGATTTTCTGAGGAATAAAATCTCTGATCGTGGAAGGGAAGTAATGCAGTTGGTCCCCGGTCAATTGTTTGAAGTTCGTTCGCTTTTGCCTGTACCCCGTTGGAAGCAAACAACTAGTGGATATGTCGGTCAGTCCGCATCGTGCTCTCTTGCCGTGCGGATCTATTTGCTTTTTGCTGAAGGAAGTGTTACTACTACCTAAAGCTACAACAAATTTAAACAGCACTTTTCAGTGCTCAACCTGTAAAAATTTTCTACCTTGTTCAACTCTTATTCCTCTTCGATCCTTGTTTGGACCCTACCCGAGGTAATCCTTCTTGGATATCGATTTGGAAAATTCCTCTTCGATCCTTCAGATTCTTATAGTAATCTGCTTGGAAGTCGATTTGGATAAAAATTTACTGCCGCCATGGCGCCTAAACGCAAAAGAAAGGGGCAAACTCTTGACCCCCCTTCTGATGAAATTAATTTGAGTAATTAATTTGATTTGCTCACGGATGATGAGAATGATCCATCATCCAAGAAAAATTCTAGTAAACTTTCCCGGCTTAATGCCAAGAAGGAAAAGATTCCCCCTATTGTGATAACCACTACCGATTTCCATGCTCTTCGCATGGAACTTTTGAATTTCGTGAAAGTTAAGTTTTCACTACAAATTGGACGTCGGGGTGAATGCCGTGTATTGGCTGAAACCTTGGACGGATTTAAATGTCTTCTCAAGTATCTTACTGAGAAGAAGCACAAATTTTTTACTTACGACACCAAAACTGAACGTGTGTTCAAGGTTGTCATGAAAGGACTGCCCAGTGGTGAATCCCTGGATCAGATCAAAGATGAACTGGCAAAATTACTTGGAGTTGTGCCACTCCAAGTAATCAAAATGAAAATGAAATCCCGTCCTGGCGATTCGCGCAACGGGATTTCTAATGATTTTTATTTAGTTCACTTCAAATCTAGTGAACTAAACAACCTTAAGGCCTTAGAAAAAGCTAGCCTTATGCTCCATGTCCGAGTGAAGTGGGAACACTTCAGGAAGACTGGAGGAAATTTCCAAAACCTCACCCAGTGCCGTAAGTGCCAGGGATGGGGTCACGGAACTAAAAATTGCTACATGCCAGCTAAATGCATGAATTGTGGTGATTCCTCTCACGCAAAGGACGACTGTCCTGTGAAGGAAGATCCTAAGAAATTTAAATGTTCAAATTGTGGTGAAAACCACAAATCCAATTTTTGGGAATGTAAGACTCGCAAAGCGATCCTACAATCTCGTTCTAACCGTCAGGTAGGAAACGCTCCACGTTTCCGACCAGGTACAAATTCCTCTGCTGTTAACAACGGTCAGCGAGGAACAAATTCTACATTCGTACCCGTAGGTACAAATATCTCCCCTGCTTCAAATGTTTCATCTGTACCTACTCCCCTCGCTGCTAACAATGTTCAGCGAGTTAATGGAGCTCAAAATACTAACCAACGTAATTCTAACGGAAATTTTGAAAATTTTGACTTAAGAAGCACTACTGCTCCTAAAATGGAATTCTTACAGAAATCATTAATTGACATGATTACTGATATGTTGAAAACTAACTCCATGTTTGATGCTATTCAAACTGGAGTGAAATTTGCAAATAATATTGTCATGACTTTAAAATTCAGTAATGGATTTTAAAGCATTAAATATTTTAAATTGGACTGCTCGATCTCTTAAAGATAATGATGACGAGCTATTTAACTTTTTGAGAGTTCATAACGTGCATATTGCCGTTATAACTGAAACGTTCCTTAAACCTGCCCATAAGGTTAAGAAGGACGCAAATTACTTGATTTACAGAAATGATCGTCTTGATGGACCCTGTGGTGGCGTTGCCATCATTATTCATAGACGAATCAAGCATAAAATTCTTTCTTCATTTGAAACCAAAGTTTTTGAAACTTTGGGAGTTTCTGTTGAAACAAAATTTGGACAACTTACGTTTATAGCTGCCTATTTGCCATTCCAATGCGTAGGCCAGCAAAAGAATTTTCTCAAGGGTGACCTCCAGAAACTTACCCGTCATAGGTCTAAATTCTTCATTATTGGTGATTTTAATGCAAAACACCGCTCATGGAATAATGCTCAAAGCAATTCCAATGGTAATATTCTGTTTGATGATTGTTCTGCAGGTTATTACACTATTCAATATCCAAACAGCCCAACATGCTTTTCTTCTGCAAGAAATCCCTCCACTATTGATTTGGTCTTAACTGATTCATGTCAACTTTGTAGCCAATTGGTTACCCATGCTGACTTCGGTTCTGATCACCTTCCAGTAACTTTTGAAATATCCCAAGAAATAATTTGTAATCCCAACAGCTCTACTTTCAATTACCATAGAGCTGATTGGGAGCAGTATCGAACATTTATGGAATATAACTTCGATCCAAACATTCCTTTGCAAACCAAAGATGAAATTAATTATGCTCTTGAATCTCTGACTACTTCTATAGTTGAAGCAAGAGCTGCCTCAGTACCAAAATGCGAGGTTAAATTCGATTCAATTATAATAGACGATGATCTTCAGCTCTTGATCCGTCTTAAAAATGTCCGTAGGAGACAATATCAAAGAACACGCGATCCTGCCATGAAAGTTATCTGGCGGGATTTGCAAAAACAAATTAAAAAGCGATTCTCTGCCCTGAGGAACAAAACTTTTGAAAATAATATTTCTAAATTAGACCCAAGTTCCAAACCCTTTTGGAAACTCACAAAAATTTTGAAAAAACCTCAAAAGCCTATTCCAGCGCTTAAAGAAGGTGGTAAAATTTTGATCACAAATTTGGAAAAAGCTCAGAAACTTGCTAAGCAATTCGAGAGTTCCCATAATTTCAGTTTGGGTCTTACTAGTCCTATTGAGAATCAGGTTGCTCGGGATTTTCTGAATATTTTCTCTCGGGAAAATATTTTTGATGATTCCTGGGGGACTGATTTGGACGAAGTAAGGTCTATAACTAAAAAATTTCAAAATATGAAAGCTCCAGGTGATGATGGAATTTTCTATATCCTCATCAAAAAACTCCCAGAGAGTACCTTGTCTTTCTTGGTAAAATTATTTAACAGATGTTTCCATTTGGCATACTTTCCTGATAAATGGAAAAATGCAAAAGTTGTTCCAATTTTGAAGCCGGATAAAAATCCAGCTGAAGCTTCTAGCTACCGTCCAATAAGTTTGCTTTCTTCAATAAGTAAACTTTTTGAAAAAATAATTTTGAATAGAATGATGCTTCACATCAATACGAACTCAATTTTTGCAGATGAGCAGTTTGGATTTCGCCATGGGCATTCAACTACTCATCAACTCTTAAGAGTTAACAATTTAATTCGTTCAAACAAATCTGAAGGCCACTCAACTGGAGTTGCTCTTCTAGACATAGAAAAAGCATTCGACAGTGTTTGGCATGAAGGTTTGATTGCTAAATTGAGAAAGTTAAATTTTCCACTTTATATTATGAAATTAGTTCAAAATTATTTAACTGACAGAACTCTGCAGGTAAATTATCAAAATTCCAAATCTAATCGACTACCTGTTAGAGCAGGAGTTCCTCAGGGTAGCATTCTTGGGGCTATATTGTATAACATTTTCACTTCGGACCTCCCTGATTTGCCTCAGGGTTGCCACAAATCTTTGTTCGCTGATGACACAGGCATTTCCGCTAAAGGAAGAAGTCTACGTGTTATTTGCAGCAGACTGCAGAAAAGTTTAGATATTTTCTCTTCTTATTTACAAAAATGGAAGATTTCTCCCAACGCTTCCAAAACTCAACTTATAATATTTCCACATAAGCCTAGAGCTTCGTTTTTGAAACCTAGTAGTAGTCACATAGTCACTATGAACGGAGTTCCAATTTCCTGGTCAAACCAAGTGAAATATCTTGGATTAATACTTGACCAAAAATTAACTTTCAAAGATCACATTGAGGGCATTCAAGCCAAATGTAACAAATATATAAAATGTTTGTATCCTCTTATAAACAGGAAATCCAAACTTTGCCTGACGAATAAACTTCTAATATTTAAACAAGTTTTTAGACCGGCCATGCTTTACGCTGTGCCAATATGGTCTAGTTGCTGCACTACCAGGAAAAAAGCACTTCAAAGGATTCAGAACAAAATTCTGAAAATGATTTTGAAGTTGCCTCCCTGGTACAGTACAACCGAAGTACATAGAATTTCGAATGTTGAGACTTTAGCACAAATGTCCAACAAAATAATTAATAATTTCAGGCAAAAATCGTTGCAATCCTCAATTGCAACGATTAATTCCCTTTATACTTAGATAAGATTTAGTTTTAGTTTTTAGTTTTAAGATATCAATTGTTATACTGACATGCAGGTTAAAAAACCTGTTTAAAATACTGAATTGCCAAGACATGAACAATGTAAAAACACTTAGATATATATCATAACAATTAAGGCTGGTACGTTACTGCAGTAACTGGAGCACCTAGGTTAAAATGAAATGTAATTTATTTTGAATTTGGAACAAATAAAGAGTTAAAAAAAAAAAAAAAAAAAAAAAAAAAGTGGATATGTCGGTGTAAATAAAGCAGACGATCAGATTCAGAATAAAGCTCCAAAATCATGGCTACTATGTCAAACTGAAGAATACAGTGTTGCCCACAAAACAGCTGCTTGATCACGTTATAAGATTATCAATCTTTTGAATAATTAATAACTATTTAATTTGACGCTTGGCTGAAAAACGATCTTCCGCAAAGTTGTATCTGAGAAAATTTCCCATAGGAATAAATTTTAACAGTGCAACATGGAAAAAGTTTTTTTTTTTCTTTTTTTATGAGATTTTTAGCCGTAGACTAGTTCATCTCCGTAAAGTATGGAAAAAGGCTAAACGGCAATGAACAAAAAGTGTGGGTTTCCCATAATAATTCCCATATAAACTTCGAATGGTTTGTTCCAAGTCAGTTTCTTACCAAATGAGTTCAAATTTTGGCAGGCTAATCAGAACCCGATTTGGAACCGTTAAGGTACTGTGGAGCGAAAATTTCAAATTTTGCATCAGTCTAATGTTAACTCAGAATCATGAATAGTCCCAAGTCTGTGATGATTAAATCTTTTCTAACACGCAAACCAAACCACGATCAGCAATATTTCTACGCATCGATAGAAATGCTTCCGACTGTTGATTTTCAACAAGAAACTATTGAAAAAGTGGTAAATGTCCAGCATTGTCGAATTATCGTCGAATTATCTCATAAATCGACCAATTACGTACATGCTTATGCTGCTTTCCCAACACAGTCATCAGAGAATCATTCCTAGACGAAACATGTCGATGTAGCATTACGACGAGGGCTCGGTAGCTCAGTGGTTACTGTTTCTGCTTACTGAGCAGAAGGTCGGGTTCAATCCCAGGAACGTCCCCATCCTTGCAATTTTTCACTTTGCCATATCCTATCCCCACTAGATTTGAATAAAAACAAATTCTGCTTTAACCGATCGCATCACTTACCACTTGAATCCTGATCTAAAACTAACCTATCTCACTAACACGACTATCCTTCCCGAGACAGCCGCCGAGATGTTGAGGAGTTTTCGGTCTCTAGTAACAACCGCACTGTGCAAGTTGATTAGTTCTGATCATTCATTCATGATTCATTCATTAGTTCCTCGATAATCAAACCACTCCCACGCAAACTAACCATGCCATGCAATAAAGGAAGTTTGCTCTATCAGATGGTGGTGTTAGATTGCTTCGATGCGTTTTGATTATCGAGGAATTTGCGTTTAAGCCAATGTTTACGTTTGGTTGTTCCGCCTATTTCAATTGTTGGTCTAGATAGAAGAGAATAGCAGAAATAGTGCGAAATAGGGTAAATGTTGGCTTCGGCACCCATTGACTGTTTTCGGCAACCAAAATTTAAGCGTTAATTTCACTATGTTTTCCCATCAACACACTTCCCTGAATGTATTCAAACGATTCTTTAGTCTTTCAGCTTCAATCTGTTTATATTTGTACGACCGAGCAATCCTATTATGCCAGATTTTTCTTCAAATGAAGTATACGCACTACAAAATGGGGCTGATTTCGAGTTGCCGATAATAGAACAGCTGGTTCACACGCAGTTCTAATGGGAAGGTTGCCGAAGAAAAAGAGGCTGCCGACAATAGTCACACTCACCTGAGAAGTTTGGAGCGTTGTAAAATCGCTTTCAAACCGGTTTGAAAAATTCTGTCGATTGGAATGGATAGAGAAGCAAGCAGCAGATGAATGTTAACAAACAGACACGTGATATATGTGCGTAACGCTGACAAAACGCTAATAGAAGTGCGGACGCTGCTTAGATTGACGAGAATACGTAAATTCCCCTAGCTAATTAAAGCCATGGGAATCACAAAAGAGGTAATCGATAGAGAATTGGCTTTCACCCTTCTGTTTCTAAGCCCCTTACAGTCGTCGTCACACTTGCTGGTTGCAATTATAAGATCAGGATTCACTGTGATGCGATCAGTGAAAGCAGCAGAAATTTCCTTCCCAACTCTCTTGTGGAATCTTTTAATGGCTCTGAAAAGGGCCAGTTTTGTTCGACTTCGACGGAGAAATTAAGAGCGCTCACCACAAATACGATGAGCCAGCTGAATGTCCTTTAGCATAATTGTGACACGCTTGACGTGCATGGCGCACAGGTTGGTGTCTTCGAACAGACCGACCAGATGGCCTTGCTGGATTCCTGCAACGGCCGAGCTCTGGAAGCGCAGATCGGACTTGAAAGTTCTGGGCGATTTCAGGAGGAGGATTTCTACTTTTCTACTAAACTTGGCATGAACCAAATTCCTGAAACCAGCAAAATGGTAGCAACCAATCCTGAAGCAACTGGGCCGACTCTCTGAGTTCCCATTTCTCGTAGCGAAGCTCGCTGCCTTTCCAACCACCGGGTCAACCTGTGTCTAGCAGTAGCCGTAAATAGAAGTATTTATGGTGATCATATCGGTTGACACAAAACTGCAGGACTGCCTATTCTTTGCTGCATACAGCAAAAATATTTACATTTTTTTGACAAAACTCAGGCAATCATGACAGATTCTTCATTCGCGTTGTTTTCAAAGATCTAAAAGTCATGAATACCTGAGAATTTTCAATGATGTAAATATTTACACGTTATGCATAGAATTACATTGAGAAGATTTCTTAATGACCATCGCCCAATTTTGTCACTTTTCGAGTTGTAGGATTTTAACTCAGGGCATTTATCATCGTTGCCAATCTACACCGTACCGGAGTGCGAGCCAACAGCAAAGCCATGCTACGTTCATCAGAACTCATCTGACAAATCAAACGGCCCTTTTCAGGGTCACGAAAATTTTTCTGGCAAAGTGTAAGAGTTATACTTTTTACTGTCAAGGCGAACGTTGCGAACGAAAATTAAGTCCACGCACGATCCACCAACACTAGTTGCCTCCGAAGAATTTGAAGCCATGTCCAGGTGCAAATATTTCTTTATGAACTCGACGAACTTCAAGTTCCCGTCGTTCATGAGGTCCATGTTAAAATTACCCAGCATTGTGGGTAATATTGGGGGCATTGGCTCCAGGTAAGATGTCGTCAGATTCCGCGCACAAAAGTATTGCTTCTGCTTGTTGACGATAGTAAATAGAACAGAAAATCAAAATATAAAACTGAGGTAAGGAAGATAGTTTAAATATGATTCAGATTAATACCTGGCTCAATAAAGATACAAATTAACAACGCTCGAACGCTGGTAACGGAGATCTCCACTGCACAGATGTCACCATATACATCCGAGCGACCAAGCTATGCGTCATAGCTCTCGCTGAGTTTATTGATCGTGGGATTTCAACAATTGAAAAATTGAGTGTACAATACGATCCCATCCTCATAGTCTGAAAAGCATGGCGATATTTGCGCAGCAAATATCCAAGTCGAAGCTTGCAACATTATACACTATTCTGCGTATACCTGTAACCGAATACTACGATGAAGCAAGACAAAACCTTCATGACCAGGAATCTGTTCCACTATATAACGGGGGATTTCAACGTAGACGTCTCAAAAGCTGAGAATATCGGATTCGTCCAATTTATGAAGAATTTTCTGCAACTCGATCTCGTATCAGACCCTAAGCTGCCGACTACATTGGGTGACACATGCATCGATTTGGTGTTTGCAAGGAAAGTACCGCAATTGCAAACCAAAAGGTTTATTACGTACTTTTCGTACCATCGCCCCTTGTTTACCTTGTTGTTTGCTGTAAGTTTTTGAATAATTCTTGAATATGGTTGATCATATTTTTTATTTTATTGCCACCGACGACACAGTAGTGGCAGTAAGATCAACCGGTGAACACTCGTGTTTATTTCAGTTACCATGGAGACGTAATTTGTGATTAGCCCCGGTCCCTTTCAAATTGTATCATTATTTATGAACGGCCTTTTATTTGAAATGACGTTTCACATTCATCTAGTGATGTCCGATTTTCATTCGAATAATCGTTTAATCGATTAACGAACCGAAAAGTAAACTATTTATAAACGGTTAGATCATGCCGATATAAGCATTAATATCTCCACAGGATCATCACCGATCGTTTCAAACATGTGCTGCACTCTCATTGGTGGAAAAATTGCAGCACAGCGAACAAAAAATAATCGATGAGTTGTTAATCGAGTAATTAAAAAATGGGACATCTCTGATTTTGGTTTGATTGTTTTGATAAAAATGAGCGCAGAATTTCATCTCTTCCGAGGGGGCAGCAAAACCACAAAATTACCTTGAATACGGGGGGTTCTCATTGGATGAAAGGGACCGTTCATTGTAGATTCGTATGAACTTCAAACGCGTTTCGTATGAAAATCATAATTGAGACGTGCAATTTGTATAAGCCTGCTATGGAAAACATGCGTGTCTTATGAAATAATTTTCACAGTTCAAAATGCTCGTTCATACGAAACGTATTATAAAAATCTTAATTCTAGTTTTCTCAGCGCTTGGGCTCAAAAAAAAAATCAACTAGCATGCATGGTTATAACGATGGATTACATACAGTTCATACATTTACAGCTCCAGACATACTATAAACTGCTCAGGAACGTTTGGGCGGTGAATTTTACTTGTTTAAAAAAGTTGCAGTGCACACAAATAAACGCACTTTTATATTTCAAATCCATAGCCTGGAAATTAATAAAATCTGTTTTAAGACACTGTGTTGGAAATCGCCACCAGTTATAGTAATTGTGTTTGCTTGTTAAAATGAATATTTACATTTAATTGCGGAAAGTCCTACGATATAATGAAAAGCTAACAGATTTTCCTTAACGATCTTAGGTCCATTAACACAAGATGTGAGTTTTCTACTAAACTCACTAAACTACAATGCCATACAAAATTCATCACTTGAAATAAAATCAACTTAAATTATGAATAAATCAACTGCGATGAATTTGAGTTCTATTCTGAGTACATTCAGCATTAGTTCTGAAAAAGCAACATTTGTATTTCCACACACTCCTGGGTTTAACAAGGGGTTTGAAATGAATTTAAAAATGTTTATAACATCCGACAGATCTGTGATGCACTTTGTCTTAAAATTTTATCAGCTTCGTTGACGAAGAAAGACATTATTTTCAGATTTACGAGGTTGTGTCTATTTTTTAAACAAAATTCCCAAAAACAGACATAAAAATTTAGACTATGGTGTGACGATTAACATTTGGTCGTGTTCGTTCTTCGTTTGAATTACTGATGACCATTTACAACCTTTGCAAAGTTCTCCATATGAGAACAAATAAACATTACATCTACTGTTGTTATCAACCACTCATTGTTCCTTTGACGAGCCCGACGGTTGTGACTTTAGTTTTCAATCTTGATTGCACTATTCTTATGACTCCTGGATGTATAGGTAATCTAAAATCAAACAGGAAGCCGAGCAAGCTCCCGCACCTGTGTACGCCAGTGCACTTAATCCGCGATTTACCAATACCAACAATGCGGGGGAAGGTGCTTCGTAAACTTCTTCCAGCAAACAAGCGCGGGGCCGCTAGCAGGTTCTAAACTGGTCGACGACGGCGAGCTCTTCATTCATGGGTTAAAGTTAGCTGCTGCTGCTGTTGCTTACTTCCCGTTTATCGTCGTTATGATTCCCATCCCTTCTTAGTAGCATCCAGCCCGACGGCAGTGCAGCGGTTCGATGAATTCTGTAGCGTTTTCTTACTGCTGCCGCACACCAACACAAACACATTGCGGGGTTGAATTTACATACGCCTCGAGAATGCTACAGATTTACCAATGCTAATCCGACCCCATCTTCCGACTGGCGAGAAGAAATGGAGGAACGCAGGTTTACCTTCTATCTGATGTACTCCCAACCGATCCGACGAAACGCAAAAAAGGTAGGAATCCGTTTTCAGCAGTTCATAAACACACTCGTATAACACCTTCACCTCTAAATATTATCAATGGATCCAAAAATATATTGACACTTCTCTTTTTTTTTCTGTTGTCACACACAACACACTCAATCACTAGAATACTCGTCGGAAACAAACACTTCTTCTTCTTCTGCTTATTGCTGCTACTGGCACCACTTCGATTTCCAAGATTTTTCTTCTTGAATCCAGAGCCGAAAAAGCTCCTGCTGCTGCTGGTGTTTCTGCTTCTCCTCCGTAGAGAACCGTCTCTTAAAATCCTAAAATTTTACGTATACAGCGTTGAACTTCAACCTTATCGAATACACTAAGCTAGTACTTTGCATTGGCGTATACACGGTTCCCGTAACAAAACGCGATAAAAATGCGATTTTCAGCGATTGAATTTGATTTTCTTCATCGCCGAAAACCGAGCTGGTTGATGCTGAATGGCGCTGGGGACACACACAGTTCGAGCTCGACCCGACGAGCAGCCAGAGGAGTGTTTTAATGGCCGACGCGAAACACACAAAAGATTTTTTCGACTCCGCACTCTTCTTCACTCCGATATTATGCTCTCTCCGAGCTGCTGCTGCTGCTGCTGTTGATGATGATGATATGCAACCCAGGGCCGCCTGTGAGATGCCCGTAGACAACTACACACAGGAGGAGATGCTCCGTTCGTTCGGAGAGCCCCCAGTGAGTGAGAGAACGATATGTATGGGTTTGGAGTGTGAAAGTCGAAAGAAATGTTGCGCAGGGTTGTTCGGTCAATGGCGATGGGAGAGACATCTGGTTGCTCAGCTATGTATTCATTCGAATGTTTGATCTGTTTCGAATATTTTCGCATGTGTGTAGCGATACATTTGAATGAACTGTTTTTAGCATATTTTTTTTTAATTGCAACATCACCATGAGCTTCGTGTATGAGATATTATTATATCGTGATGTTATAGTTGATTTGCTGCACTGGCCAGATTTATTATCCAAGCTTCAATTAGGAAAAAGGTTGCTATAGCCAAACTAAAGAAAAATTTGCATCCTGCATCAGATTATTAGACAACCGCAGCTGATCTAAATTTAGTAACAATATGTTCCAATATGCGGCGTAGTGTTTACAGCGCCCTTGGCAATCTTCAGAAATGACGCCCTTTTTCTAATTAACCACTTCATTCGAGCAGTTAAAATGACGTTTACTACCACTCGAACTTTGAAATAAAACATTATGTTGAGATTTTTTCTTCTAGAACCACGAGAAAAGTAGCGTGCGTTTCATAAAAAAAAAGGTAAAGGGTTGTGTCCTAGACACGACCGCAGTATGACGTAGAACCTATCTATCTATCTCTATCTATGATGTATGATATATGCATTTGGGTTAACATCCGACGTCCCTCCTTTTATACATATTTTGAAGAAAAAATACGTCCGAAGTCCCTCCTTTTTTACATATTCTGCACAAAACATGCTTTCTAAGCCCAGCAACTGACAGGATTTCCCGCTATTTTATTATGAATGGGGGCGGGACAGAACGTTTCTTTTGTGGATTCTCTGCTTGTTCGTCAAGCAGTACAGTCCGGTATTTGCTCGCTCTGTCGATAGTTATTCCAAACGTTTATTCGCGTCGTCAGTAGTGTCGGTCGCATCGTGTGATGGGAAGACAGCGCTCCCGGAGCAGGCTCCGTGAGAAAGCGGAAAAGAACAGTGGTGAGTGTAGCACGAGTTGGGAATACCACCTCCGCCACGGTGAAGCGATCCAAGAAGAGGAAGAAAAACCAAGGCCAGTCCGATGGTGCGAGTGGACGTGATGACGTCACAGCAACGAACGCCAGCGACATCGGTGATTTCGGTGACACCATCGACAACGAAAATTCTGCCGGCCCGAGTGCGGCAAAAGTGAAGCTACCTCCATTGGTAGTAAAAAATGCTCATCTTAATGAGCTCATCGCGGATCTAGCGACGCTGGGCGTTAAAGCCGAATACAAGTTGGGCAGAGTCGGCACCAAGGTGGTGCTCCGTACCAAAGCGGAGTATGACTTGGTCGTCGCCCACCTGAGGACTTCCAAGGTGGAATTCTTCACCCACGACATTCCCGGTGAGAAACCATTCAAGGTCGTCATCAGGGGCCTACCAAACTTCGACCCGAAGTTTATCGAAGCTGAAATCAGGGACCGGTACAAGCTGGCCCCAAGTGCCGTCTATCGGATGACAAGAAGAGACGAGAATGTGAAGGCGTATCCGGATTACCTTTTCCTGGTACACTTCCAGAAGGGAACGGTGACGCTCAACGCGCTGAAAGCCATCCGCTCCATCAATTGCATCATCGTCCACTGGGTGCCATACCATGGTGGCCATCGCGATGTGACTCAGTGCCAACGGTACCTGAACTTTGGACACGGCACCCGCAACTGTAACATTAAGCCACGCTGCGGCAATTGCGCTCAAGACCACGCCACTTTCGACTGCCCTGCGGATGAAGCCGTGGCGTTAAAATGCGCCAACTGTGGTGGTGCTCACCAAGATTCCGACAGACAGTGCTTGTTGGCGCGCTCCTTGGCACCAAGGTGGAGAATTCTACCGTCAAAGCGAAAACAAGCGGAATCGGTGCAGATGTTCGACCAGTCCAGCGAATGTGGGTTTGAAGGTGGCAGAAGAAAAGGAGGGCAATCTTACTATTTTTAACCTTTTATTCTTCGATGTTACCACTACGCGATACAAAATTCAACTCAACTCATTCACAAATGGACTGCTTCTTTTATGCCCATTCACAGATGGGACAACGTATAATGGGCGGGGCGTTGCGCACTATTCTATGTTGTCTTCTTCTAGTTGGCTGTTGTTGATGCACGTCGCTTCTACTGCTGCCGCTGCTTCTGTTGGTGTGCGTCATTTGGTTCATTTTGGTGGTCTTTCCGGAGCGAACGGTTCGGTCGCGAACATATTCCCCCCAGGCTGGGAAGAATTCACTGAATGGATGTTGTCGTTGTCGTTGTCAGCAATCGGAAGGACGGATAGTTTGGATACCGCTCGTCTGTAGATGGAACCTTCAACGATGATGTCTACCGCCCGCACCAAATTGTCGGAACCTGGGTAAATCTGAACGACTTTTCCCATCTTCCAGCATTGCGGTGGGATATCCTTCTGCTCGAGTAGCACGATCATACCAGGGCGAATGTTTGGCTGTCTTTGGCGGTTTTTTCCCCTCGGTTGCAGGTTCAGCAAGTAGTCCCGGCTCCATTGTCTCCAGAACTGCTCACGGAGGTACTGTAGATACTGCCACCTTGACAAGCGATTGGTTGGTATTTCATTGTAGCTAGGCTCCGGTGTGGCTATCAGAGGACGACCAATCAAAAAATGGCCTGGTGTCAAAATTTCGTCGTCTGGATCTGGTGTTGAACAGAGAGGCCGAGAATTCATTATAGCCTCAACCTGGCTAAGTACTGTCGCATACTCTTCGAATGTCAATTTGGCGTCTTTTAGAGTCCTCTTCAGATGATACTTAGCGGTCTTCACTGCACTCTCCCAAAGGCCGCCAAAGTTAGGAGCTTCCGGCGGAATGAATTTCCAGGAGATTTCTTTCGGCTGGCAGAAGGATGCTATCTTGTCAACGGCGTCGCAGCTTCGGAAGAGTAGATATAGTTCGTGTAATTCAGACTTGGCTCCCTTAAAGTTGGAGCCATTATCCGAAAAGAGCTCTCGGCAAATGCCCCGTCGGCTGACGAAGCGCTGAAGTGCAGCTAGGAACGCGGCGGTTGAGTTGTCGGAAACTAATTCCAGGTGAACAGCTTTGGTGGTCATGCAGATAAACACCGCGATGTAGGCCTTGACTATTTTCGGCTTGTGACGACCTTCCTTGACAAATACCGGTCCGGCATAGTCGATTCCAGTTTTCAGAAACGGTTCAGCGCGTGTTACTCGACAGGACGGCAGGTTTCCCATCAGTTGATTAGAACCTTTAGGCTTCGCCCGGAAACATGTGATGCAGCTTCTGGTAATCTTCCTGACGGACGATCTTCCATCCAGCAACCAAAAACGCGATCGGAGAGCGGCCAATAGGGCAGTTGGACCAACGTGCAGGTTCTCTTCGTGGTATGTACGGATGATTTGATCGGTGATTGGATGTTTTGGAAGTAATAGTGGATGCTTGGTATCGAAAGGTAGCCGAGAATGTTGAAGCCTTCCTCCAACGCGCAGCACTCCATCGTTGTAAATTGGATTCAGAGCAGCAATTTTCTTACACGGTTCGTTAGATGTCACACGATAAATTTCATCACCCAGAGCTTCAAGCTGAATGACCCTTACAATCAGCTGTAAAGCCGAGCGTAGTTCTTGGATTGTAGGATGACGCTGGAGGACTCGTTCGTTGCGAGATTTCAGCCGACAGTTACGGATAAATCGCTGGACCAACGCGATAATCCGTTGAAGCTTTCTGAACGAGCTGAACTTAGTAAATACGTCCATCTTCTCCTCGTTAACGGCTGGTATGGCGGTTACAGTTACCTTTTTCAACTCCGGAAGATCTTCATCTGGGATGTCATCAGGAATCTCTGACTGGTATTGGTCGGTGCTTAGAAATGTTGGCCCATTCCACCAAAGTTCATTGGTGCTCAGGGCGTGTGGAAGGAAATTGACCTCTGGACACTAAATCGGCGGGGTTTTGTTTCGATTTGATGTACTTCCACGTGCAGTCTTCGGTGCTTTTCAAAATCTCTGCAACGCGGTTGCGCACAAACACTTCAAGGGATGATAACGGCTTCCGTAACCAGGCAAGCACCACCTGACTGTCACACCAGAGAACAACTTGCGATATCTCCAGTTGGAGGGAGTCCAGTACTTTCACGAGTAGCCGGGCAAGTAGCCGGGCACCGAGTAATTCTTTGCGTGGAATGCTCATCTCAGCCATCGGGGTGACCTTGGACTTGCTGCACAGCATGTTGAGTCGAGCCTTACCATCCGGTAGGATACAGCGAATATAAATGACCGCCCCGTAAGCAACCGCCGAGGCGTCGGAGAAGCCATGGATTTCGATGGCGGTAGCATCAGAAGAAATGGTGCATCGAGGAATCTTGATTTCACTTACCAAAAGCAGGGCTTCACGGAATTGTGTCCAGGATTGTAAAAGTTCTCCTTCCAACGGGGTGTCCCACGGAAGACCGGATCTCCAAATCCTCTGCATGATCATTTTAGCGATAACGGTTACCGGCGTCACAAGACCCAGCGGATCGAACAGTCTTCCAATTTCGGATAGCACCGATCGCTTCGTGGGTTGGTTTGCTTCTCGATCGGTTTGATTGGTGCTGAACACAAATTCATCTCGTTGTGGGCTCCAAATCAATCCCAATGTCTTCATAACGTCGATTGAGGTGTTGTCCAGACGTACTAGTTTCTCACGGTCGGCTTCTGGAACGTTTTCCAGTACTTCTGCTGTGTTAGAGCTCCATTTGTGGACGGGAAATCCACCTCGTCCAAGTAGCTGTTGAATTTGGGTTTGACTTGCAATGGCTTCCTCTACGGTGTTCGCACCTGAGATGACATCATCGACGTAACAATCTAGGCGGATGATTCGTGCAGCGAGTGGAAATGAATCGCCTTCATCGTCACAGAGCTGCATCAAACATCTGGTCGCCAAGAATGGGGCAGCGGCTGTCCCGTAAGTAACGGTTGTGAGTTCCAGGACACGGAGGGGTTCTTCCGGGCTTGACCGCCAGAAAATTCGTTGAAAACATGCGTGAAGAAGTGCCATGCGTATCTGTCGATACATTTTTGAAACGTCAGCAGTAAATACTATCTGATATTTCCGAAAACGTAACAGGATACTGAAGATGTCACTTTGCAGTGTTGCTCCAACTAGAAGAACGTCGTTTAATGACTTTTCGGATCGGGATGCCTTGGCAGAGGCGTCGAAAACAACTCGCATTTTAGTTGTCGAGCTCGATGGACGTAGGATGGCTTGATGTGGCAGATAATACACACGTTGATTGGGAACATCATCAGCTTCGTTCACCTCTTGACAATGCCCTAATGCTTCATACTCATCAATAAATCGACAATACTGTTGCTTCAGCTCTGGATTTTTCTTGAATCTTCGCTCCAACGAGAGGAACCGATGCATGGCCAAGTTTCGGTTGTCTCCTAGCTCTTGCACCGATTCGCGGAATGGCAAACTCACCACATATCTGCCTGTCTCGTCTCGATGATGGGTAGACTGGAACACTTTTTCGCACTCATCTTGCTCAGTGGGTTGTGGTTCTAACTCCGAGATCTCTTCCAGCTCCCAGAACTGGCGAAGGACTTCAGAAATAGGATCCGTCAGGGCAGCTAAACACTGCTGGGAGGTTGACACGTCATCGATGTCCCCTGCAACTACCCATCCAAAATGGGTTTCTTGCAGTTCCGGTAACTTTTCACTCAGTTGAATACGGCCTGTCTTCAGCAATTGCAAAAATGGGAGATACCGATTAGCATATCGATATCGGAAGGAGTGTGGAAATTAGGATCTGCCAGAAGTAGATCGGTGTCGATTGGCCACTCCGAAACGTTGATTTTCGTTGCTGGAATCGCTCCCGTTATCTCAGGAACTACGAGACATTCGATAGTAGTGCAGAAGTCGGAATGCCTAGACTCCACTTCCACCATCATCCTCTCCTTGGCGTAGGTTTTGGACCCACCGATTCCAGCAATGGGTACATGTGCCGGTCGTCTTTCGGTGGCCAACCGGTCAGCCATTGCCTTGGATAGGAAGTTGACTTGAGAGCCGCTATCCAACAGAACACGGCACGGAGTTGTCCATCCACGAGAATCCTTGATTTGCACTACAGCGGTCATGAGCATCACGGTTTTGGCAGCTTTGGAATGGTTACACGACGCAACATTCTCGATGACTCGTTGAGACTCCGAGTGGTTCACGGAAGAGGTTTGGCAAGCTGGTTCTTCATATTGGCTTGTTGGTACCACCTCCACTGCATTCGAATCTGCTTGTTCATGCAACAGAGTGTGGTGTCTTCTCTGGCAGCGAGAACACGTCTTTTTGGATGAACAATCGATGGCTCGATGACCTGGGCGAAGGCAGTTGAAACAGATTCTCAACTCCTTCACTTTTTCAATCCGTTGAGCCGGTGACATTTGATGGAACTTCGGGCATTCGAAATGGCGATGGTTGCTAAAACATACCTGGCAGGAACTGCTGGAAGTCACAGTCGTTGCAGGGTGGGCTTTCTGGTTAGTTGGTTTCGAACCCTGTTGTTGCCTTGGATTTGGCTCTTTTGACGTCATCTGGTGCCGGTTTTGGAACCTTTCCAACACCTGGCATTCGCTTCGAAGAAAGGCCACAGTTTCTTGGTACTGGGGCAGCTTGGCATGCTGCTGTGTCCTCTCCCATAACTGGAGTGTTTGATCGTCCAATCGTGAAGTGAGGATCTTCGTGAGGATGAGACCAGATAGTTTATCAACTACCAGTCCCTGGTACTCGAGACCGCCAACATGCCGGTTGAATGTCTTCACTAGCTCGAGTAAGTCTTTATGGTTGCGGATGGTCATCGATTTCATCTCGAGCAACCCTTCGAGATGCGTATCGACGATTACTCGTGGGTTTTCATATTGGTCACTGAGCTGTTTCCAGGTTTGTTTGAAGTTGTTGTCAACGATTATTTTTGCCGTAATCCAACCGGAGGCATCACCCGTCAGCGCCTTATCGAGATGATGCAGCTTCACTGCATCGGAATCTGCGCTGCGTCCGACAGTATCTTCAAACATCATTCGAAACTTTGGCCAATTCTCCACCTTTCCATCGAAGGTGGGAACTGGAGCCCGCAGTGATTGCTGCTGGATGATCACGGATGGATTTGCACCCCCTTCACCGGAAGGGGAAATGGTTTCGGTGAGCAGTTCAAGTAAGGAAAGCGTGTCAGTGTGGAGAGCGTCGAAAATGTCCAGAGCATCATCTTCCAGTGCAATATCGTTGTAGGGGGTGACAGCAACTACTGCTTGGTGAATTGAAATGAACTCGTTGTAATGTAGTTCGAGCTTTTTCGAAAACACCTTCAGAAGCGATGCACTAATTTTGCTTGGGGTATCCTCGGCTTCTTCAAGTGTGCGACTTATCGTGGACACCTTTGCCTGAATTTGGCAACGCTGGTGAACTAATGCTGCCTTGCCATCATCTTCTGCTTCCTGCTGGGTAGACTTTCTCGTTTTCGGCATTTTGATTCAATTTATTCACGCTTGAATTCGATGTCGACACGACACTGGTTGGATATCCGGTTCGAAGGACCATATGTTGGCGCGCTCCTTGGCACCAAGGTGGAGAATTCTACCGTCAAAGCGAAAACAAGCGGAATCGGTGCAGATGTTCGACCAGTCCAGCGAATGTGGGTTTGAAGGTGGCAGAAGAAAAGGAGGGCAATCTTACTATTTTTAACCTTTTATTCTTCGATGTTACCACTACGCGATACAAAATTCAACTCAACTCATTCACAAATGGACTGCTTCTTTTATGCCCATTCACAGATGGGACAACGTATAATGGGCGGGGCGTTGCGCACTATTCTATGTTGTCTTCTTCTAGTTGGCTGTTGTTGATGCACGTCGCTTCTACTGCTGCCGCTGCTTCTGTTGGTGTGCGTCATTTGGTTCATTTTGGTGGTCTTTCCGGAGCGAACGGTTCGGTCGCGAACAGTGCTCCAAACGCGAGGACTTCAAACGCATCCGAAAATAGGCGGCAGTTAACAACCAACCAGGACGCAAGAAGGACAAAGTCCCGGCATTTCGGACGGAGGATTTCCCGCCTCTTCGTGCTCCTCAGCAAAGGCAAGCGAATTCGCGGGTGCATTCTGCTCAAGCAACTTCTGGTGATTCTGCTGGCCAAAGCTCTCCATCCCCCCCTGGATTCTGGAGACAACCACCAGCGCAAAACAACAACCCCGATCTGTTTTCAGCGGATGAACTGATGGAAATTTTCGTCAACATGACCGGTGCTCTACGTAAGTGCCGCAATAAGCCCGAACAGATCCAAGTGCTCGGTAAGTTCATCATCCAGTATGGTGTCTACTTGGAACGCTTGCTCTGTAAGAGCAAAACAGATTGAGCTTGCCGACTTCCTCCGCAAGCATAGCATCGACGTGGTTCTTCTAACCGAGACCCACCTAAAGTCCGGTGACAGCTTCTGGTTGCCTGACCACAACATTATCCGGCTTGATCGCACCAGCTCCAGGGGAGGTGGTGTAGCGGTCATCGTCAGAAAGGGAATCAAGTTTTGCACTCTGCCCCACATCCGCACTTCTATTATCGAGGCCATTAGTGTGGAGGTGGAATCACCAACTGGAAACGTCCGGTTCATCGCTGTTTACTGCCCACGCCAGTGTACCGCAAGCAACGGATTAGGAATCCAATTCAAGAAGGACCTGACCGCCATCACCCGTACTAGCTCCCGATTCATCGTTGGGGGCGACCTGAACGCCCGCCATGAAGCTTGGAGGAACTACCAGAGGAACCGGAACGGATGTCTATTGTTCGACCACGCACAACATGGTCTGTACACTGTGCAATTTCCGGACGAACCAACTTTCATCTCTCCGGCGGGAAATCCCTCCACGCTGGACTTTTTCCTGTCAAACATCGGACTATCCAAGCCGGAGGCGCACAACGATCTCAGCTCCGACCACCAACCGGTGGTGACTGAAGTCGGTGTCAATGTGGTTCCTGCTAGAAGCTGCCTGCGTAAAGACTACCACCAACAATCAATACGAAACTAACGATTTTAAATTGGCTCACCACTTTAGTAGCCTATTGGTCCCAAGCAAACGATTAACGTACCCTATTCTAGTTAAAATTCTATTACTACACTATGTTTGTTTTGATTCGCTATGAAAGTTTGACAGATAACATCAGGGGTGTGTGGATTCATGCAGAACATGCAGGGGTGAGTGAAATAGTTTGGGACTGCTTGGGACCGTTGTTCTGGTACTGAGTGAGCCAAAAATAATAATGATTATCTTCGGAACCCAGTGGTCTTAGAGTTACCTCTATGCTACCACCATGTCAACTGGGTGCAGTACGGACGAATGGTGGACAGCAACATCGATGAAAATCCACTACTCAACACCGTAGATGACATCAACGGACGTTGGAAGGGCTCCAACAGGCCATATCCATGGCTGACGAGGCATACGTTCGACAAGTTCCTGTGAGGGGTAAGTTTGTTGCTATTGATTCCCACACCCAATTACTGATTCGGTTGAGAAATGTTCGTAGACGCCAGTTTCAGAGGACTGGAGATCTGGGCAAAAAACGTGAAATGGCCGATCTGAATAGGCAGATTGCTTCCAGAATGGACTCACTCCGAAATGAAAGTTTCGGGCGTGTTGTCCAGAATCTGGATGACCGCTCCAGACCATTCTGGAAGGTAGCCAAGGTCCTGAAAAATCATCCCAAACCCGTTCCACCTCTCAAAGTCGAAAATGATGACGATCGGCTTTTAATTACCCCACAGGAGAAAGCAAATGCGATCGGCGAGCATGTCGCTTCATCGCATTTGCTTGGCTCGACTATCCAAAGTCCACTCGATGATCAGGTTGCGCAATGCGTTCAAAACCTAGATACCTCCCCTTGTGTCGTGCCTCCGGCGGATATGATTACAGTACAACAAATTTGCTCAGCGCTGAAATGCACCAAGAACATGAAGGCTCCCGGGTTTGACGGTATATTCAACTTGATCTTGAAGAGACTCAGCATGAAAGTGCAGTCTCTTCTAACCGCTATCTTCAACAGATGTTTGGAACTGCACTACTTTCCAAGCATCTGGAAAGTAGCAAAAATCATACCGATCCGCAAACCCGGTAAGGATCCAACATTGTCTTCAAGCTACAGACCAATCAGCCTCCTTTCAGCGCTGAGCAAATTGTTCGAGAAACTCATTCTCAATCGTTTGCTCAAGTTTGTCGAGGAAAGCAACATTCTCCTTCCGGAACAGTTTGGATTCAGAAAGGGGCACTCCACCAATCACCAGCTAGTACGGGTGATGAATAACATCCGAAGTAACAAAGCTGTATCCAAGTCCACAGCCATGGCCTTGTTAGACGTTGAAAAGGCGTTTGACAATGTTTGGCATGATGGACTTGTGTACAAGCTTTGTAACTTCAACTTTCCTTTACATCTTATTAAAATCACCCGTAACTACCTCCAGCAAAGGTCGTTTAAGGTATCGTTGAATGGTTGTCTCTCAGACTCGTTTTCAATCCCAGCAGGAGTCCCGCAAGGTAGTCTGCTGGGCCCCTTGCTTTACAGCATTTACACTTCCGACATTCCTCCCCTCGGTGACGGTTGCGTGTTTTTCCTGTTCGCAGATGATACCGCAATAGCCGTCAAAGGAAGGATGCCTCGCGAAATAACGAACAAACTTCAACGATGCCTTAACGCCTTTGCAGATTATGCCACCACGTGGAAATCAAAATCAATGCCACCAAAACACAAGCGATCATGTTCCTCCATCGGCAATCGCCCAAACTGAAACCGGCTCCATCTTGTACTGTAATCATGGATGGCACAAGGGTTGAGTGGTCCGCCGAAGTAACCTATCTCGGGATGTTGTTCGATGAAAAGCTCCTCTTCCGTTCGCATGTAGAGAAAACAGTAGTCAAGTGTTCTGCCTTGGTTAGGTGTCTGTATCCGCTGATTTGCCGCAGATCTCGCCTCTCAAGGGTGAACAAACTGGCCGTCTACAAACAAATCATAGCACCTGCGATCCTCTACGCAGCTCCGGTGTGGGAATCATGTGCACAGACTCACAGGAACGGTCAGGTCGCACAGAATAGAGTGCTGAGGATGGTTCTTGATCGTCCTTTCGACACTAGAATAACAAATTTACACGAAGAGGCAGGAATTGCCAAAATAGATTCAAGAATTAACGAAATTAAGACTAAATTTGCAGAAAAATGTAATTTATCAGAACATGCTTTGATAAGCAATTTGTATATAGTAGGTTAGGTGTACATAGTAGTTGTAGGTTAGTTTTAGTTGTAAATAGTAGTTATAAGTAGTCTCCTTTTTTCCAATTCAAATCAAACCAATCCCACCAAGGTGGTCATACTTTAAAATAGGCCTGATAGGACTAGTAACTGTAAATAATAATTAAAATCTCAAATGAACTAAAGTTGAAAAGACGCATCTGTGTCACTTGAAAAATTCATAAAATGTAAACCACACAAACACAAGAAATAAAGATCATTTTAAGTCACGTTTCTTTTGTGCAGAATATGGAAAAAAGGATGGACTTTGGATGTTAATATAATTTCATATATAGAGGTACCAGATATGTTTTACAGTCAGTTGTGTGTTATTCACCAACATAATATCATCCAATATGTCTTTTTTTTTTCTCAAATTCGAAAGTTTTGGTGCGGGAAGAAATTAAGGGAAAAACTTCTGTTTTTACTAATAATTGTGGTTTGCTTAAAATTTATTTCCCGGAAAAAAAAAATGATCGTCAAAGTCCATGGGGAGGGGGAGAGGTTTACATACACGTTTTTTCAAGTCTAATTCCTCATTGTGGTGGACACGCCGTGATCCACCTTTAGCCGCTGACTTAGTCCTGCTTGCTGCAGAACCTAGTGCCTCGCCGTCCGAAGCGGTAATGAGCAGAGGCAGGAGAGCAGCGCTGATTTATATCTTTTCAGGTTCAAGCAGAATGATGTGCAACCAATTGGTATTTGTTTATGATGACTGGGTTTGGGAAAAAAGCTTATGTCATGAAAACAGTGATAAAATTATCATGTGTACATTTTCAAAAGTTTAATTACAGAAAAATTGGAAAAATATTTATTTCAGCAGGTTTGTAATGTAATATCCTATCGACTGGCGTATTTGGATTTTAATTTCATTTATAAATAACAAAGTTACAAGCGTTCAAAACCTAACACTCCTTCACCACACATATTTTTTGATGTGCACCCCAGTATAGTCGACAAAGACGTAGTTCTTCGTCAAAATAGAAATTAGTTGGTTCAGTTTTGTGGAATCGCTGGTAGAAAGTCACGCCAAAACTGCTTGAGAAAGTGGTCAATTGAAAAAAAAATCAAGTGCCAAATGTCGGCGCCGGTGGTTGAGTGGTAAGCGTAACTGATTTCTCACCCCAGTAAGCCTGGGTCAATGGTCGTTTGAATTTTCTGAAGTGAAAAATCTCCGGGAGAGGAGATTGCTCCACAATATTTTTTCACGTCTTAAATTCTAAATTGCTGGATTTCTTTTATTCCATACTCTGATAAGCGAATCTAACGCAAATCAAGTGCCTGAAGCTTGAATTTTTCAAGGATTCTACCTTGAATAATATTGAAAAAGATGTCAAGATTTTGGCCTTGACAAATTTAAAAAACTCTTGAGACATGAATAATTTTATCAGATAGGGGAAATGGATGTAATGTCGGCCTAAATGTCCCTAATTTGGGCCCATACATAAATTCAGAAACCGACTAAATTTTCAATAGCGACCAAAACTATCCATAAGTACCGACCCAATGACACGTTCATCTAAATTAATTTGATATATAGCAGATTTGTAGCGATGGGCCCAATCTTAGATCCATAGGCCAACATTACAGCCATTTCCCCTATCAGACTCAATTTTTGGTATCTCGTACTAAGGAAAGTTTAGAATATTCAAGATATCGGTCTTAAAATTACTACACTGAAATAAATAAATAAATAAATAAATAAATAAATAAATAAATAAATAAATAAATAAATAAATAAATAAATAAATAAATAAATAAATAAATAAATAAATAAATAAATAAATAAATAAATAAATAAATAAATAAATAAATAAATAAATAAATAAATAAATAAATAAATAAATAAATAAATAAATAAATAAATAAATAAATAAATAAATAAATAAATAAATAAATAAATAAATAAATAAATAAATAAATAAATAAATAAATAAATAAATAAATAAATAAATAAATAAATAAATAAATAAATAAATAAATAAATAAATAAATAAATAAATAAATAAATAAATAAATAAATAAATAAATAAATAAATAAACAAATAAACTAATAAATAAATAAATAAACAAATAAACTAATAAATAAATAAATAAATAAATCAACGATCTCAGAATTTCATTCCCAGTGGCTTATTGCTGCGAAGAAAGTTGGCAAGGACACTGTGCTTAGAGTAATTGAACAAGTCAAAATAATAGTGCACTCAACAGCTTATGGAACTGAATCCATTTAAAGTTATATGCAGTTGTGTTGAGTATCACAATTATCTTTAATATGTAATAAAAAGTTTGAATAAAGTTATTTTTTTACTATATTTTCTGTATGTCCGGATGTTGGTGTAAACGGTTATCGGTGGTGGGCTAGAACCAAATTATTACTTTTGCTAGTGGATAGTGCTTATTGATTTACCAAAATGAATTAGTTCAAGTTAAATTGATTTATTTATAACTTTGCGACAGCTATCTGGTTCCTTAGCCATAGTGGTTTATTTGTCGGGGTATTTTTTTGTATTTTCTATGTCTGTTCAACCACGTTTTTTGTCACAAAGTAATTGGAGTAGATCTTTAGATTGGAACTTGAGTTGAAATTTTCAATTCGACGGAGTTGAGGAAAATAGGGAGGGTTGAAGAAAGAAAAAATCCAAATATTCATGAATCGAATCACTTTGCTAGCATTTTTTCCGACTAAATCAATAAGCTTCGCGCAGTACTCCAAATACAAATGTCGATGCCAAAGATAACAGATACACACCACCCAGCCGCGCTAAATGGATAATAATGTAAAACAATTTGTTTGCATATTCCGTTAATCTTATTCTCGTACATCTATCACACGAACCTGGTTGGTGACGGAAATACATGTATTGGTTTGTTTTTCGTCGGCGAGGCTTGCTTTGCGAGATTTAAAAAAAAAATCACAACGGTCTTAAATCTGGTAGGAAATTTAACGCTCAGCATAGGAAAATCTCAGATGACTCCGGGGCAAGATTTGATAGAAAAAGAAAGCTGATATTGCGCATGATTCCATCAGAAAGCTCTTGAATCGAGGGAAAAGTGATTTGATATCATAGCATATAAACCGCGCAACAAGCGTGAGGACAGTTTCATTTCGTTCGGGAATTCCACGCGGTGACGGTTACGCCGGAAAATGTGTTTAATTTTAATTTTGAGTATTGTTGCAAGTTTTGTTTCCATTGCGTGTACTTTCGGACTCGGGAATTCAAGTGACGGTACGGATGAAGTAGTGTTTAAGTGATTGTACATATAAGATACGTTTAATTTATCTGAGTGTAAATTATTAAGATCGTTGCAAATTTATTTCGAAGCCAACCCAACTTTAAAAATCTACTCAAAAATCATGAGGCAAAAGAAGCAATTTTATTTATGTTCATACTAACGCGTAATTTAAAACAATTATACGTAGATCTAGCCAACTATTTAGGCAATTATGTCAAATTTTATTTACAGTGAAGAAATTTAAACGTCAAAATCTGGCATGTGGCTTAATAAGTTGGATCTAGCAAGATTACCAAAGTGAAGTAAACGTTTTTATTGTGCGGCCTGGAACCTTCCGACAAAGGCGTCCCGAGTGCCAATGCTGCATCAAAAGATCACGTTGAAAATGTCACAAGAGCTCCGTTTCTAATGGCGGACTTTAGGGAATGTCGTAAAAGTTCAGGGAATGTTTTAGATTTTCAAAAACTTCATAGATCATTGCGGAGTTTCAAATAAATTCGTGGAAGTTCAGAAAATTTTGTTAAAGTTCAGGAAACTTTCTTGGAACGCAGTAAATTTTAGAGAAATTCTGAAAAGCTTGTAGGGGAAATGACGGCTTCGGCATGACAGACTATTTTCGGCAACCCAAATTGAAACACTATTTTCACTGGATTTTCTTACGAAAACACTTCGCTGAATGCATGCAAACGATTCTTTATGCTTTCAGCTTCAATTTGACTATATTTTTACCACTGAGAAAAAGCAATCTAGCAAGGTTTTCTTGAAATGAAACACACGCACTACAAATTGTAGCTGATTTCGAGTTGCCGATAATAGAACAGCAGATTTACATGCAGTTCAAATGGAATGGTTGCCGAAGAAAAACTGGTTGCCGACAATACTCGCTCTCACTAGAGAAGATTGGAGCTTTGTAAAAGCGTTTCAAAACAGTTTTTGACAATTCTTTCGACTGAAATTGTTAGAGCAGCTGGCAGCAAAAGATTGTAAACAAACCAATACTGCATATGTGTTCGTTCCATAGAGAAAAAAAAATCCCCTAGATGTTAATTGAAATTTATAGAATTAAAAAAATAAAACTTTGTTAAAGTTCAGTAAACTGTATGCATCTAAATTTTTAGAAAATCAGTGAACTTCATAGGAGTGCTGAGACCTGTATAGAAATACGACGAACTTTGTAAAAGTTCATTGACCTTTTTTTTAACTTTCAGGGACCTTTTTTATTTTTAAACTTTATTAGAGTGATTTTTAGCCTGAGGCTAGTTCATCACTTATTAAGGCACATCGTAGAATTTTAGGAAACATAATAGAAATTCAGAAAACTTAGTGGGTATTTTGGACACTTCGTAGAGCTTCAAAGAACTTAGCATAAATTCATGGATCTTAAAAAAATGTCCACGGCAGAAAGTCTTGAATATTTGTACAAGTCTAGGAAGCTTAATTCAAGTTCAGGGAACATCATTTAATTTGATTCCACAAAACCTCACAAATTTTCAGGGGTTCATTTTTTTTAATTTCATGTCAATTCGTTACATTTAAATGCAGGGTTGCTTCCACTCACTTGCTATAAAAAATGGGTTTTCAGAATTCTGAGATCGTTAGATAATATAATGATATGTTGTACTTGTACGTAACTATAAAAGGGTGTAAAGTATGTGTTTGACTCATAAAACTTGTCAATTTTACTTTCAGAGCGTCACAATCAGCGATCTTATGATTCGTGAGCGTTCACTCAGAGTGAGCGTTCACGAATCGTAAAATTGCTGATTGTGGCGCACTGAAAGCAATATTGACAGATTTTTTGTGTCAAACACATACTTCACGACCTTTTCTTGTAACTTACAAGTAGTAATTATCATTATAACATCTAATGATTTAATAATTCTGAAAAACGTTTTTTTATAGCAAGTGAGTGGAAGTAACCCTGTTTAAATGTATTAGCACTACTTCAGGGAAATCCAAGTTCATTAAAAAAAATCCGGGACTTCAAGAATGAAAATCAACACAAATGATAGAAGTACAGTGAACTTTGTAGTGGTGCAACAAACTTCGTAGCAGTTCGAGAACGTTCATAAAACATCAAAATAGTGCAGGGAATTTCGTCCATCTAACTTCGTAGAAGTTCATCATGCTGATCGGAAGCTCAATAAGCTTCATAGATTCTCAGGAATTTATGAAACAGTTCAGCTTCTTAGGACTTCAAGGAGCTTCGAATCAGTATGTCAGAGACCTTTCTCTTTCTGAACTTCCTGGAAGTTTAGGAAAATTTCGTTTAATTTCAGGGTCCTACCCAGATATTCAGCAATATTCGTGCAAAATGTTGAGTGTCTTCCCGTATGTTTGAAGAAGTTCATAGATGTTCTGAAATCTTGTTAGCATTATGAGAGCTAAGCAACTTGGATGAAGTTTCGGGAGAAAAATATCTTCACAGAATTTCAAAAATCCCACTAAGGCTGGTAGCATAATTAAACTGCAAGGACTTTAACTTTTAATCCCAATTTGAAAATAACATTGATTTACAATTTACAATTCTTGTAGGATTAATTATGCTACAGGCCCCTAATTGTTGAAGTTAGCTTGCTACGATTCCATATCTTTGCATTATTATCAGACCAGGTCTAAGTTTTCAGGATATTACCCAGTTTGTCCCAAAAGTCTTAGAGCACCCGCAGCAATGCGTTGCTAAAGCTATTTTAGCAACCTCCACCATAACGCCTTAACTGCACTGGGGGTTGCTATTCAAGTGCGGGAAATAACAATCCGTCTCTTGGTTAACAGCGGGTTGACAAATATAGCAGCACGATAGCAACCGGCCCAAGCGTGGCTATCTATGAAATGATTGTTTTGTTTTTCATTTGTACATTGTGATATATGAATTAATTTGGATCTGGGACAAAAATGAGGACCCAAGGGACGGTAAAGCATTCCTCTGGAAGACCCGGAACATCCGTAAATGTGGAAAATTAGTAAAAAAGGATCTAGATTTTTTTAATCAACTTGTTGTTATGCTGCATGAATGAATTTGGATTTGAAATCAGTATGGTGGCCATGGAACGGTCCATCAAAAGATCCGGAACATCCGTTAAGGGAGCCAATTCGTAGAAAAGCTCCTACAGCACCGTATTTTATTTTAAATCCCTTATTTTGATGCTACATTAATGAATTTGGATCTGGGACCAGCATGCGAACTCTGTTAGGGACAATCCGGTCTTTCGGGTGGTCCGGACCATGCGTAAAAGTGATAAAAAATATTCAAGAGCTTCACGATTCACATATTCTAAAGGTATTTACCTTACCAATCAGGCTAAGGCCTTGTTGTCCTCTGCTGTCCGAAGAAGTCGTCTCCACTCTACTCGATCCATGGCCACAGTTCGCCAGCCTCGTAGTCTGCGAAGGGTCCGCAGGTCACCTTCTACTTGGTGGATCCACCTTGCCCGCTGCACGCCTCTTCTTCTTGTTCCTGTTGGGTAGCTTTCTAGAACCATTTTCACTGGGTCGTCGTCCGGCATTCTTACGACGTGCCCAGCCCACCGTAGTCGCCTAATTTTTTCAATGTAGACGATGGATGGTTCTCCCTGCAGCTGGTGCAATTCGTGGTTCATTCGCCTCCTCCACGTTTCGTCATCCATCTGTACTCCACCGTAGATGGTACGCAACACCTTAAGTTCGAAAACACCAAGGGCGGCGCGTTGGTCCTCCACGAGCATAGTCCAGGTCTCGTGGCCGTAGAGGATCACCGGTCTAATCAGCGTCTTGTAGACAGTCAACTTCGTGCGGTGGCGAATTTTATTCGACCGGAGCGTCCTCCGGAGTCCAAAGTAGGCACGATTCCCTGCCATAATGCGTCTTTGAATTTCTCAGCTGGTATCATTTTCGGCGGTCACCAGTGAGCCCAAATACACGAACTCATCGACCACCTCGATTTCGTCACCGTCAATCTGAACTCGGGGTGGGAGGTTAACATTGTCTTCCCTAGAACCTCTTCCTTTCATGTATTTTGTCTTTTATGCGTTGATGGCAAGTCCAATCCGTCTAGCTTCAGCCTTCAGTCTGATGTACGTTTCCGCCATCGTCTCAAAGTCCCGTGCCATAATGTCAATGTCATCGGCGAAGCTACGGAGCTGGATGAACTTCCTGAATATCGTGCCACTCGTGTCTATCCCAGCTCTTCTGATCACACCTTCTAACGCGATGTTGAACAGCAGACACGAAAGTCCATCACCTTGCCGTAACCCCCTTCGAGATTCAAAGGGACTCGAGAGTGTCACCGATACTCGAAAAACGCACATCACTTGATCCATCGTCGCCTTGACCAATCGCATCAGTTTATCCGGAAATCCGTTCTCGTGCATAATTTGCCATAGCTGATCTCGATCGATTGAGTCGTATGCGGATTTGAAATCGATGAACAAATGATGTGTGTGCACGTTGTATTCAAGGCATTTCTGTAGAACCTGCCGAATCGCGAAAATTTGGTCCGTGGTAGCGCGGGCACCCATGAATCTCGCCTAGTATTGCCCCACGAACTTTCTTGAAAATGGTGACATGCGGCGGCACAGATTTTGGGAGAGTTCCTTGTAGGCGGCGCTCAGCAGTGTGATCACGCGGTAGTTGCAGCAATCCAACTTGTCGCCCTTTTTGTAGATTGGTCATACGACACCTCCCATCCACTCCTCCGGTAATATCTCCTCCTCCCAAATCTTGGCAATTACCGAGTGCAGTGCTTCACCACCGTATTTTAATAGCACACTTGGTAGTTGATCTACACCAGTTGCTTTGTTGTTCTTCAGTCGACCGATCTCCTCCTCAACTTCTTGAAGATCAGGGGCCGGTAGCCTGTCGTCTTCTGCGCGTGCTCCAAGGTCTGTTGCCGTGCCACCTTCGTTTTCTGCTGCTTCACCGTTGAGGTGCTCGTCATAGTACTGCTTCCACCTCTCAATCACCTCACACTCGTTCGTGAGAAGGTTACCGTACAAGTCCTTGCACATATCGGCTTGCGGCACGTAGCCTTTGTGCGAACTATTTAGCTTCTCATAGAACTTCCGTATGTCGTTTACGCGGTACAGATTTTCCATCACCTCGCGATCTCGGTCTTCCTGCTGACGCGGAAAACCGAGTTTTGCCTGTTCCGCGAGTTAACTTTTTACGAGCGGGAGGTTCTTTTTTAAAAAAGCTACCACTAGGTTTCGTCGTCGAACTAAGACTGATTTATTCCATATAATTAAATCCTACTCCTAACCGATGCGCCGATCGGTGCTGCCATGTCAGCACCTGGTTTCCGTCGTTGCTATCCGCATCCATATCGCTGAGCTAGCTGTTGCCGGGCCCGCCGAGTTCCGCCGATGTAAGATTTCCATACGTCGTGGACTTGGTGCATGTTGTCAAAACATCCAGGTGGCTACGTCGCTAACTCGTCCCCCTTTAGAACCGAGGCTCCGTCCGAATAACATTTTCCAAGCTCGTGGGTTTGACCTCAATCGTTGAATCGTGGATGGTTGGCATTTCCTTCGATTGTTGATTAAGTTGTATTTTCATTGCCTGCCTGCGACTGAAAAAACAGAAAAATATGGCCAGGCCAATGATGGTTGGGGTGAAAGTGAGTGTTCCAAAAATTGACCAAGGGGTCCATTGAAGACTGTCGTTTTCTAGTCGTATTGATTCCAAATCCTTCCTTGTTTCTGTTTGTAGTAAATGTAGATGTTCTAAACTTAAATTCAGAACATTCCGGTCCTTGGTTATTGCAACTCCGTCTAGTGATAGACGAATTGGTTTTCCCGTTAAATGATGAATGGTGTTGCTAAATATGATGTTGCTCACGTTGACTGAGCAGTTTTCGTACGATACCAAACAGGATCTTGTGAGATTCCTTTCAGATAATCCACAGTCTGATCTTATGGTGAAATTTTGTGCCTGATTGATCAACAGATGCTGATCGTCTATGGCGATAATTTCTTCTGATGATGGATTTGAAGTATAATTGCAAATAGCTGGTTGTCCTTCTAAAGGGTGATACGGTCAAAATTTGGTCAAGGGAAAACGCGTGTGAATCGGTGAAATCGTTTATTTAAAAAATCAAATTAAATTTCTTTTTCAAGTTCAATTAGTATAAAATTCAGGAAAAATATTCAGTTAGGCTTCCGCTTTTCCAAATCCGAATTGCCGGGCCTTACGCTTGACTCCTGCCATCAGATTTTGTACAGCCCCCTTGTCCACCTTCTTCGCCGCAGAAAGCCAGTTTGCCTTGAACTGCTGCTCGCCCTTAGCAGTTTTTTTGGTCTTCTTTAGGTTCCGCTTGACAATAGCCCAGTATTTCTCAATTGGGCGGAGCTCTGGCGTGTTGGGAGGGTTCTTGTCCTTGGGAACCACCTGCACGTTGTTGGCGGCGTACCACTCCATGGCCTTTTTACCGTAATGGCAAGATGCCAAATCCGGCCAAAACAGTACGGAACAACCGTGTTTCTTCAGGAAAGGCAGCAGACGTTTATTAAAACACTCTTTCACGTAAATTTCTTGGTTGACAGTCCCGGAAGCTATGAAAATGCTGCTTTTCAAGCCACAGGTACAGATGGCTTGCCAAACCAGATATTTCTTTGCGAACTTTGACAGTTTCATGTGCTTGAAAACATCTGCTACCTTTCCCCTTCCTTTTGCCGTATAAAACTCCTGTCCCGGAAGCTGCTTGTAGTCGGCTTTGACGTAGGTTTCGTCGTCCATTACCACGCAGTCAAACTTCGTCAGCATCGTCGTGTACAGCCTCCGGGATCGCGCTTTGGCCGTCGTATTTTGTTTATCATCGCGATTTGGAGTCACTACCTTCTTGTAAGTCGATAGTCCGGCTCGTTTTTTGGCTCGATGCACGGTTGTAGACGATACACCCAGCTTATTTGCGGCATCTCGGAGAGAGAGGTTAGGGTTTCGCTTGAAACTACCGGCAACTCTCTTTGTCGTCTCAGCGGCTTCCTGTTTTCGATTTCCCCCCGATCCAGACTTCCTGGCTGTCGACAAACGTTCCCCAAACACTTTAATTACATTTGTAACGGTTGATTTGGCAACTTTTAGCGATTTTGCCAACTTTGCGTGCGAGTAGCTCGGATTTTCGCGATGCGCGAGCAAAATTTTGATACGCTGCTCTTCTTGCTTGGACGGCATTTTGACAACTGAAGAGTGAATTCCAAAATCAAAATAGGAGCAACATTGAGGGGTGTTCAGGTTTTTTAAATGCAAAATTGAAAGAAATACGTCAAGTTGATATTGACCAAATTTTGACCGTATCACCCTTTAGAAGCCTTGGTACACACGTTGAATTTTCACGTCTTACTTCAGATAATTTGAATATGGTTGCCTTTAAAGATTCCACGATGTATGTTTCGTTGTTGCAGATGATGTAATTTCTGTCTGCTAGGTGTATTTGTTGATTATTGTGTATAAGCGGATGGATGTGAACTTTCCTATATGTTATGTCTTTGAGCTTGGGTAACTTTATCAGGAGTACGATTTCCTTCTGGTTGGAGCCTATCGATGTCGTTGCGTAGGAGATAGCTTCAGCTGTGGTTGACACGATGACTTTTTCCCTGTCTAAATCTTCAATAAACAGATTAATTTCTTTGTCATTTAAAATTATGATATTTAATATTCCTATCTTTGCTAATGTAATTGTTTCGAGGGTATTTTCAAGTTTTTGAGACAAATATTTAAGGTTTTCCAAAATATTAATAGAATGAAATTCTAATGATCTAGAGTTAAACAGTTGTATCAACAATCAATACGAAACTAACGATTTTAAATTGGCTCACTACTTGACTAGCCTATTGGTCCCAAGCAAACGATTAACGTACCCCATTCTAGTCGAAATTCTACTACTACACAATGTTTGTTTTGATTCCCTGTGAAAGTTTGACAGATAAAATGAGGGGTTAGTGGATTTTCTTATGTTTCGAGGGGTGAATCGATTAGCTTGGGACCGAAGAGAGTACCAGAGCTGAGCCAAAAAGTTGAGCATGTTATTTCGGGACCTTCTAGTCTTAGAGTTACCTCTATGGTTGTATTGCTTCTTTAGTTTTGAAAGCTATTTCTTTTAATTGAAGGGTTATCTCTCTGTTGAGTTTGACTTGTTGATTGTTGTTTGCAATCAGGTTGTTTATCGAGGAATTTATTAATCTTAACTCGTCAGCGTCTGGGGTCCCTGCTACGTATTTCCAAATTGTCCCTATTTTGTCCCAACGCTTCTGTCTTTTCATGGGATTTAATTTTCGAAATATTGAATCTATATCATCAAATTATTGTAGTATGAGTGGTGAATATTGATTTTTTGTCAATTCCTCGAACTGATTTTTTAAAATATTATCGCATGACCTAATTGAACTAATGTTAAAATGGTGAATGTAATAATATGATCCAATTTGCAGTCTAGCTTGTCCATGGTCGAGTGCAATTATTGGTTGTCCGTCAACGTTAATTAAGTCTATCGTCTGAGCTGAGGATAGCCCGATGATCCATAGTAATATTGTGAACATAGTAATTATGTTCTTCTTCGGGACGTCCTTCGCTTCTTTCTGGGGAAGAGAGCAGGTATTTCGAGTGATCCTGTTTGCCGCAGCTACTTAGGGCCCTAATACCAATCGGGAGAACTCCACAGTGTCTCTCGTTCCGCTTCGTTGATGTCGATGGTGGCCCTTTGAACCACCTTTGCACTTTTCACTATAACGTCCGGCTCTTTGAACCGCAATTGTGATTTTTATAAATCAATTTAAAGATTTTTACTTCACAGCAGATATCGGTCAGTCACTACAGCACGGCTCTTTCTACCGTAGATTGGTGGTTTCCACCTTTCAAGATTTTCATTGCAGATTCGATTGATATCTGTATCGCTCCACATTCAATCTAGTGCGGTGTTGCAGCATTCTCGCCCGTGCTGCATTCTTCTCCTCTAAAGGGCGAACACGAAATTATTGCGACACCGAAAATGTCATGCCAATTTTCTTATAATGTTTAGAATCAAACCAAAATTTTAGGGTAGTTTTATACATATATTTACTTCAAAAATCAAAAGAAAAGTTAATCGATGGAGCCTTGAGTGTAAAATGGAACGCATTTTCGCTTGATGCCCTCCATCAAAGTCTTTACAGTGTCATCCGGTACCAGTTTCTCAGTTTTTTTTCCATTTTCTTAACATGTCCTTCTCGTCTTTGACTGTCTTCTTGCTCTTCCGAACTTCCCGCTTCATTATTGCGAAGTACTGCTCCACCGGGCGCAGCTCCGGACAGTTTGGCGGATTCATGTCCTTTGGAACAAAATGGACAGAATTGGCCTAATACCACTCCAGGACACTTTTAGTGGCATGATGCCAAATCTGGCCTAAATAGCGGAGCTTCGTCGTGCTGCTACAAGAACGGCAAAAGGCGCTTCTCGAGGCACTCAGATTTGTAGATCTCACCATTTACTGTGCGCTTTGTCACGAAAGGCTCACTCCTCAGTCCGCAAGAGCAGATGGCCTGCCAAATGAGATATTTGGAGGCGTACTTCGACATTTTCTTCTTCTTAAATTTGTCGTCCACATCGAACTTGCTCTTGCCGGTGAAAAACTCCAACCCCGGAATTTGCTTAAAATCGGCTTTTATATACGTTTCGTCGTCCATCACACAGCAGCCATATTTTGTCAGCATCTTCTCGTAGAGCTTCCGTGCCCGAGTTTTAGCCGTCGATTGTTGCCGCTCATCGCGGTTTGGGAAGTTCTGTACCTTGTATGTATGTAGTCCAGCTCTTTTCTTTGCATTTTGGACGTAGCTCTGCGACATGCCGATCTTTTTAGCCAAATCACGGCTTGAGACGTTGGGATTTGCTTTAATCATCCGCTTCACCTTTCCCTCCGTCTTTTTGTTCTCCGGTCCCGGTTTTCTTCCAGCTCCTTTGCCGTGGTCCAACGTCAACCGCTCCTGGAACCGCTTCAACACTCTGGAGCCGGTTGAATGGTGAATGTTCAACATTTTTCCCAACTGCCGGTGCGACAGGTCAAGAAATTCCAGGTGTTTGGAAAGAATTTGTTCTCTCAACTCGCGTTGGTTCACCTCCATTTTCGTTGAATCGAAAAACACGACTTCGAGTTTGACAGCATGTACACAATACACATCAATGAGAAAGTGTGCAAAATTTGGTTGATTTTTACCCAATGGTAAAAAAGTTATGCCCTGTTGAATGTGTCGCAATAATTTCGTGTTCGCCCTTTACTAACAGTTTGCATTCGCCGTCAAACCAGTCATTTCTTCGGTCCGGGATTGCAGTACCTAGTGCCGCTGCAGCAGTACTACCTATGGCGGCACGGATATCCCTCCAGCCATCTTCAAGAGAAGCTGCGCCAAGCTGCTCTTCCGTGGGTAGTGCAACTTCCAGCTGCTGCGCTTAGTCCTGGGCAACTCCGGCGTCAATGTTGGGTCGCGGCGTTCGACTTCGACGGGTGTTATGAACCGTCGAGAGTTTTGAGCGCATACAAACTGCAACTAGGTGAAAAGTCCGTATGTTGGACCTATAGACTTTTTATTTATTTCACCGAACTACTAATTGAAACACTAAAAGTGAAACCGTGATTTTAAGAGGTAATAAAAAAACGACTTGTTACTTGGAGGTGTCAGATACTAATCATCCTCGAGTTTATTTTGCTTTTCGATCAGACCTTCGTCTGCGGAATCGACTACACATTTTTCCATGTGTGTGAGTTTCCGTTAAACGGAAACACGCTAACTACAAACAACCCATTCTAGTGTACGTTTAACTCGAATGGTTTATTATACCACTACACGCTAGCTGCAAACACCTCAGCCCTTCCCCCTTGGGAAGCTTAACATATGAACAATTTTCAGTTTATCAATTCATGTTTCAGATCATTCAAATATAGAATTACAATTTTAGTTACAAGGTTCAAAAAGAAAGTATCAGAACTGTGATTCGAGGTCACATACTAAACTATTTCAAATACACAAAATCATTCTCATTTTTGGCTCTTCTTTGCCTTTTCGATCGCCTTGGAAAGAATTCCGGCGATTTGTCGATATCATGGTTAGCGTCATCTACCACGATTTTCCTCTTCCGACTTCGTCTCATCTCTTCCTCCGTAAACCCGTAAAACTCCTCCTGGTCAGCGTCTAATCTTGGCTGGTGTCGGACCAAACGGATATTTGGTTTATCGTGGGAATCACCACCCTTACATACGCGAAGCTGGCCCCTGTGTGCCATGGTTGGCACGTTTCCAATCATAATCTGAAAGGTATTGCGAGAATTTCTTTTAATAAAATTTGCTCTGAGCCATTTAGCTGTGTGATGGGGATTATGGTTCTTATACCATACTTCGTCTCCAGGCGTCAGATTTTCAAAAGGATCCGATAATTTTTTTGGAATATTTCCACGCTCTTTCGTACTGAGATCATCATGCACTGGGACTAAGTTTTTATTAGTAGTTAAATCATCATGCACAGGTTCTTCTCGCAAAAACTTTTTATAATGAGCTTTAGGGTTAAGTAAATCTAATATTGTTTTAGGCTTATAGGAAAAGATCTTTTGAGAAGGATAGTTTCCTTCAACAGTAATACAGTTGTTTCTGTAATTGACAAGGAACAGGTTAATCTGGTCCTCTACGTCTAAATGAGAAAATTCAGGGTCAATCAAAAACTTTTTAAGCACATCTTTTACAGTTCTCACCAACCTTTCTGCCTGCCCATTGCTGGAAGGATTATATGGCGGACTCTTTAGAACATTGATTCCCTGCCGCTTCAAAAAGTCCATAAAGGCATGTGCATTGAATGGAGGACCCCCGTCTGATACCAAAACATCTGGTAATCCGTACCTAGCAAATAAAGCCACCAATTTCTTTAAAACTTTACCACAATCTGTGCCATTCCGCATTAGTTCAATTTCAACCCATTTAGAGTAACTGTCAACTACTAACAAATATGTACGGTGCTCAAAATAAAAAAAATCTATATGAATTCTGCTAAAAGGTCTCGTCGTTGGTATCCATTTAGACTCAGTTTTAAATTTTGAAACTATCATCATACTATTGCATGTTTCGCAAGCTGTCACATAACCCTCAATATCTGAGTTAATGCCGAACCAATACACGCTTTGTCTAGCTAGTCGCTTCATTTTAACTATTCCTGCATGGTTAGCATGCAAAAGCTTTAAAACTCGATTTTTCATTGCTACAGGTATTACTACTCTATTTTGGTATAGTAGACATTCATCTACTAATTCTAAATCCTGTTGATTAGCGTACACATCAATGTATTGCTTGTTTACTTTATCTGGCCAACCATTAGTTATGAAAGAAATAACATTTTGCAAAAATTCATCCTCCTTAGTTTTACTAGCTATCACTGCGAAATCAATAGGGAATTCCCTACTAAAATTAATACTATTGATTAATTCTTTATCGCATTCAACAGGTACCGCTTGATCCAAAGGGAAACGTGAGCAAAAATCAGCGTTTCCTAAGTGTTTTGAGGGTCTATACTGAATCTCGAAATCATAAATCGACAGTTCTAGCACAAATCTCTGCAATCTTGTAGCGTAAATTGAATTTCTTCCATCTTTACCGAAAATTCCGACTAATGGCTTGTGGTCTGTGTAAATAAAAAACTTTTTTCCATACACAAATTTGTGAAACTTTTTCACGGTGCAAACTAAAGCTAGGGCTTCTAAATGAAGAATCGGATATTTTTGTTGGGCTGTATTCAGCGAAAAAGATGTAAAATAGATTGGTTTTTCAATTCCATCAACCAAATGTGCCATTACTCCACCTAATCCATATCCAGAAGCGTCAGAAACTATAACTATTGGTTTATTCGGGTCATAAAACTCTAAAAACCTCGCCTCCACTAGTGCTTTTTTACTTTCTTCAAAGGCTTTATCACAGTTGTAATTCCAATTAAATTTAACGTCTGTTTTCAATAAATTATATAAATAATAAAGCTTTGACGACAAATTAGGAATGAATTTATGATAATAATTGATCAATCCTAGAAAGGACTTCAGTTCCGTCTCATTTCGAGGCACTTTCGCTTTTTCAATTGTAGAAATCTTGTCTGAACATGGCATCAAACCTTTATCACTAATAACATGTCCTAGATGGACCAATTCTGAGACAAAAAATCTACATTTGTTCCAATTTACTTTGATGTTAGCTTTCTGAAGTCTTTCAAGCACTATAAATAGCTTTTTCTTGCAATCATTTAAGTCCTTTCCTGCGATCAAAACGTCATCCAAATATACCGTAACATGTTCAATTCCATTTAGAACCTGGTCCATTACCTGCTGAAAAATCGAAGCACTTGATGATGCCCCTTGCGGTAACCGGTTGTATACGTACAGTCCTTTTATAGTATTTATTACCATAAACTGTTTAGATCTTTCTGACAATGACAACTGAGTGTAAGCACCTTCAAGATCCAATGAACAAAAAATCTTACACCCAGCCAAACCAGCAAACACGTCTTGAGCTGTGGGCAACGGATAAGTATTTGAAATGATAAACTTGTTAACCGAAACCTTGCAATCTATTACTAGCCTTATATCATTGTTCTTCTTCATTACCACAATCACAGGAGAAGCCCATTCACTCGTCTTTACTGGTGTTATCACCTTTTCATTTTCCAATTTTGTTAAATATTCAACGACTTTCTCCCGTAAACGGTACGGTACGTCGTAAGCTTTCTTAAAAATAGGGACTTCAGATTTCAAAACCAAATCCGCCTCAAAACCCTGGATTGGAGAAGAAAAATCTTTAACAAAAACACCATTGAACTTATTTTTGATTTCATTAACTATTGTGCGGTCAGTTTCAGAACTAGAAAAAATAGAATTCACAAAAAAGTTTCTCCAATCCGGGAAAAATACATCCAACCATGTTCTTCCCAATAAAGGGGTAAATTTATTGTCGCAATTTAGCACCAAAAGCTTCAAATTTGCCGAAAATCCCCTTAAATTAACCAAAACATCTACTTCTCCTTCTATCACAAGGTTCGTGCCATTTACAACAACCAAATTTTTTTGACTCTTTGTTAAAACTTTTGAAAAATTATCAAAATATTGCTTTCTACTCATAACAGTTACAGACGAACCACAATCCACTTCCATATCAAACAAAACATTATCAATTGCTACTCTCAAAAGACAAGATTCACTTATTTTCCCTACAGACGACACATGCATACATTGAAGAACATGTTTCTCACCATTCGCATCATTCTCACTGTCTGAATCCGTTCGCATTCGGTTGACCATATCGCTCAAAAACTCGTCCGGGTTGGATCCAGAAGTATTCGGATTGATCATGTTCACAGCATCCCTATGCATATTTTTTAATTTAAAACACTTCCGTTTAATGTGCCCCTTGACACCACAAAAATCGCACACCATTTGTGAATAGTTAAGGCGATTGAAAAGACTATTTCTTTCCTCTTTGTCTTGACCTCGGTTCCGCCATTGCATATTCTGCCCTTGCCTTTGTTTCCATTGATTTTTGTGATAAGGGGAATAACCTAATCTAGTTTTGACCGGTCCCCGGTTTTGCGGAACCTCTGTATTGGCATTCGCCCTCGCTAACTCCATTGTGGCCGCCAATGTATTTAGCCTGGCCCCAGGAAAACCAGAAGCCTTCAAAGACGCTATTAAGTCCACACTGTTGCTGTGATCCATGTTTTTTGCATTATTTCTGGCAATTTCCCAAGTAGTAATTATTTTTTCCGCAGTCTCTAGCGTTAGCTTCTCTTCATTGAGCAATCTTTGCTGAAGAGATTTGTCCCGGATACCAGCAACAATACGGTCACGAATAGCCAGTTGTTTAAAGTTTTCAAAATTGCAGAATTCTGCTTGAAGTTTCACAGACAACACGAAATCCTCTAACGATTCATCCGGTTGCTGCACCTTAACGTTAAACTTTAAACGTTGCACAAGATCAGATTCGGTTTTATCGAGTCTTGCTTTCAACTTGGCAACCATTTCTGAATAAGGAATCTCGGCTAGATTACCATTGGGGTACAACAATTTTAGTTCCCTGAAAATTACAGGGCCACTCAACGTAATAAAATGATCTCTCTTCTCTTCATCGGGTACTTTATTCATGTTAAAAAAGAAACCCAAACGTTCAACCCAATCTCCAAACGAATTGCCTTTGCGAAAAGGTTCTAATGTAGTGCTAAAAGTGGATTGAGCCATGTTAAATGTGAAAAAGAAATGTTTTCCACTGGTAAATAGCGCAATCACTTCTACAATAAAACAATGTCTGCTTACAAATGGATGCACTAACTGGCCTCCCAATGTTAAAAAAAAATTACTCACCAAAATGTTGTTCAGCCTTTGCCGACCGGGGATAAGAGTAATGTTTCGCTACTCGCGGTCTTACCCTTTGGCAACCACGCAAGCCGTCAGTTGACGTCGAGATTTGGGTACTACCTGGACCGGAACTGGCCAAGAAGGATCGACGAGAGGAAATGCGGAAGCTATTGATGCGCCTTGAAAATCACCAGAAGTGCCACTGAATCGACGTACAGCGATGGTGAATCCCGCCGACTATCACTATCTATTAAATAAAAGAAAACACTCTTAATAAAAGAAAATAAAAGGCTATCGCTGCGAAAAATTTCTTTTATATTCCTCAATTTATTATTTGCGCATCGAAAATAAAATGAAGGTCAACACAAAGCGCCTTTCAATTACCGGGTCAAAATGAAGCCGAAATTAAGCCACTGCGATCCGTAAAACGCCAAACCCACCGAAATTGGTTTTCAAAATCTCCCGACGAAAAAAAAACTTACCACTCCGGATCGAAGTGCTTTTTGTAGATAATTAAGATAATAGAGCAAACTACCGGCAGCCGACAGATGAATCGCAATAAAAGCTCTATCTTGATGGCGTTCGTCGTACTAGGTCGAAAATTATACTCCACCTTCACTTTAACACTTCTCAACACTTGCCACTGAACCTATTTTCCGTCGTCGCCAACTGAAAAGTCCGTATGTTGGACCTATAGACTTTTTATTTATTTCACCGAACTACTAATTGAAACACTAAAAGTGAAACCGTGATTTTAAGAGGTAATAAAAAAACGACTTGTTACTTGGAGGTGTCAGATACTAATCATCCTCGAGTTTATTTTGCTTTTCGATCAGACCTTCGTCTGCGGAATCGACTACACATTTTTCCATGTGTGTGAGTTTCCGTTAAACGGAAACACGCTAACTACAAACAACCCATTCTAGTGTACGTTTAACTCGAATGGTTTATTATACCACTACACGCTAGCTGCAAACACCTCACTAGGTAGTGGTCCGAATCTATGTTCGCACTGCGTGTTGGTCTGGAGATCTCCAGGTGACTTTGTGGATATCCTTGCGGGGGAAAAACGTACTTCGAACTACCATACCCCGAGAGGCAAAGTTCACGCATCGTTGGCCGTTGTCGTTCGATACGGCATGCAGGCTGTTTGGCCCGATTGCCGGTCTATACATACTTACTTCGCTATTAAACGTATTATTCGGAATTATGAAATCATTAGATGTTATTATGATATTTTGTACATGTGAAACCATTTCAAGTTTAAGATGTCCACTAACTTTCAATCAATCTCATCCCGAATCGAAATTTCCATCAGTATCTAACCACCCCGCCATTCAATGGTTTCACCAGCTGAACGTGGAATTAAAACAACTAAACCATGAAGCAGCTCTGTACGCTTGGGAATCAAGGTGAGATTGATAACTTGTACCCCACATTCATTCGCATTGGCCACACAATAATTGCCGGAAGCACCTTTTTAGCTGATATTTTCCATGTTATTTTCCAGTACCCTAGCTACACAGACGGCAACGGTGGAGAAAATAATCCAGCTGACGGTGCGGAAAGCCCACTGGGAGCGCAATATGTGCACCCGCGGGCAACAGCACAGAGCTTTCAATGGCAGTTTGGAAAGGGCATTCCATCTTCTCTGTCGGTTGCCGCAGTACAGCGATGGGGAAATAAGGTGCCACATGGAAGATTGTTAAATTTGGTTTTGTTAATTCATTGAAGTGTTTCAGTACTATCGCTAAATTGCTGGGTTCTATGCAAGGAATCTACAGCGGAACACAAGTTTGCATAGATAAAGCCTATAACCCCTGCAAGGGTAACGGTTTGCTGTGGGATAGGACATCCTTGAAGCATCAAAAACTTGCGTCGAATATGCAATCCGATGCTGAGGATAAGGATCGAATTTGTTTGTACGGTGAACCGGAAATGGAACAAATTATGACCGGAAGTACTGATATTGAATTTCCATTGCTTTCGTATTAATGCAACCATTTCTTCTAGAATCAACTTCACAACGCGACGAAAATGAAAATTGCACCATTGATGAAGAGAACCTGCATAGTTGGGCGTGGCAATCGTGGAGGTTAGCAGTAGGGCCTCCTACTAAGGAACCGTACAGGAAATTGATCGATCACATGAACATTGGAGCCCGGAGGATGGGTTATGCGGATATCGGAGCATCATGGCGAGCGGAGCTGGAAATGGCGAACCTCCGAGAGCTGACAAATCGTCTATGGTTGCAGGTTAAACCTCTGTACCAAAAGTTACATGCGGTGGCAAGATATTTTCTCAAGCAAAAGTATCCACGGATGGTCAACTTTGACCCCGCTGGATTGATTCCAGCGCACATTCTCGGTGACATGTGGAGTCAGAATTGGGAATCGCTGGCAACATTGATTTATCCACACCAGGTTGATATCATGGAAAGTTTTAGGCGAAGAAACTGGACTGGCGAACAGCTTATCAAACGGGCAGAGGACGTCTATTCATCGATGGGGCTGCCCATGATGACGAAAACTTTTTGGAAGAAGAGCGTTTTCGAACGGAGCAAGAATGTTACCAAGTGCCATGGAACGGCCGCGAATATGTTTGCTGATGGAGATTACAGGTAAGGTTGCTTAAAGAGTGAGTGGACGGTATGTAACCCCCCATTACTCGCGCCAACTTTTGTAACACGAGTGCTCGCGCGTTGTACTTTGTACAACAGTGTGAGTTTTCCATTGCCATTTTGCAGCCGAGCTATCAATCGATATGAAACCAACGGGTATTCCTTAAAAAACTTGTTTTTAACTATACAAGCTAAACTTTTATCACATTTTACCCCCAAACAATCTGGAGTTCAAAATTTTCTCACTACGTGGCGCTAGTGTACACGTAAAATTATCATATTTAATATCTCTAGATTCTGACCAGATAGAAAGTTACTGTCTTCGGCAAAGCTGTTCAGGAGATCATAAACTTTCTGATGGTGAACAGTAGTTCAGAATCTTCTCACTAGGTAGCGCTCGTACACATGTTAAGTTCTCGCATGTGATACATCCTGACCAGATAGAGAGTAAATGTCTTTGGCAAAGTTGTTCAGGAAGTCAAGATCTTTTCGTTGGTGGACAGTTGTTCAGAATGCTCTCACTACGCGGTGCTAGTATACACATGCAATTCTCGCATATACAATAGCTCGAGATCCTGAGCAGATAGAAAGTTACTGTTTTAGGCAAACTTGTTCAAGGGGTCAAGACTTTTTGGCTGGTGGACAGTAGCCCAAAATTTTCTCACCACGTGGCGCTAGTAAACGTATACAATTCTCGCGTATGCTATAGCTCGAGATCCTGAACAGGTAGAAAATTACTGTCTTGGAAAAAGTTGTTCATGAGGTCAATGCCTATTGCTTGGTGCACAATAGTTCAGAATTTTCACACTACGTGGCGTTAGTATACACGTGAAATTCTCGCATGTAAAATATCTCGAGATTCTGATCAGATAGAAAGTTACTGTCGTCGACAACATTGTTCAAGAGGTCATAACTTTTTTGATAGTGAAAAGTAGTTCAAAATTTTCTCACTACGTAGCGCTAGTATACACGTGAAATTCTCGCATTTGGTTTGTATCGAGATCCTGACCAGATAGAAAGTTACTGTCTTCGACAAAGTTGTTCAGGAGGTCAAAGTCTATTGCGTGGTGTACAATAGTTGAGAATTTCCTAAGCGGCGCTAGTATACACGTGAAATATTCCCATATAAAATATAACGAGATCCTGACCAAATAGAATGTTACTGTCTTGGGCAAAGTTGTTCAGGGCGCCAAGGCCTTTTAGCTGGTGTACAGAAATTCATTTTTTTTTCACATCATTGTATTTGCGCTTGTATACACGGGCAATTCTCGCATTAGATATATTTCGAGACCTGCTAAACTGTCATCGGCAAAGTTTTTCGTTGGTCGACAGTACAGAATTTTCTCACTACGCGGCGCTAAGATATACGTGAAATCTTCGTTTATAATATCTTGAGATCCTGAACAGCTAGAAATTGACTGTTTTTTGTAAAGCTGTTAAGGAGATAAAGATCTTTTGACTGATGAAAAGTAGTTCAGAAATTTCTCAAAACTTGGCGGGCGATTCTCGCATATCAAATATCATAAAATAAAAATACAATTTACATCATTCTAACAAATATATTCTGGATTTCATTTACTGGTGAAGATTTTCATGCAGATTTGTGGATACATAAATTGGGGTGATTCGTTCCACTTGTATACTTCTGATAAAATAGTGTTTACACGTATCTCAGATGGAAAACATTATCTTAAAAGATCAATATCGCAGAAACTTCCACCAAATGAATGTTTAGAGTCTCCCTTTCATTTTAGGCTAATTTCAAAATGTCTTATAGAGGGGTCTAGAACAAATAAATCCCTCTATTTACGTGTGCACGGGCAACGAGACTAACTCAGAGAGTGAGGCACTTTTGCTCAGTTGAATGGAGAAATTTATAAAACCGTACACTCCCGATTATATGTTTAAGGACACCTCCAAAAAACATGCAAATGTGTTCTGTTCATATCTTTGTCATTTTACGTCCAATTTTTTTAGAACATTTGAAAGATTTTGAATGGAAATACGAAGAAGCAAATTGCTTAATATGATTTTCAAAAAATGAGAGAGCTTTGAACAAAACACATTTGCATATATTTTGGGAGTATATTTAAGCTTATGATCGGGAGTGTAGGTTACTCAGCGCTGAGTGAACTACGATTTTGGATATTTCTGAGTAAAACAATCTCACGACTGAGATAGTCCTATGGCTCGACTGGCCAACTTGTGTGTATATATTTTATGTAAAATTACATTACACATTTTAGATGAATTGAGTAGATTCTTCTCGTTTAGATTTAGGATAAGGTGTATGTAACCATAAATTCGACGTCACACTCCTAGCAGCCTAGGAATAACGGTAATGAAAGAGATGATAATTTCATATTATCAGGCCTTTTATTTATGACTTTGGATGTACCTACACACTTAGATTTTTTGCCCAGATGGGCACCACCGAGCAGTTCGATATTTTATTTTGCTGGATCTCAACGAAAAATTTGCCACGTGGGGAGAAAATTCTTAACTACTGTCTACCAGCCAAAAAGTCTTGACCTCCTAAACAACTTTGCTGAAGACAGCAACTTTCTAGCTGATCAAGATCTCGAGCTGAATATGCGAGAAAGGCACGTATATACTAGCGCCGCATAGTGAGAAAATTCTGAACTATTGTCACCCAACAAAAGAGATCTTGACTTCCTGAAAAACTATGCCGAATACATTTACTTTCTATCTGGATCTAGAGATATTTTATATGCGAGAATTTCACATGTATAGTAGCGCCGCGAAGTGAGAAAACTCTGAACTACTGTTCACCTGCAAAAAGACCTTGATCTCCTGAACAGCTATGTCGAAGACATTACCTTTCTATCTGGTTGGGAACTCGAGATATTTTATATGAGAATTTCATGTGTATACTAGCGTCGTGTAGTTAGAAAATTCTGAACTATTGAGCACCAAGCAATAGGCTTTGACCTCCTGAAAAACTTTGTAAAAGACAGTAACTTTCTATCTGGTCAGGATCTCGAGACATATCACATGCAAGAATTTCACATGTATGCTAGCGCTACGTAGTGAGAAAATTCTGAACTACTGTCCACCAGCGACAAGGCTATAATCTCCTGAACAACTTTGCGCAAGACAGTAATTTTCTATCCGGTCAGGATCTCGATGTATTCCATGTTGCACTCAATTAAGCCAACTCCCACGTAGCATGGTCACAGTTTACGCGGTTTCCATTTACATTTTCCCTACTATCCGCATTTTTTAGGTGTTTACTGTAATCAAAGTTTAGCTTGTTTAGATTAAAACAAGTTTTTTGAGGAATACTCGTTGGTTTCAGATCAATTGGTAACTCAGCAACAAAATGGCAATGGAAAACTCATGTGTGTTGCACAAAGTACAACAGAGCGAGTAACGGAGGGTTAAGAGAAGATCTTCAAATTATGCATAGTGAAGAGAAGGGAGGAGCCAAACTCGACATGTTGAGAAGTTACGAGAATATTTGAATTGAGAAATGAAGATTGAACAATGGGATGTGAGAAAAAAGGAATCAGATGCGAGTAAAACAAAAATAAAGGTGAAGAGCATAAAGAAATTAAGATAGGTTAAATGTGACACATTAAATATTGAAGAGTGTGAACTGATAACTGAGTACCGTGTAACTGTAATAGCGATTTTGTATGGGATTGTCGAGTTGTATAGAGTTTCTTGCATTGGAATATTCGAGTTCTAATAAAAAAAAAGAAATTTACGCATATCCGTCAATTTCAGAAGTGGAATAATAGCCTTACTGTATTGTAAAATCTTGCAGTGGTCAATTGAGTGGGAATATGGGATATGAAGGGCTATTCAGGGAACTCACTGATTATTCGATGAATAGTCGAATGTAATCTTGTCGTGTAGCTATAGAACGTTTTTGCCAGTTCCTAATTATTGTTTCTTCATTCTACAGAATGGTCGTCTGCGCAGGAAACTCAATGAGCGATTTTTACGTCATCATGCACGAAATGGGACACATCGTGTACTACATGTTGACTTCTAATCAGTCAACCATCTTCCAGGTATGCCGTTGATGTGTATCTGTTACCCACAAATCATGTATCTTTTTTTACGTTTTCAGGATGGAACCAATTCAGCTTTCCAGGAAAGTATCGGAGATACGATCTACCTGTCTGCCATAAACCCACTGCACCTAACCAGAATAAATCTCCTAAACTCATCATTTCTGGCCCCGGAAAACTACCAGCACCTAAATTCGTTCGATTATGCCCTTCTCCTCAAAACGGCCCTGGTGAAAATCTCTTCCATACCGTTTTCCTACATTATGGACCGCTACCGGTGGGCTCTGTTCGAAGGTTCCATTAACTTTGAAGCCGACGCCAATAACTACTTTTGGCATCTGCTGGAAAGCGAGCAGGGTATCAAACCTCCAACCGAAATGGACCGAACGGATCTCTTCGATGCCGCCGCCAAGTACCATTTACCCGATAATACGCCCTATGTGCGGTACTTTTTGGCCAACTTTTTAAGTTTCCAAATTTTGGAAGGCCTCTGTAGGAAGTCGATTTTTGGAAGTGTTGACTCGCCAAATGAGCTACCCATGCCACTGCACCGGTGCGATCTGTACGGTTCGAAGCGAGCCGGAAGGCTGTTGGCGAAGGCACTTAGGTTGGGCGGCTCACAGCATTGGTCAATAGTGTTGAAGATACTGACTGGATCGGAGGAAATATCCTCCGATGCTATGTTTCGGTATTTTGAACCGTTGATCCAACTGCTCGATAATATGATTCGGGAAATGAAGATTCCTGTGGGATGGTAAGATTTAAGTAGTTAGATTGTAATCGTAAACCAATGTAGTTGTTGCTCTCTCTAGTATGTACATTAAACCATGCAATATTGTATTATACACTGTTTATTAAAAGTATCCGAAAACCGTATATTAGTCTAAAGTAGTATATTAGTATAGAAGGACCGAAACAATTAGTATGTACTTGGAATGTGCTTTCCTAGGTGCTTTCATTCTTTTCGATTAACTGAGCTGTAGTTACACGCATAAATGTCCCATGATCCACTAGGATTGCATAAAACATGGGACAGTTATGTGTGTAATGGGTCATCCACAAATTATTGGAGCAGGGTGTCTACTTATTTTGCTATAGCTTTACAGGTTTTCCCAAGACTTCAAAGGAAAATTTCCAGGTTTTTGGGGATTTTTTTAAAATTAATCATTGCTAAAAAAAAATGCAATGTACAGTTTAGAATGATGGATGCTTCAATGTTACTTTGGTTATTTTGTTTGCCTAGTAGGCGAGGGTAGCAGCGCAGGTGGTGTAGTGGTAAGCGTGATTACTTCTCACCCCACCAGGCCTGGGTTCAATCCCAGTCGGCGCCGCCTGGATGTACTGAGGCATAACATCTCTGATAACGCCTTCCTTCGGAAGGGAAGTAAAGCCGTTGGTCCCCGGTTCATGAATTGATGGGCCGATAGGTAGGGTCCAGGTGTGGGAGTTGCCTCCCTGGGGTCGCACAGTGGAGAATCTCCATACATGAAGGTGGCCAAAAATATTTTCGTGCTTTTTATGCATTTTTGTCTTGATGTATGATAGTATGGGTATGAGTTGTTAGCTTCAAGATATTTTTGAAGTCATGTAATATCTTAAGATCTACAAAATGTCCTCAAGTTGAGATCTAGATGTCCTCTTGAATCAATGTGGTTTGACTCGTAAATTTTCGACGTATTTGACATGCCATCAGGTCCCTACTAATGATGTTTAACGGTGGAATTGTCCAAAGAGGTCGTGTACCTCGGGCTTACACTAGACAGCAAGCTTCTTTCCAGGGAGCACGTTGACAAAACGAAAACCAAGTGCAACATCTTGATAAGATCGTTGTATCCACTTATCAACAGGAAGTCAACCCTGTCCTGAAAAATAAGCTTGTTGTCTTCAAACAAATCATCCTTCCTGTAATCGAGTACGGTTTGCCAATCTGGGAGAGTTGCGCAAAATGCCATCACCTTAAACTCCAAAGGATCCAAAACAAGATCCTTAGGATGTTCCTAAACAGTCCCCCGCGGACTAGAAATTCTGAGATCCACCTCCTGGCTGGAATTCAGACATTAGAAGAACGGAGAGTATTCATCCTGGAAAGGTTCAGAGACACCTGTCTGAGATCAAATCATCAGATCATACGTGATCTAGCACGTTAGGTTAAGTTATACTCGTAGTTAGGTAGGTTATCACTTTTTTCAATTCAAATAAAACACAGCCCCAAAGGGGTATTCTGTAAACTAGTTGAAAAACGCAAATATTAAATTAGAATATCAAATTAAACAAAGATGAAGAGCCAGATAGGCTAATCAATTAATATGATAAATCAATGTACTACCATAATCAACAGAAATAAACATAATTTTACTACTACTACTATGGCATTAGCTCATTTTCGCTCCGGACGGCATGGTGAACAGCAATAGCAGCAGTAGGAACAAGCAACAATTGACTGGCGTGGCAAAGGAAGAAAAGGCCTTGGTTAAAGAGGCCCAAGCGTCATCGCAAAGTTCTTCGAGATAACCGCCATCGGTCGTCTGGCTCACCGTGGCGGTGTCTGACGTATATCCGGTCTGATCTACGAGGTGTGTTGAAGGTGTTCCTGGAAAATGAGGTCCGTGATGCTGTCACCTACACTAAACACGCCAAGCGTAAGGGGCCATGGATGTCCTCTTCAATAAAACGGCCCTTTTCAGGGCCATCAAGCTTACATCAGTAAAGAGTTGGAATTCAATTTATCTGTGCTTGTCCTTGTTTGTCCATATTCAGAACCACAAGCCCCCAACGACCACACAAAATGCTCTCCAGAGTTGTAATCTTGATTTTGATTGATTCTCTTAATCAACTTTCTCTTTGAAAACAAGTACTACAAATTTGGTACGCCTACAATTCAAAAACGGAAAGAGTTGAGATAATAGATAATTGATCAATTAAAAGAACTAAATGCTCTTCACATTTATTCCGTCCACTAGCGGTCCTTCGTCAAGCTTCCGTTCGTGCCCCTAGGCACAGACCCTTCTACTTTTTTCTTAATAGCATGAGCATGAGCATGATTGAACTGGTTAGGAAAGGGCCGTTTTATAGAAGAGGACATCCATGGCCCCTTACGCTTGGCGTGTTTAGTGTAGGTGACAGCATCACGGACCTCATTTTCCAGGAACACCTTCAACACACCTCGTAGATCAGACCGGATATACGTCAGACACCGCCACGGTGAGCCAGACGACCGATGGCGGTTATCTCGAAGAACTTTGCGATGACGCTTGGCGCCTCTTTAACCAAGGCCTTTTCTTCCTTTGCCACGGCTAGTCAATTGTTGCTTGTTCCTACTGCTGCTATTGCTGTTATTGCCAGATCAGCTGTATTTACACAGAGAACCAATAGACGATGCTTGGGACCAGCAATCATCCTCAATGTGTAAAAACTGGTGATCTCAAACTAGACAATACCAGCGCCAGCCGCGCCCGAACGCAGGTCAAGGAAGGAATGGGTAGGAATGTGTTGACGTGACACTCGCTTTGATGGAAGCCGAGAAATCCTTTGCACTTCCACGAGGAATCACTAGGATGTTGGATAAGAGGGTAGGGTTTGCAGCAGGGTTTGTTTTGGTAAACGATAAGCTGAATTGACGTCCTAACGATAAGGAGGGGTTACTGTATAAATAAATAACACTCAAATAACCAAGTGGAGCTGCACCAACAGCAACTGGCCTCCTCGTAGACTTTCTTCGACCCATCGCAGGTATCTCCTTAAAACACAGACGTCAACATTCCGGATCCATCTCGTCGATATATAGTTAATAAAATATAACAAAATACAAACAACCTCGATTTTAGTCACTCAATTTCTTTAAACTATACATGAATATTTTAATTGCATGGAATAATTGAACTCAACTTTGCATATTTAATTAATCCACAATTTAAGTAAAGAATCAATTTGCTAAATAATGGAGGTTATTTGAGCAGGAAAGACGTGTTAATCGGAAATCTATAACAAATCCTTCTTAAGAATAGTTGTTATCGTCGTCGGTGAGGTAACCGCCGCACAATGGTCTAAAAGTGCCAAAACGTTTTTTAGTTTATGCGAAAACGGTCCATTTAAGCCATATGTAGTTTCTTGGGAGAAGTTTGTGCACTTAAAAAGCCCCTTCTTTTGAGGATAGTCATTTTATGATTAATTCACCTAGCAAGGAGATGAAAAATTTAGTTTTTTTGTTTGTCGAGACAGCAAAATGGTGTCTTGAGCAAAGTTTTAGACAATATTAAAACAAACATTTTTGCTCAAGACGTCAACCCTCTACCTCTTATGTTTACAGAGATATGTCAGTTTTTTGGTAAGAGCCTTATGAAAATCATTTTTTGCAAATAACTTTTTAGGAAGCAATTTTTTGAACTTAGTATGTTCTACACAAATGTTTGTTTTTTTTTTTTAAATACGGCTCCTTCATACGTCACTTACTCCCCAACTAACAATTTTCTCAATGTAAACGCTTTACTCATTTAATTTATACAGCCTCAAGCTGTATTCAATTGTTATACGATATGAGGAAACCTTTACTCAACCTCTATACAAGCAAATCTGGCGTACTTAGTCAGCTACTTATGGCTGTTGGGACGGTTGGGACAAGCTCTTATTGCATATATATTTACGCTTCTATACAGCTGTTATCCTACTGTTTAGTTGTGTGTGAACTTGAAAGGCGCTTACTCCATCTTTACCCGATTATCCAATAATCTCTACACAGCTTTCTCTTGACGCCAGGTTAAATAACGTTTACGCTTTTTTTTAGTGGAGGAATTTATCATGTTTATTATACTGCAAATCACATTAATCGAACTTAGTTATAAGCAACACCACCATATTATTTACAATGTACCCGAACCTGGAATCGAACTCGAGACGACCGCATTGGCGAACCTTGATACTACCAACTTTACTACGCCAACACTTTGAACTAACGTAAACAAATTTTAATGCCCTTCTACAACAAGATCGCTGAGTAGCGGCTTTATAATAGTGCACATGAATCACTATTCTCGACTAGCTATTTAGCTTTGTAAAGAAGCAGAGTAAAAACACACGTTTGAAAATAAACCTAGTTGCCAGTAAAATAGCTTCCAAAGTAGCGCTAACACAGTTAATTAGTTGAGTACAGGTTGTTCAGTTGTTGAAAAAGCACTTTTGATGTTTATGTTATTCAGCAAGAGTGGTTGGTTCTGTAGGAGCCATCAAATAAGTAATATGCTCGCTTTATTAGCTTTGTTTTGAAGCTAAAAGTTGAAAGTTGATTAATATTTGCATAAAAGTGACATTAACGTTTGTTGGGTGATGTTATTCAGTGCGACTGACAAATTGAATAATGGTTGTGAAAAAGTTGAGTAAACGCTCTCCAAAACTATTTTGCTAGCTTCTGCTTGTAGCTGTATCGGAAGCTTTATTTCAGCTACTTTACAGCACAACGCTGGAAAAGTTGGCTTATAAGCTGAACATGTTAGTTGGGTCTTGGCTAGGGGCAACCCACTCTAAACTTTGTTTTTCTCTTATAAAGTTCTAATTGATATCTTAGATACCTATAAATACTTAAAAATACTTAAGAAATACTTATTACTAGATTGCTTCCCTGGTTGCTAGACAAATTTATGTTGTTTGTTTACTCAATGTTGTCAGGGATTTTATGTATTAGGTTGGATTTTGTGCATTGCGAGCGTTTAAGTATTTAATGAATATATCATACAAAAGAAGAGATTTACAACTTCAGAGGAAAGGTGAATTATGGTCTTTCGTTAATGAGAATGTGTTTTTTCTTCTGACATAAGAGAAAATTTAAAAAAAATCTGCTTTCCAGCTGCGCCGATTCTCAACCTGAAGTCCGTCTCTCTTATTTAAGTAGCTATTAGAGATAGTATTTGAGCAAACACACTTTTTCTGAACAAGTTTCATTATAATATTCACTCCTATTCCCTATTTGGATCGAAACGGATTTGTCATAAGTATTTTGGATTTTTTTTTGCGATAAAAATAAGGGTAGATAGATAATACATAAATAGATAGAAAAAGATGAGTGTGAGTGATAAATTTGAATCAATTGAGCAAATTTAGTAAATTAGTCAAACATGTGAAAGAGGACCGTGAGCCAAATGTAAACCATGACTTTTTTAAATATATATGTATGTTTTTTATTTGTCAAAGCTCGTTTGCATTAGCTTCACAAAGCTGAAGTTTAATTTTAGGTTAACAGAGTTTTATTAAACCTAATGTTAGTGGAACGTGGACCGATTACTCGTGGCATACTCGAGGTTAGGGGTAACAATTGGGTAAACAGGTGGAAGTTCTCGGGGTTTCACTGAAATCCCCATACAGGTCTGCATAGTTGACGTCGTGCCGTTTCCAAATTAACTCTGTCATCGTCCTTATGTCCTCTCCCATTTGTGATGTAACTTCAGACTTCAAGAGCGCAGACTTCAGACTTCAAGAGCGCATTGGTTAGGCTACTTGAAAATGCCAGTACGTCCAGCACCTTTTTCATCTTTACACGAAAATCCTCGGGAAATCACCAAAGCACCGTTGAATGATGACTGCAAATAAAATATTTAATATAAAATAAGCAACAGTAATAATTAATTAAATTATATTCAAATCAACAAAATAGCTATTTTATCCTATCAGTATGAGTATAGTGAATAAATAGATATTTTACTTACCATACAGGAGACTAACTCTTCGGTAGACATTTAGCAAAATTCACGCGTAATGCTTGACATCGGAATAAAAAAACAATTGTACTAGATACCGATGTTATAGCCAAGACTTACTATGATTAAAATAACGTCAAGAGAAAAAATATGTGAAAATACTTAAAAATACTTAAGAGAGATTTAACAATACTTAATGAGTATTGGAACTAAAGTTTAGAGTGGGATGCCCCTAGGGTCTTGGTGTTGAAGGAAGAAAATTCGAATTCGGTTAAATCGAAGTAGGCATGCAAAAAAAGAGTAGACGTTGCAAAGCCGCGTGTGGTAAAAGTTTTGATTCCAAATTCTCAATTGTAGTGACCGGTTGACTGGACAAGAAGGTGATTCGTAGTGTATACTGTAGTGATTGGTAGACTGAATAAACAGTGGTTCTTGTTTCTTGTGGCAGGTAAGTCCCGGTGTCTGTTGTAGTGTTTAAAAAATGACTGAACCCCTCAGCAGGTGATTCACAGAGTCGGTAGTAGTGACCGATTTATTGAACGAACATTGGTCCTTATTCCTCCCACTATTTGAGTCCCGGTGTCTGTAGAAATGTGTCATAGGCTTTCGAACGTATATAACGTATATACTTACGATAATGAGCTCTGAAATATCTTTTTTGGTTGGTTCAGGTGAGTGCAATTTGTTTTGATCACTATTTGAAACGTGACGAAGTACACATATGTGTTTTATTTTAAATATTTAGAAACTATTGACAAACGTGAGTTGTTTAATCTTTGGAGGAGAATCGCAGGGAACCAAAATAAAAAAAAATGGGGCTGCGTAGCTTCTGAGGTTATGGCTGTTCATAAAATAGATATGAATATCATGCCAGATGTCGTTTCAGAAGTAGAGACATGTGTCAAGAGCATCTGTTACTACTTCCAAAAACTGTGGGTCAAACATAACCGCACAAATAAAAAGATTTTTGGCTATAATAAGGCATACTTTGATAATCCGGTACAACTGCCTCAATCTATACGTGATAAGCTTACATCAAGAGCAAATTTTCATTACGTCGAATGTAACAAAGGTAAACAAAGTCGAGCTATCAATGTCAATCGATTCTCCTGCTATTACACTATATACTGTCCGAATATAGGATCAAATCCCATTTTTAAATTTATTTACCAGTCAAATTGCTTTTTGACGTAATCACCTTCCGATCAAAATAGTTTTCGATGTTACTTAAGTCACCCAATTTCTATGGAGATGCCGTTTGACTTAAGTAACAGCGCTGAGAAAACCGTGAAAAGTGTACGTTCGTCGTTTTGCTTTCTCATTATTAAAGTGAATAAATCGATCTGTTTGTTGCTAAGATGATTTCGGTGGTCCTAAAATGATGAATGGGCTGCACGTAAGGAGACGTAATTGATAATTCTCTCGAATATCCTGGTAAATACACTTTGACTTAAGTAACAATAGGGGCTACCAAACGACGTATAATAACTTTTGACTCAAAAACCAGTATATTTTAGCATGAAAGCTAGCGATTTGCATTTGTATGATTAAAACCCTGCTAAATATGTTAAACATTGCTATCACTATGAGATTATATGTGTTAACTTGAAAATAGGAATAACTTTTCGGTCATCAAAACAAAACTTTATTTTTCTCGGATTGGTGCGGATGTTACTTACGACATAATGAAAATTTGCTCTTGACATCTTCTTCCAATTCTAAACGACCTGGACGTGACCCTAGGAGGAAGACAGTTCTGACATTAATTTTTGTAGTAATATTACAAAAATTGGTAGATATCATGATATTATAAAATTATAATACTATAATACTACATTATAGTAGCAATCTCCACCAAATGACAAATAAGTATTTGATTTTTAACAGTGTATAAAATGACAGATCTTTTCTGATCTTTTTAACGCACCCGTCTTCAGCGCCAAAACGAAAACAATCGTCAGCTCGCGAAAGGAATTATTATTTGTGATCAGTCAGGTTTTTGGCTTTATTTACTAGTAAATGTGATTAGCATCGGTGTCATTTAACCGTAACATTCATCATGGAGTAGCACTTGAGTTCCAACAAACGCTAGGACAAGGACCACATATAGTGCTGATCGTAGCCGAGGAATAGAAGTTGGTGTTTTCCTTGCCACAGCTGAAACCGATTTACAACTACAAGATGACGACCCTAATCAAAATTGTATGGTTAATTTGCTTAACGACGTGTTCTGGGTATCATCCAAACCAATATATAATATGGAATAGTTCAATGATTTGGGTTATCGTTCGTTTATGGTTATTTTTTATTAGGGGACGCATGAATTCGAGGTAAACATTAGTTCTAGCTTCGAAAAAGGTGACTGTTTTTTTGTTCGGTCGCTTTCAGAATCCACCGCATTGAAACACCGTTCCCTGTATTCATGTAAATCAGCAATTCCAGTTGCAGATGACCAGTAGTAGCCGATAAACGGTAGCAGCTCTTTCCATTTTTCAAGTTTCATATTTGGGAGAATTTTTTACCCCGGTGCGGTTCCCGATTCAGCTGAAGTGATTGGAAATCTACTGCTCATTATAACACACCGTCGCCGCCTGCCATGAAAGCCATCACGAAAACGTAAAATTTCACCTGGAAGGCCCCAATAAAGATCATCCCCTACACAAGAATAAAGTTTTATGCAGCGACTATCCTGCATCCCGATGGACCTGGTTAACACCCTCGAATACAGGACTCAACAAGGCTAAGCAATCGAGTGCTGAAAATTGAACAACTACAAATCGAAGCAGACCATGACGATGGTAACGAGGTGACAGCTTTCGATTCGGAAGAGGAAGATGCTTTTGCTCCAACGATAACGACCCCAGCGTGGCAATCTCACTAAAAAGCTCCAGCATGCATAGCGGATGAAACTTGCGTCGTTCAGGTATGTTGTATATCCTTTATAGAGCGAGAACCTTTTTCTCTTCAAACGATGTGGGCATTTGTTAACATGTTTTCTCTCTTTCAGAACCGGATGAGAGCTGCATGTTGTGCTACCCGAGGGGGCGACTCTATCTACGATGCAGAAAATATTGTGTTTTGCTGTGGCTAGCTGAGCGTACGCTGAGTAGATAGAAAGAAGATTTATCACGATTTTGAAGATTTCCTGCAAAAAGATGATGCGCGATGCAAGTAGATGCGAGAAAGGAAAGAAGATTTTTCGAAGATTTATTCGCTAGTGTGAGATTTTTTTAGCATCTAGAATTGAGATTTAGATGTGTCGCCCCCCTCGGTGCTACCAGCAGTCCCATACGAAGGGTGGTGTCTGTGCAGAAGATGGCTAACGACATATTATACAGTGCTTTCCAACAAGAAGGCCACAGGGCCGAAAATCTACGACGTAAAGCTGATAATCCTTAACATTATGTTTTTTTTTAATAATCCTCAAAATTGAAAGATTTTACCCCATTATTCTGTCTAAAAAAATCATTTTTCATTGTAGAAAAGTAAATAAGAAAAAAAAATGCAACAATAATAAATCAAAAATGTTTGTGTCTCAAGTTTTTCCAATTCCTAGTAGGTACATCAGAACTACTCATCGCATATTCCTTCTGCCGTGCCAAATAGAGGATCGTCACTGTCGTGATTACCTCCGGTGATCTTAGCTAGAAGTATACGTGCACACTTAAATTTTTTCGCCAAGATTCCAACAGCCGAGTAATTCTGCAATTTATTTTGCTGAGATTCAGTAAAACAATTGCCGAGACTCAGCTAACAAATTACATTTTGCTGAGATATCAGCTAACAAACAGATATTTTTCAGTGATATCAGCAAAAGTAAATGCCGAGGTAATCGGCTGTAGGAGATTTTACCGAGCTAGATTAAGTGTGTGGGGAACTTGCGCCATGTGCATTGCCACTGGTCGTGCGTGTTTCAGAAATACCAGCGACCAACTTTGGCTGTGGACTACATCTACCTAACTGAAGTCGTGCATCATCACTGCCATGATAACCTCCTGCAATCTCACCTGGAAGCGGACTTAAGGAACTTGCACCATGTGCAATTACTCTGGTCGTGCTTGTTTCGCACAATTCAGTGACCGGCTCTGGCTGTGAACTAAATCCGCTTGCTTGAAGTCGAATATTATCAACGTCATGATCATCTCCAACGATCTCACTTGGAAGTGGATTCATGGAACTTGCGCTTTGTGAATCGATACTGCGTTTTTCGACCGCCTCTGGCTTTGGACTATATCCGCTTTGTTGAAGTCGTTCGTTATCACTGCCATGATGATCTGCAACAGTCTCATCTGAAAATGGACTCAAAGAACTTGCGCATTCTGCATTGATACTGGTCGTGCTTGTTTTGTACACCTCAGCAGCCGGCTCTGACTGTGATCTACATCTGCCTTGTCGTTCAGGGGAACATTCAATCAGATCGATAAATGATTCGTTGTTAGAGCCTGTCAGTGAAATTCTACGGGTGGTCTGCGCTCTGAAGTTGTCAGTAGTTGGCATGCGACACACCGGAGCATCACTTCGGGATGTACCTTCACCACAGTACTCATCATTCTCGTCCAACCAATCTTCTTCCATTCCTACATCTGAATGTTTGTCCCGGGAATACCTCGTTCGTTTTCTCCGGCAAGGTGAAAGCGCAAAGTGGTACTGACTGCAATGTTTGACGAAATTCCCTATCAGCCATGTTCCTGCCCCCGTTTTCACAATTTTCAATCGTTTCTCTGGAGAGCATAAAACGCACGTTGAAGCCGCTACTAAAGAGCCACCTTTCTCTCGCGTTACTCGAGTTGGCATTCTTCTGAGCCCGGCCATAAACTCTTGCAGCTCTGGTGAGTCTGTTCCGCTATAACCAATTCAAACGTATATTAAGGCATGATATTTGGGATGTCATCAAAAATTACATACCGCTGAGTGTAATACGTTGTAAGCCTGTTCGCCAATTCTTCACTTGCCGACTCTACTACAGTCGACGGCAATGATGCTGATTTGTTTGGTGGGGCTGCCGACAACAACCTGGCTATTCCAAACCGTTTCACCGCCTCCGCCACTTTCAAAATCGCCTTTCTCTCACCACTAAAAAAACAGTATTTTCCTGGATCCCTCACGAAGATACCAAACAGCTCTTTTTTCTGTTCCGCGTCCAGCAGACTATCATACAGAGTAGCGCATTCTCGAATTGATTCCTGCATATCGGTAATGTCTTCGCCACTTATATCACCGAGCCCCGAGCTGGCAGCATAGCCTTGTAGCTCTAAGGCTCGTTGCACGCTGGTTGGGATAAGTCCTACAACAGCTTGAATATTACGCCAAAAGCATGCATACACATTCTAGCAATACAGAAGCTTACTTTAAACTTAAATCTGAATCACTTGTTAATAATCTCACCTGTACGAAGCACTCCATTTTTATGTTTTGTTGTGAAAAAAAACCACAGCAAAGGTTTTCTTTATTTTGACATTTCATATGCACTCTAAACTAAATTTGTGCGAAATCATAGTACCGCTCAGATTTAATATTTTAGTACTGATATTAATGATATTATAATAACACTTTGTACTATATTAGGATATGTCTTCCCCCAAGACGTGACCCTTGGTTTTATTTGCCTGTAACGGTGCATAAAATACTTATCCATGGCTCGACGGTCATACAATCTTTTCTTATGCCAATTGGGCAGTTATCCGAGGAGGCCCAGGAGTCAAGGAATAAATACACCAGGCACTTTCGGACGCACCATCCTCGAAAAATCTCCCGAACAGTAACAAACGTCGACCTTCTGAATCGTCTGCTTGAATCATCTGACTCGTTAATTTCAACAATAAGACCCCTTCCAAAACAAGCAAAACTTTTATCCGAAGATGCTCAAACTCTTTTAGTTCGATATCTACCGATGCACGAACCGATGGTGAAACAGAAGTAAGCGACAATCCTGAAAGTGACGAGGAAATGGGTAGCGATGAATATTTTTTTTTCTTTTGTATTATATGAAACGGTTGATGAAATATAACTATAAAGAGATAAAGGTAGTAATCACTTGAGGTAGTAATGTTGTTTTTAATGTTCATAAAACAAACAACAGCAACACAATTATACAGGAAGTCGTGACCCTATAGTTTGGTAATAAGCAGATCGGCAGAGAATACCGAGGGGGACGACTCTATCTACGATGCAGGAAATATTGTATTTTGCTGTGGCTAGCTGCGCGTACGCTCAGTAGATAGAAAGAAGATTTATCACGATTTTGAAGATTTCCTGCAAAAAGATGATGCCCGATGCAAGTAGATGCGAGGAATGAAAGAAGATTTTTCGAAGATTTATTCGCTAGTGTGAGATTTTATAAGCATCTAGAACTGAGATTTAGATGTGTCGCCCCCCTCGGAGAATACTAAAGAAGACTAATGATTTGGTATGCATTGGGCTGCATTTTAAGCACAGACAAACAGACATAACAGATTGAATATTTTTCACTGTAAAACATCGTCGCTGAAACATTAGCGCCATCTGTTGAGCACACTGTGGTGGGTAGTATGCTGAACAGATGGCGGTAGTGTGTAAACGTCAAACGCAAGGAAAATGACTATGCGCGCCACAGGTGGCGGTACTACCATAGAGGTAACTCTAAGACTAGTAGGTCCCGAAGAAAATCATTATTATTTTTGGCTCACTCAGTACCAGAACAACGGTCCCAAGCAGTCCCAAGCTATTTCACTCACCCCTGCATGTTCTGCATGAATCCACACACCCCTGATGTTATCTGTCAAACTTTCATAGCGAATCAAAACAAACATAGTGTAGTAATAGAATTTCAACTAGAATAGGGTACGTTAATCGTTTGCTTGGGACCAATAGGCTACTAAAGTGGTGAGCCAATTTAAAATCGTTAGTTTCGTATTGATTGTTGGTACTACCAACTACGATACTTTTAAATTGACCGTTAAATGCTTATTCGATGAACAACTTGAGAGTGTTATGTCTGTTTGTCTGTATTTTAAGTATACTTTCAAATGTAATCAACCTGGTTTGCCCAATTTTACCCAACTTCGAGCTATTGACCTTGGAAATAGTGCTAATTTTGGATCAAAACCTTGAATATCTCAAGAAATATTGAAGATAGGAACTTGCTTCCCAAGACAAAATGACGTATTTAAAAAAAAAAAAACATGCTAGTGTCAAAAAATTGCTTCCTGAAAAGTTATTCGCAAAAAATTGATTTTCATAAGGCTGAAAAATGACATATCTCTGTAAACATAAGAGATAGAGGGTTGACGTCATGAGCAAAAATGTTTGTTTTGATATTTTCTAAAACTTTGCTCTAGACACCATTTTGCTATCTCGTCAAACAAAAAAAGTAAATTTTTCATCTACCTGCAGGGTGGATTAATTATGAAATGACTAAGCTCGAAAGAAGGGACTTGTTAAGTGCACAAACTTCTCCGAAGACACTATATGGCTTAAATGGACCATTTTCACATAAACTAAAAAACGCACGTTTTGGCACTTTTAGACCACTGTGCGCCGGTGCCGGTGGTGTAGTGGTACGCGTAACTGCTTTCTCACCCCAATGGGTCTGGGTTCAATCAAAGCCGAGGTCAGTGGGATTTTTCTAAGGCCTAAAAATCTCTGGTCACGTCTTCCTTCCGAAGGGAAGTAAAGCCGTTGGTCCCGGCCCATGTGTGTTGTGAATGGGTGCGATATCCTACGCAGGTGTGGAAGAAGCTGCCTTCCTGCACATTAGATTGCCGTCAATGGATAGCAATCGATGTCCGTCGGTGATTGGCACTAGATTGCGGAACAGAGACCGACGTTAAATAAAGGAAAGAAGAAGAAGAAGGTGAGGTAGCCGCCGGGATCGAAATCTAGTAATAGCAAGTTCAACAGGAACTTGGTCGTAATTGTTTTGTGAAATGAGGAGCTCGGTGGCATTGTGGCGACCAATTTTGCTTACTGAGCAGACAATCATGGGTTCAATCCCGTGCTCCATCACATTATAGATTTATACTTTAAATCGCCTTCTTTAATAATATGATATAAAGCGTAATGAAATTCGGTTGAAGGGACGGGTACATAAATTTAAATTTTTGTGTTTTAGAAAAGACTTGTTGATCGGAAATCCACTGTTTTTATCTTGCCGTAACTCTTATACACAGACTCTAGAAGAAATAATATATCGGGATAATCGTACCATTACTGATATTTTTAATTAGAAGTGAATTTCACCATACTCAAGTCTCAAGTCGATTTTCCACCAACCCATACGATTGAAGGCTACTCTCCCTCTGATGGTAAGTGTAATAAAAAGCAGCATAAAACACCTTAATAAATAAAAACGGCAGTTGCTGGGGAAACACAGGAACATGGACTTTTTTTTTTGTTTACTTTAAATGATCTTTATTTCTGGGTTTTTGTGTGGTTTTACATGTATGAATTAACAAGTGACACAGATGCGTCTTTTCAACTTTAGTTCATTTTGAAATTTTTAATTATTATTTAAAGTTCCTAGTCCTATCAGGCCTGTTTTTAAGAATGACCACCTTGGTGGGATTGGTTTGTTTTAAATTGGAAAAGGGAAACTACTTACAACTACTATATAACCTAACCTACTATATACAAATTGCTTATCAAAGCATGTTCTGATACATTACATTTTTGTGCAAATTTAGTCTTAATTTCGTTTATTCTGGAATCTATTATGGCAATGCCTGCCTTCGTGTAAATTTGTTATTCTAGTGTCGAAAGGACGATCGAGTATCATCCTAAGCACTCTGTTTTGTGCCACCTGGACTTTGTTCCTGTGAGTTTGAGCACTTGATTCCCACACCGGTGCAGCGTAGAAAATTGCAGGTGCTATGATTTGATTGTAGACAGCCAGTTTGTTAACCTTAGAGAGGCGGGATCTGCGAGAAATCAGCGGATACAAACACCTAACTAAGCTTGAACACTTAACTAACGTCTTTTCTATATGCGAGCGGAACAGGAGCTTCTCATCGAATACCATTCCAAGGTACGTAACTTCAGCAGACCACTCAACCCTTGTGCCATCCATGACTACTGTGCAAGAAGTTGCCGGTATCAGTTTGGGTGATTGCCTATGCAGGAACATGATAGTTTGGGTTTTGGAGGCATTGATTTTGATTTTCCAAGTTTTTGCATAGTCAACAAAGGTGTCAAGGCATCGTTGTAATTTGTTTGTAATTTCGCGAGGCATTCTGCCCTTGACTGATATCGCGGTATCATCTGCGAACAGGAAGAATACGCAACCGTCTCCAAGGGGAGGAATGTCAGAAGTATACAAGCTGTAGAGCAAGGGGCCCAACAAACTGCCTTGTGGAATGCCTGCCGGGATGGAAAATTTGTCGGAGAGACAACCATTCAACGATACCTTGAACCGAGGGGGACGACTCTATCTACGACGCAGAAATAGATTGTGTTTTGCTGTGGCTAGCTGCACGCATGCTGAGTAGATAAAAGGAAGATTTATGTCGATTTTGAAGATTTCCTGCAAAAAGATGAAGCACGATGCAAGTAGATGCGAGAATTGAAAGATGATTTTTCGAAGATTGATTGGCTAGTTTGAGATTTTTTGAGCATCTAGAATTGAGATTTAGATGTGTCGCCCCCCTCGCCTTGAACGACCTTTGCTGAAGGTAGTTACGGGTAATTTTGACCAAATGCAACGGTAAATTGTAGTTACAAAGCTTGTATATAAGTCCGTCATGCCAGACATTGTCAAACACCTTTTCGACGTCTAGCAAGGCCATGGCTGTGGACTTGGATACAGCCTTGTTACTTCGAATGTTGTTCATCACCCGTACTAGCTGATGGGTGGTGGAATGCCCCTTCCTGAACCCAAACTGTTCCGGTAGGAGAATATTGTTTTCCTCCACAAACTTGAGCAATCTATTGAGAATGAGTTTGTCGAACAATTTGCTCAGCGCTGAGAGGTGGCTGATCGGTCTGTAGCTTGATGGCAATGCTGGATCTTTACCGGGTTTGCGGATCGGTATTATTTTTGCTATCTTCCAGATGCTTGGAAAGTAGTGCAGCTCCAAGCATCTGTTGAAGATGGCAGTTAAAACTGCATAGACTTTCATGCTAAGCCTTTTTATGATTAGGTTAAATACGCCGTCAAAACCGGGGGCCTTCATATTCTTTGAATATTTCAGCGCTGAGCAAATCTGTTCTACCGTAATTCTATCCTCCGGAGGCACGGCACAAGGGGAGTAATCTACATTTTGGACGCATTGCGTCACCTGGTTTTCGAGCGGACTTTGGATAGTTGAGCCAAGCAAATGCGATGCAGCAATATGCTTACCAATCGCATTTGCTTTCTCTTGTGGGGTTATGAGCCGATTGTCATCATTTCCGACTCTGAGAGGTGGAACGGGTTTGGGATGAGTTTTCAGCACCTTGGCTACCTTCCAGAATGGACGGGAGCGGTCATCCAGATTCTGGACAACACGCCCGAAACTTTCATTTCGGAGTGAGTCCATTCTGGAAGCAATCTGCCTGTTCAGATCGGCCATTTCACGTTTCCTCGCTAGATCTCCAGTCCTCTGAAACTGGCGTCTACGCACATTTCTCAAGCGAATCAGTAATTGGGTGTGGGAATCAATGGCAACAAACTTACCCCTCACAGGAACTTGTCGAACACACGTCTCGTCAGCCACGGATATGGCCTGGTGGAGCCCTTCAAGTGCCCGGTCGATGTCCTCTACGGTGTCAAGTGGCGGATTTTCATCGATGTTTCTGTCGACCACATGCCCAAACTGCACCCAGTTGACATGATGGTAGTCTTTGCGCAGGCTTTGAGCAGGTGCCACGTGGGTGCCGACTTCAGCCACCACCGGTTGATGGTCGGAACTGAGATCGTTGATCGCCATCGGTTTGGATAGTCCAATGTTCGATAGAAAAAAGTCCAACGTGGAAGGGTTTCCCGCCGGAGAGATCAATGTCGGTTCATCAGGGAATTTCACTGTATACAGCCCATGCTGCGAGTGATCGAAGAGCAGACGTCTGTTCTGATTCCGCTGATAGTTCCGCCATGCTTCGTGGTGGGCATTTAAATCGCGCCCAATGACGAATCGTGAGCTCGTGCTCGTGGTCAGATCATGCTTGAATTGGATGCCTAATCCATTACTGGCAGCACACTGACGAGGGCAGTATACGGCGACGAACCGGACGTTTCCGGTTGGTGATTCCACCTCCACACTAAGGGCCTCGATGATAGAAGTGCGAATATGCGGCAGCGTGCAGAACTTGATTCCTTTCTTGATGATGATCGCAACACCACCCCCCCCTGGAGTCGATACGATCAAGCCGGATAATGTGGTGATCAGGCAACCAAAAGCTGTTACCGGATTTAAGATGGGTCTCTGTTAGGCGGCCCACGTCGATACTATGCTTGCGGAGGAAGTCAGCAAGCTCGAATCTTTTTGCTCTTACAGAGCATGCGTTCCATGTGACGACAGTTATCGGTTTAGACACCATACTGAATAATAAACTTACCGAGCACTTGGATCTGTTCGGGCTTGCTGCGGCACTGACGAAGAGCGCTGGTCATGTCGACGAAAATCTTCATCAGCTCACCCGCAGAGAAGAGATCGGGATTGGCGTTTTGTGCTGGTGGTTGTCTCCAGAATCCAGGGGAGATGGAGAGCTTTGTCCAGCTGAGGCACCAGATGTTTCTTGGCGGGGGCCGGATTGCACCCGTGGATTTGCTTGACCGTATTACGTATCAGGAAGCGGCGGGAGATCCTCCAGTCTTAATGCTGGCGTATTGTCCTTCTTTCGTCCTGGTTGATTTTTTGTGGACGCCTGTTTTCGGATCCGTTTGAAATCTTCGCGTTTGGGGCACTGTTTATCGGACCCTTGATGAGCGCCATTACAGTTGGCGCATTTGGCCGTTTCCGACTCGTCGACAACACACTCGGAGGAGATATGGTTTTGTGCGCATTTGCCACAGCGCGGCTTGACGAAGCAGTTTCGGGTGCCGTGCCCGAAATTCAGGCAACGTTGACACTGGGTGACGTCGTGACGGCCGCCACGGTATGGTTCCCATCGGACAATGATGGAATTGATGGAGCGAATAGCCTTCAACGCATTGAGCGTCACCGTTCCCTTCTGGAAATGCACCAGGAAAAGACAATCCGGATACCTCTTGACGTTCTCGTCCCTCCTTGTCATCCGGAAGACGGCAGTTGGAGCCAGCTTGTAGCGGTTCTTGATTTCCGCTTCAATCAGCTTCTTCTTCTTTCCTTTTGCAGCTGGCTGGGTATGCCCATCAATGGGAAGAACAGCAAACCTGTTCGATGTGGGCACACCGGAGCTTCCTTCACCGGGGTTCTGCCCAACAAACAATTGAGAGCTCTTATAAAACACCTGAGTTGATCAAACGTTGAATAATAGCTTCCAGAGTTGAACAAGAATGTAGTTGTATTGCCATTTGATTAAAAGTTTTAAAAGCTATTGGAGCACTCCTAAATGATTATTTACGTTCGGTTTAACTATATGCTTTATAAGACCTACGATAACTTTTATAGCACCTTACACGCAGAAAAAAATATTTTAAACGTAATAATATTTGACGTAAAATCAATAAGAATTTCATTTTGTTTTGGCTGCAAAAAGAAATCATTATTGTTTCAACAATCCAGTATTTTTGTTCCTCAAAACCCATGGATTGTTAAATCAAAAAGGAAATCTTTTCGAATTTACAAGAGCTTTCATGGTTTTGACGTAAGCTGTCAAATTTGGCAGCTGGGTCATCAACAAAAATATGTTTGTTTTTAAAAGAGATTTCTTGTTGATGCAATCATATTTATTTTATGAAGTCTGACAATTCCAAGTCCCTGGCAAGGTGAAGGATAACCTTAGTTTCACGTACCCACTTGCAAATAGTAGATGTCGCCACATGACGTAAACAAAGGGATTATCCTTCACCGCCGCAATGGTATTTCTCTATGGGAAACTAACTTTTTGTTTCACGATGTGTGGATGTCAAACAGCAAGCAAGAATGCTATATGAAAAGAGCGAATTTATGATTTTCGTGGTGAAATGAAATAAATTCAAACGAATTGAAACCGATTGATGGTTTATTTTTTTATTAATATAATCAAATAGCAATAAAAATACTTTACTGTCTTGTATTGTATTATCCTCTTGAATATAACCAGCCTTGGGATACATAGCGGTATGATTAAAAATAGTTTACTCTCCTGTGTTTCTTTTACGGGGTAAGTAAACTGCCTCTTGTTTTTCAGTGCAGTTGTTTTTTTTTCTCTTCTTTTTCTTCTGTGGACTGTCAGGCATCTTGGAAGTGTCTGCGTGTGTGTGTGCTACTTCAGTTGAGCGGAAAAAAGGATTCGTTTCAGCTTCATTCCAATCATGTCTCTACTTGTTTCCGGATGCAAAGTTCGATTGTGCAATCACTAAGGAGGCACTAAGAATTCTATCCGTAATAAACTTATAAAATTGATTCTGTTTCGCGGTGAGTAGCAGATTTGCTGGATGAAGACGAGCAATTTGTACATCCATTTAAAATTGAAGAAATAAATAAAATGATATAAACTAAATCAAATAAGGGTCTCACAAAAAATTATTTACAATGAGCTTCTAAAACGAATAAATTTAAATCATTGCCTTTTGTTCCAACCATCCGTATCATCAACCTTATTCCTCACTAATCTTGAAGCCTCAAGAAACAGATGAATCCATAAGCTGGTATGTTCTATTATTTAGTTACACAGTTATGGGCATAGTGACAATGACAACACAAATACCATGAAAACCCCTAAAAAATGCACTGATCATATAAGTGAAGAGGATGTAAACCAGAATTTTCAAGAATATCAGCTAAAATTGAGTTCTGACGATTTTTGTATATATTTTGCAAAGATCCGTTGTCGCAAGAAATTTCAAAAAAAAATTCAAATCATATGTGTAAGCTTTTCGTTAAGAACTGCTCAACTACAAACGCTACACCAAATTAAACAAAAAATGTTTCATATACTGATTACGTATTGTATTTATTATGTACTACTGAGAATCATAACGACATTTCTCGCTGGCATCACTGTAGTTCGTATGTTGCTAATGTTAATTTTTACATCGGACGTCACGTGTCCAAACCGGTGGACGCGCGAAAATAAGATGAATTTTAAATTTTATTTTTATTTACTGTACATCATTTCCGAATTCGCCCTATTCAGATAACACTTCTGAAATTTGTGAGTTTGACAGAACCACCAGCACCAAATTGTCGGGGTACACTGGAAATATACTGAAGTTGTCAAGTTGCCAGGGAGTTGGACAATTCACGCAGTAGAAATAAAAATATGTTTATTGATTCAAAAATCCGGAGTGATTTGAGATTTGGGCGTAATTACTTTTGAAAACAAACACGTCAATAACTGATTTCTCTTGAATAAAAGCTCAATCTCACAAACAAACTATACCAAATAATAGAGGAATCATTCCTCTACCTCATAGTGTTATTACTTTTCGGGATTGAGCTTTTATTCGTGAGAAATCGGTGATTGACGTATTTGTTTACAAATGCAATTACGCCCAAATCTCAAACCACTCCGGAAATAATATGGCAAATTTTTTTATGTTTTGTTTTCTTTTTCACTGATCATCCTTCGGAAGGGAAGTAAAGCCGTTGGTCCCCAGTTAATTAGTTGATGGATCGATATGTAGGGTCCAGGTGTGGGAGCTGCCTTCCTGGCGTCAGGAGCATTGGTACTCAGTACGGAAAACAAGATCGACGGAAAAAAATCAAAGAAAAAAATTGATTATATTTAGCAACTGCAGCATACTTACTTACCTCAAGTCTCAAGATTTTCGGAAATTTTGCACTTATTTCCCGAAATTCACAAGTTTTGTTATTGTTTACATTTTTTCCGGGTGAAAACGAGGGAATGGTTGGTAGTTATTTTTGCATTCATGGCCCGGGGAACGGACACAGCAAATAAATGCTAAATTAAAATGAACTATTGTTGGATTAATAATAGAATATTGTTATTTTTACAATAGTTGCAGTTGAAAAGTGGCTTATTAAAACAAAAAGAATCCTATTTTGAATTTATATGAATAAGTATTATTGAAACAACAAAATGCAATATAATTTCAACCGGAATTGTTTGTTTAAATACAACTAAAGTTTTGTTTGGTTCAATGCAAACAATTTTCTGTCCGTGTAGTTAAACTGATTCACAAAAGCTATACAGAACGTGGAATAAACGCATCACAACAAACCATTGGGAGCTCTTATACAACACCTGAGTTGATCAAACGTTGAATAATAGCTTCCAGAGTTGTACAAGAATGTAGTTGTATTGCCATTTGATTAAAAGCTTCAAAAACTGCTTGGAGCACTCTTAAATGATTGTTTACGTTCGGTTAAACTGTTTGACAGGAGCTTCTATAGGATGTGGAATAAACGCATCAAAACAAACCATTGGGAGCTCTTATACAACACCTGAGTTGATCAAACGTTGAATAATAGCTTCCAGAGTTGTACAAGAATGTAGTTGTATTGCCATTTGGTTAAAAGCTTCAAAAACTGCTTGGAGCACTCTTAAATGATTGTTTACGTTCGGTTAAACTGTTTGACAGGAGCTTCTATAGGATGTGGAATAAACGCATCAAAACAAACCATTGGGAGCTCTTATACAACACCTGAGTTGATCAAACGTTGAATAATAGCTTCCAGAGTTGTACAAGAATGTAGTTGTATTGCCATTTGGTTAAAAGCTTCAAAAACTGCAAGGAGCACTCTTAAATGATTGTTTACGTTCGGTTAAACTGTTTGACAGGAGCCATATAGGATGTGTAATAAACGCATCAAAACAAACCATTGGGAGCTCTTATACAACACCTGAGTTGATCAAACGTTGAATAATAGCTTCCAGAGTTGTACAAGAATGTAGTTGTATTGCCATTTGGTTAAAAGCTTCAAAAACTGCTTGGAGCACTCTTAAATGATTGTTTACGTTCGGTTAAACTGTTTGACAGGAGCTTCTATAGGATGTGGAATAAACGCATCAAAACAAACCATTGGGAGCTCTTATACAACACCTGAGTTGATCAAACGTTGAATAATAGCTTCCAGAGTTGTACAAGAATGTAGTTGTATTGCCATTTGGTTAAAAGCTTCAAAAACTGCTTGGAGCACTCTTAAATGATTGTTTACGTTCGGTTAAACTGTTTGACAGGAGCTTCTATAGGATGTGGAATAAACGCATCAAAACAAACCATTGGGAGCTCTTATACAACACCTGAGTTGATCAAACGTTGAATAATAGCTTCCAGAGTTGTACAAGAATGTAGTTGTATTGCCATTTGGTTAAAAGCTTCAAAAACTGCTTGGAGCACTCTTAAATGATTGTTTACGTTCGGTTAAACTGTTTGACAGGAGCTTCTATAGGATGTGGAATAAACGCATCAAAACAAACCATTGGGAGCTCTTATACAACACCTGAGTTGATCAAACGTTGAATAATAGCTTCCAGAGTTGTACAAGAATGTAGTTGTATTGCCATTTGGTTAAAAGCTTCAAAAACTGCTTGGAGCACTCTTAAATGATTGTTTACGTTCGGTTAAACTGTTTGACAGGAGCTTCTATAGGATGTGGAATAAACGCATCAAAACAAACCATTGGGAGCTCTTATACAACACCTGAGTTGATCAAACGTTGAATAATAGCTTCCAGAGTTGTACAAGAATGTAGTTGTATTGCCATTTGGTTAAAAGCTTCAAAAACTGCTTGGAGCACTCTTAAATGATTGTTTACGTTCGGTTAAACTGTTTGACAGGAGCTTCTATAGGATGTGGAATAAACGCATCAAAACAAACCATTGGGAGCTCTTATACAACACCTGAGTTGATCAAACGTTGAATAATAGCTTCCAGAGTTGTACAAGAATGTAGTTGTATTGCCATTTGGTTAAAAGCTTCAAAAACTGCTTGGAGCACTCTTAAATGATTGTTTACGTTCGGTTAAACTGTTTGACAGGAGCTTCTATAGGATGTGGAATAAACGCATCAAAACAAACCATTGGGAGCTCTTATACAACACCTGAGTTGATCAAACGTTGAATAATAGCTTCCAGAGTTGTACAAGAATGTAGTTGTATTGCCATTTGGTTAAAAGCTTCAAAAACTGCAAGGAGCACTCTTAAATGATTGTTTACGTTCGGTTAAACTGTTTGACAGGAGCCATATAGGATGTGGAATAAACGCATCAAAACAAACCATTGGGAGCTCTTATACAACACCTGAGTTGATCAAACGTTGAATAATAGCTTCCAGAGTTGTACAAGAATGTAGTTGTATTGCCATTTGATTAAAAGCTTCAAAAACTGCTTGGAGCACTCTTAAATGATTGTTTACGTTCGGTTAAACTGTTTGACAGGAGCTTCTATAGGATGTGGAATAAACGCATCAAAACAAACCATTGGGAGCTCTTATACAACACCTGAGTTGATCAAACGTTGAATAATAGCTTCCAGAGTTGTACAAGAATGTAGTTGTATTGCCATTTGGTTAAAAGCTTCAAAAACTGCTTGGAGCACTCTTAAATGATTGTTTACGTTCGGTTAAACTGTTTGACAGGAGCTTCTATAGGATGTGGAATAAACGCATCAAAACAAACCATTGGGAGCTCTTATACAACACCTGAGTTGATCAAACGTTGAATAATAGCTTCCAGAGTTGTACAAGAATGTAGTTGTATTGCCATTTGGTTAAAAGCTTCAAAAACTGCTTGGAGCACTCTTAAATGATTGTTTACGTTCGGTTAAACTGTTTGACAGGAGCTTCTATAGGATGTGGAATAAACGCATCAAAACAAACCATTGGGAGCTCTTATACAACACCTGAGTTGATCAAACGTTGAATAATAGCTTCCAGAGTTGTACAAGAATGTAGTTGTATTGCCATTTGGTTAAAAGCTTCAAAAACTGCAAGGAGCACTCTTAAATGATTGTTTACGTTCGGTTAAACTGTTTGACAGGAGCCATATAGGATGTGTAATAAACGCATCAAAACAAACCATTGGGAGCTCTTATACAACACCTGAGTTGATCAAACGTTGAATAATAGCTTCCAGAGTTGTACAAGAATGTAGTTGTATTGCCATTTGGTTAAAAGCTTCAAAAACTGCTTGGAGCACTCTTAAATGATTGTTTACGTTCGGTTAAACTGTTTGACAGGAGCTTCTATAGGATGTGGAATAAACGCATCAAAACAAACCATTGGGAGCTCTTATACAACACCTGAGTTGATCAAACGTTGAATAATAGCTTCCAGAGTTGTACAAGAATGTAGTTGTATTGCCATTTGATTAAAAGCTTCAAAAACTGCTTGGAGCACTCTTAAATGATTGTTTACGTTCGGTTAAACTGTTTGACAGGAGCTTCTATAGGATGTGGAATAAACGCATCAAAACAAACCATTGGGAGCTCTTATACAACACCTGAGTTGATCAAACGTTGAATAATAGCTTCCAGAGTTGTACAAGAATGTAGTTGTATTGCCATTTGGTTAAAAGCTTCAAAAACTGCTTGGAGCACTCTTAAATGATTGTTTACGTTCGGTTAAACTGTTTGACAGGAGCTTCTATAGGATGTGGAATAAACGCATCAAAACAAACCATTGGGAGCTCTTATACAACACCTGAGTTGATCAAACGTTGAATAATAGCTTCCAGAGTTGTACAAGAATGTAGTTGTATTGCCATTTGGTTAAAAGCTTCAAAAACTGCTTGGAGCACTCTTAAATGATTGTTTACGTTCGGTTAAACTGTTTGACAGGAGCTTCTATAGGATGTGGAATAAACGCATCAAAACAAACCATTGGGAGCTCTTATACAACACCTGAGTTGATCAAACGTTGAATAATAGCTTCCAGAGTTGTACAAGAATGTAGTTGTATTGCCATTTGGTTAAAAGCTTCAAAAACTGCAAGGAGCACTCTTAAATGATTGTTTACGTTCGGTTAAACTGTTTGACAGGAGCCATATAGGATGTGTAATAAACGCATCAAAACAAACCATTGGGAGCTCTTATACAACACCTGAGTTGATCAAACGTTGAATAATAGCTTCCAGAGTTGTACAAGAATGTAGTTGTATTGCCATTTGGTTAAAAGCTTCAAAAACTGCTTGGAGCACTCTTAAATGATTGTTTACGTTCGGTTAAACTGTTTGACAGGAGCTTCTATAGGATGTGGAATAAACGCATCAAAACAAACCATTGGGAGCTCTTATACAACACCTGAGTTGATCAAACGTTGAATAATAGCTTCCAGAGTTGTACAAGAATGTAGTTGTATTGCCATTTGGTTAAAAGCTTCAAAAACTGCTTGGAGCACTCTTAAATGATTGTTTACGTTCGGTTAAACTGTTTGACAGGAGCTTCTATAGGATGTGGAATAAACGCATCAAAACAAACCATTGGGAGCTCTTATACAACACCTGAGTTGATCAAACGTTGAATAATAGCTTCCAGAGTTGTACAAGAATGTAGTTGTATTGCCATTTGATTAAAAGCTTCAAAAACTGCTTGGAGCACTCTTAAATGATTGTTTACGTTCGGTTAAACTGTTTGACAGGAGCTTCTATAGGATGTGGAATAAACGCATCAAAACAAACCATTGGGAGCTCTTATACAACACCTGAGTTGATCAAACGTTGAATAATAGCTTCCAGAGTTGTACAAGAATGTAGTTGTATTGCCATTTGATTAAAAGCTTCAAAAACTGCTTGGAGCACTCTTAAATGATTGTTTACGTTCGGTTAAACTGTTTGACAGGAGCCATAAAGGATGTGGAATAAACGCATCAAAACAAACCATTGGGAGCTCTTATACAACACCTGAGTTGATCAAACGTTGAATAATAGCTTCCAGAGTTGTACAAGAATGTAGTTGTATTGCCATTTGGTTAAAAGCTTCAAAAACTGCTTGGAGCACTCTTAAATGATTGTTTACGTTCGGTTAAACTGTTTGACAGGAGCCATAAAGGATGTGGAATAAACGCATCAAAACAAACCATTGGGAGCTCTTATACAACACCTGAGTTGATCAAACGTTGAATAATAGCTTCCAGAGTTGTACAAGAATGTAGTTGTATTGCCTTTTTGGTTAAACGCTTCAAAAGCTGCTTGGAGCACTCTTAAATGATTGTTTACGTTTGGTTTAATTATATGCTTTATAAGACCTACGATAACTTTTATAGCACCTTAGTTAAACCGATTGACAAGAGCTATATAGAACGTGGAATAAACGCATCAAAACAAACTATTGGGAGCTCTTATACAACACCTGAGTTGATCAAACGTTGAATAATAGCTTCCAGAGTTGAACAAGAATGTAGTTGTATTGCCATTTGCTTAAAAGCTTCAAAAGCTGCTTGGAGCACTCTTAAATGATTGTTTACGTTCGACCAACCACCAACCACAATTTTGTTGCTAAAAATAGCACAAGTGATAGGCACGTTTATATGACCATAAGGCAATGATTATTCGACTGCAAGAGAAGTCACTCAAGATGAGCTTCATATACTTCTCTCATATGATCAAAATATGTATTCAAGAATAGAGCAGATGGAAACAGAAGCGGCTGGCAATCCGGGATCATGAGTTCGAATCTTGCTTCGAGAAACCCTCGGTGGAGTAGAGGTAAATTATATATATAGGTGTTTATTAATAAATGCAAACATTAATTTAAGACATATATCATATAATCAACGATAACATTTCTAGATAAATTCTCTCAATTAATTATTAGGGAGATTAATCGAAAGAATATCAATCAAAGATTAAACCGATGCTAGTTACTACTTCCTCCATGATCACAGAATGTGTATTATGGCATTATTACATATTTTTTCAATGTGCACAAATAAATTAAATTAATAAAAACTGTACAAGCAATTATTTTGGCGTACCACGACAATTGTTAAATTAATTTTAATCTGTGAATATTGTGAGTACTTACACAACGGTTATTAAGGAGTCATTAAAAAGTGCTATAAACGCTTTTCACCCCTTGCTGTACAATGATTATTTAGGAGTCATAAAAGAGTGCAACAAATGCTTAATCGAATTTACATTGAAAAGTGCTGTAAACGCTTTTCACCGCTTGCTGTACAATGATTATTTAGGAGTCATAAAAGAGTGCAACAAACGCCTCTCAGGTTTACTCTCTACTAAATTTCAAAGCAGCTGTCAAGAAGTGTCTACAAACGTTGTATAAGAGCTTTCACCAAAATAATAAAGTTTGAGTTTAAATATGTATCTATAAACGTTGTATAAAAGTTGCTTCTACTCCTATACAGCGTAGACATATAATGCTGTAGTTGAACAGGTTCTCCAAACCAGTGTAAACAAGAGTTTTACAGAAGTTGTAATAAACAAATTGTACAGTTATTATTCAGCATGCAGTTGAATAAAATCACAATGGAAGCGTTTCTTCAACAAGAAATTGATTTTGGGCAAACGTTTTACTGAATACGTTAGACAACACCTTTGTGTTGCAGTTGTATAGGTTCTCCAAACGAGTGTAAACAAGGGTTTTATAAAAGTTGTGGTGAACACATTGTGCAATTATTATTCAACATGCAGCTGAACAAAATCAAAACGAAAGCGTTTCTTCAACTGGAAATTGTTACTTGGGTGGTCCTTCACCGGGCTTCGCGAGCGATGCTTCCCCATTTCGGGGCACACACACACGCACGACAAATCACGTACGAAAGAGCGCGAACACTATCACCAAAAATATCTTTCCGAACAACTCACGAGAGCGAGCTTAAACCGAACAAACTGCTTGCCGTTCAAGCAGAGAATGATTTTGACCCCACAGGAACATGGATTTTCTTTCGGCATCAAAATACTGCAAAGAACTCATAATTATTGAAACATTGGTAGTACAGCTTTTTATTTACTGCTCACGTGTTTATGGTTTCAGTGGTTATCGCTACAATAACACGCTTTACACAGTAGGTGTTTCTGTTTCTAATATATTCATTCGCTCATTCGTGGTCCTTACTAAAGAATTCACTTCTTTTCGGTACCTACACGCATCATTGTACAGACTCGTTCGTTCGTTACCTTAGGTTTAGTTTTGACAACGAAGGCAGATGCGACACGGAAGAAAACATGGAAAACGAGCACCTTAACCATTAGTCAACGTAAACCAATCGCACATTTTACCTATAATAGATAGTACTCTACTCACGTTGTCGCTGGAATTAAACTGCCTTGAGTACAAACAACATGTGGACAGTCTCCCTGGTTGCCTGCTGATGCATAATGCTGCATGTATGTGAGGGGGCTACCCCTTTTGCCAGAAAGTGATTTGGAATAAAGTCGTTTGGCATAAAGATCATTTGGCATAAAACAATCGAAACGTTTAAATTTTAATGCGGTTCAGTAAGGCATGCTTGGAAACATGGTAAAATAGGAAGTGTTGGAAATTTAGGCCCCTATTAATGGATATCACTTCACGGTGAAGGGATTCCCGGGCAAATCAAATAGGAATCACTTCACCGTGACTGACAAGTTGTCACTTCACGCCGTGTTCACCGTGAAGCGATAGCCGTAACAATCGCCTTAGTTACATAATTAAAAATAATCGATCTTCGTTTCATTGGTTGCACGATATAACTTACGAGGAGCAGTGAGAAAGCGCGAATAATTACTGCAACAATAATAATCGAAAGAACAGCTCATATTTGAATGAAGGGAAAATCTCTATGTAAAGTATGCCAGTAGGGCAGAAGTGCGTAGTATTATTTATTTTGCATCTGGAAGAGATTTTGATATAGTTATGCAAAACGTCCATTATGCCAATTTATTTTATACCAAACTGATTTAAGCCAAACGGCGTTCCCCCGTATGTGTGTGTGGTTGTTTTTTTTTGTGAGTAAAACCTGAGCCGTTGTATGTAGTTCTGTTCTATTTTTTACACATGTGTGTGGAAATGAACTTCTCTATGGTCTACGTATTACAATACCTTACAAACTAGACTTGAATTCGAACAAAACAAAACGAATAACGCTTACCGCGCCTTCCAGCAAACTTCCTAACGCGCTGTGTGCTATGTCTTTTGGAAATTATGGAAAATGTAAGTGTAGAGCTACGAAAGTTCCTTACAAAACAATGGACACGTACGAGCTATGCTTATCTATCGTATTTGAGGTAGAAACTCTTCGTGGTTCGCTTTTTCTGTTTATTGTAAGGTGACGACAACGACGCATCCATCGAAATGCCGTAACTTTCGCGTTGGTGTAGAAGCGGAGTTGAAAGTTGAAAAATGATAAGATTCTTAGCGGAGGTACTACGCTTACGATAATCACACCAGAATCGAAACCCAGGGCCGAAGAGGACAACTTTTGATTCCGTCTCTACCCGTTTTATGGTAAATTGCTGCAGTGACAGTTGCTACAGCAAAGAACGTCGTAAAACCTACTAACAGTGCAAAATAATTAGCTTGTTGTTCTCTTCCTCTTCATGCCACAGTTGTGTCTTGCTAGGGAGATTCCAGTGTGGATTAACGTTGCGATTTAACTGTATTTATTGTAATTGTAACTGTATGTTGTTGAGGTATGAAAGAAAGTATAAGATTAAGTAAAAGAAAAAGGAAAGTAAACATCTATATCCCGTAATGAAGTTGCTGCTATTCGCCTGTATAAAGGTACTCAGTATTCTAGTTTGTCTTGAAGGCGACGAGCTCCAGGACGGACCCAATCCGTTGGTATTCGTCGTGTTAAAAATTAAACGTAGCAAACGGTTCCACCTGTAGCCGTACAAAACAATGTTAGTTTGTGGAGTTCAAAATCTTCCTCAAAATGATATTATCTAAAAGAACATGCATTCATTAAGTATTTTACTCAACTTGTTCTAAAACGTCATCGAGTGACCGACCGAAGAAATAAATTACAGTTTAAAACACTCCTCCCTTGGCCCAGAGTGTTTGTGTGTGCAAAATTCAATACCTAGCGATACCGTCGATCGTAGTCCCTATCTCGGTCACGATTACGTTCCCGATCTCGGGAACGAGACCGTTTTTCGCGTCGATGTTCCCGACCGCCACGATCGGGATCCCGATCCCGATCTCTCCTATCCCTATCGCGATCTCTATCCTTATCCCGATTTCGATCCCTTTCCGGTTCTCTGTCTCTTCCACGTCGAAGGTCATCATCCCGTTCGAATCTCGAAGCTGATCGAACCGGTTCCCGATCGCGATCGCAATGCCCAGTATACTTTACACGGCTCGGTTCACCGTAGTCTTCTCGTGTGCTCGTACCCGACCGTTCGTAACGCTGAGCGCCTGTTTTACTGTAGCGATCGGTTGCCGGTTCGGAAAAAGTGACGTTGTTTTCCCGAGCGAACTGCTCTAGTTTAGATTCGTTCTGCTTTTGGATTGGTACGGGAATTCGCGGAAACAAGGTGGAAAACCAATCCAATTTGGTTAGCCACTGGCGAATCATCTGGCCGATTGTCATAGTCTGAAATTGGCAGGAATCGCATGAAATTGAGATTTGCCAAATGCCAAATTCAAAACAGTGCTAAGTACCTACCTGGCCACCTCCAGCTTTCACGTCAATTTCTTCTTCGTCAAGAAGGTACGACTCGTACCAATCGTACAAGTCCCCTGGAGGTTGAGTAAATCTCAGATACATAAAACCTGCAGGAAAATCCATACTCAAATCCATTTTTCAAAAACTATCATTCGAATCCACTTACCTAATGCTCTAATATACGGTGAATCACCATGGGTGAGAAGGCCGTTGACTTGCTTCCTCGTCAAACGTAGAGTGTACAGCTTGTAGAGTAGACAAAATGCGGTAGAAACGATACCACCTGCGCCGACTCCTCGCACCTATCGGAGGAAAGAAAGCAACCATTCAAGTAAACTACTCCAAGTTACTGTCGAACAACGTGACATACCCCACCGCACATGCCCGTTTGACCGGACGTCTTGCGGGACCCTCGTTCCCATGGTTCCAAATGTTTGACCTGGTAGTAGATTTCATCCACAACTTCATGGTAAGTCTTCAGTTTGAACAAGGACACTGCGGGGAGAAAGCGTGAGAACGGAATGCCAATTTTAGACTGTTTCTAGCGATGCCTCCCTCTGAATCGTACGTACAAACCTACCTTTGAAGTAACTGGACCCCTGAATGTTGGCCAGGATCAGAGGGTTTAGGTTCATTGTACTTTCGTTTCCCCATAGTGGCAAAGCGTTGTTCTGCTTTGTAGACTTCTTCGGTGGGTGCGTTTGTTGTTGCTGCTGTTGTGGCTGGTCCTCTGCAGGGAAAGACGAAATTTTAGAAAATGCCAATGAAATAGGTATGTAGGTATGTAAATATTTCTGATCATGAAATTCACAATATATGGTTGGTTGTTTGGTTATCTTCGTCGTTATCTTAGTCGCGTCAATCACGTCTATACACAAAGCTGGTAGCATCCACAATGTTGAAAATTATCGGGCAATTTCAATCCTAAGTTGTCTCCCGAAAGCGCTGGATAAGATGGTATATTTATGATATGATAAAACGTTCAACAACGACCAACTTAATGGTGCTCGTCAATTCGCTGATCAACTCTATAGAAAAACGACGGCAAGTTGATGTTTGCCCAGTTTCGTGATACCCTGGGACGTTCCCCAAGATAGCCATTTGGGCCCTTTAATTTTTATCTTATTTGTAAACTGTCTGTGCACTCGACTGTGTTCTTCTAAACTTAACTTTGCCGATGACTTAAAGATTTTCCGGACAATTAAGTCAAAACTTGAATGTTGCGCCCTCGAGCAGGATATTGATTCCCTTTTGCGCTGGTGTACATTGAATGGCTGACATGCCTTCTCACTTCAAGTTTTCTAGAGCACAAATCTTGGACACTGTCGCGACATCACTCATGAAACTGGAACTCCTAGTCTGCTTCACTACATCGTCAAGTCAAGTCCTTGTTGTATGTTTTGTGAGAGCTGATATTTGTGAACTTGGAATTTCGAGGTGATAATGAGATTGATAAGAAGAGCTGGGATAGACACCAGTGGCACGATCTTCAGGAAGTTCATCCAGCTTTTTGGCTTGGCCGATGACATCGACATCATGGCACGTGTAGTATCTACCCTGTTCAGAGTAATTAATGATTTAGAGTGTAATCAATCAAGATACAAAAAGAGACTCGAGATGAGAGTCCAGAATAAAGAGCTAGGCTAGTCTAGCATGAGCCGTTGGAAGAGACGGAGTTGAATCCAATCTACATCGTTAAGCTTTTACTTAAGATAAGAAGAAAGATTGATTAACACTAGTTAATCCTTAATAATTAAACAAAACACATAGTAGTGATCAGTTACCGTTCATAACAGTGGCGACGACGGAAAATTGGTAAAAAGTTATAGTGAAAAGTACAGGTAGCTCAAACGGAAGGTACTTCCAGTGTGAGTCAGCGTAAGTACTTGTATAGAGTTTCCTTGAGCCTAGCAATTCAAGCGACTTGTAAATCGGCAGACGGGTTTTACTTGATAATTGTTTTGATAACAGAAGCAATTAGAAAGCCTGTTGAGTCATTTAAAAGGCGAAATTCGCTACGAATATATATATATATTAACATTGAGAAATAGTTGGATTTATCAGATAATCATAGCGTGGTTGTAACACCATTTTGTTTTTCATTTCTTTTATTTCACAGATTGTAGTCAGAACAACGCGCTTTGTTCTCACGATCTTCTCTGCATCGCGCTCGGTGTACCAAGTCAAAAAAAAAAAAATACTTCCGTACGAGCGGCAAGAACTGCTCAAAATATCAAGAAGAACGTGAGAGTTGCTGTTGCTGCTGCTGTTGTTGTTGTTTTGTGTGTTGCTAGTGCTTTCGTGAGTTTGCTGCTATTTTGCTACCATCCGAGAGAAAGTGAGTGAAGCAGGCATAGGTGAGAGAAACTGGTGCGGTCTTACGAAGTGAGAACTTTTGGAGTGAAAATCTTATAGCGAATTCGTTTATTATCGGGGTTAACACCAGTTCCAACCCAGTGCGAAACCGAACTTTTTGTCAGTGTGAACCTCAACCTGAGCTAGGTTTTAAAAACAGACGAGCAAACTGACATTTGTCAGAAAACAAGCAGACCCAATCTTGATACCCGATCCAGGTTGGAACTGAATAATAAACGAATTCGCTATTACCATAGAGGTAACTCTAAGACCACTGGGTCCCGAAGAAAATCATTATTATTTTTGGCTCACTCAGTACCAGAACAACGGTCCCAAGCAGTCCCAAGCTATTTCACTCACCTCTGCATGTTCTGCATGAATCCACACACCCCTGATGTTATCTGTCAAACTTTCATAGCGAATCAAAACAAACATAGTGTAGTAATAGAATTTCAACTAGAATAGGGTACGTTAATCGTTTGCTTGGGACCAATAGGCTACTAAAGTGGTGAGCTAATTTAAAATCGTTAGTTTCGTATTGATTGTTGCTATTACTCACTACTCACATTTCAACCTGCCGGTTGTGAGAAGCACATCGCAGCAACCGGTGATTGACTACAGCACTAACAGCAGTGATTCTAATTAGAAATTGAACAGAGCATTTGGATTGTCGTGAGCCTGGTGTTGGAGCGTTGATTTAATTTTAACAGAAGTAGACGACCGTCGTCGTTGGAGCTTCAGTCGCACGTTTGAGGAAAGAGGTACATGCTGGAAGCGACAATCGTTTTGGAGACGAATAAAATATCGTGACTTCGTGGCTTACTACTCGATTCTGATCGGTAAGCACAAGACGAACGCGCACAGACAACAGTTGAAGGCTGCTTACGAATCCAAGCGAAACAGAGCTGTGGTACGCCTTCCAGCCATTACAACGAACAAGCGTAAGAGGGATTCGATCGAAGACGAAGAAGATTTCCACGGATTCTCGGACCTCACGAGACCAGAAGACATCCACGAGAGCAAGAAGGTCAGACGAGCTACAAGTCCCATCTGCACGCGGTCGAGAACTGTGCAACTCAGCTAGGCAAGACAAGGTTGAGGCTGCATCTTCAACGAGTTGAATTCGATGTGTTAAAATGAATTGGATTATTGAATTGTTCGTGTTTACTTACAACACAGTTAAGCAAGAACATGCTGGAGCTGCATCATCAACGGGATTGAATTCGAAGTGTTTTGAATTATTGAATTCTTCGTGTTTATTTATGTGGAAATTTAGACTGTTTGTTTTTTCTTAAGAAGGGAGAACTGTAGTATCTACCCTGTTCAGAGTAATTAATGATTTAGAGTGTAATCAATCAAGATACAAAAAGAGACTCGAGATGAGAGTCCAGAATAAAGAGCTAGGCTAGTCTAGCATGAGCCGTTGGAAGAGACGGAGTTGAATCCAATCTACATCGTTAAGCTTTTATTTAAGATAAGAAGAAAGATTGATTAACACTAGTTAATCCTTAATAATTAAACAAAACACATAGTAGTGATCAGTTACCGTTCATAACAGCACGGAACTTTGAAACTGGCGGAAACGTCAGACTGAAGGCTGAAGCAAGGCGGATTGGACTTGCCATCAACGCATCGAAGACAAAATACATGAAAGGAAGAGGTTCTAGGGATAGGGAAGACAATGTTAGCCTCCCACCCCGAGTACAGATTGACGGTGACGAGGAGTTCGTGTATTTGGGCTCTCTGGTGACCGCCGAAAATGATACCAGCAGAGAAATTCAAAGACGCATTAAGACAGGGAATCGTGCCTACTTTGGACTCCGGAGGACGCACAGCGATTCACCTCAATGTCACAAAATGCTATGCCATATCTTTCAACCGTTTACGCGAGGATTTTGTGCTGCCGGGTATTTAATGACACTTCTCGCGTCCCTTTTTAAATAGTTCAATCTACTTTGATCGATTCTCTTCATCGACTCCCTGTTTCGTAAATAACTCGGCTACAAAAACGTTTTCTGTCATCATTGTCGTATTAGATGCTAGATTGTTGCTTCTTCCATCTAACTGTGTGTCGAACATATCCGGAAATATCTGAACCAGGATGATCGAAGCTGTTCGTCGTGGAGCCAAGCTGTTATTTTTTACCTAAGTGACGAACCAGCCACTGGCTGAAAGTCACTCTAATAAAAAAAAAATGCCTAAATAGGTACACCGCCATTTCATGGTCCATCCGTGTAGAGAGCTTCATCAACGGCCTTGGCAAATTCGTCCCGGTGTACTGCCGGTATCGGTATTTATCCTCTCGGGTTTCAACCACCACGGGGAGTGCGTGTTGCTTGTTGTTCATAGATATTTAAAAAAAATGTTTCAATGGTTTCATCTTTGATGAGAATGGGAGTTGACTGTGCTGTGTTGTTTCGTTTTGAACAGTTGAAATCATCTAGATGGTGGCTTTCGATGACAGTTGCTTCACCGGGCACATGGCCGTTCCGGTGGAACTGGCAGCGACGGTCGCTTAAAACGTCAGCGACGACTGGTTGGTGAGAGTAGCAACATCGATGAACACAACCGCATCGGAAATCGCTGTTGGCACCACTTTTTGAATCCATCCACCTGCTGACACCACTGAGGCAGCCAATCTTAGCAATACGGAACATTTTCATCGTATTTGTACAGGATTTGACCACTTCGAACCGTACTCCCACTTATCCCGGTCCGTTGTCACGTAGCAATCGTCTCCGCAGCCGATTTGGAGCTTCTCCCGTGCCTGATAGATGACCAGCTTCACGCTTTCACGTCAAATTCGTACCAAACATTTTTTGCTTCCCAAAATGCAACGACGGGTGATTCGAAACGATAGTGTGAGCTCGTTGCAGCGATTGAAACATCAGCAGAAGGTTGCTGCAGTGGCTATAAATTTTGAATGCCATCAGATGCGTTTAGATGTTGTCTTTGTTGAGCCGTCTGAGGAACTTGATCGTCATCTTCCGGTCGGGCCAGTTTGTCCGGTCTTAGCATGTCTTACTGGAGTGCCTCTGGATCATCGTCTCTTGGTTCGGATTCCACTGCTAGTTGTGTTGTTGTGTGTGTGTGTATTCAATCTAACCCCCACTGGCCGGCAGTGGTATTATGGAAGAAATTTGCTTACAACAATCCTTGATGTTATAATTTGAAGCAAGTTTAATCCGGGAGTTAGAAAGCGATAGCTCTACTGCAGATTCAGCAACCCATTTCAGAATGCCTGGTAATTCACGTCCATTCCGAAGTTACTTTCACATACAATAAGCCCCGCATGTAAACACTACCGTTATCATATGAATAATGGTACTGTTAACACACTTATAGATTTCAAAATGTGATGTTTCGAAATCTGGCGCGTATTTAGTAATATATGGAAATATGCATTTATGATTGATTATAAATCAGATGGATCTCACCAAATTCTGCCTCCAAAAAAGGACCGGTTTGTTTACTCGCGGTAATCGAAAAAATCTTCCGCGTTGTTTTTACAACCCAACACGACATTTTGAATCACATTCAAAGTTTTTCATTTGCACCGAATTTTTGCTTGACACCTCATTCGCGTGCATCCTCCGGAAGGCAGAACGCCAGCACCAAGAAAAGAAAAAAAAAAACCGGTAAAACTCTTCTTGGGAGGGAGGCAAAGCACCAAAAACAAACGAAATGAAAAACCAACCGACGCGACACCACAGCAACACAGCTTCTCGAAACAAATTCTTGTCCCAGATTTTTCACGTTAATTACAATATCACTAAAAAAACTTCTTAAGACGTGATAGATCTTAATTTACACTTATCCACACGCGAAAACTAATATTTGTTTGATTTGGTACAATTAAAAAAATATGCGAAAAACAGATGAAATCTGCGCCAGCGAAAACAAAACCAACCGTTCCACTGCTAGTTGTGTTGTTGCTTATAAACAACACATTTGAACTGTCAAATAACCGAGGTGCCAAACATTACATAATTCACAAGCAAACAATGTCAGTCCGATGACTGGCACTCTTGGCACTGCCGGCACAGCTACCGCACACTGACAAAAAAGCTAACGCTAAATGAGTGTGTAGTGTGGTCACTCCTTGATTCTATGAACTTCACCGAACTACCGGAAAACCATAACATTTGATAACGGTCAGTAATTCGATCGTGTTTTATTATTTCTAACCAACCGTAATACACAACGTAGGGAAGTTCAGCCCGTGCGCGATCAATACGTTTTCAGGTTTTTTGACAGTTAGCCCAAAGATGAATACTAAGATGAAACTGTCGGAAGAAAAACTTTCTATTTTAGTGTCTTCTTTCACGATCCAATGAGAACCCCCCGTATTCAAGGTAATTTTGTGGTTTTGTTGCCCCCTCGGAAGAGATGAAATTTTGCGCTCATTTTTATCAAAACAATCACACCAAAATCAGAGGTGTCCCATTTTTTAATTACTCGATTAACAACTAATCGATTATTTTTTGTTCGCTGTGCTACCATTTTTCCACGAATGAACCGGGGACCAACGGCTTTACTTCCCATCCGAAGGAAGGCGTGATCAGATATGTTATGCCTCAGAACATCCCGGCGGCGCCGACTGGGATTGAACCCTGGCCTGCTGGGGTGAGAGGTAATCACGCTTACCACTACACTACTGGCGCCGTTTGACTTGGATATAACAAAATGTAAAATCTAATTTTTATACTTTAGGAAAATTTTGCTCCTTTTAAACATGAGTAGTTCTTTGGAGTTTAAATGAAATGGGCTCCGCGAAATGGGTCATTCCACAAAATGTACTTCCGCGAACTGTCGTACAGTCGGATCATCGAGGTAACTGAAAAGTTACTTATAACTAATAACTGATCTGTTACGAGTGTGCCAAGAGGCAACAGAAAGTGAAATTATTTAGAAATTACAGATGATTAAGGACAATATAACCAAAGTTTTTTATAAAAAAAAGATACTTTTAAGTGACCAAGTTACTAAAACTTGACCTGCTACCAGCCCTGAATAATCTATTCTAAAGGCGTATGCCCCTACAACCCACCTAATTATGCCATCACAGTTTCAATGATGACCTAATTAGCCAAGACAGTTTTGTACCTGTTCAATAAATACGTTCCACGTACGAATGTTAGAGCTCCGTCTGGAGCTCTACTCTTATTGACCAAACCGGCAATTACTCACCGTCATAGTACTCGGACTCCATGGCTGCTTCCCGGCAGGCAAGACACAACTTCCCGTGTACGAGGGGTGACCCTCCTCGGTTACCCTATGCTGCTGCTGCTGCTTGGAGGAACGATTCGCACACCGCCGCTACGAAACTGGAAACTCGTTTGCCCATACAGCCGACCTGCGAATCAGCCGGAAAACACTTTCCCCAACAAGCACCGGGTTTGCACCAACAAAAGAAATCAGAACCGAACGGAATTTGGATTGAATTTTGAGGGAAAATTAGAAAAAAATTACCGCGATGCCAAACAACCCAGACGATTAGAAGAGTTTTCCCCTTTTAGCTGATGATGATGCACCCGTACCGCGCACCGCGCCGTTCTCGTGAAAGTCAACAAATTGAGCTGTCATTTCGAAGTTTTGCTTGACATTTCGGTTGAATTTACGAGAAGTGCCACCTGGGATGGATGCAGGGCCATATCAAAACGAACATTTAAAAAGGTCCTATCTGATTATTTAGATCGATTATTTCAGGCGTACACTCAAAGATAAATTAAATCAAAAAAGCTTAAAAAGTATGCAGATTCCCGCTTCACCTTATTGAGTCCGAACCATGATTACTTCGGCAGTAGTCATGCATGATTAAATTTGAAATAATCTTCCCAGTATTAAATTTTATTCTTTTTCAATACTGTTATATGATCAAAAAGATTAAAATTCAATCAAAAAATATTAAAATAGAATCAAAATGATTAAAATTTATTCTAAAAAAGATAATCTACAATCTAATCAACCATGATTAAACTGTGATTAATTTCAGATGCTTAATTTTTAGAAAGAGAGGATTAATTTTTAATCATTCGATATGATTAAACTGAGTTTAATGTCAAATTGATTAGATTTCAAGCAAAATGGGAATAGTTCAATTTATCAGTGTACACAGAAAAAAAAAGTTGTTGAATATTACCAACAATCAATACGAAACTAACGATTTTAAATTGGCTCACCACTTTAGTAGCCTATTGGTCCCAAGCAAACGATTAACGTACCCTATTCTAGTTGAAATTCTATTACTACACTATGTTTGTTTTGATTCGCTATGAAAATTTGACAGATAACATCAGGGGTGTGTGGATTCATGCAGAACATGCAGGGGTGAGTGAAATAGCTTGGGACTGCTTGGGACCGTTGTTCTGGTACTGAGTGAGCCAAAAATAATAATGATTTTCTTCGGGACCCAGTGGTCTTAGAGTTACCTCTATGGTAGTAGTGGTGTTGCCATGTGGTACACTGAAAAATTGCAATAGCAGGTTAGTCATAAAAGTATTCGAGCCGCTCCGTCTGTCACTTCCCTAATAAAAAATAACCATAAACGAACGATAACCCAAATCATTGAACTATTCCACAAATGGTTTGGATGATACCCAGAACACGTCGTTAAGCAAATTAACCATACAATTTTTATTAGGGTTCGTTTGTGCTATTGGTCCCAAGCAAACGATTAACGTACCCCATTCTAGTCGAAATTCTAGTACTACGCAATGTTTGTTTTGATTCGCTATGAAAGTTTGACAGATAAAATGAGGGGTTATTGGTTTTACCTATGTTTCGAGGGGTGATTCGACAAGCTTGGGACCGAAGATAGTACCAGAGGTGAGCCAAAAAGTTGAGCACGTTATTTCGGGACCTTCTAGTCTTACACAGCAAAAAAAAAATGTAATATCGATCAACATAATTCAAGCTGATGTATGAAATAATGATGTAATAGCAAAAAGCAGATACAATATTACATCAATGGATGTAATTTTGTTCGCAAAATCGATGTACATCGTACAATGTGATATAACACAACCGATGGATTGACCTGGTTGCAGCAGTATCGATGTAATATTCAACAACTTTTTTTGCTGTGTAGAGTTACCTCTATGGTTGTACATTCATGCAATTTTCAAGAAATCTTGAAAAATGATTAATTTTTAAATTTAACAGATGCGTAGAAATATATCTGATCTATTGGTGATAAAATTTTCGAAATTGGTCCAGAGGGGCAGCCGAGGGGGCAGCTGAGTTATTAACGTTCAAAATCTTTCATAATTTTGATGTTCCATTTTCGGTTTTCACAAAGTGTACCCCCATATAGAAATCACAAACGTAGTCCTACGTCAAAAAACGTTCTACAATATACTGGCATCATTACTCAACTCCGTCAATCACTAGGCACAAATATTCGAAGGGCTTTCAAAGAGTGAGAAGCTCGATTGTCAAGTCCCATCCCGGGTTCAACACTGTCGGTCTTTTAATCAGTCGAAATCTAGTACTTCAGTAGTAATGAAAATTCCACCACATGGACATCTGTCAACCTCCTCCCGTCACCGTCGTCTCCGTCGCTGCAAAAAGGAAGAAGAGAAGTGCACAACCGCAGCTGGAAGAGGACGGAACGCGACGGATTCATCAAAAGGTGAAAAAGTAACCTGAAGAAGTAAAGTTGTGTCCGCAAAGTGAAGAAAAGTGGTAGTTTTTCCGCGATTTACAGGGAGCAGCAAGTGATTACGACGGCAGAATGCCCTCCCTGGCTGGCTGCTTCGTTGTGAAGTGTGCCGTGCGTGCGGTTTCGCGGGTGGAAGTGTAATCTGGTTCGATTGGAAAATTTTCGTTTCATGGTGGTGATTTAATGGCCGTGTTCGATGATAGCAGTAGCACCAGCAGCAGCAACAATATTATTAGCAAGGTGAAAAGCAGCAATGGTAACAGCGTTGTCGGCAGCACCAGCAGTAACAGCACCACCACAATTAACACAGGAGCAACAGCCAAAGAGGCGAAAATTCCCAGCCTGTCTCTGTACGACGGGGCCGCCAATCTACCGACACAAATGTCGGCCGACACGGACGATACGGATGACGAGCAGCAGCTGGTCCTCGATCCGTACTCGCAACTCGAGGAGGACCTGCGGAACATCAAGTCCGTGATTCACGTTACCCGGGAAAACATCGATGCGCTCAATGCCAAGTTTGCCGACTTCCAGCAACCGCCGACCCTATATCTGGAGGAGTACCAGGAGCTGACCTCGAAGCTGCACGACCTCGAAACCAAGGAGCAGGAGCTAATGGAGCGGAAAAGTCAAATGCAGGCGCAGGCACTGGCACAGGCCCAAAGCGAACGGGAATCGACGAGTGAACCGAGCGAACCACCCGACCCGGAGGAACGCGTGGAGGTCAGTACCTACATGTCATGGGAGGTTGTTGGGTCGGATGAAAGTGCGGCAGAATGTTTCTCTATTTTTGCCCCTTCATTTTTCCCCCGTGCCGTCGGAGGTTGGTGATTGATTTTTTGTTCTTTCGCTTTTCGGTCGCACCAGGGTTGCCAGTATTGTGGGTGGTGTGGTGATGGATGATGTTTTTTTTAATTTATACACTCAAAAAATTCCACACGTTTGATTGAAGTGTTTAAACACTTGATTTTTTAAATGCACAATCACATTTACTTTTAGTTCGATGGTTCAATGTTACAAACACGTTAATTTATAGTGTTTCAAACTTTGAAATGTTGAAAATCTTTCACTATCTATTCAAGTGTATTGCACATTGAATCACACTACTGTTGGATGATGGATGAACAGATGGATTTAAAGTGTTTTGCATTTCAATGCGATGTGAATTGCTTGCTCCGAAAGGTACACCCCAACAGTCCATAAACGAATCCCAAATCAGACCCATTAAAAAGATATGTGAAAGCTCTGGCCTCTGGAAGTTTTGTTTATATATTTGTCGATTCATTTTTAAAGTCGGTAAAGTAGAAGTCGATAAAGTAGAATATTGTAGAATATCACCATATGAGGCACATAGAATCCAAGTGTGTCACAATTCAAATCCATAGTGTTCTGGCATCCCTAATAAAAAATAACCATAAACGAACGACAACCCAAATAATAGAACTATTCCACAAATGGTTTGGATGATACCCGGAACACGTCGTTAAGCAAAATAACCATATCAATTTTATTAGGGATGGTTCATAGCATAAGATTCACAACTGAAATGGATGTGTTTCACAATAGGCGCAAAATTAAGTGTGAGACACATGATGATGATGTGTGAAATATTTTTTAGTGTATAAGTGTGTACACGGTAACCGCATAATACTCAATAAAATATAATCGCAATTAAATGGTGCTCATTTGGAATGTGTTAACCTGGTACCCCTACACGAAAAGAAAAATTCATATTGAATGTATTAAGCAAACAACATAGATTTTCGCAATGGTTATATTCCCATAAAGCTTAAAAGTAATACATATGAAGTGAATAAGTCATGTCAAAATAATTTCATAACATAGACTTATACAATTCATGTACAATCAAGCATACTCTTTATTAGACGTCAAATATTTCTCATTGAATCGGTTCATTAATATTATATTATAAAGAATATTAATGTTATGGGTCTCGGTCTCACAAATAGTATTAATATTGATTATTCATGATTATTCATGATAATATAGAATCACCAACAAGATCACCAGGCTATTTGCCATATATATTATTATATATAACCAGTGTATTTACCAACATAATTTTAATTATTTCCTCCCCTCCTCCTCCGATGTAGACGGTGGTACGTACGAACTTGCGACTGTGACGCTAACAGTTTGACAGTTCATTACTGGGTGTCCAGCAAACCGTTTATGTTAGCTGTATTTTTCGGTAAAAAATATTGTTTGCTGTCTTTCAGTAAAGCATTGCTCTGCTGATCATGATACAGCAATCCGTTTTACTGAAATCTAAATCTCAAATTTGGTGTGTAGGAGCTTGGGGTGGTCGTAGGGTTCCTAAAAGTTAGCGGAGATCCACGGTAGATTTTTATCGCTGTCAGTTTTTCGAAAGTTGTAAAAAGTGGCGTCACCCGAAAAGCAACGTCACGAATTGATTTTGCACAAGCACCTGGAAAATCCTCAACTCTCTCATCGGGACATCGGAAAACAACTCGGAATCGTGCAGTCGTGTGATTAAACGTTACTACGAAACTCTGAGCATCGAACGGAAGGAGACATGCGGTCATAATGGATGCTCTATTAGTGATCAGGATCACAAGCGTGTCGTGAAAGCGTTTAAGCGGAATCCCAATGCTTTGGTCAGGGATGTGGCCAAAAACTCGAATCTTTCCAAGTTTTTCGTACAGAGAGCCAACGACCGGGAGGGACTGCCTAGGTAAAAAGTGCAGAAGGCTCCAAATCGTGGGCAAAATATGGTGGGAAAGTCACGGCCCCGGAAACTGTACATCAAGATGCTGACGAAGCCTCATTGTCTCATCATGGATGATGAGACTTACGTCAAGGCGGACTTTCGGCAGCTTCCGGGGCTACTGTTCTTCACCGCCCAGCAGAAGCAGAAACTTTCAAAGTTTGCCAAGAAATACATGATTTGACAAGCGATCTGCTCATGTGACAAACGGAGTGCGCCGTTCGTGACTGTAAACACCTCTAGAAGTGTCTACATATTCGTCTGCTCCCTCTGTTGAAGCAACACGAGGGCCCTACGATCTTCTGGTCGGATCTAGCTTCGTGCCACTATTCAAATGTTGTCCTGGAGTGGTACAAAGCCAACGGGGTCACTTTCGTACCTAAGGACATGAACCTCTCCAACGCACCGGAACTAAGGCCCATCGAAAAATACTGGGCTATTATGAAGCAGGTACTACGGAAGCATCCCAAGGAGCTCTAATCTGAGGAAGACATGAAGAAAAAGTGGGTTTCCGTACAGAAGAAGCTGCAGCCAGAGGTTGTATGGAACCTAATGGATTTAAGCGTAAGGTGCGAGGGTACGGTCAACAATTGGGGGGTCCATGTTGTTCGCGTAGCTTCTGGGACTCCGTTCCACCGAGGCGGGGATGCTGCAGATTGAACAGACCTTGAGGAAAGGTGTCCCACCGAAATTACAGGAAATCCTCGCATGGCCAGTCCGGAGTCTTGAGATGATCCGCTTGTCCTTGTACTTTTGGCTGTCCGGCCAGGAGCGTACGGTTCCCTTGATCTTCCTCAGGAAAGTGGTCCGCGACTGGAACCATTCCTACTGCCAGGCTTCCATAATGGTATTCACAATCCAACGCCTGACGTCTAGGAGGAGTACGTTCCTGGTGTAGCGGGGACGGGATGCGCCAGATCCTGCCAGTCTGTCCGCAGCCTCGTTTCCGGGAACACCGCATTGTCCGGGGATCCACGTAAAGACGGTTGAAGGTGGGGCGTACCGTGTAATGGCTTGTATCCAGGGGTGGCTCGGGGCTTCGGGTTCCAGCGCTTGGATGACGCTATGTGAGTCAGTTAATACGAGGATCGGTTGATCTGCCGGAGTGATGGCTGCGTCTAGAATAGCTGCGGCTTCAGCGGAAAAGACGGAACACTCCTCTGGCAGACTTTGACTCGTTGCAATGTTCGGTCCTGCCACTCCGAGTCCAACTCCAGTCCGCGACCGCGATCCGTCCGTAAAACGATGAACGTGCCCCGGATAAACCGACCCGAGAAGCTTTGCAACAGAACGTCTCAAAGCTACAGAGTTATCTCCGGCTTGCAATCCACTCTTAATCCGCTTATCTATTTCGACGACGTTTGATCGCCAACTCTTCTATCTATGCCACTGGACTCTGGCCACCAGGGGGAGGTCACGGTTAGCTGCAGTGCGGAGGGCTCTGTTCCCCTCGTTGAAAAGAAAGACCCTTTCATTCCCGGATGTCTTAGCAGCGAGGGCAGCGGCTTCCGTTGCAATGGCTGCAGCGGCGTCTGCAGGCGTGGAAGGGAGAAGGTCGGATACGATGCGTACGTAGGTATTGTATACCGGAGCGAGGGTGTGGTTGAGCTTCTCGGTGGCTAAGCAGGTTATTTCGAGGCCATAGAAAAGTCGACTGTCGATAACAGCCCGAGCGACACGAAGGCGGATCTCACGGTTGCTGGAGCGATGCGGGCGGGAGATTGTCCTGACTATGTTGATGCGGCTACGACAGTTTTCTTTCATCATCCTGAAGTGCTGGTTGAAGCTTAGGGTGCGATCCAGTGCGATGAGTATGTCGTCGGCATAAACGATTACGTGTACGTTCTTGGGCAATCGGCTGAATACCCCGTTCATTGCCACCAGGAATAGCGTTACCGCTATGATGGACCCATGGGGCACTCCAGTTTCTTTGGGGAACAGATACGAGCGAGTGTTCCCGACGGTCACCTGGAAGGTATGATCAAGGAGGAAATTCCGTACAAAATGTGTGATGTGACCTTCCAGGCCACAGCCGATGAGCTGCCTGATGACACCAGGTGTCCATGTCCTGTTGAACGCCTTTCAAATATCAAGGGAGACTAACTCCGCATGGTGACCGTTGTCCTGGGCTTCCTTAAGTACATTCCCGAGGGCTGCAAAGTAAGGGGAGGAGCCGTGTTCTTGCCGGAACGCATGCTGCTGTTCGTCAAGGAGGCCTTTTGACTCCAGGAACTGCTTAAGACGACGATTTACCATTCTCTCCATCACTTTTGCCGCGCAACAAGTAAGCGCAATCGGCTTCTTCACTCGCCGTGTTGTTCTTCGGAATGGGCACAACCAAGCTTTGTTTCCAGAGGTCCGGATACGAGTCAGTGAGTCATAGATCGTTGAAGAGGGCGAGTAGCCTCGTTTTTCCGTCGAGGGAGAGGTTTTTTAATACCGGGTATCCAATCTCGTCCGGCCCGGCAGATTTACCACTACTGCTGCCGAGGGCAAATTGGAGCTCCCGGAATGTAAGAGCTTCGTTGATCTGGAGAGCAGGAACATCGGGTGGAATTCGCAAGTCGCTGTCGTAGCCACTGACAGCAGACAGGCCGGCAAAATATTTTTCTAATTCGTCGGCGATGTCCTTCGGTTCTGAGATCGAGGTGCCATTAGCTTGAATAGTAGGTGGAGTAGACCGCCGCTTGCCACTCAGAGCGTTGACGCGATTCCACAATTCACTCGTCGATTGGGATTCGTCGATTGAATCCAAGAAATCCATCCAGCTAGATCGCTTTGCGTCAAGGATCACCTGTCTGCACGAGAGATGGCGTTCTCGGTAAAACTTCAGCGCTTCCTCCCTCCCAGGGTCGTCTAAGGCGAGACGCTTAAGCCGGCGTAAAGCTTTGCGTCGCGCTTTCACCGCACATTTGGTATTCTCGTTCTACCAACGTAGGGTTTTTCGCCCGGGTACGCTACCCGTCCTTGGGATAGATACTGTTGCAGCTTCGTAGAGTACTTCCGTGAAACTCGAGATGTCGTTCGGATCGCGTTGCTGAAGGAGAGCGTCAGATTTCTCCCCGAAGGCGTCCCAGTTGGCTTCCTCGTCGTTGGAGGGGCCGCGCCTACGGAAAGCTGTATACGGATCGGGTAATGGTCACTACCATGCAGGTCGTTACTGATCCACTGTGTCCTGTTCGCGATAGATCGACTGGCAGTGGCAATGTCGATCGTGGTGGTGTGCCGTCCATTAAAAAAGGTGGGAGCGTCGTCGTTCAGCACCACCAGGTCCTCACTCTCGAAGATGTTCGCCAGAGTAGAACCTCTGCTGCCCCAGTCCGGATGGTGCGCATTGAAGTCGCTGACGATGAGCCGCGGTTCCGGAAGCTTGGAAATAGCGCATTTAAGTCTCCATCTAAGCTGGCTATCCGTCCGCAGGGCAGGTACGCACAGCCGATAGCTAAGTTAGCGGCGTTCTTGAGGCGAACGCCAACGATTTGTAGGTCGATTTAGAGGTCAAGAACTTGGTGTGGAATGCTCATAAGCACCCCGATGGCTACGGAGTGCCTGAAGTTACCGCAACGCTTGTAGCACCAATCGTATCTCCCTCCCAGCGAACGATTGAGTTGGTCGGTTGTAACTTTATTGACCTCTTGTAGAGCGATTATCCAGGGGGCTTCGCTTTGGGAAAGGAGCTCCAATTCCCCTAGGCGGCCAAGGAATCCGTTTATATTCCACTGGAGAACAACGTTCACCGGCTTGGGCAGTGCAGGCATGGAGTACGAGATGGTAGACTCACTGCATGTCGAGTAGGGCCTAGCCCCGCTGAGGAGAGGTGTAGGCATTCCATCCACGGTGTCGTAGATGCTAGGTACGTTCGTGCGACTGGTGGCGTTGATTTCGTCGGCCGAGACCGTGTCCGTCAGGGCTTCGCCAAGGATAAGTGGAGGCGTTCCATCCAACAAATGCGAAGATGGCACATCGGGAAGAACCACCGGTAGGCTCGAGCAGCAGACCGAATGAAAAATTGTCCCACCCGCAGGCAGGCGGAAAAATTCCACCCATCCAAGGCAGGGGTAATCCAGTGGGAGAATGGATGTTTTGGCAGGTTTGCGGATAGGCGATCTCGTTGGCGGAAATATTGGCTGGTTGTGAGCAGGTGACCCTGTCTGGCTCCGGTTCGATGGCTAAGGTATGTGTCGATTGGGACCAAGCCCCACCAAGAAGAGGTGGAGGTTTTTCATCTTCGGTGTCGTATACGCTAGATACGTTCAAACGACTGGTGTCGTTGCTTTCGTAGACCGTGGGATCCGTAGTTGACGGCTCGTTGCGTGCAGAATAAGACAGAGCTCCACCAAGGGCAGGCGGAGTCGCTCCGCCCACCCAGGGCAGGGATGTCCCAACGGCGGAAGAATCGGTGTGTGCTTTTTGCGTGCAGGTGGTATAGATCGGCTCCAATACAGCGTTCGAGATCGGTGTTGCATGGGACAGGGCCCCACCCGGGACAGGTGGAGGCGTTACACCCATAGGCAATGCTATTTAGTTCCGACGCGTTGCTCGGCGGCTTGCATCCCTCGAAGTCCTTCGGGGAATGGGCGTAACATCCCTTTTCCTCAGGGGAATAGGTGTTGCCGCCTTTGTCCGTCCCTCTTCCAGTTTCACCCCGGTGCCGGGGGGTTACCGTCAGTTCCGGTGTGGGAAAGGCGTCACTGGGTTCTTCTTGTGGTTTTTCGTCAACGAGCCACGGGGTGGTCCAGCAGTTCCGGTGTGGGAATAACGTCCGCACTGCAGGTGCCCCGTGAACTCGATGCACAGTGGTCTTCGTTCGATCTCTTCGGGTGCGGAGGGGTGTTCGAAGCTTCTGGTGGAGTTTTGGCTTCCAGTTCGACAGTGCCTCGGCTGCCCGGGACAGAAGTCAAACCTGTTTGGTAGATTGCGGTGATTCTGGTGTTGGAGTGGCCATTAGAAGTGTCCAGTGTCAGGCGGTGGTCGATGGCCGTTGAACGAAAGCAGCAACTTCCGTTCAGACGGTAACAAGTGGCTCCGGGGATAACCGAAGGGACTTCGGTATCTTGAGAGGCTGGGTTATGCGGGGTGGCCGTTTCGGGGGACTGAGGACATAGTTCGGCTGCTTGGAGGACTTCGGTGTGTTGATGTCCGGTAGCGGCGTATCGACTCTGGTGTTTGGGTTCGGGCTAAGGTCTGGAGACATAGTTGCGTCGCTGGCGTTCTCCGGTGAGATGGAGACATCGCTGCTGCTGTCACTACTTCACCCGAATTATTGGGGTTTCTGGGTTTGACTGGCGTGGCGTGGCGTGTAAAGGGCCTTAGAAAGTTTGTTTACAAATGCTTTTGTGCCGTTATCAAATGTTATGCCTGAATATTGTCTTGCCAGCTTTGTTGCAATATACATGGTTGAGGACAAAGCTTGATCGGAATCGAGAAAAGACATAACAACAAAATTCCCATTAACACACGTTTATCATCTTCGGCGCTACTTCGTAAAGCAGCTTTCCAAAAATTTGATCGTTTCCTTCTACCAGCCCGAGTGAGCTATATTGCAAAGGCTGTTTTCATGACAAAACATGTAGCGAGACCGGAAGAGGTTTATATCCTTATTGCTTTCTATTAACATAGCGTTATCGTTCGGTTTGTTGATCGCTTATCATTTTGTAATTTTGAGATGTTTTTCATTCCGTGCACAAATTTGGTTTTTTGGCTCTCTGGTGACTGGTAGGAACGCGGGTAAAAATGTATGGGAACTGAATAACAACGTCCATGAATGATTTCTTCAAGATCTGGTATTGCATCTCAAAGGTATATTCAAACACGAGACCGAGAATATTTTCACCAGCCTTCTAAAATGTAACTATCAACCTTCTCCATCTTACAGGTCGACAGCATGTGCGGCACGTTGAGCCGTCAGTCAAAGATGTTGCTGCGGGCTCATCTGCCTAATCAGCAGCGAACCTCGGTTCAGGTTATTCCCGGTATGCGGTTGAAGGATGCGCTCGCCAAGGCTCTCAAGCGTCGTAATCTCACCTGTGACATCTGCGAAGTGACATCGGCCAACAGCGACTACCCGATTCCGTGGGATACCGACGTGTGCTCGTTGCACTGTGAGGAGGTGTTTGTTCGCATCCTGGACATCGGCTTTCCCACGTACATTTCGCATCAGTTCATCCGGAAGACGTTCTTCTCGCTGGCTTTCTGCGAATGCTGTCGGCGGTTGCTGTTCACTGGATTCTACTGCAATCAGTGCAACTACCGGTTCCATCAGAGGTGCGTGGATAAGGTGCCACTGGTGTGCAGCAAGCGACATATGGATAACACCTTCTACCACCATCTGCTGGCCAATCCGGAGAGCACGGTCGGAATCATCAATCCGGGCACGGGCGGCTACAACACTAGTCTGCG